>NW_017728931.1:139720154-139735778 GCF_001723895.1 Crocodylus porosus | reverse complement strand
TCGTTTGACCCCAGTACTCTTTCCTGCCATGGCAGGGGGTCGGACTAGATGATCTGCTCAGGTCCCTTCCGACCCTAGAAACTATGAAACTATGGTGTGAAGTAGATGGCACCAGGGGTGGGGGAGGAGGGGGCCTCAGATTGAGCAGAGGACCCTGAGGCCCGGTTGATGGCTCCTTGAAGAGAACTATAAATTGCAGGCAGAGTCCAATCCCGTAGGGGAGGCATTCCTGAAATAAGCCCCCCTGAAGGGTAGCCTTGGGTGAATGTTTCCCTCCCAGCTAGACCCTTAGGAGGGGAAGCACCCCTTATTACCTGGAGTCTAGGGGTAGACGCACCTTATGTTGTGTAAAACTGCGCCTTATATTTTGTAAGATTGTTATCCTAATTATGGATATATTCTTTAATATGAGATGGGATTGGTTTAGTTTTGTATAACTGGTTCCTCATTGGCTTGTTCACACCATCCTGCCCCCGCCCCCCTTTCCTTTTCTACCTGGTTGTACTCTGCCAATGGTTCTTCTGGGTTCCTTGTAAACTCCCCATTGATCCCAACATCCTTGGTTCACCCATTTGGGTATCCACCCCTCCTTCTCGCACGGGCATACTGTGGACTCTCCAGTTGTGCCAGGCCTCTGCAGGGCACAGGATTGAGAAAGTCATCCCCGAGGCGGGTTGTTCATTGGGACAAGCAGTCCCAGGAGGTGGTTCCTGGCTTACTGCATTATAAATATTTATCTGTTTACCTTTGGTGTTGTTGAATTATATAGTTGGGGATACTTACGGGACATTTTCTTTTGGTACCTATTAAGATACATACATACATACATACATATATATAGTATAAGAATAATATGTATATTGTAATTCATTAAACTGTAAATAGTTAAGAGCATTGGCAGGGAGTTGACTCTACGGAGGAAGGAAGGATCCGATCTCAAATCCCAGTGTCCCTCTCACAGCACCCTCTCCTGCCCCATATATCCCTTCCAATTGAGGATGGGCACACCCTTGGGTGTTCCCGGGCTACACCTACCCAATACCCTCCCGAACATCCACCATTATTGGTTTGGAGGTGCTAGAGGAAACATCTCCAATCATTTTGTGCTATAGCCATTAATACATCCCCCATGAATTTATTCAGTCCCTTTTTTAATCTGGCTGTGCTCTCTGCCTGCCCCACCTCCGGTGGCAACGAATTCCACAAGTTAACTGCATTTTGTTAAAAAAGTCCTTTCTCTGGTTAGTTTTAAACCAGTCACCTACTAATTTCAGCAGGTGCCCCTACTTCTAGTAATCTGCAACTTAGTGAACAACAGTTCCCTGTTCACTTGGTTCACACCCTTCATGATTGTATAGACCTCTAAAATATCTCCTCTCAGCCTTCTCCTTTCCAAGCTGAAGACACCTTGCCTTTTTAGTCTCCTGGTATGGCAACTGCTCCAGGCTGGCGATCATTTTGGTGGCCTTTCTCTACGCCTTTTCTAATTCTTGGCCATCCTTTTTGAGATGCAGAGACCACAACTGCACACAATGTTCAAGATACGGGATAAACTCATGTTTGCTCCTGCATTCAGCCCAGTAACTTGTGTTTGACTCAACCGTGTCTTCCACGGAGGCACCCTGTCTTCTTTGGAAGATATCAGGGACAAGTGGGCATGGCATAATTAATGATGTACTGCATAATTAATGACATGCCATGCAGGGACCCCTGAGTTAGCTCTGACTGAGATAGTTCTGGCATGTAGAGCCACATATCCATGTCGGTCAGGTGCTTTGCCTGGCTAATATACCTGTTTTTTAGCAGAGCTGGAGCCGGGGTGCCACATGGCCTTAATGAGACTATACTGCTTCCAATACTCAGGATGGCTCTCCCAGAGGTACTTCTCAGAGATGGCTCTCTCAGGGGAGTAGTGTTGCAGACAAATACTCATGTATCTGAGAAGACAAATTGTCAGACAAATATTCAGGTATTTGTCTTCAGCACTACTCCATTGCCCCATATAGCCGCACCCCATAAATGGAGGACCCCCCACTTCTCTGAGTCGTTTGTTCTAGTGGTTACTCAGCCTCATGGGTAACAACCAGTGTCCCATTTCTGTGCAAATGTGTCTGCCTTCCACTTCCAGCTGTTGGTGCTCATTATATTTTCCACAATCGATTAAAACGCCCTCCAATGCCCCGTGTTTCTTGCTTGTAGACTTCCCAATACATGGGCATAACGTCCCCTCTCAGCTTTCTTTTTCTGAGCTCTTTCAGTCTCTCTGGAAGTTATTTTTTCTGGCCTCTGAATTATTTTGTGGCTCTATTCTTCAAACCCTCCAATTTTTCAATGCCCCGTCAAAAGCGCGGACACCAGAATGGGACACAGCGTTCCAGTGTCAGTCTGATCAATGTGACTCGTAGAGGCAAAATCATCCTCCTACTCCTCCTGTCCAGCTTATACACATTAGCTCATCTTCCCACAGCCCTGTTTTGGAAGCTCTCACAGAGCTGATTGCCAGCAATGATCTCTAGGTCCTTGCCAGAGTTGTTGCTTTCCAGGATGCAGGTCTCTGCTCCCTAGCTATGGGCTGCATTTCCTGGCCCTATGCATTTAATTTTGCATTTGGCTGTAGTAGAACACAATTGGTTTGAATACACAATTTCCCAATCAGCCCAGATAGCTCTGTCTCTTTGCCCTGTCCTCATCATTATCTACCAGTCTGCCAATCTCCGCATTATCGTCAGACCGCTGATGAAAATGTTGAGCAGAGTCCGACCTAGCGCTAGAGCTTGTGAGACTTCTCTAGTATTGACCCCACTCAGGGGCGATTCCCCATCTCGTACTTTTTTAGATTGATCAGTTGGGCAGTTTTTAATCTATTTAATGCTAATGATATGATGCAAAGCGAATGTTTTAATATGCTTGCAAGGAGAGCTTCAGTGTGGTGCCTTCCAGAAGACACAAATAGTATATCCACAGCACCATCGGTGAGCCACGCCAAATCTTGGGCTTTCCTACTGATGCCCAAATTAATATTTTTTTTGTTCCAAGGCAGATGATTGAACTACATCCTTTTAATCCACTTGTTTCTCTTCCATCATCCACAGACTAGCTGTGCCAGAAGAAATGAGCTTTCTTGTGGCAGCAATCACATCCCATTTGTACAGACTGAATGAGCTGAGGGCAAGGTGCCTTTTCCATCTTGGGGCCATGTCAGAAAACTCTGAAATTACAAAAAAAGTTAGCTTCCTAGAAGAGGGCCTAAGATGCCTTTACAGGGGAAAGCTCTCCCTCTGCGTGGTTAAACTCTTATCCTGCCCATTGCACTTGTCTATTTAAATGCATTATTTTACTGTAAGTTTTCTTTGTAAAGGGCAGCCCTAGGAAAGCTCCCATTTGTACCTAGCTACATCTATGGATTTATCAATCAAATATCCAAGTCCCTCTGGGAAACCTGTGTTTCAGGAATGCAGGAATGGGCTATCTAGGCCTTCATCCCTTGGTGTCACCAGTTTCCATGCAACTCAGCCCAGCTCTGGCTTGATTTGCTTGAGTTTGATGGCTCTCAGCCCCAATGGACAAGTCTTTGCAGACCAAAAGAGACAGTCACAATCAGCATTAAATGACTTCTTGTCAGAAAATTCAGCAGAAGAGAGCAAAGACTGAAAGAGCCCCAGCGATGGAATAGGATGCCTTGGGGTGAGGCTTAAGGCACAACAACAGTTCAGCGTGGAGCAAGTTTGCTGCAAGCCTTGTGGCCGTATCTGTTCCACGGATAAAGCAGAAGGCTTTGGCCTGCTGGGCTGCCGATGCAGAAATATCTTTACACACTGAGTTTGAACTAAGGATTCAGAGTTTGAGTCCAGATAAATACTGCCCTATTTATATTCTTCTGATTTCCTTTGTTGGGTGGAGGGGCCACAAATCCTGTATTAAGGAAAACTTCACCTAAAAGACATATTTGTTTGACCCCTGAAAGAGGTGTGGCTGTGATGTAAAAGGTACAACCAGCAAAAGGTACATCCAGCTCACAAGGGTTTGGTCCTGTCTAAGAAGACTCCTTTCAAAGGATCAACTGAACACTATTGGACTCGTGAATGAATTAGGTTTGCAAGGAGTCTTCATCAACAGGAGTCTTCTTGCAATGTGCTTTGCTTGCACTGGAGGTGGCGAACTTCCAGCCACAATCAGGAGGCATTGCACGACATTTTTACCCAATGTTAACATGACTTTTGCAGAGCTTGTAGGCTTGCCTTGCGTTCTCAGCTGGGATTTACGGCTCCTCTTACCTTGAACTACCCCATCCTTCTCTGGATGCAAGAACAGTCTTTGATACCCTGAGTATTGATCAGTGCTATCCCTGCCACTGCATTGGGTGTGGTGGTGAGAAGAAGAGAAACATGTCCGTTCTCCTAGGGACCAACCCCGTGGCTAGGAGCAGTCTTTCTATTGAGCGGTTGCATTGAGGAAATGGAGCATTGTTTCTAATGGATGAAGTTAAGACTGGAAGGACATCATGGCTCTGAGTGGTCAGAGCTGGGAGATTTCTGTAGCAAACCTCAGCGTGTAACCCCAAGGCCAAGGCTAGACCTTGCCCTGATTCTCTATTTACTACTGGCCTGGTGATGGACAGGACAGCCAGCTGCTCTTCATGCTCAGCTGGCTGTGATCAAGAATCAGAACAAGTTCCCACAAGCACTTAACTTCCCTCCCTTCCCCTTCCCACCTCTCCAGCCCAGAAACCATTACTGTTCCAGCTGGGTTGCAAAAGCAAGACTGAGGACAGAGCAAAGATCCCCAGCCATAATGCTGTGACACCCTGGAGTGCACTGACATCTTCTTAAGGGTATTGCGTGGGTGCCGGCAATATTAGCACCATTAGATGTGCAACCACCTAAACCTAATAATAAAATAAACCAGGAGATTTCAAATAGGAATCCAGAGTATCGAGAACATGCATGCCCTGCTGTGGTCTTTCTGAGACCTTTGCAACAGGAGATTGCTTCTGTATTTTCCTTAGGCAAAAGATGAATGGAAGCTAAGAGCTGGCATTTTCCAAGGGACGGCCTCGAGTCTAAAACCACTGGAATAAAGCAAAGCAGGAGGGTACTGTCTCGACACACAAAAAGCCCTTTCATATGCCCCAGACACAACATCTCCTTGAGGCAAGATTATTCTCATCGCTTTGTGATCCACAGTGTGCATCATCCTGTCCTCATCTAGTCCGTGTAGCTTCTTAATGCTGTAATATCTAAGCACCTTCCAACAGTGCATGAAGGGATGCAGCTAACAGCTGTCGTGTGCGGTTCATTTTCTCATCCCTCCTACTGGGGGGAGAAACGTGTGTGCAGCGAAGTGCTTGGAGTGGTTCGAACTTCGGTCGGGGGATTCCAGGCAAAATGCACCGGCTGCTCTGTGATTATACTGAAGGCAGGCGGAGGAAGCATGCTGGAAAGTGGGAGTTGGGGAGGTCCGCGATGAGCCTTTAGTTCATCTCATCTTTATAAAGCAACTTTCTTCCAAAGTGTTTTAATGTAGGGATTGCCCAGACTGGATCAGAGCAGAAGCCCATAGAGCAGAAGCGGGTAATTATTTTAGGCAGAGGGCCGCTTATTGAGTTTTGCAAGCCATCCAAGGCCACATGACAGGCAGCCAGGGGCAGATAGATATTAATTTACTAAACGTTTTTAGGGGCCCCGCGGGCCAGATAGAATGGTCTGGCAGGTCGCATCTGGCCCGTGGGCCGCGTTTTGCCCACCCCTGCTGTGGGGTCCAGTTTCCCATTCATGATACCATATCTCTGAAAGGGAAATTTTCCCCAAATCCTGCTAATGGAATAATCTGCCTCCAGAGGCGCTTTCTTCCCAGCCTCTAATACTTAATCGTTGGTCTGTGCCCTGAACCCTAATGATTCATAACCCTTCCAAACTGTCTTTTTATGCAAACATGACTTTGAATGGCCCTGTTTGCTATACAAACGGCTGGTCCTTTGTGTTCTCCGCCTCACCGGCATCATGTGGAATTGATTTTCAAAGGCCAACTGAGCGTTGAGGGAAAGCTGGACCTGGAGAAAACATTTCACAATTTTGATGAAAATTTTCAGTCTGGGCTGGGAATTCTTCATGAGAAGTCTGTTCTTTCCAACCTGTTCAAGTAGGACGGTCTTTTTCACATTTGCTGCCTTTCCTACACAAGTGACATTTGCTGAATGTATAAACTATGCAAACAAGGCTCAGTTCCACCTCACTGAGGAGCAGCCACCTCTGACGTGAAACATGGCAGCTGTTTAACAGGACAAAGCAACATTACTATTTTTAGTTATATCAAAACCTCACTATGCCAATGCCCAGTAAATTATATTTGAGACAGGAAATGGAGCATTGTTTCTAATGCAGATTAGGACTGGAAGGACATCCTGGCTCATCGAGTTCAGCCACCTCTGTTTTCAAGCAATTGCTAGTCCAAGACACCTCACAACCATCACTTGAAATACTCACCCCCAACTACAAGAAAGATATCTGAAGAGGAATGACACTTGCAACAGTGGAGGCCAATCTTTTTGGGCAGGCAGGCCACAAGTTAAGCCCTGCACCCTGCTATGGGGCAGGGATACTTGGCACTTCCTCTCACATCAATGCCCTACCTCTGCCCTGTTCTACACAGCCATAGGTTTGAGTCCCCTGCCTTTTCTACAGTCCTTCCCTTTACTGAGCATCCAGCATTTGCATGGCATATAGAGCAGCTGCCTGTGCCACTTGCCGCCAGCGGAGGTCTCGAGATTGAGAGTGTGGTTGGGAGTAAAAGGCAAGACAGGTTTATTGACTTAATAAAAACACAACTACGCATAGTAACAAAACAACAAGGACAGACAATAACAATTTGCATCGACAACTTATCGGCAGTCGCCTCTGATGCCTGATGTACGACAAGTTCCTCTCCTATAAAGCTCAGCAAAGTCAGGCATCCCGGATCTGCGCTGTACGAGGGGTACCGTGAAGGACCCTGGGATTCAGTCCTCGGGCTCCTCGAGATCCATTGGCCCACTGAATTCAGATCAGCAGCTAATCTTAAATCAGTAGCTGCTTTCACAGAGCTGCATCTTCCTTCTAATGATTTCCGTACGTGCTAGCCAATTTATAACTTCTGAGTTATGCTGATAACTTACAGCCATTCAGATTCTCCAACTACAAGCTTTCCTTAGGACTGACCAAAAGCAATACAAGCCTTTGTGTTCTTCTGATAAGGTTAATTTTCACTACGCCACAAGGCCTACTACTACTTCTACTAGGCCTTGCTAAATTTACTAGGCCTCACTATATACAAGGCCTCACTAATCTTTTACATTAATTAGGCTCTTAGCAGCAACATACAGCTTACAATATCTAATGAAAAAAACACCTAGTCTAATCCTCACAGAGCCTTCAGCAAGTACCTTTATCACACAGACTTAATTTTCAGCTGTCACACCTACTCTATAACATGGCACAGGTAAAGCCAGAGTTGACAAGGATACTGCCAATGCCCTGCCTCTGCAAAGACAGAGAAGTCAATAACTAATATATGCTCAGAAATTGTTGAGAGGAATGGATGGATGCCTTCAGATAGGGAGATGCACAAGATGACCTCTCCAGGTCCTTCCCATCCCTATTTTCTATGATTTAATGATGAATGGGGATGGACCAAGCTGCTCCACCTGGAAAGTGGCCAGGATGCTCTTCTCACCGCCCCATGGCTGGGAGAATAGTACTGTGCCACCTTTGATGATGGCACAGGGTCAGGAATTTGGTACTCTGCCCTATCTGAAAGGCAGCAGCTTATTAACCACTCCCCGGGTTTCACAGGTGGTGTAAACCCCGAGCAGTTCAGCTTACAAGGTCCTGGACTGAGGTTTGCAGCTGCCAGCAGCGAGGTGGGCTGGGTGAAAGAGCAGCCTCTAATCGCTGACTGGATTCTGGCAGCAGTACAAATATGCACGACATCTGACCTGCTCCAATGACTTCTGCCCTGAAGATCCATCCTGACTGCATTACGGTCCCATAAGTGAAATAGCCTCTCAGCACAGCCGCTGTGGACTGGTTGGAGGCATGAATGACTGTCATTGTACTGCCCTTGTGGGGCTGGGGCTAGCAGGATGCTGTTAGCTGGCAGGAGGACCTGCATGGGCATTCCTGCGGGGCTGGTCAAAGCACCCTGTTGATCTCTGTCTCCAAGAAAGAGTAAAGCAAACTCTCCTGCGTAAAGCTTGGCAAGACTAGAATAGCTGTTCTCCACAGAGAGGTGGGAGGGTGCTACTTCAAGTCATACCTACCACCTCTGAAGCTTTTTGTGTCCAATGGCTAAGTACAAACAGTCAAAAAGCCCAAGGCTGAATAGATTCAATCTTTGCAGGTTTAGTCTAAGTTGCACAGATTGAACTGACAAGCAACCAACCATGCACATTGGATTCTGGAAATGCAGCCACAAGCCTGCAGTAACCCAGGCCAGAAGCTGGCAGTGCCAGAGCACTGGGCCAAGGCTAACCCACCCACCCTGCAAGGGGAAGGGGTGTTGTGGAGAAGATGCAAAGCAGCCTGGGATGCTGGAGGACTGTGTGCTAACTTGAATCTGGAGGGTATCTGGACAGAAGTTCAATAAACCGATTTAACCTAAATCAGTTAAGTCTGATGCTACGTCCATCCAGGTTTATCTTAAACCGGTTTTGGCCATTTTGGAAGCGTCTTATGTGCGCTGAACTTCTGTTGCATTGCAGATTTGAACTGATCACTTATAGCTTTGATGTGTCGTTTCTGCCCCTAGCCTTTGAGTTGTGCTGCTCAGGAATCACTCTGAGCCAAGGAGATGGACAAGAGGTGTCACTCACGGCTTGAGCTCTGACTGACCGGCATGGTGCGGCCTGAGCCCCCACACAACAACACGAGTACTCAGACCAGCCCCTGCCACTTTCTCAGAAAGATACAGCTCCCTGCCTAGTAATGACCAGCCTCTATTTCTGATGTTTCCCAGGAGAGCTTCCAGGAGTCCCACCCAGTGGTGAGGGAAGAAGTTTCCTTGCAGAAAAAGGTGGCGCTTATTGTTGACAAGGAACACAAAGCCCAAAGGGGCCTGGGGACTAAACTCCCTTCTTACCCAGATCTCCCTTTCACACTGAGCAAGCTACACTGGCAAAGCAGGATAGCATCACCTCTGTCTGCGGTATCCACCTCTTGCCAATGGCCTTATACCTGACCATACCCAGCAGGGCCTGTCATCTTAGGCAGGGCCTGTCATGCCCAGACCTCCAGGTGCCTGACAAAGGCAAAATCTATTTTACAGAGGCATCAAGTGAAGCTTTGTGGCCTTAGCAAAGATAGGAATAGATCCCAGGTCTCCTGGGGCCCATGCCAGCGGTTTGGGCCAGCAACTCCTGCATCTGTGCAAGGTGTTGGACTGAGGGGTGCTTAAGGTCTTTCCAACCCTATGACTTCATGTTCCAGGCATTAGGCTGCACTCTCAGAGCAAGGACCACCTCCTCATGTTAGGTTTCTAATGGGACCAACTGGAAGAAAAAGTGGGGACCGCTCATCCTTTACAAATAATAGCTAACCAGGGCACCAGGCAGAGCAAGTGCTTGGCCCTCCAGGGCTGCAAGCCCAAGGTGCCTTTAAGGGCCTGGACCCTGAGACACATCTCTTCCCAGTCCAGAGAGAACAGGTGGAAGGCAACCGCAGCACCCAGCGAGAGTGCAGTCAGCCTACAGAATATCTTTAGCTAGAGAAACCCGATGGTGTGTACAAGGGCCCCAAGACAGCACCAAGCAAAAGGAGGTGCGTTCTGCAGCTTGGCAGCGTGCAGGCCACGTTGGCATCTGCAGGCTACTCCGCTCCAGAGCCTAATGCAAAATTAACATGCAACCCACAACCCAGAGGCGAGAGACTGCAGATGACAGGCAGCAGCTCTGAAGGTCACCTTGCCTCCAAAGTAAATAAAGACAGAGTAAATAAGGAAGCTGGCAGCACTGAATGTGCCGGGGAGGGCGAGAGCTGCTCTCCAGGCTGGGGGTGGATGAGTTTGCTTCCTTTCATCTCTCCAAAGGTCAGCTCTAATAGAGGACCCTCGTTAGCACTCACGCATACAGTACAGCCTCGCTTGCTTGCTGGGCCAGAGACCCTGGCGCCTGAGTTGTGAACACCAATATTGTCATCTCCGGAGCTGATTGCTTCGGTGCGGCTTTCTCTCTGCTTGGGAGAACGATGGGTGGGAGGATTCACACCAAACATCACAGCAGCCTCTGGCACAGGATCCTCTCCTCTCCCCAGATATCTTTTGCTGTGCTCCTCCCTTGCTGTTCCTTCTCGGGTTGTTTCCACCACCGGCTCAGATGGGCCCGGCTTCGTTGGACATTTCTTTGCAGCTGATGAGCCGTGTACCTAGCCAGGAATTATGAGCACACTCATGGTGGCCAGTACTGTGTCACCACCAAAAAAATAAGGCCCAGCCAGCCCATCCTTCCTGGTATGATGATGCCATGAAGGAAGTCAAGGCAGTACTCTGCAATGTCCAGAAACTCCTCTCTTGAGTGCGGCACCAAAGGTGCCTGCCAGGGACTCGTCACCCTCTTGTCTCCTGGTCTGAATGGAGACAAGCAGGCCGGACTCACTTCTGTTGCAGTGAGACCTATGCACAGATGGACCCAAAGAGACCAAGCCAGATTCATTCACTAGGATGAAACCAGGGCTGACACTGGCCCACGGTGCCATACTGTCACCTTGCATTGGGGCCGGAGGGATGCTCTTGGTTTGGTGCCGTGCATATCCCAGGCTGTGAAGCAAAAGTGTGTCTGCGTGCCTGGGTTGCAGCTGGCAAAGCCATGTCATGGACAAACCTCCCTGGATGGTTGGGTCTCCCTAGTGCAGGGGGCTGTGCGGTTTCTCCATCTTGGGGATGTGGGATGCTGTCAAGCTGGACACAGTGAGGAGCCCCTGGAAAGCAGTCGGGGGGCAGAGCTGGGTCTGTTCAAGCAGAAAAGCTAAAACCACATCTGCAAGGGCTGGAGCAGACTGTTCCTCCTTACACGTGAGACCCAGCCCTGCTATTTTTTTCCAGGCATGATGGCTGATTTGACCTGGGAGCCCTGTTCCATTCAATAGAAAGACCCTGGGAGACTTTGGAAGATGCTCCCAGTGCTGGAGAATGGAGCTGGGATCCACCCTCTAGTTTTCTACAAGCCCCCTTTCACTCTGACCTCTTGACTTCCAGTCCCATCATCCGACCCCCGGCTCTGAACACACCGGGCATGTCTCCCGAACCCCTCACAACAGTCTAGCCATCTCAGGGCTGCTTTTATTTATCTGATCAGGAGATAGAGGCACGCTGGCACGAGAGCAGTCTGACTTCTGCTTGCTTTATCCATAGTGAAGTTTGCACCATTAAGACAATGACAGTTGTTACCGTGTGGGTCAGACATGATTAATCATCACATATTTTCTTTTTTAACAGCTGGGAAATGTCATTGCCACCTTCCATCAAGTTTAACATCCACCTCCTCTCTGAAACTTAATTTCAGAGGTAAATACAGAAGGGAGGGGAGAGTATGTTGGCATCCCCCCTACACACAGGCACTTCCCCATCTCCGCTGGTGTGACTTCTCTCCCTCTCTCATCATTGTCCTGGCTCTTAGGAGCCTTGCCAGGCGCCCAACCGAAAGGGAACTGCATGGGCGACTGTAAATTAAAATTAACATCTAGCAGAAAGCAATACCGAGCAGTGATTAATGGCTTTTTAATGCTTCAGCATTTTATGCAGAGCACACTTTGGTTTAGCGCTGCACCCAGGGATGTACAGCAGAGCGTATAGGTGTGCGTATATATATAGTTTTCAGCCATTTATGGTGAAAAACTGTCTTGGGCTCTCTCCGTTGCAATTAGGTAGAAAGCATTGTGTCGGGTGCATCTTAACTAAAAAAAGGAGAGAAATAAACTCATTAAAATATCTCCCCTAACTCGTTGTAATGCTGCTAATTGACTTTTTCCTCCTTGGTTTAATTTTTGATACATACTGCTCCATTAATTAACTAAGTCACCTAAGCCCCTCCCTTCACCCCAGGGAGTTCGGCGAGACAAGCTGGGAGCTCAGGACTCGATGTTCCAGCCTCTTTGACACATATGGCTTCTTTATAGCTGTCTCTGGGAGAAACAGTCTACGCCCTTCTTGGTGTTATTGGTTTAAAAATAGAGGTAAATACAGAAGGGAGGGGAGAGAGTATGTTGGCATCCCAAGAGGGCCCCCCCCCCACACATACACACAGAGGCACTTTGCCGTCTCCACTGGTGTGACTTCTCTCCCTCTAAAATATTGGCTGTCTATAGCCCTGGATAAACACATACCCCAATGTCATTTGTAGCTGATTTTTATAGCTTTCTTAATTATATCAGGATCATAGGATCATAGGAAAGTAGGGGCTGGAAAGAACTACATGAGGTCCCTTCCCAGAGCAGACAGATGTGCAGCTATCCTGGGATAGCTTGCATAATAGGTAGCTGTTACTGTGCCTCATTGCTAGGGAGTGGCTGAACAGCTAATAGCCAGGTTGTTGGGGTTTTTTAGCAAACGGCTGCCTCCGTAAAGGATGCAGGCAAATGAAACCTAGCCTGATGTCCTGTCATCTGTCACCACTGAGAACAGCCCAGCTCCATCCTCTTTCGAACCCCCCTGCAGGGAGCTGAAGGCTGCTGTTAAATCCCCCCTCAGTCTTCTCGTCTCCAGATTAAATAAGCCCAGCTTTTCCTCTGAAGTCATACGCCCCAGCCCCCGAACCATTTTTGTTGCCCTCCACTGGACTCTCTCCAATGTGTCCACGTCCTTTCTGCAGTGGGGGGCCCGAAACTGGACACAGGACTCCAGTTGTGGCCTCACCAGTGCTGAAAAGAGGGGAAGAATCACTTCCCCGGACCTACTGGTAACACTCCTACCAATGCAGCCCAGGATGCCATTAGCTTTCTTGGCAACAAGGGCGCACTGCTGGCCCATATTCATCTCATTGTCCACTGTCACCCCCACGTCCTTTTCTGCAGAGCTGCTGCCCAGCCACTTAGACCTCAGCCTGTACCAGTGCATGGGATTTTTCAGTCCTAAGTGCAGGACCAAGTCATGGATCCACAAAATTAAGTACTCTAGAGCAGCAGGTCCCAAACTGTGGATTGCAACCCCAAATGGGGTAGCAACATCAGCAGATGGGGTCACAGGGGTGAGGAGCTATGTGTTGGGAATGAGGGGCCATGCTAAGGAAATGGGGTCATGCTAAAGAAACGTTTGGGAAGCGCTGCTTTAGAGGATGCTCTAGCTACCCTGAAGGTCGGTGGGGGAGGCTATGTTGAACATTTTGGTGGCAGTGACCATTGGGGGGGTGGCGAGGGAGGGGGCTCCCCATGAGGTAGGGGAGACTAGAGATCTCTAGCTATGACTGAAGAGAAGTTGACCTTGGAAGATTTTCGCAGAATTTGCTGTGAGGCCTCAGTGGTAGTTTGAAAATAAGCTAAGGATATGCCCATTTTGTTTTACCATAATGTGTTGTCAGTGTGTTTGATCACCTTTTCTGTTTTATATCATTTGATCTTCTTTGTAATAAACCCTTTTGTTTGCTGTTGTGGGTCAGTGGTAGAATCCTTGTCTGCCATGTGGGAGACCTGGTTTTGATTTCCAGTCGCACATACAACTACAACCATCAAGGCACTGAACATCTGGATTTGGATTCTGTCTCAATGGTATGAAGTGGGGGCTGAAGGTCTGGGCGGCCTCCGTTCTTCCATACTCCTGCCTAAATGTACATGTTAAAGGTCCTGGCGACCTCTCATGCATACACCATGATCCAGAAAAGTCAATGGTTGCCTACTACTACCCAAGTGCCTGTGGTAAATCCTGCTTTCTGAGCAAATTAACAACCTGGGGCACTGGAAAAGTGAATTGAGACCTTTGAAAGATGGTGCTTTAGAAGACTTCTATGGATACCCTGCACTGTACATAGAACAGATGATCTGTGAAAGATCAAACTAGCCAAGAAGTCAGCAAATATGAACCCTTGCTTGAAATCATAAGAAGGAGAAAGGTGCAGTGGTTTGGACATGTAACAAGGAGACCTGGCACCCTCACCAACACCATCCTGCAGGGTGCTGGGGATGGACAAAGAAGAAGAGGAAGACCTAGAACAAGCTGGCCCACCAACATCAAAGACTGGATGGGATTAAAACTAACTGATGATAAAAGGATTGCAAAAGACTGGGAAGAATGGAGGAAAATTATTGCTACATCAATGGTTGGTGAAGCCTTGGGATTGACTCGTCTTGACTTGACCAATAACCTGGGCGTGCCCATTCAGCACAGTGGGGAACCAGTAAGCTTACACAAACCCTTTGGGAGCACCCTGACAGCCTAGGGGTTTATCACACGTGGTCATTGCCGTATTAAATTAGACCAAAAGTCCAGCAAGCAGGACCTTGCCTCATGGAAGGGGTCATGGCTATATACTTCATAGAAGTCAAACTAAGACTAGGTGCCTTTCTGGAAGATTTGCTATTGTCAAATGCAAGTGTTTGGGAACAAATCAAGTGTCATGGGGTGAAGTTTGATGGATTCGTGTTGTGCAAGAGCTCACGCAAGGTGATCATAGAGCTCTTCTGGTCTTTTCTTGATATTTATGAAGGCAGGTAAAGGCAGTAATGGAATCATCTACTTATAGAGGAACCTTCTCCATTACCTCCATCACTGAGCAGTAGATTTATACGCCCTTCTCCATGGGTTTATATCCCTTCTAAACTTTTCTAATAACCTTCACTAAGGTACCTCTAAATCAGTGATTCTTAATCAGGGTGCTACAACACCCTGCAGTGCCTATAGATCCTTTTAAGGGGTGCCATGCAAGGTTAGCATTATTAGATGTGCAAACATGATTCAAAGAAAAACCCAGAGATTTCACATAGGAATCCACAGCGGTAAACACATTTTGATTTGTTGCGGGTTTTCTGAGTTCTTTGCAAGAGAAGAATTAATCTCTTATTTTCCCATAGTCAAAAAAACAAGTGAAAACGAAAAGCGGGCATTTTCCAAGGGGTGCCACAAGTCTAAAAAGGCTCACTGCTCTAGATGCTCTGATTGTGAACGCCCAATCCTTCTCTGAATCCTGCAAAACTTCTACTTTCAATGATGTCCTGTGGAAATGAGATCTATTGACTCTATGATAGACCCTAGACACATGTGCTACCATTAGGAATTCATCAAGGACAACATTTCCTTCCTACTTTCAAGGAGACTTTCCAAGGCTTCAGTCACACATATAGACCAATGGCACTTGAGGACTTTCCCTGAGATACTAAAGCCAATGCCACACTTTCAAGTCACTCAACACCTATCACCTGGACAAGGGAAAAGAGATTGATGTCATATATCTTGACTTCAAAAAAGCCTTCCATCTGGTATCCCATGATCACCTCTTGGCCAAATTGGCCAGTTGTGGCCTTGGGTCCACCATGATCCGCTGGCTGGGAAATTGGCTCCGTGCTTGGACCCAGAGGGTAGTAATTGATGGCAGTCACTCATCATGGTGTCCTGTGACCAGTGGGGTCCCCCAAGGCTCTGTCCTTGGACCCATACTGTTCAACATCTTCATTA
>NW_017728931.1:139600295-139719639 GCF_001723895.1 Crocodylus porosus | reverse complement strand
TCAGGCTGGACATAAGGAAGAATTTCTTTACTGTCCGAGCCCCCAAGGTCTGGAACAGTCTGCCAGCGGAGGTGGTTCATGCACCTACATTGAACACCTTCAAGAGCAAATTGGATGCTTATCTTGCTGGGATCCTGTGACCCCAGCTGACTTCCTGGCCTTCAGACAGGGGGCTGGACTCGATGATCTCCCGAGGTCCCTTCCAGCCCTAATGTCTATGAAATCTATGAAACAAGTCCCCCATATGAAAACAATCTGCTCTTGTAATGAGCATACAAGGCACAGACAGAAGTGACAATCTATAGCCGTGATCAAACAAAAGTGCATGACTGCAAAGCACTTTAAAAGAGCCTGATCCTGCAAAAATCTGACTCCTCATTGCATGAGGGGCCAGATGAAGACGTTTCAAAATAGTGTCTTCTGTAACTTGTGTCTGTGCTCAAAGTTTCACATGCGAATGTGGCAGAAGAGGGTGGTAAAATATCCTTTGTCCAGGGTGGTAAAGTGGTGAGGGCTGGTCCTGGGAGGCAGTGTGAGATGTCGAGGAAGAGCAAACCATCCTTGGATTTTGAATGACTTCAAGTTGCAGCCCCAACCAGTCATAGAGAAAGTCCAGGTCCCAATGAAGGGGAATAGGAGAAATCTTTTCTGCCTATCAATCCTGCGATGAAATCCCAGATAAATGTTAGGAACTAGCATAAATGGATGAAGAAAAAGATGGATCATCATTAATGGAGCTTCAGTGTTTGTTTGGGGGGAATAATATTAAGCCCGTAACGAATACACCCCACTGTTATTCCTTATTCCGCACTTTTAACCTGAAGATCTCAAAGCACTTTATAGAGGCAGGTGGGCATTTTCAGCCCCAAGACAAATGTTATTATACACAGGGAGGATGATGGCACAAAGAGGTGGTCTGAGTTGCCCTTCAGTGCCAGGGGATGAAACAGAAAGCAAACCCCCACCTTCCATGCTGGTACCCCAATAGCCCGGCCTCTGAGGGACTGCCTGAGACCCTCTGCAAGCCTTTCAATGCACAAATGCTGCAAGAGGACTCAAGAGAGTAAGGGACACCAGCTCTGTGCCTGAACAACCTAATGATTTGTAGATAGCTATGCTGATGCCAAAGAAGTTGGCTTGTACTGGGCAGAAGAACTGCTTTGGGCAAAAGAACTGGCTCCATCTTGGCTAAAAGGGGGCATTTGGCTTCACGGGAAAGCCAAATCTCCATCTAATGAGTGGCACCTAATGGCTCTATCTGATGGACAGACTTGACCAAATCTAGGATATACTCTTGTGTATCGGTGACTCTCAGACCCACAGCCCATGAATTGTAGCCATGAACAGTCAATAGCGCATTTGTTGGCACCCTGCACAGAAGTGGACAAGCACGGCGATGTCTGCTTTTTGTTTCCACTAAGTACACGGCCTGAGAAGGTAGCCAAAATCCCATTCACTAATTTCCCGCTCGTGCTTGAACATACGAACAATAGATACCGTTTCAAAGGGAAGGCTGCTCAGCTGCAGATGGGAGGGGTCAGATTCTGCATGAAGAGAGACCTGTTCCTGAGACAACTGTTCAGATGTGGTCCTTGCAAGCGGCAAAAAAATACCTTTAGCTTATACCGGCAGCAGCAACAATTCACACATAGTCACTGCATCAGCTTAATGGATTGACTTTATCTATCCATCTTCTTGCTTGGTCTAACTACTGTTGTATCCATTGCTGTGTCGTGCACCAATTGCCAGGGTAGCTCAGCTCCAAATGCAGCACTTGGAAAACTCAGCATTGTTCCTCTGTGAACACTGCTGTACTGCATTACCCATGAGGCGGCATTGCACAGGCCTGGCTCCAAAACAATGCAAATCAACAGAAAAGCCCCACTGATTTCATTAGACTTTGGAACAGGCCCCTCAGGTCACCCCTTACTGTAAGAGATAAAGCGACAACACTTGTCACTGCCCTTTCTATAGAGGATGAGTTGGGAAGGGATGAATGCGTCCTCTGGCGGGAGTCCTCACTGAGTTGGCGGTGCCGAGAAGCAACGTATCTATCTCCTGGCAGCCTCACCTGGTGTACTCTAAGCTTCATCCATCCGGCTGATCCTGGATCGCATCTATGGAGCAGCATGGAGGTGGCGTCGGTTCTGTTCCCACTGCAAGACGTGGGGAGGCTCAGCAGCCACCTATGGTGGCCAAGATGCTAGAGGTCCAACGTGGCAAACGTCACTCTCTATGACATTAAAACTGGAAGCTGTGCTTTCTGATGGGCACCTGCTGCTGGAAAAAAACCCAACCCAAAGGTGACCTTGCCATGAGGCATAATCATCAGTCTCCATTTCCTCTAGCATCTACTCCAGGAGATCCCAGGTGTCTCCTTGAAAAACCTTCAGCAGAGCAGCAGGATGCATTCCCAGGGCGATGCTATTTCAATTGCCGTAATGGGGCTGACGTTAAGGATTATTTGCAAGCGGTGGTATCAATTAATGCCAGACAAGGGTCTCATAATTGGTCGGCTGAACACTGAAAACACATCCCAGGCCCATCACACAGTGCAGCAGGGCAGCTGTTGCATTCTCAACCCTGAGCAATAGCTGAGAGATCGATGGCTAGAGCCAAGAGGTCAGCCTTACCTCTAATAGGCATTAATGAGGGCAGTTAGCAGCACATCCCTTGTTTTGCTTTGGACCGCAAACAGAATCCTTCCATGCTGTGAATGGGTCAGAGGGAGGTGAAGGCAGCCACATCAAAACAAGCTAATGTTAATTTTGACTGCAATGATCACAAGATATTTCCCCTTAAATAATTCCTCTCCATTTAGTGTTTCCTATTGCAGGCTATTCTTGCCCCCCACTTTGAGCAGTACGCTACAGAGACACGTATCCAGGCACCTTGGATTAATACTGGCTTAAGGAGCTTCACAAATCAAACGTCCACTGCTTTGGGCTAACCAGAAGCCTCTGAGATAACAGGAGTAGTAGATCCCTTATCCTGCCTGTAGGTTCAGCCACACAAGGGCAGCATCACTTCCTCCCCATCCCCAAAAAAGGTCAGTAACATGGCCCACTGCTTCCATGATACACTCTTAATCCAACTGCTGTCTAGTCGGTGTACAGTGCACGGTGGGTAGGATCCCTATCCATTGTCAATCAGAGCTCCTTAATGGGCACAGTGCCTTTGCATCACCTTGCATGAAATGAGCCCATTGTCATTTCAGGGTGGATAGGGCTTAGTTCTCCAGGTTCCCCTTTGGTTCAATGCAAGTTTTTATTTGAGGATCATTTCAGGATGTCCACATGAGAGCCAAAAGTTGGCCAGGGCACAGGCTGCGGCAGTGGACAGCAATGCAGCCTGCCCCAGCTGGAGGGATGGTGCTATGCATGGAGTAGAGATTGCTGGCTGGTGACCCAGCATGGTCACTGCAGGAGAATGGGTTCACTGTGGTTTTCTCTCCCTCTGCTGTTTTCATACTGTGGTGGATGCCTGCTAGAATCACAGAATCACAGAAAATGGGGGTGGGAAGGGACCTCAGGAGGTCACATCTAGTCTACCCCACCTCAAAGCAGAACCAACCCCAACTACATCATCCCAGTGAAAGCTTTGTTTAGCCGGGGTTTTAAAAACCTCCAAGGATGGAGATTTCACAACCTCTCTGGGTGGCCTGCTCTAGTGCGTCACTACTCTCCTCGTGAGAAAGTGTTTCCTAATATCTACCCTCAACTTCCCCTGCTGCAGCTTGCGACCACTGCTCCTTGGTCTGTCATCTGCCACCACTGAGAACAGGGTACATGTGAAGCATGTAGAGACCCTGCCTTTGCTTAGGTTGTGCCCCCTGGGATGCAGAGTGCAGCCAAGGGACCCTGGCCATTCTTCTCAGTTGTATGAACAGTGATGGGATTATTCTCCCTAAAAAAGTGGTTCTTTGCCTAGCCCCCTGCCAAGAACCGATGTCTAGGGCAGATCGCCTGCTGTTTCAGCCCCCTGAAGGGCTCCCTATAGAAACAGGAACAGCAGCCAGGACCCCAGATGCCCAGCCACTCCCCATTCCCCAACACATTGCTGGGGGGATAACATGCAGACACCTGCAGCATTAACTCTTATTCCCCTGACTGCTCACTGCCCCCCAACATAGCCTCTTTTTCTTCCCCTCACCTGCTGCCAGGGACCGTGGGGGGTAGGATGCACCTTACCGAGCACCCAGCCCTTCAGGTAATGATCTGTCACACAGTTGAAAACCCATGTGTTGCATGACCTAATGCACTGAAAAGCAGGCTGGCTCCAAACGCATCCGTGAATGCGTGCATGCCCACCCACCAGGTCAATTGCTTCATGCTGCTACCGTGGTGGGTGTGTTTTCCCCCTTCTTTCTTGTTTGTGATCCCTGCTGGACTAGGCATCCTATCCTACCTCCCCACCATCAGAAAACTTCCTAGTTCTTGCTTCACTGTGCAACACAGCTGGGATTTAACTCAGATCCTCCTCTCTTGAATGAAAGGGGGTCTTTATGGCCAGTGCTGGACCCATGACACATGGAGAAGACATTCTGATTTCCCCCAGCAGAGGGCGGCTGCATGCAGACCCGTGAGCTGGGTCATTACATTAGAGTGTAATCTAAGAATAAATGACGATACATTAAAAAAACACAAAACAAAAAACCCTACATTTGGTTGGGATGTGGGCTGTGTTCCCATAGTAACCTGTTGGCAATGAGGCTTGCAGTAAGAAAGTAAGTATTCTGTTTGAAATGGTTTGCGCTGCTGCTGTGAGTGTCATTGAAAACATATTGCAAATGCCTTCATTAAGGACAAGGGAGAGAGCCAAACATCAGCTGATTCCCTCCAGCTTCACCCTTGAGACAGTCAGTGAGTGCTGCAGGGACTGCAAAAGGGCTCCTGTGAGAGGATTTCAACCACCCGGTGCTTTAGTGAATACCTGGGCTTGGGGTCCTAAGGATACTTTACATTGCTTTCGCTCCGGTCACGCTGCAGCCTCCTCCGCAGGCCTCCTATGCATACTCCCCCTGAGTAATACCTTCTTCAGTCCGTTGAAAGCCGTGGGGTTGCTCTTGGGCCAAGGAGCCCTCAAGCCATTTGCAGACAGGATTGGAGTTTCTGCTGTCTCGTGACACGGCTCACAGCTGTCCCTAGGAGGTGTATGTAACAGCCAGGGATGCTCCAGCTCTCAGGCATTATCCTAGGCCAGCTACCTCACTGCCACAGATTTCATGGCAGCTGGGCCTGGTCACAGCGGGGGTGAAGTTGCCTTGTGAGTGGCCAGCCTGGTGGGAGGCAGTGAGATGCCAGCTTGCCCAAGGCAGCTGGAGCTTGAGAGCCAGCTGGACTCTGCAGGGCTGGTTCTTCTCACCTTCATTAGAGCCCATGGGCGTATGTACACACCACGGTTTGTGCCCTTTCATGCACGAAAGACCCCCTTTCATAATAGCAGAACAGGTCCTGAGTCTTTCAGAGACTCTTCAACTCACGTGGCATGGTACTGATTAAGCAGTCCCTGTCCTACTGTCACTGAAGGGAAGTGCTGTATCCCTAAACTGGAACAAAAAGTGTATACTTTATCAGACAGGGTCCCGGAACAAAGACAAAGCACACTTGTCTCTCCTTTGCTCTGCATGTAGGACGCCACCATGGATTTGGGGGGTACCCGAAGCCCCAGACTAATGGGTCTGGGAAGGAAAGTACTTGCTTTGTGGTAGAACCACACAAACTTGAATGAGCTCTGCTCAGTCAAATTTTGTAATTTCCATTGGGCTTTGGCCAATTGAATTTGGAACTGATTTGGCCTTGAAAAATATTTCATTTCAGTTGATTTTGTGCAAGTTACTGTTCCAACCAGGAGATCTTATAACACCTTCAAGCTCTACTGTGAAATATGAATTTTCATTTCCACTGAGAAATTTTATGATCTTTGCATTCTCCTATGCCTGAGGAAGGATGAATGTGCCTGAAAGCTTGCAAATAGAGAATTTTTTGTTGTTGTTGCAAGTATCTAGCTGGTCTAATAAAAGATATCACCTTTACTATGAGTTCTGATTATTAATGACATGCATCTATCTATCTACAACATGACTGGGTATATATTAATGAAAAGGTTGATAAGGAAGACCCCCCTCCTCAGCTAAGTGAAGAATTTATGATACATACTTAACAATGCTTTAACAAGGACGGCCTCAAGTGTGATCAGTTAGGTTTTGTTTCTTGACAATGGGTGCTATTCTTCCTATGCCTGAAGAAGTGTGATTACACCCAAAAGTTTGCTAAGGACTTTTTTCCAACTACTCAGTTGTTCTAATAAAAGATATCACATCTACTCAAAGAATCTTGTCTGCCAGTGCCCTTAGACCAACACGGCTACAACCAACAACCCAACAACAATGACTTCAATGGCTTTGTTTGTGTAACTATAGTAAAACAACAGTAAAGTCAGTACTTCCTTGTTTACATCAGCAAAAACACGGAATCTGGCCTTGCTTGACTTTCTACAAAGTTATCCAAAGTTTATTTCAACCTTTATATAATGGGGCGTGAATACAAGATAGAGGCACTTACGCCAAGGCCTCTCATGTGTTCTTCACACTCATATAGGCAAGGCAGCCGAGCATTGTCTACATCTCATAGCTGGCCTGGGCTCAACCGCTCTATTATTTGCAAGGGAAAAAACTTCTGACCCATGTTGGGAGGTGGTTTAAACCTGGCCTAGCTGATCGGTGTGGGGGTATGCATTAGAATCCAGGCTCTCCTATGACTCGAGCTGGTAACTGGGCTGTAGAGGGGATGCAGGCTGCTAGTCCTCCAATGCTTTTCCCACAATTCCCTCCAAAAGATAGTTGATTTCTCACGAGTGTCACAGGCTCCCCTAATGACTTTGGAAGAACCCAAAAGCATCTCGGTACACAAAACCAGGAGCTATGCCCCCATACGCACACGGATGCAGACAGGATGTGGCTATGGGAATACTCTGATGGCGGCAAGGTGCCTGTCACTCCGGCTCCCCGCACCACGCAGACACTGCCGCAGTGGCTACGTGATGGGGAGGTTTGCTCCTGTGACAAGGACAGCCAGCTTGGCTGGGCTTTGCAGCCAGCCAAGTCTTTGAAGCTTGTGTCTCTTCAGCGTCATCACAAGCAGGGCTTCCCCTCCCCAGCGCTGGGTGATGCCACCTGAAGATCTGAGGATGTGCCACCAAAAACTCTTCTTTCTTCTCCTCCCTTTGAAGGGGAGTGCTGACAAAGGCAATTTGTGATGATGGCATGCCTTTCAGCATCTAAGTTCCTCTGGCACCCCAGGGGTTGGTGGTGGCAGCTTTTGGGGAAGGACAAAGCCAGTTGCCTGCAGCAATTTTACAGCCTTAAAACAAATCCTGCCTTGCTGTACTTCTGTCCTCCGTTCTCTCTTGCCACCCGAGCCCCTTTGATACTATTTTCCACTAGGCTGGTTTTGAAATAATCCTTGACACTCGGAATGAGTGTACAGACGTTGGATTACTATATGATCTACATATGAATGGCAGCGCCAACCGCGGCACAAGGAGCAGCTTCTGAAAGGAAATGCTAATGCACTTGCCGCCGAGAGAGGCGGGGAGAAGGCGGGGGGCTGGTTGTGCTCCTCACAACTCCCTTGCTGTCTGGACGGTGGAGGCTTGGCGAGGCGGGGGTGTCTTGGGAATCCCAAATGCATCTGCTTTCTGTGACAAGTATGAAGCATGGGCATTGGGGATCCCCAAGCCCCTCCAGGGAGAGGTTACACCACCAGCGTCCCATGCAGAAACTCCCAGACAGTTATATCCTGGCTTGACGTTCCCACTCCACCCTTCTCTGTAATACCCGAGTGCCTCACTTTCCCTGGGGTGTACATGAAAGCTGTTCCCCCCACTTTACAGGCAGAGGACTAAGGCAGGAAGGCCCAGTTTCCCACAGATATTGAGAGGCCTAATTGCCACTGGCTTCAGCAGGAGCTAGGTGCCTAAATGACTTGGGCCAGAGAGACTTAAGGCCAAGTCTGTGCCATGCTTACTATGCCCATTGCCCAGCAACCTCAAGCATCCATTGTCACCTTCCCTCACATGGGAAGCGGTGTTGCCACATCTCTGCAGTGTTTCAGGTTGGCTAATCTGCCCTGCTAACCTGCAGTCTACCTCCAGGCTCGTTAGCCCATGCTTGGAGCTACATGGACGTGGTGGTCTTGCTTCCAGTTTGGAGGCTGCCCATGCAGCTGCTGCCTGGCAGTCGTTTTCTTCTGTGGACTGCGGTCGTCAAGGTATGTGCCAGTGCTATAACCACTGAGCCACCCTCCCTCTCTTCTGATTGCCTGAAATACATGTGCCAGGCACTGCTCTCTTAGCCACAAGCTGCACGTCCTGCTCACTGATGCGAGCCGAGTCCTGGACTTCCAGTTTCCAGTGGATGTGCCCTACCCCTTGCACTAAGTAGAGTGCGTTTCCTAGGGAGTGTGTGTGTGTGGGGGGAGTCATCGGTGCTCGCTGCTTCAGTGTGACACAACTGCACATAACGAGCCAATATTACACTTTGGTAAAGGGCACAAGCTGCTCACTGTTGGTTTAGAAATATATGTGTGTGTGTATACACATATATATATATACACACACGTATACATTACACACACACACACATACATACATATACACACATATGCACATATATACACACACAGATATACACACATATGCACATATACATATACACATACACATGCATACATATATACACACACACATATACACACATACATATACACAAACATATATACACAGATACATATATACACATACATAAATATGCATTAGAAGGGTTCAGGATGGGCAGCAGAGTTTAATTGATTTCTAAGAGTCCGGGTCACACAGTCACACAGCCTTGAAAGCAGACAGGCTGTCTAACACAATAAGGCCAATGAGGAGATATAGTCTGGAAAACAGTCTGGAAACAGAGGGAGTATGTACTTCACTGCCCATAACACAAGATAAAGTGGCACCAGCAAGGCCCCAGAGCCGGGTGGCCTGAGTCCCGGTTTTGGGGGAGCAGACCAAATTAGGAGAAGGCCCAGAAAGCTACGTGGATGTGGGACCACACAGAGAGACCAACCAGAGACAGCCACGGATGAAGAGTCATCAAGGGTCTTTAGAAGGGAAGAAGAATACAAAAGCAGAAACTTGGGAGTAACAAAGGGTTCCTCCCTGTCCCTCTTCATCCTCCCTCCTCCTCCTTGCCCCTGCCCATCCTTCATCCTCATCCCCCTTGCCCAGGAGCATCCCCAAGGCCACCATGGACAGAAGGCACGCCACTAACCTGTCTCATCCATCTCATCCACCCCATACCCAGATCATTATTAGATGGCTGAAACATTTCTCAGAAAATGTCCACCACTGGCTACCGCTGGAAGTGTGATACCTGAAGAGTGTTTCTTGAGAATAACTCCCTTCCACATCTGCCTTCCCCAGGAAGGACCCTGCAGGTAGCCTAGAAGATGCTTCTCCCTGTTTCCTCAAAATCCTCATCTGAAGACTGACGGCGGTGCCAGCATCAATGTATTACTCCTGAGGACAGTGTCAGAAGGGGATTTTGCACCCCGGTGTTGTTCCACCGCTGTGCCCACATGGTAGCACAACGGCCCAGGGGCTGCTGAGCTCAAAGCACACAAGAGAAGAGATGCAGGCAAGAGAGACGGGAGTTTGACAGTGACAATAAAGCATCTGACCGTCTGCCTGGGAGGCAGCATCCTGCCCTCCTGCAGAGCTACCTCCTAAAGAGGAAAGAAAACGGCATACAAACCAGTCATCCCGGTGTTTAATGCTTTGCAGTGCAACCTGGCTAGGAAGAAAGGGATTTCCTGATCTCACAAAAGGCAGGAAGAGTCAGTGTCTCGTGTATCCATGTCCTGATGCTTCAAAATGGCAGCAGGTTGCTTTAATTAAAGCTCGTTCAACGAGCTTTAGTTAAAGTGCCCCTACCACCATTTTGAAGTGTGAGGACGCTGATACACAAGTAATTGCCACATTCCAGCACACTTGATTAACTGAGCCTGCTCCTATGCGTTGCAATTACATGTCATACATGTCTGTGCAATTGCACGTCGGAGCAGCCTCGCCGCTTGTGTCTAGGCACCTAGTGTACATGCTCCCAGCCCAGAAATATGCTTCCCTCTGAAACGGCTCTCAGCACCACAGGCTTCAAGAGGCTCGCAAGGAGCCACTGCTCAGCGTAACCTGGTTTGGGGCAGGTAGGCAGGGTGTGGGTAGGGATGTCCCAGCCAGGATACACATATATATATATATTTTTTTTATATATATATATTTATATATACCCACACATCAAGACATACACATACATATACACACACATATACACATATACATATATACACACACACACACATATATATGTGGGCACTGTGTGGTAGCCATGACCCCTGTGACATGCCGAAGGTTACATGGGGCATCTCTAGAGAGCCAAGGATTGAATGCAGCTCCAAAAGGCAGGCCCCCTCCTCTCCTGCTCTGTTGAAACCCCACACAGACTCAGTTTTCACTAACATACACTATGGAGGAGCCCCCAACCAGGGCCAGGACCTATATAGTGCTAGGTGCTGTACAAATATAGGGCAAAAGAGTGCCCCACAGAGATTCCAGTCTCTGCATAAGACAATGCCAATAGGTGGACACAGCCCGATGGCCAGGGCAGTGCAAGGGAACAATGACACGGTGGTAGTCACCATGAGAGCCATTAGTCATGAAGTACCAGCTACTGAACCCGTTATAGGGCTTCCTCAAGTCCCAGGGACCTCTGCCTGCTGCAGAAGACAAGGGGCAGGGCTTGCAACCTGCAACAGGAAAACCTCTGCCAGCCCCAAAGGGAGATCGTTTCACTTTCCCGGAGATCCTGCTACAAACAATGCCTCTTTTCGCTGAATCCCAGCATATGGCAGGCAGCCTTCTATAACGAGAAACTCGTCACATCATGCTGACAAACCTCTGAGCACTTTTAATGCCTTCCCTGGGCACCGGCCCCTTTCTTCTTCTCCCTGTGCTCTATTACGGGCAGGTAATATCAGATCTTTGCCAGTCATTTATAAGCTCAGCTGGAAAAGGCTGTTGAATGGCATCTTGATGTATAAGAAAGAGGACTGCAAGCTAATGACTTTACACTCTGCCTCTGGTGGCACATACATCAGAGGAGGAACAGAGCACGGATTCGTGTGGAAAGGGGGGAGAGCACGGCTAATCCAATGCATATTAATTAAGCTGCCGGGGATAAAAGACGCACACTGCAAAGGAGGCAGCTGCTTCTTTTCTTCCATAAAGTTGCATTGGATTTGACTTTGCACAGCCTAATTGTGTTCTCTGTCCTGCTGTCACCCAGATGTGTGGTGCTGATGGAAGAGGGCGGCTGGCTTGTGCCTGGGCAAGGGCTCATAGGTGAGCCGGGCAGCTGAGCATGTCTGGAGAAACTGGACATTAAGAAGAGATCGGGGAAACAGAGCTAGAAAGTCTAATTGCAGAAGGACTCTGCCTGACATCGCACTCCTGCTTCTCCACCTGTCTTAGCCACCCAGGCCACGTATCAGGCAAGGGCCCAATCTGGAGTCGTATAGTCACCAATGCAAGCCAAATATCAGGTGAAATCACTAAGGGACAGGAGAGGTTGGGCAGATTGCTGCTACTTCCCTGAGAGTCATAGTTTCATAGTTTTTCATAGTTGGTAGGGTCAGAAGGGACCTAAGCAGATCATCTAGTCTAAGCCCCTGCCAAGGGCAGGAAAGGATGCTGGGGCCAAATGACCTAGCTAGGTGGCTGTCTAGCCTCCTTTTCAAGACCCCCAGGGTAGGGGCGAGAGTCCCTTAGATGGTTCAGGAGAGTCCCTTAGGTGGCTGAGCGTCTCCCTGCCTCCCCCCTGACATGGACCAGTGGGAATCAAGCATAAGGAAAAAAGTCAGGCCACAGGCAAGTGAGGGTGAGCCGGTCCCCTGGAGGGAAGAGAAAGGCCAGGATATCTCAGCCATGCAGGTTTGTTTGGTGCATAAGGCAATACAACAGGGCTATGGAGCCAGATACTGTGGTGGAAGATGGGAGGCTGGATGTGCTGGGCGAACCCAGACAAGTCATGTCACCTCTCTGTACCTAGATTTCCTCGTTCACTTCTGCCCACTTAAGTCTTTTTAGGGTTGGGACCACCTTTGGGTCTGTCCAGCACCCAGCACGATGGGGCCCTGGCACTGTGATACTACTGCCATTACTGACTGTATCAGCATTCATCTACCTCAGAGGTTCCCAAACTTTTTCCAGATTTACCAGCTGCCTGCATTCAACTACCAACCTACCTTTTATGCTTTAACTCCTTAAATGCCAATTATTATTTATCACAAGGAAAATGAAATCCACCATTACACAATTTCTCCCACCTACCTGCCAGAGATGTCTTGTACCCCCAAGGATATGTGTAGCACAGCTCGGGAACCCCTGATCTACGTTGGTTCCTTCTTGGTGGCTCGGCCTGACTCTCTGATAGAGTGGGATATGCAATGGAGATGTGTCTTTCTAATGAGCACTGCTCAGGGGCGGTGGTATCCAGGAGCTATCCGGGAGGATGAATTGGGCAAGCAATCATTGCAGTAAATTCTGGTCCAGTGGAACAGATATCTCAGAGCCAGATCCTGCAACCATGTGTTGGTCTTGACTGCCCAGGGACCACTCACTGCTGTTAGGGTTTGACAAATCATTCATTTTTAATGGCCGCTACACAGTAAGATGGAGCAGGAAGAAGCCCTATGATAGCTTTCAGGAACAGAAACAAAGAAAGTTGCAGCCAGAGTCAGAGGGGCCAGTGGGACATTTTCTCCAGCGTATTTTAGATGCATTCTCAATAGAGCTAGTAAGCAAATCGATTCTTCCCCTTCTCCTCCAGGAAACGCTCTTTGGGGACACACGCAATCGAAATGTGGACTATCTGGGCCAAACACCGATATTTCTGTCCTGCCAAGTACAGGGGGTGGCTGATGGAGGCGATCGGTTTGGTGCCATGTTCTCCCGTTGTCCACAAGAGGGTTCCTTCTTTGTTCGCCATACATGTCCCAGGATACACCACGGTTTCTCGCTCCCGAAAAGGAGGTGGTTTATCATGGAAGTCACATGACTATTGCCCATTATGGGAGGTGAAGTCTAATTGGGGACCCCCCATAAACGAGGAACAGTGTGTGTATGGGGGGAGGGTACCCACTTTTGGTGTCCCTTGAAGTGCCCCAGAATCAAAATATGCCCACGGCTGCTGGTTTGGGGGCCAAAAAGGCTTGGGAAAGTTTTGACAAAATTCATAGTGTTAAAAACTCCATTTTCCAGTTTTGACTGAGATGGGGGGGACGGACCCTCCCTTCTGACCCAATTCTGTTTTTCCCCTCTGGGACACTGTTCTAGTCTATTTTAGACCTTCCCCTCCACAAGGCATTTTTGGGTTTTGGCAGGGGAGGGGAGAATATTTTATCTGCTTTTTTCTGCTTGCTTAGCACATTTGCCAACATTTGATGTGGCTTCCAGGTCACTGTCTCACTTGCAGTCATTTCCACCTCCCACAGCCCACGTGGGTCTACAGCACCAGGGAAGGAAAAGAAACCTCTCCTAAAATAAAGCCCACCAGAAAACGCGGTAAGAAAGCTACAAAACCCAGCACAGAGATCTGGGCTGCTGAAGTACTTATAACTCCGTTCCTTTTGAATTTGAGCTTGGCGTTTTTGAAGCGTAGCCGCCTTATGCATGTGTCAAAGTCCCATTTTGTGTTGGGGCTGTACAAAAAAATGCACCTTTCTCCAGGTACTGGATGACACTGTCTATAGTGTGACACGTTCTTTGGCTAATGCAATATCTTTTATTAGGCCAACTAAAAATACTTGGAAAAAGTTCAACTTTGCAAGCTTTTGGGTGCAAACACTCTTCCTTCAGGCAGAGGATGCTTCCATTGCTTGAAGCAAGGTGTTTGTACCCCAAAGCTTGCAAAGAAGAATTTCTCGAACTATTTTAGTTGGTCTAATAAAAAATACCAAATTTACCCAAAGAACCTTGTCTGCCTGTCTTTAGACCAACACGGCTACAACCAACACCTTTGTATATAGCGTGAGGCACCCTGGATTTCAGCGCCAAAATCCATGTGGGGTGAAGCAAATGATCCCAGGTTACAATAGAGCAAGAAGTGGAGGATGGACCAGTGAAACCAGCAGGAAATCCACCATTCACCTGGCACAGCCACTCGTCCGTGACATAAGCTTATCCAGAGTGGAAGTGACATCATACCTGGAGGTGACATCATAGCCTCAAGGGATAAATGCTCCGTTCTCCCTGGCCAGCCACTGAATATCTGGTGAAATGGGGACCCTTCCAAGTCTGTCATGTTACTACAGGGGGAGATAATCCCTGCAAAAATACAGTGCAAAACCTCTCCTGCCTCCCAATAGGATTCAAAGCAACCAGAGAGCAAGTTACTGGCACACAGGAGTTTCCCTGTGGCTTCAGACAGCTCCCAGTTGCTCCTGATCCCACGTAGCGGCGTTTCACTCTGCACAGGTCTCTCCCTGCTGTCTTTCCCATTCTGGCCACAGCAAGTTTCTGAGCCATTTCACTTGGTTGGGTTTCTAGTCCCCAGCTCTCAACCCGCTTCTGTTTATCAGCTGCTCCCCGCACAGCGTCATGCGGGAGCCTGGAGCAGCGTCTTGGCTGTGCTGCTTTTCATCAGAAATGGGGGAGGCGAGGGGGACAATCATTCGGCTCGAGCCTATCAGAGGTCCTCATTAGGTCCTTCAAATTAACTTTGAGGGATTCAAGATGGCATTAAGACGGAGGTGGGGGGAGCTCTGTAAACACAGGGGCCCTGCTCCACTATGATTAATGGACTCGGGTGCTTTGGTAGAGGGGCTGGAGTGAAGCGAACGCAAGAAGAAACGTGGGCTCTTGTCGTCCCTCCTTCCCATCCTTTGGGATCATTGTGGGAAGGGCACACGAGATGGAGAACAGGGCCAGGAGCCTCTTTGGCCTCACCCATGGTGAGGAGGTGTACACATGACAGCATTGCTCCTGGTCTAGCTTTAAACTGGATTTATTTCATTTGTGCAATCCCCCATCCCCTCCCCATGTGCACAACTTTGCTTTAGTTTGTAAGTGGTTTAGCTTCAGCCAGTTCTTAATATAGGGCGGATGGGCCAAGTAAGCGAGGTAGAAACCAAAATGCAAACATCTGGGCAGTTTCTGGCTCATACCTTGAGTTCCTCACATAGACAAGGCAAATGCCAACATCCATCCCGAATGCCTTCCAAGCTCAAGAGACCTGGCAAGGTTTGTGAGGCCCAGACCCACCAAGGATGGAGGCGCCGAGTGCCGCTTAGCCTAGACTGCAGGGAGCAAGAGTCTCGTCCCAGGGGCAGGTGCCTGGGCATGGGGACTCATTACCACGAGGACAGGCAGCATGCCTCGGCCAGCCTGTAAGAAACAGCAGCGGGAAGGGTTCATCTGCAATCCTTCTCTCATCCATTTATGAGACTCAAATTCATGCTCTGAAACTTTCCCCTGGATGTAAGCACCTAAGAGGTCCCTTTTTTGGAGGGGTTATCCAGGGCCAAAGTTGCCTCTGGAGCAGGGATGAGAAGCTAAAGCTGCTCTGTCCCAAGGGAGTGCTTTTATCTGCAGGCTACAGTCATGCTCCCTAGCTGTCATTGTCTCTAGCTAATGAACCTTCCTTCTTGACTTCACAAGGGGGTGTGCAGCGCGCTCTTTGCCCAACTTAGAGCCTAGTGGTTAGAGAAGTCTCCTGGGACGTGGTAGAAGGGGGTTTGAACACCCCAGGTCGAGGAGGGCCCACGGTCCAGCTCTCCCAGATCCTGGCTGAGTGCTTTGACCACTGGCTGGCAGCAAAAGAGTGGGTTTCTAGGTGAACTTTGGGGGATGATCATTGCACTACATGCTGCAGACCCCCTGCCCCATATTTCTAGGTGAACTATGGGGGATGATCATTGCACTACGTGCTGCAATGCTGCCTGCCTGCGTTGCATATTGCCTCGATGCTCCTCAAGGATTTGAAGCATGGGGACATTCAGTTTATGAATCCCAAACAGCTTTAAGTATGAGTTACATATGAGCATGCCAAGATAGCCCTATGGACCCATACCATAGTAAAACACTCAGCACCTCTCAGTGACTTTACTGGAAAAAAACCTAGGCCCCATATGGACTCTCAGATGCCTTGTGCTGTGGGTGGTCGTTTTGTGAGTCACCCTCATGGATTTAGGCACCTAAGTTCACTAGTACCTCGGTGGGTCATTTGGATCTGGTCCTAAGTGCTCAGCACTACAGATGCTTGAAAAAACAGGATTTCCGTGTAAATGTTTCGGTAGTGTCGAGCTGCCCCATTTAGATGGGAAGCTGTTTTTTCAGGAAACTCCCAGCCAGTCCCCGCGAGTGCTCTCGTTGAAAGAGCATGCATGTCCCAGGTAGCCCCAGAACAAAATCCTGGTCTTCAAAACGCTCAGTGCCCACCAGCCCCCCAACCCACCAAGCCTTTGCAAGCATTTGGCATCCAGCGTGCTGGAAGATCTGGGCACTGGCAGCAGAGCTCGCGTGAGAGCTTGACTTTTGCAAGTCTGGGGCCATGTTGGGGCCACACCGAAATGAAGAGCAAAACTCCTGCTGGGTTCGACGGGCCAAAATGCCCCCCACAGGGTCTATCAAGCCTGCTTGTCAAGGGCACGCGGCAGCCCCATCCTTGACAGTGGTTGGAGTTGGGGGTGTCAGCACTCGGGAGACTCCAGGACAGGGTTAGTTGGCTCCGACCCCCTGCACAAAGGCAATTGTGTGTCAGCAGGGAGGGAGAGCTGCAGACCTGGAAGGCAATGAAGCAAAGAGCAATTTTCTATGTCCTTGTCCCTCAATTGAGTTATGCCTCAACGGGCGGGGAGACGGAGGAAGTGCTGAGCCAGTGAAAAAGCAGCACCGCTGCTGCGAAGCCTGCAGGTGAAGGTGCGGCCGGCTGCTCCGCTCTGGCAGCGGGACGAAGGGAGCCGAGCTGACGGAGCTGCTCTCAGTTGGGCCCAACAACCGGCCTAAATCAGGTTGCCTTGGCTGAGCGCAGCGGGTCTCAACCTTTTTAATCTCGAGACACCCCTTGGAAAATGCCAGCTCTTTGCTTTCAAACTTTTTATTTTTTTTGACTGCAGAAAAGAGAAGAGTAGGTTTTTCTGTTGCAAAGATCTCCGAAAGCCCACAGCGATGGATTCCTATTTAAAATCTCCGGGTTTGTCTTGTGAATCCTGTTTGAAAACCTAACAAAGTGAACATTTTGTGACACCCCGCAGAACCCCTGAAAGGTTCTCAAGGCACCCCGGGGTGCTGTGGCATCTCGCTTGAAAGTCACTGACCTACAGGCAACAGAAGAGGGAAGCCTGGAGCTCCATGCTGCCTCAGAATAGATGCATTCGTACACATGTATATACACATATACATCTGCTTTGGTTAGTCTGTAGGTGCAAATCTGCCTTACTTTCTACTTGACTTCAGACTGACACACCTAGCTACATCCCCATGAGCTCAGCCATATGCACAGAGGATTTCACTCCATGCCGTGCTTTGCAAATAGCTATGGGACATGCTGTAGGGCAGAGGAAACCCTGCTTGCAAGGAGCAGATACAATTTCTTACAACACTCTGCCTTGTACCAGCCATTGCAATCAGAGCAGAGCTTCTACCAGTTTCACAGGAGGAGGTAGCAGGGCAAAGCCCCTCTGCTGCATCGCTTTGGCTACACAGTCCTGAGTTTGCTCTTCCAGCCCTTCTTCCTGCCTTTCCACAGTCTCTGAGCAAGCTCACAGCTACAGTCAGTAAATCCACACTGCATCGTTTTTATTTTTGTTGCACGTCGAATTTATGGTGCAGATTTCAATGCAATAGTTAGTACGAGCTGCTGAGATTCAGGACTCCTTGACTGTGTTTGTGCCACTGCGTCTTTGGTCCGACTGCTCATGCCGTCTTGCAATGGGAGGAGAGCAGAGATGGTGGAAGGGCCTTGTGCTCTGGGGACTGTCACTTCGGGCAGAGTGGCACTATGATCCTCAGGGCCACTCTGTGACACCCCCTTTACTGATGCTCCAAAGAGGAGCAGAGAATAGCAGGCAGCCCCTGTAAGCACCAGCTACCTGGGAGCCTAGACACACCTGAGTAGTCTCCCAGAAAAGCTCTTACCCTGGCTCCTTTCCACTAGGATGCTCTTGCAGCGTCATTCAGGTAGAGGTGAAAGGCTGCAAAAGGATTCCCTGACTTCCAGGCTTGGGCTTTACATTTCCTCTGTGGGTAACAGTCTCAGAGGAGACCATGTTTGATTCACTGGAATTAGTGCTGCAATGACCAGCACCTGGGCTAGCCTCATGCAGGCAAGAGCAGCAATCCTGCAAAACCATATCCAGCTCGCTACCTGGAGTACGCCCCGCGGCCACTCTGGGATTCTCCCACTGGACTCTGTTAGACAACTTGTCCGTCCTTCTAGCACTGTGGGATGGCACAGGAGGGCCAGCAGGATTCAAGGGATGTAGCCCGTGTGCTCACTGCCTAGCAAGCAGGTTACCAGCTCAAATAAAGATGTGCACCTGAGCAAGGCTTCAAGCCCCAGATGAGCCAATTAGCCCAGGCCAAAGGCACCAATTAACTCAGGAAGAGGAGCTGTGCTTCTGTGGATGGGATGGGGTGCTGGGGCAGCGGCTAATAAAGGGGTCAAAGGCTGCATGGAAATAAGTCTACCTCCCAGAAAAAAGGACCCCTGACGACACTAAAAGCCATTCCCATTCAAATGCATTGAATGCAGACTGCCCCGTGAAGCTGGCTGCCTAATTCTCAGTAGCCACGAGATGCCCAGATCACCTCCTAGCAACTTTATTGCTGGTGGCTTATATACCTCCATTGACCTCTTAAGTCTCAGTTTCTGCTGAGCTGATCCTCTATCCCACCCCACAGCAGCACCTACTCGCCTCCCAGTTCTCAAGGCTTTGGTTTCACGTGGGTGCCAACAGGACCAGTATAGCCTAGGGAGGAGAAGGGCAGATTTCCCAGCTGGGGAATGGGAGAAGACCAAGCCCCAGCTGCAGCTCACTCCCCCATCTCCTCCCCCAGAGCCAGCTTTCTTTCCAGCTCAGAGTCGAACCAAAGCAAATCAGGTCTGAGTAATAACCACCAGTTGGGAGAGGAAAGGACCCTGCTTGCATTTCAGATAGCTCTTCCTAGACACAAAACAGCATCTCATCCACCCTACATCCCCCATCCGTGAGTCTGGGCTAATGCAGGATCCCATATAAGTCACATCCAGGAGGGGAGGGGGGTCACATGCTAGCTTCTCATCATGAGCCCAGTTTAAAAGGGCCTTTACCAGTCTCCCTGGGATGAGTGTCTGAGCCCCATACTTCGCTGCAAGCAGCTTTTCATCTGTAGGTTTCAAATCGCATCCTGATGGAAAGCTGGGGTCGCTGTCCCCATTGTGCAAATGGGAAACAAAGGCAGGGAGGTGAAGCAACCAGAATTTACAAAGGCATCCAGCCCAGGTCTCTTGAGCCCCATTTTCACCATCTTTCCACCCTTCTGCCTGGTGGGCCTTTACATTTGACATTCTCCCCTGATTGTAGCACCCGCTGGGCATTTGAGGGTCGATGAAGCTTGCTCCAGAGGATATACCTAAGAGATGCACTTCTCTGGTTCAAATGCAGAGCCCCTCCACTGCTCACCCACAATACCAACATGGCATTCACTGGGTTTATATGGGCATAGGTGAGATCAGCATCCCCCCAGGAGGAGACGTGCTCACAGTTACTGCATTACTGTGACTGACATGGGTATCCCTCGAAGGAACCGAGACACTCAGCACTTACTCTGCAAGGGTTCAAATGTCAGCGCCAATCCTTCCTTTGCACTAGCTGGTGTTTGAAGCCTGGGCAGAGGAGCTGTGCCACCCCTTGTGATTATACCAAGGCGAAAAATTACAGGAATGACACCAATTATTAATTACTTTATTATGCAGCACTAAAAAAAAATTAAAAATGGAAAGGCTGGAAGTTGTTTTAGCAAATTCTCTCGTCACAGAAATAATGATTGGCTTTCAAATGTACTAAATTAAGTCATTCTCTGCCAGATATCCCCCTCCTTCCCACCCACTTAATATTTTTTCTTCACTCCGGAGCGGGCTTGGCAGTCATCACTCTGGTTGGGTATTTTGATCCTGAGTTGTTGCTCATTATTTATCTCATGGACAGCCCCAGCCATGATCGGAGACCGATGGTGCTTGGTGCTGTACAAACCCCGAGTGAGATGCAGTCCCAGACGGGAGAATTTACGATCTAAAGAGACAAGGCAGATAAAGGAAGTTGTACCCCTTGACAGTGCTAATGAGAGTAGTGGGCAGCGAGGCTAAAGGAAGTAGTAGGCACAGAGAAATTGGGTGACTTGGCCAAGGTTATATGGGGAGTTGATGGCAGAGTGGGGTCGGGGCCTCATTCCCTGACTCCATGCCTTGTATGTCATTACACAGCCATAACACCACCGGGCAGGCGCTCACTCCTGGTCCCTGGCCGGTGTCACTGTGCAGAGCTGGCCCCGTTCCCACTGGTTGCAAACTTGGAGGATGTGATAGTGCCTGTGCAAGTCCCTTGCTAGGCTCCCCCCCACCTCCCTGCCCCCAGTCCCCTCTGCAACTGCTTGTATGTGGCTAGGCAGAGAGGGACAGAAACATAACACCCTGGGGCCCTCCCTGGGAGGGCAGCAGGAGCAGGTGCTGCCGTTCCTGTGGGCCAAGCTGCTTGTCCTGCACTTTCCACCGAGTTGGTCCTTGCACTTCACAGACACCCTGCACCTCGGCCCAGGCCCCAGGCCTGCCGGGGACTCTGCCAAGGGGGTTCGCCAGGCAAAGCCCCTGCTGTGACAACTCCTTTGCTGTGTGCATTGGGAGAGAAGAGGATGCCGGTTGTCCCCTATGCACCCACCCTGCCCAGGCCTCTCTTTGTGAAGTTTCGGAGAAGGCGCAGGAGCACCGCCATGGGAGGTGGCGGTGGGAGCTCCTGGATAACAGCAGGGACAGGAAGAGAGAAAGCTCCCAGCTCAGATCCAGGCCCTTCCAGTGCACACAGCTGCTCCCAGCTCCCCCTCTGACAGCAGCATCGGGGGAACGAGGGCCAGGCTTGTCCCCCAGACTGGATTCTCCACCGCCTGAGTGTGCGTTCACCCCCACCCAAGGGGGCATAGACAATGGTGCTTTTCTCACTTGGGAGTGCATTGCACGAGCATAAGTGACAACACAAGATGCGAGGCAGTAGGGAATCAGCCCCGTTGCCTGTCCAGGGAGCAAACCCAGTCCTGGGGAGAATCAGGTGCGGGGGCACGTCCGTGCCAACTCTGTGCTGGGGAGCACGGCTATGATACCACCATGCCAGAGGTCGTCTCCACGATCCCACCGTGTTGGGGGGCATTGCCATGGCACCATGTCCCGTGGCACTGGACATGCATGTCAGTGAGCACACCCAGGTCTAAGAGCAGCAATGGGTAGTGTGCCAAGTGGGGGCTACGAGTTTCCACAGCAGGGCTCCCTAGTATGGTTGTAGGAAGTGTAGACCTTCCTAAGAGACAGGGATCTAAATCCCCAGTCCTGCATTGCCCTCCCTTTGCACTGGCAGAGCAGGGGGTGAGAGACCCTCCTCTCACGGACACCCCTGCCCCATCCTAGGAGCAGGATGCAGCAACCTGGATCCCTACACCTGGCATGGCCACCAAGGCTCCCATGCCTTTCGCCCGGCCACAGCTCCTGTGAAGGCAGTGCCCACAGCTTGGCTGCATCCAAGGCTGGGGATGTTGACTGGGGTGTGCCAGTGCTCCTGCTGGGACTAAAACCCAGAAGTTGCTGGCGAGGGGGTCTTGCATCTCCACTCAGGGCCAAACCGAGTGCTACACTTTGGGTCAAGAAAGCATTTGCCACCATACTCAGATTGGGACAGCTTGTGAGGGTTTTTGCCGTCCTCTCCCTCTTCCTAGCATCTCTCAGGTGCATTTGAACAACACTTGCAGAAGCAAGGTGCTGACAGCTCTCACCCCCTTGCTTCACTGGAGGCAGGTTGGATGCTTTTGGCATCTCTGGGCAGTAAGTTGTGTGACAGGGTTGATTGTGCAGTTTTAGGAGCAGCTTAGGGAAAGACTTGTATGGCATGGGTTGGATAGGGATGATCCTGCCTGGAGCAGGGGGTTGGACTAGATGACCTCTGGGAGGTCCCTTCCAGCCCTTCTTTGCTACGATTTTCTGATCCCGGTCAGGCTTGGCTCCTTGTGGATGCTGCATCTAGGACCTGTGAATCTCTCAGGGATAATCCAGCCCAGGCACTTGTGCAACTGGCCTCCTGGGACTGCAGCACCGTGATCAACTACACCATCTTGAATCCGAGTTGATCCAGTGAAGGGCCAGTCCAGCAAGTTAAATATTTTTTTTCCACGAAATCACTGCTCAAGCCCCAGTCTGCTACCAAATGTTTAATATTGTCCAGGATTGTGGAAATACAGCTTGACAGTTTAATGGCCTGCTCATTTACAATGTTTATGCGCACGCAGTGCCAGAATAAATATTTCCGAGCTCCGTGTAGGGTCAGCACCACGTTCCCCTTCTTCTTTTATACTCACAAAATTTTGCTAAGCTCTCACATGCAAATCCCTCCCGGGACCACCCCGTAATTCTGATTAAACCTGAGATGTCAACAGCTGCAGTCAAAAACCATCCCAGCCCTGCGGTAACAGCAAGCAAATAAATCACGGGAGCAAAATGTGGGAAACACCGAGCATGTTTCAGAGCAGAGGCAGCAAGTCGGCAGCAGGGAAGCCAAGTCTTTGCAGTAGCAGGGAAACATTTGCACTGTGGAAGCATTCCTGCGGAGGGGCACTGACCCCAACCCTTTTCAGGCCATGGCACCTGTGCAAATCTAGAATCATAATGACACTGCCTATGGTGGGGGGTGCTAGTGGAGTGGTAGCTCTGATTTCGGGAAGGCTGAGTGGTATTCACACCATCGTCCTCTACTGGGAGTGGGCAGAATCTGAATTGAGAAAAGGTGTGCTGGGGGGGCAAATCATCAAATTTGGACACGCTTTCTCTTTCTCAAAGACTTCAGGATACAATTTTGGGTTATTATGGGGCTTTTTGTGTGTGTGCTGAAAGCGAGGCAGTTTGCAAACAAACAAAACCGACCATTTTGATAAAAAACATCGCCAGATGCAAGCGTTTGTAGTTGTTTTTTCTTTTTTACAGAAGGTCATTACAGAAGAACCTCTGTCCTTGGAAGGTTTTAAGCCCCGGCTAGGAGCAATGGTCTCAAGCTGCAGCAAGTTGAGGTTGGATATTAGGAAAAACTTTCTCACGAACAGGGTAGCAAAGTACTGGAACAGGTTACCCAGAGAGGTAGAGGAATCTCCATCCTCAGAGGTGTTTAAGACCCAGCTAAACAAAGCCTTGGCTGGGATGAAGTAGTTGGGGCCAGTCCTCCTTTGCATGGGGGGTTGGACTAGATGTGACCTCCTGAGATCCCTTCCAACATGGATTTGTATTTCACAATAGGAAAAACCAAACTACAGGTACTGTGGCTGGTCAGGAGGGACCAGGCCTGGGACCAGCCTTTGCTGTCCCTTAACCCAACAATGCCAGAAATAGGAAATAAAGGAAAAAAACCAAAGGCCTTACAATATGCATCAGTCTTTTTCCTCATATGGAAATGCAGTGACTAAGGCAAGGGTCAGAAGAGCCTTGGGGCTGGGCCCAGGCAGGGGGCTGGGTATCTAGGGCAGGGGCTCCTGGCTGCTGGAGGCGGCACAGGACCAACTCCCAGGCCCAGGAGGGAGCCTGCTGCTGGGCAGCAGGTCAGCTGCCAGGGGGCAAGCGGGGTAGGGTTGGGGGCTGTGCAGTAGGTGACATGAAGACAACTGCCAGGGCCAGAACGGTGTCCAGCACCTGGCAGTCGTTGTCCATGGCCTGCACTGCCCAGGTCAGGATGGTGTTGTGCTCCCACAGCACCTCCACCCACTCGTGCTCCAGCTGTACCCAGAATTCCCGGTCCACCCATCACACTGGTCCCGCACCTCCCTGGTGGCAGAGCTGACCTGGGAGCAAATTTGCTCCTAGGTCACACCTATACATACGTTACTGCACAATAACTAATTGTCAGTAAATTTGCTACCTACATTTGCAGGTGGCAAATTTGCTTGTGATTAGGGGTTTTACTGTGCAGTAAGCATGCGCGTATGTAGACGCACGCGCTTACTGCACAGTAAACTACGCTACTGTGCAGTTCAGCATCTCGTGTAGACGTGCCCATAAAGTACAGAGTCTCACCCAAAGGAGGCAATTCCCTGTCATTCTCCCTCCTGTTCCCTACCCAGGTCTCCCTGCTCTTCCGTGCTCCTGAGCGAGAGCGGTGCATTGTGTTTATTGAGGGCTAAATTGTCAGGAGTGCAGAAATAGGTAAAGAGAGAATCCAGCCGTAGCGTCTCTTGGGGCTTCTCGCAAATGTTCCCTCCACAGAGGATTGACTCACAGTGAGGATTCGGGCTCAGATCAGCCTCATAAAAAGCACTTTTTTTGGTAACCATTCTGAGTAGGAAAATAAATCTCGCTCTGGGTAACAATGCTCTATGATTTAAGCAAACAAAAACCCAGGGAACATGGATTGCAATTGGGACCTTCAGGAATGCTTTACCTCTGCTAAAAGCTTCTGGGATTGTTGCTGATTAAAAGAATCCCCCAACCTTTTTATTATGTCATCAGCTTATATACGACTCTAGTTGGAAAATGAATTTTCTGTCCCTTGGGGGTGGGGTGTGGAGAGAGTGAGATGTCAAAAAAGCAATTCACTCAGAATTGGGACAAAAGGAAAACCATTAGGGTTTTTTTTGTTGTTTTGGTTTAGTTTGATTTTTTAAAACAAAATACTAAAATGCACATTTCAGGTCGATGGAAATGTTGCGTTCTGGCCATTCTAACCCGTTCCCTTTGAATTTCGATGCTTTTAAAATGTTTGTACAAAATGCATTTTTCATTGACAAGCCATTTTGAAAGAGGCGGGGGGGGGGAGGGTAGGAAAGGAGGGAAGAAACTTTTTGTCCTAAAAATGTAAAAATGCTTTTTTTTCCCCCCACATTTATTTTCCAAATGCAATTTCATCAGAATAGAGGGGGTTTTGCAGATGCATTCATTTTGGTCAAGCCAGCACAGTCTGTCATTACATGCAGACAATTTCTACCTGCCTCATCTATATCCAGCATCTAAGACAGATAATGCCCATGCTTTAGAGGGACTAGGATATTGCTGGGCAGGTTCTATCCTCCCAGTGTTCTCAATCTCCCTGGCATTGCCAGCAATCATTGTTAATGAGAGAGGTGATTTTCAGTCTTCTTGGGGATTTGGAAGCTCTTTTTTTAAAGCTACCTGTTTAAATCCCCTAGATGGAACTAAGGGTGTGATCCAAAGCTCACTGAATAAAGACAAGAGCCCTAGACCAGGCCTGAGACCCCTTAGTACCCCGACTTACTGAGAGAAAGGGGTTGACTTCATACTAGCTGGCTTCAGACACAGCCAAGTAGCGTAGGAAGCAGGATTAGCCCCTCAGCTTTGCTCTTAATCCACTAGACTGCACAGTCCTCTGAACTAAGCATGTCTCGCTGAGCCAAATTTGGTCTGGTGTACCTTCATTGAGGAACAGGGAGGAAACCGAATCCCATTTACTCTATCAATTCCTAAGACCTCAAAACCAGAGGTTTGATGAGGCTTAATTCATTGGACAATATATTGGGATCTTTGCATGGTGGATTTTATCTACCAGAGGGAGCTGATCCAGAGCCATTTGATGTTAGCGGCATGCTTCAATAGGACCCAGTTCTGGCCCTGTGTGCAGTGTTTTATTCTACGGGGTAGTGGCAGGGTGGCATTGTAGGATGGGTATTTAGCACATCTCTAATCCCCCTGGCAGCAATACCAGGGCACGACAGCCACCACGCACCTAGCTTCATTCGACCCCTGTTGGGGGGCAACAGAAAGTCCCATTGTTATTAGAGGATACCATATTTCTTTGCAAACCACATACCTCCACATACGCTGTTTTGGGAAGGCAGAATAAAGAAAAAAGATGTTCTCCAGGTCAAACACTGACTGCATGAAGAAGGGGCAGGGTCTACTGTTCAGGGTAACTCACCCTTCCCGGCCTGCTCAGCTAAAAGCTAGAGTTTGAACTGCCGCTCAGCCACTGCCAAATTGACAGCGGCTTTTGGCTGCTCAGTCAAAAGTTACTGCTGATTTCAGCGGCAGCTGCGAGAGGGTTAAAACTCCAGCTTGGATACTGAAGAGCAGATGTGGCCCCCGTGGCATGATGGCTGGAGAGTGGCAAAGCCTTTGGCAGCCACTCCAGCATCTCCATGCCTCTGTTCTGGTGCAGAAATCGCTTTCTCCCTTGAGACATACACCCCAATTTTTGAAAGCTCATTTTTGTTGGGGAAGATATCTGTGACCTGCATGTGAACGTGGTATAAGTGACTCGCCGAGGGAGAAGTACCAGCTTAGAGGCAGAGGTGGGCATAGAGCCAAGGCACCCTGAGACCTGCTATGAGCCAATGTACCAGTCCTTGGCTTTAAATTAAATGAGGTTTGGCAATAGGCTGCTGACACCAGGGTTCATTTGAACTGCAAGCAAGGAATGTGCTTCTCTTCCCTGTCCTTTCATCATAGCCATCAAGGTTTGCACGGGCTGAGCTTCAGGATCGCTCGGTTCCCTCGAGACGAATGAGAGCAACCGCCGGAGAGGTGCGGGTTGCAGATGAGACGGGGGAATATACTACATGCTTCTGGCTCCGGTTACCACTGTAAGCAGCCTGGCTGTGTGACTCCTGCCCAAAGCAAGGGGAGGTCCTGACTTCCACAGCTCCCCCTGTCCCTGCTCCATCACACCTAGGTCATGAAGGCTTCCCTCCAGATGCCATGTTCTCCAGCAGCCACATTGGGACAGGAGATGAGGCTTGGCCATGGCTTCTTTGTCTCATCACACAAGCAGTCGGGACTGCTGTCCTAGGGGCTGGCCCCAATGAATGAAGCATGGCCCGTCAGGCTCAGATCATCGGTGCACATCACGGAGGGTGATGGGTAACATCCCCTGAGCAGTGAGCGAAGTGGTGCTTGGAGGTGAGGACCCCGGCACTGCAAAGCGGCCAGCACGAGTGTGACCTCCCATGTGTCAGTCTGATCGGGACCAGGCCCCTTCCTTGTCCAAGACCTCGAGCAAGGCTGAGTGGTTACTTCCATCAGCACCATATTATGAGAGGGTCTTTAAACCTTTAAAGTGTTGCACTCAGCATCGCCTTATTTGCTACACCGCACTGCGCAGGCTTGGCCCAGAGATCCACCTTGGCAGCAGGGAGACACCGGCCCTGGAAGGGGAAAAGCCAGTATCACTGGATACTCTCCAGTATGATTTGGCCTTCCCACCTCAGGACTTTCTTGTGTCACCTCCTCCCCGTGCCTATGTGAACACAGGGTTGATCTGCAATCCTCCCTCGCTCTGTCTGCTGTTTTTGGCCTGGATCAAGCCAAGACTGTCTGTCTTTGCAAGCATGCAGGGGAACTCCAGGGTTTTTTTAGCCCCGGTCTCTGTGCTTGCCAGCCCCACGCTTCAGCTCTTAGGGCATCATTCCCTTCATACTCTCCTGTATCAGACTCAGAAAGACAAGATGGTCAGCAGCGTCACTGACATTTTCTGCAAGGGGCACCTGAGGCCCAGAGAAGCCAAGTGACTTGCCCAAGTCACTCAGCATCAGAGCTGGATATAGAAAACCATGCCCGAGGCCAATCTGGGCCCTACCAACTACCTGCACTGCTCCCACCAGACTATACATCCTCTGAAATTGTCTCCTCAGCCTCATCTGTGCTGCTTTTTTCTTAAAACCCTCCCCTCCGTCTCCCAGCAAAGCTTAAGACGCAAGAACTGCCCCTGAGCAAAGAGGCTTTCTGCTCCCTGCCAAGCTTCACCTGCCTGATCTGTTACTCTGCTTTTTGCTCCCAGTGACCTGATCTGCCACTCTGTTCCCTGAACCCTCCCTGATCTTTAGGCCCCCCTGGTCTAGGGGTATGTTTCTTGCTTTGGATATGAGAGGTCATGGGTTTGGATGCCAAATAAGCAGGAAGGTCTGTGCTTGGGGTTTGGGTAGCTCAATCAATAGCATGTCAGATTGTGTAATTAGGGGGTCCAGGGCTCAGGTCCCAGTTCAAGCAACAAATGATGTGTGGCCAAGCCAAAGGCAATGATTGAAGGGTGCTGGGCTGTCTATTTGGATCATAAGCAGCTGCTTGTGGCTTGTTGGTCTCAGGGTATGAGTCTGAATTTCAGTGCAAGAGGTCTGGGGTTCAAATCCAAGATAAGCTCTGTTTTGCTCTCTCTGTGCATTGACACCATCACTTTCATACCAACCCCATGCTCCACCTGCATTAACCAACCAGTCCAGAGGCACAGGAAGGCAGACTGCGCTGTTTGATCAAAGTGGCTATTCAGGGGATGGACTAGATGCCCTTGTGAGGTCCCTTCCAGCCCTACTTTCCTATGATCATAGGATGCAGATCCTGTCCCCTGCCCTGGCTGCAATAGGCCATCCCAGCCATGTCTAGAGGTCATCGCATTGCTTCAACAGGCTAAGGGGAGAATTCCCCAGGCACCAGGCTGATGTCAGACACCCTCCTGCATAACTTCGGATAGGACAGGGCAGGAGTAGGATGTTCTGGCAGGTCCATAATGTCTGGCACTATAGGGACTCCTAGCTGTATTGAAGCCCACAGGCAGTTTGGACTGCTGGGTATAAACTAGGGCAGTCCAGAATCGAGGGCACAGATGTTGCAAAAGCTACCTTTGCCCCTACTTGCTGGGCCGCATCCCCTGATGTGTTGCAATGGATCCCCCTCTTATAGTGCATCGAGTCCTGCATTTCCAGCGGACTGATTACTCAGTCGCCAAGCGTCTCGTCTGCCTTCCCCTGCTCAATACCCTGTCGGTGCAGAGCTTCCTGTCACTGCAGCTCCTCATCCCAGCCCTTCTCGCAGAAATATCCAGCCAAAAAATTTTAGCCTGCTGAATATTTCATGGGAGTTCAGCTCTCCATGGGGCAGAGCTGTATTGCTGCCCAGGTGGTGGATAGTGGCATGACCTTCAGGGAAGGCTAGCTGTGAAAGTAGCAGGGGTTACTCTGCTGAATGAGCAGTCGTGGAACGAGCAGCGCCACAACCACTAGGACGTGGTGAGGGCAGCAGATGGCAATGGTTTCCTGCCTGAAATGCCACATGTATCCTTTGACAGTGCTGTGATATGGTGAGTGCAGGTCACCACTATAAAAAGCCTGCCCAATCCCGGCCATGGGTCGACAAGTCCTCAGTGGCAGAGCAGGTGGAAGAAGATGTTGGGATCTCAATGTCTGCAAAGGTGGATGAAGGTTGCAGAGGAATGAGGTCCCCAGTTGTCCTGGTCTCCTGGCCACTGGATCAGGGTCCCATTCTGTAGATGTGCAGCAGCTGCAGCTTCTCCATGATAAAAGAAGTCATGCACAGGCATCTAATATCCAGAAGACAATCACCCTTGACTGCGAGGGATCGCTGAAGATTATATGGCTCTTCACTGATGCTCCATGGTGATCTTCAGCCTGGTGTTAGCTTCATTAATTCATGCTCACCATCCAAAGCACTTACCAATTCTTCACCAATGTCCAGAGGGCTTTGCTGAGGCAGGTTAGGAGCCCTGCCCAGTGAGACAGTGCCTTTTTCTTGCAAAAATCTAGTTGGTCTAATAAAAGATATCATGTCTACCACATGTCCTGATTCCTTTTTTCCTCTAGACCAATGCAGCTACAACCTGGATACCTGACAGCTGAAAGTGGAACCCAGGATCCCGGCTTTGTGGCCGGACACTTCCTTAGTGCACGACTCAAAGAAAGTCTCCGTCCTCGAGGCAGGGATTGAACTGAGGTGAGATGTTCTTCCTGCTGACCTCCCATCGTCTTTTATATGGCTAAGACACAGATCTTCACAGACAGCTTGCTGAGGTCCAAGGGAATTAGGTGCTTGCCCCTAATTCTCTGCACTGAAGACTGTCCCAGGGTTTCCTGTGGAACGGAGGATTTTCCATGCCAAAGCAGACCACTGGCCCGCCCAATGCCATCAGCGGGGACCTGAACCAAATGCTTCAGAGGAAGACAGACCACCCCCCCTCCTAGCAATTTCTTCGACCCCCATGTGCATGATCAGGATGATTTCAGGGGTGTGGGGGTGTTTAATCTCCAGTGAGCAGAATCCTAAAACACCTTTGCATGCCTTAAACATATCTCTGCTGGAAAGGCATTGCTGCTCGCCTTGTTAGTCTCACCCTCAACTAAAAGTCACAATATTACATGAGGCTGTTCTTCCTAATGCCTTTCCACGATCAACGAATGCCCTGAAGTGTACTGTTGTCACACCCTTGCAGCCAGATCTCAGGCTGTATCACTGCAAATGTTATTAGCACTCAAGCACTCATCTAGTCCCAGCTATAATGTTTAATCCCAGCTATAATGTTTTTCTTAATGACATGCAGCCCCATTAGCAGTGAGAAGGTTGCGTGCTTGTCTGGAGACCTTCCGCACTACAGGGTCACTGTCTGGGACATGAGGGTAAGCTAAAGGTAGCTCGAGCCCCAGTGGAGCTCATTAAATTATTAACAGAGGAAGTGAAGTGGCCTGAGAACATATCTGTGAGCTCAGAAGTTACAAGTACCGGTCCTGGCTTTGGCACTGGCTTCCTCTTTTATCCTTGGGCACCTCTCTGTGCCGTGGTTTCCCTATGGACTAGATGGAGATAATCGTACCATGTGACGCAAGTGAATTGGTTGATCCTGTGAGACAGAGCAGTGCTACAGAAACTCTCCTTCACAGAAGAAACCAAGGGTAACCTACACCTAGTTACCTTGAGCCATGCAGGCAATGGAGAGGCCCAGTGGCATTGAGAGCAGTCTGCTCCCGTCTCTGAAGACACCCAGGTCATGAAGACGTATACAGAGAGGTCACAGCCCCTTTTTCCAAAGGCAGCACATCCGGATGCTGATAAATAAGCTGCTTGCTCTCCCTATCATGTGGCCCCTTCTTTCCTCTCCTAGGCCATAAACTTATCTGGTGTCTTGGGAGCTTTTCTTGCCTCCACAGGCCTGGCCCTGCCACCATTTCCAAGTGTTGGCATGGGAAGGTTGTACACAGTTCCTCCTCAGGGGCCCCAGTCATTGAAACACAAGATTTCCCATTAACAGTACCATCTGATGAGCCTCCTGCCTTTTCCAAGGAGACACAGTGGACCAAAGCCATTCCCAAGCTAGCTCCACTGAATTCAGCAGAGGAGTCACTCCAGGGATGGTTTGATCAATACGGATTAAATTACACAATCCTCATTTGACGAAAAAATCCTATTCAAATGTTGACAGTGCCAAGTGCTGAAGGCGCTCAGCATCTTCCCGCAGGTGCTCCTCAGAGAGTCAGGTCCTGGATGAAGACTGTGGGATTTGACCCAGAATACCAGTTGCCGTTGCAATGCATCTCCTGTGCAACGCAGGCTGTGCTGAGCCCATTCTTGTTAAAGAGAAAGGCAAGTCCCCTTGACTTCAGTAGCAATACGGCCACATGATTCAGCCTGGAAAGGAGAAGGATGCTATATGCCATTGACATTATGGACCAAGGGTAGGAGGTGGCACCGTACACAAGAACGTACCTCTCCTGCTTATAGAAAATGCCATGGGATCTCCGGTGACCGCAGCTAGTTTGGATTTGGAGGTTATACTCCACTAGTAATGTAAGAGCATGCAAGTACTGTCTGAAGGCTTGCCTACACGCAAGGGCTTACTCAGGGATGGGCACTAGGCTGAAAATCCATCCCCCCCCCCAAACCTGCATTGACTTTCAAGTGCCAAGAAACCTTTGTTGGAGGACGAGAGGAAGAAAGTGGATTAAACTGAACAGGAGCGTGGCACTGTTTATTCTGGATTTGGAGTGGCCACACATGGAGTTAATCAGGGCTTGTTAACCAAGGGGTTAACAGATGGACAAGCTATGCCTCACCCTACCACAGCTGGCCAAGTTCTGCTTGAAGGCGAATCAGGCCTGCCCACATGTTGCATCTTGGCCTGCCACCTCCAGCATTACTCACACCCGCCGCACGGAGTAAAAAACAGCCTCGTTGGCCAAAACGAGCGGCCTCGTATTTTCAAGAAACCCCAGAAGGCTGGCAGGTATCGGGCACCTCGTTAGCAGGGAGCAGTGATGGGAAGTGACACACAAATGAGGGGTTGATTGCAGTGTTGGTTTTTATGGTGTTCAGGCCTGAGGGTGCGATTCTGCACCTGGGAAATGTCAGCTCTGCTCAGCGAAACCTAATGGATTGTTTCCTTCTATACTGCTGGAGGGGGAAAGGAGCCGGCTGGCGAAGCCTTATTTCTAGTCAAACTGGGAGCATCTACTCTCCTGTCCTCATCCATGGGATGATGCACGGGCAGCAGAGACCACGGCGGGGACGAACAGCCCTGTGCCACCCAGAGGAGCTGGCGCTCAGCCTCCCCTCCGCTGCTGCTTCTTCCCCGTGCATGATGGCTCTTTTAATCCAAGCTGTCAGGGAATTTTTTTTTCATTGAATAGCAAATCCCCTGGGGGAAAAAAAAGTGAATTAGGGGTGGGGGAAGCGGGGGGCAAAGGGATTGATAAGTACAGATCCCATTTGATCCATCATTTTGCTTCCGTTTTAGAACTGGCCTCAGGCTGACCGGGCAAAAGAAAAACAAGTTCAAGGACCCCCAAAAGTCCTGAACAAAGCGTATCGTTCGTGCTGAACAAAACGTTCGGTTTCACCTTGCAGCAGCAAGGAAATATTGCGGTTTGAGTTGAGGCGAAACGTCTTTGTTTCCTGTGGGATGAGCGCCACGCACAATTGTTCTTTTTTAAAAATATTTAAACATTTTTTTTTTTTTGCCATTTCATCTTAAAATAAAATCTGTTTCTGGACAACCGAAGAGTTTTTCTTTACCTTTTGGTTTGGTCTCTCAACCACGAGTACATTACTTGTACAGCGTTAGTAGGACTGTTTCATCATCAGTGCCACATTCATTTGGTTTTTTCCCCTCTGTTTTCCCCACCACTAACTTTCCTTTCACCTCTTCTGCTCTGGCTCTGATCCTGGCCATTGCCACTTTAGACCAGTCAGTAGCAGCTCAAATCCAATTGAATACAAGTCCCTACTTGGCAATACATGGTCCTCCCTTTTCAGACCTAGACCACAGGCCAGGGGTCAGAAAGTGACTTGACCTCTTCCCCTTAATTTGACTCCCTTTCTCTAGGGCAGGGGTTCTCGACCTTTTCGGACCTGAGGCACCCCTCCCTGGACTCAAGGCACCCCTCCATAATCTGTTTTTAATTGAGTGGCACCCAATTTTGAAAACAAATGACTAGATTATATGCTTACTTCCCTGCAGAGTGGCCTGGCACAAGCCTGAGCCTGCGCTTATCTGCTTAGCTTATCTCCTAACATCTCACTTATCTTCTTGCACCGCCCTTCAACAGATTTGGTGGCGCCCCGGCAAAGTACCAGTGTCTAGGTCTTGCCAATCCAAGGACGCTTCGATTCCCTTTGTATCCTCTGATGGCAGCGACACATGGCTGCAACCTGTCGGTTCACCCTCCAGAGCTAGGGGCAATTTTCTAGCCACAGCTCCTGCCTTTGATAGTCACCCCCCTTGACAGACACCCGTGTGCCCAGCAACCTGCGGAGATCATTGTGCTGCAGACGGCATTCTCCGAGCGCATTGCCTGTGCAGACACGTGCCTTCAAGACGTGCATGCCAGAGCCAAACCTTCTCGAAAGCTGCAACCCCTAGAGCTGCCTGCCCTCTGATACCCGGGTTTGGATGGCTGCTGGATTTGAACTCCTTTGCTTGGGGTCGCCAGGTGCTGCGGATATGATGTATGCAGTAGCAGCCCGACTTCGACCAGCACTGGGAACATGCAGGTACTCGGTGCCTCTGAAAATCCTGGCACAACTGCCCGCCGTTTACAACAGGGGCTGTTGTTACAATCCATCCCCAGGGGACCTGGACGTGTGAACGAGGGTGCGTGGGTTTGAAGGTGGAGACCAAAGGGTCCATACCCCGCGAACAAGGATGAGCAGGGGGAAATGTGAGATTCTGTTTAGCATTCAGCTCTTTAACCTTTCTGCAATTAAACCTCTTGGCTGTGGGAGCAGGAAGAGCAGCAGAGCTATACCCGTAATAACTGATTTTGCAAACATCCCCGTAAAAGGATGTGTTACTTAACATCTGACAAAAGGAAAGAAAAAATCAGGCAAGACCCCTCGCACCAGTTCCCTTCTGCCTTGCAATCTGTCCTTGCCAAAGCCGCCCCCTTCTCCCCACTTCCCCTCCCCGGTAGGAGCTGGCAGCGCTGCACACACCAGTGGGTTAACTCATCCTACCTGAACGCAAACATGCTCTCCTGTGCATTCCCATTAGTTCTGTTTGCAGTGAATGACTCGCCCGTCTCTGCCTACCGGCTTCCCACTGCTCCACGTTACACCACGTGGAGTTGTCTGGAGCAGCCTCTGGAAAAAAGGACTGATTTAAAGTGATGCTGATGCATAATTTTAGACCTCACATTACTGGGCCTTTTGGAAGGTGTCACAAAATGCTAGTGGGAATGCAAATATTTCCCTGATTATTTGTAGGGTGGTTTCAGGGATAAGTCACGTTCAATTTTTTTTCTTTTTTAGTGGCTTGTTTCTAGTTTAAGTGCTTCCTTCTCGTTTGGGGATCTCAATCACTAGCCTGGGGGCCTGTGATTCAATGTCCCGCGGGAGCAGTGTGGCATATAAAGAAAGCCAGAAGCCTCACAAGTGCAGAATGAGAGTGATGGAAAAGACCTGCAAAAGCAAGAGGTGATTTGGGGGGTCTAGAGTGAAATGACTGGTTTTCAGAGAGTGCTGATCAACCATGCCCTGAATATCAAAACTCCTAGCAGTGTTGCACATGGGCACCCAACCCCCCGCCAAAAAAACAAACAGATGGTGTTAGCAAATGAAAAGACCACTCTGGTGTAGCTCACACAACCTGGGATCTCCTTCCATAGCCAAAGGGATCGCCAGTAAATTACCTCCTTGTTTGTGCCTCAGTTTCCCCTAATGCAAAAAGAGGATAAGGAGACGGATCTCCTTTGTAAAGCACTGTTGGGACCTGCTGATGAAGAAAGCCATGCCATGCCATGCTGGGCCATACGTAAAGTAATGGTTCCCTGGCCACGGTTCAGCCAAGCACTTTCCAGTCCCTGATACATTTAGCTTCACACCCCCATTGGCAGATGAGGGGTGATATGATCCCCATTTAAAACATGGGAACCGTGGCACAGGGAGTGTGAAGGACTTCATAGTTTCATAGTTTCTACGGTTGGAAGGGACCTGAGCAGATCATCTAGTCCAACCCCCTGCCATGGCAGGAAAGAGGACTGGGGTCAAACGACCCCAGCAAGGTGTTCATCTACCCTCCCCTTATACACCCCCAGGGTAGGAGCCTGCACCACTTCTCTTGGAAGCTGGTTCCAGACCCTAGCCGCCCTGACCGGGAAGTCGCGCCTCCTGATATCTAACCTAAACCTGCCCTCTGCCAGCTTGTGACCGCTATGCCTGGTCACTCCTGGCGGTGCTCGGGGAAACAGTGACTCCCCCAACGCCCGCTGGTCCCTCTGACTAGTCTGTAACAGGCCACTAGATCCCCCCTCAGCCTTCTCTTGTGGAGGCTGAACAGGTTCAGGTCCCGCAGCCTCTCCTCGTAGGGCCCAGAACTGGACGCAGTACTCCAGCCGCGGCCTGACCAGTGCCGCATAGAGGGGGAGGATCACCTCCTTGGACCTGCTCGAGATGCACCTGAGGATGCACGACAAGGTGCGGTTGGCCTTCCTGACCGCGTCCCCACACTGCCGGCCCATGTTCATCTTGGCATCAATGATGACCCCACGATCCTTTTCTGCCTCTGCACTGACGAGAAGGGAGATCCCCAGCCTGTAGGTATGGTGCTGGCTCTTCCCCCCCAGGTGCAGCACCTTGCACTTGTCAGTGTTGAACCCATCCTGTTCTCGTCCGCCCACCCCTGTAACCTGTCTAGGTTTGATTGCAGCCTATTCCTCCCATCTAGTGTGCCCACATCCCCCCACATCTTAGGGTCATCAGCAAGTTTGAACAGGTGCTTTTTACCCCCTTGTCCAAGTCACTGATGAAGATGTTGAGCAGTGCGGAACCCCACGGCCCACGTCCCTCCAGGTCGACAGTGACCCGTCCACCACCGCTCTCTGGGTGCGGCCCTCCGGCCAGTTGGTGACACGTCTGACTGTGTGGGTGTCGACACCACAGCCCCCAGTTTCTTAATGAGAACGGGGTGACAGACAGTGTCGAAGGCCTCCGAAAGTCCAGGAAGACGATGTCCACTGCTACCCCTGCGTCTAAGGATTTGGTGACCTGGTCGTAGAAGGCCACCAGGTTGGTCTGACAGGACCTGCCGCTAATGAACCTGTGTTGGTTGCCCCTAAGCATAATCTCCCCCCCGGCCCCTCGTGGACGTGCGCCAGGATAACTCTCTCAAACAGCTTGCCCAGGATCGAGGTAAGACTAACTGGCCTATAGTTCCCGGGTCCCCCTTCCTCCCTTTTTTGAAGATGGGAACCACGTTGGCCCTCTTCCAGTCCTCCGGCCCCACACCAGAGCACCACGGGTGCTCATACAGCCGTGCCAGGGGTCCCGCAATGACCTCAGCTAATTCCCTCAGCACTCAGGGGTGGAGATTGTCTGGACCAGCTGATTTAAATACACTCAGTCCCTCCAGATGTTCCCTGACTAGATCCTCCCTGACCCTTGGCCTGGGTGCGCCTCCCCTGGGGCCTGAGGGGGGTGGAGGGGCTGATCTGGTCCCTGCTCAGGAAAATGGAGGCAAAGGAGTCATTAAACAGGTTAGCTTTGTTGTCTGGTGTGACGACCACATTTCCTAGCGTGTCTTGCAGGGGCCCCATGTTACCGGATACCTTCTTTTTGCCCCCTATGTATTTAAAAAAGGACTTCTTGTTGTCTTTGATCCGGGAACTTAGTCCCAGTCCCATCTCTGCCTTGGCCTCCCTGACTCCCCCCTGCAGCCCCGAGCAACCCCAATATAGTCCTCCCTGGTGACGGCCCCTCCCTGCCATTGGGTATACGCTTCCCTTTTAGCTAGGAGACGTTCCCGCATGCTTTTGGTGAGCCATGGGGGCTTTTGCGCCCTCCTGTCCCCTTTGGCCCGTGTTGGGATGACCTCCCTTTGGGCTCGGAGGATCGTCTCCTTAAGGAGCGACCACTCTCCTTGGACACCCGGCTCCCCTCCCCCCCGGGACCTCAGTGCCTCCCTGACTATTCTCCTTAGCTCATTGAAGTCCGCCCTCCTGAAGTCCAGGGCTGCCGCCTTGCTGCCGGCCTTTGCCACCTTGCGCTGGATGGTGAGTCCCAGCAGGCGATGATCGCTGTCGCCCAGGTGGTCGATCACCTGCAGCCCCCTCACCAGGTCATCACCCGTGGCCAGCACCAGGTCCAGCAAGGCATCTCCCTGGTGGGGCTGTGCACCTCCTGGGTTAGATGGAGGTCCTGCATTAGGGCTAGGGACCTACGTGAGCAGTCAGACCTGGCTGCCTGCTTTTCCCAGCAGATGTCTGGGAAGTTCAGGTCCCCCATGATGACCACGTCCTTGGACCTAACAACCTCCGTGACCTGACATGAGAACTCCTGGTCGAGCTCTTCCCCGTGGTTGGGAGGTCTGTAGTAGACCCCACCGTTAAGTCTCTTTCCCCTCGACTGCCTTGTCTTCTAACCCAGAGCACTTCAGAGTGCCCCTCCTCTGACCCTGTGCTACTTGATGAGGATGTGTATTCCTCCTTGATGTAGAGCACCACACCCCCCCTTTCCTCCCTGTCCCGCCCCTCCTGTACAGCTGATAGCCCTTGATGTTCACCGCCCAGTCATGCGTTGGGTCCCACCACATTTCTGTGAGCCCCACTAAGTCCGGGTTGGTGTCAGCTAGCAGGAGGGTAAGTTCCTCCTGCTTGTTTCCCATACTACAAGTGTTTGTATAGAGGCATGTGAGACCTCCTGTGGGTGTGTGCACTGGCCCCCTACTCTCAGCATTGCCCTGGCCCATGTTGCTTCTCTGTGTATATGTGCTGCTCGTTGGTCTAGGCTGGGCTGTACTTGTGGGTGTTGCTTGGTTTAGCGGGCTAAGGCTTCCTTCGCCCTCGTCTTCCCCTTGCCCCAGCAAGCCTAGTTTAAAGCCTGCCAGAGGAGATCCACCAACCTAGAAGAAAACACACGCTTACCTTTAGGGGAAAAGTGGATCCCATCCCACCCGAGCATGTCTCTTGTCGTGATGTGTGGGTCATTGTCGAGGAAACCAAAGCCAGCCTCGAGACACCATTCCCGAAGCCGCCAGTTGTTCTCCGCGATGCAGGTCGTGTGCTGTCTTTCACGTCTGCTCACTGGTAGGACACAAGAAAAGACCACCTGTGCGCCTATGTCCTTCAGCATGCCCCCCAGAGCATGGTAGTCCGCCATCAGGTGATCAGGGCTTCTCCTGACTGCATCATTAGTACCCACATGGATTAGGACCACGGGGTAGTAATCGGTGGGCTGGATCACTGCCTGGATCATCCCCATCATGTCCCGAATCTTTTTTCCAGGTAGCCAGTAGACCTCGCATGTCGAGGGGTCCTGGTGACAGACGGGCCCTCTGAACCTCTCAGGACGGAGTCACCTATGACGATCACTTGACACTTTCTCCTCCGGGACTGCTTAGCTCCTTTGGCCTGTTCAGAGCGTGGGGAGTGTGGAGTTGCCTCCTCTCCGGTTGCCTCCTCTCCCTCCTCCTCCTCCAGAGTTGCCAGGGCCTCGTGCCTGTTCTCCAGCCGGACTGGAGGAGCTGATACGAGCAGCCCTGGATCTGGAGGTGACCGTCTGCCACTCTGCAGTGGAAGGCACTTCCCGGGTTGCTTCTCCCTTGGGTGCGTGGCCCTGCAGGGAAAGGAAATAGCAGCTGATTTCCTCCTCCACCTCCCTGATTCCCCTCAGCCTGCTAACCTCGTCCTGGAGCTCCCTCACCTGCGCCTCCAGGGCCCTAAGGCAGGCACCTGCAGGACAGCTGTGGGGTCCCCAATCCCTGCCCCCCCAGGCCTTGCCGGGCAACCCCCGCAGGCCACGGGATGGGGGGATGCCAGCTCCCTCATGGGCTCTGTCTGGGAGGAGGCCTCAGACAAGCCCTGGGTAGGCTGTACCCCCTGGGCAGGGGCCCTGGAAGCACTCCACGTCAACACCATCATAGGAGTTGCTGCTTGTTTTTAGCTTAGTGCGATGCCTTCGCCCTGCCCTAGTAGGAGTCTCCCTCCTGGGCCTTCCTGCTCACCCGCTGGCTCGAACGCCAACGCGGCTCGGGAGCACAGCTCCCTACTGGCTCAGCTAAGAGGGATCTGGGGGCCTTCCCCTCTGGATCCGGCTCAGCTGCGTCCAGTCCCTCTGCCCACTTACCTTAGGGGGATCAGCTGCTGCTGCCCCTGCTGCTGGCTCCGCTGCTGCTGCGTCCACCTCCGACTTGCCCAAGGTCTCACAGGAAATCTGTGGCAGATCGTGAATTTAACCTCAGGTCCTGAGCTAGGACTCAAACCACTGCCCTGTCCTTCCTGTCTCACAACCTTGGCCTGGGTTGCACACAACTTTTCCCAGCCAGTAATCTAGCCCACAGGTGTGGGGGTAGCACAAGCCAAGCTCACCAGTGGGTCAGGTTCTCTGCCGGCCTTGCTGGGGTCTTAGTGGAGTCCCTTTAGAGAGGACGAGACTTCCCCTGTGATGTACTGGATGCAGTGGAGAGTGGAGTGGTCCAAGCCATGGCGCTGCACGCCAATACAAATGACTTACTAGCCTTCTGCTGGAAACAGAAGGGACTTCAATATGGTGAGCCAAATCAGATTCATTACCTGACAATTAGCTTTAAATGAATGCAAATGTGTACGGCATGATGGGGCTCAGATGGAGGAAAGAGCTTTCTAGCAGCCGGACAGAGCGAGGCAGGTGGAAATCCGACCCCGGCTGGATGAGATGGGGCATGAATGCTGCTGCCGGTGGGTGCTGGGGATTTGCATGCCCATTGACAAGAGGGGTCCAGTTCCCTCTGACTTCAGCAGTGTCCACTCTGGGACCGTGTTCACAACAGCACGGATAGATCTGCAGACACTGCCACGCATGTCTACCAACAGATCCCAGCTGCTGCCAACCGCAGGGGCACTGGTCCCCAGCCTCCTGTCTCACCCCACTGCAACTCTGGCCTCCACTTGTGATTCAAACCTGGATCCAAACACCTCCAAGGTGGTGTTTGTACCTATGGTTGGGTTGGGTGGCAAACTTCCCTGGCCTTGAATAATACTTAGAGGCTGGAGTGCTTCTTTTTGAGGCCTCCTCCCATGCCCCAGGCTCTCTCTGCACCCATCTTTTGCTCCTAAATTTGGAGCTGGGGGCCTGAGAGCAATGCCTCAGCAGGCTTCAAGCTGACGAGCTCCGGCTGTGCATGGAAGAGAGGACAAAAGATGCCCTTTTCCTTATGCACAAGGGGGAACAGCACAAGCCTGAGCCTGCCCCATGCTGCTCCTGTGGGCCTGGGCAGATGGGGCATGGTGGCAGCGAGCTATACATCCCGCCAGCTGGCTTTCCAGGGGCTCAGAGAGGATGCAGGGATGTGGCTGGACCGGGCACTTCTTAGCCAGATGCTGAGCCACCAGGTGAGCAACTTGGTGCAGAGAAGAGGGAGGAAAGGTAGCATCCTGTTGCTAGGCAACATAGTACTAGGCCTCTTCCCCCCCATCCTTAAAGGACCTGAGCAGGGTTTGTCCATCCTCGGTGCAGTTTAACCCGGCAGATTGCTGACTTCTGCTCCCTCGAAACCAGTCGCCTAGCAACCGGACGCTAAGTCCTCTTTCCCCTTCAGTGAGAAGATGCTGCTCCCCCTCCTCTTGGCTGCCAGACCCTCCTCATCCCCCCTCCCTGCTCAGGACAAGTGCCCAGATCCCTCCTTGGCATAGCCAAGCTCTTGGGCTCCCTCCCACCCAGAGCATCTGTCACCGCAGAGCTGAGGTCCCATGTGTTCCCGTGCTGGGGACAAACATGACTTTGCACCAGATTGTCACGGATCCCCAGCCAGCGAGGATGTCCCTGCCGGCATGATGCCACCTATTGCAGCCGCAAGGACTTCACGGAAGCGGGAACGAGGAAATCGGGTTCCTTCACGCCCTCTCTCTTCAGCCAAAAGAGAATCTCCATCGGCTGTCAGCAACACAGGGCCCAGGACACACAGGATATGGGCCGAGGGGTGGACCCGATGATCTTGTGCCGTCCCTTCCAGCCCCTCACATCTATGAATCTAGGCATCGATAAGGGGGCAAAAGGGGTAAGTCTTTCCTGTGCAATGGCTGCTCTGTGGTAACTGCCCCTGCACATGCCCTTATCCTGGGGTATGCAGAGGCCATACTGCAGTAACTTACTCGTCTTCCACTAATTGCCATAGTTTAGCCTGGAAATGCCTACTAACCCCCAGTGGCACAAAGCATCCAATATGCTCCTGCCGTCACTGGCTGTCTCCTGCCTATGGGAGGTTTTGTAGAGCAGATGAGTCCTGAGGGCACTAGATTGGGTGGGAAGAAGTTAAGCATAAAGGTTATTCTTGATTACGAAGTCCATAGCACGCAAACACAGTGCGGGGTGGAGGGCTGGGTGGGGAGTGGACCCCTGAACCCTCAAGCTGGATATGCCCAGACCATATGAAGGCACCACAGGAGACTCTCACGGGCCAGTGTGAAAGCACCCATTTTGGCCAACGTGCCAAGAGATTGACCCGGATGTAAATCTACCAGCCCAGATTTCTCTATGGATCGAGCACAAGAGACACGCTCACCCGTGAGTGACCTCAGGCACGTGTGTCAGATCCCATAGTCTCCCTCGGTGAGGCTGCAGCTGCATCCAATTCTGGGCGTTGCACTTTGGAAAGGACTTGGAGAAGCTTGAGAGAGTCCAGAGGAGAGCCACGTGCATAATTAGAGGTCAAAAGAGCAGGGTGGATGAGGAGAGGCTGAGGGGCATGGGGCTTTTCAGTCTGGAAAAGCGAAGGCTCGGGGGGGCTGGGTGGCAGCCTACAAGTCTATTGGGGAGGTGCACCAGGTGCAATGTCTGCTCACCAGGGCACCCCACGGGAAGATTAGGTCTAACAGTTGCAAACTGCTGCAAGACCGCTGTAGGCTGGAAAAACATCTTTACCGTCCGAGTCTCCAGAGTCTGGAATAGACTCCCACCCAGACGTGGTGCAAGCACCTACTCTGGATACCTTAAGAAATGCTTGGATGCTTATCTTGGTGGGGTGATCTGGCCCCAGCTGACTCCTGCACCCAGGTAAAGGCATGTGCAACACACACGCACACACGTACCATGGGAGCCTCCGGAGCCTCCACCATATGCAGAAGACCAGCTGGCAAACTCATTGCAAAATACGTTGTCAGCCCATCTTGTCCCATTGGGCTTGTGGAAGCGCCGGGGAGCCCCTTGCGACAGACCTTTGCCGGTAGGTGTGACAGAAGCTCCCTGCCTCATGCCCTCTGCATCTCCCTCCCTCAAGCGACGCAGGCTCGGAGAATCACCCCATAAACAAACCATCTAGCAAGCCACCAGCTGTGATGAATAAAGCGGGTGAGCGGGCCTGGGCACAGCCACGCCAATCCCAGCGGAAGCGTGGCTGCAAGAGCGCACGGCATCGCAGCGTGTGCCGCTTCTGCGCACCTTGCTGCCTTTGCCCAGAAGAGCTGCTTTGTAGACTGAATGTGTCAGTCCCATTCTGGAGATAGCAAAACCGCTTGAGCTGCCTTTATTGCAGTGCATGCAAAGCAATTGCAAGGCATCACTATTCATTTCGAGTGGCATTAGCAAGCTGGTGAGTCAGCCAGCTGCTGGGGGATAACTGCTCTCTCTTCGAGAGGTCTGAGTAATACAGGAATCACCAAAGAAGCTTGTTCCCCTTTGGTGTTCTTGATTTTTTTTTTTTACTTATTTGAAGTGGTGCCCATTGGTCACACACTTCTGGAAGCTGCAATTTAGATTATTGTGTCCCTTTAGACATGGGACTCAGGCCATTCTCCCCCTCATTTCCTTCGACAGACAAACGCTTGGGCAAGGGGCTAGACTTGGTGACTTCCAAAGGTCCCTTCCAAGGTGACTTCCAAAGGCCTTTCTTAAGATCATAGGCAAGTTGAGCTGGAAGGGACCTTTGGAGGTCTAGTCCAGCTCCCTGCCCATGGTAGGGCCATCCCTGGCTAAACCATCCCTGCCAAGTGTCTGTCTATCTGCAGTGCCTTACCTACTGTCAGAAGCACATTTGTGGCAACAAGGGACTGTTGCAAAGGGGCTGGAAATGTGTCTTTGTGGTAGTGCCCCAGACTTGGCCTCACATGTGCAAGCACAGAGACTTGGGGAGCTGCAGACGTACCTGTGGAGCTGGGATGGGAGCTCCAGGTTCAGCTCCAAAATGACAAGTCTTTGGTGCTCAGCCTAAAAGATGTGGGTGTAGGGGGTGGGAGAAGAAGGTCTGGGGGTGGAGGCACTGCTTGGCAGAGAAGATCACTGTCCACACCAGCAGACACGCAGTCAGTTACTGCAGAAGGCCTTGGGTCCCATCTTTCCTGGCACCTGCAAAGTCCATCAGCAGATGTGTGCAGTACGGTCCAGAGGGCACAGACAGCGTTGCACACACAGGGGCACTTGGGGAAAAGGCTATTGATACCCAAAGGGTCAAGCGCAACCCTGGTGTAACTGCACCAAAGCCAGCAGATGGCTCAGTCCCACTGTGTTGAGAGGCCCTGGTCCAATGGCTGTTGAAGTCAATGAGTATCTCGAGTGGGCTTTGGGGCAGAGCCAGCGTGAGCATTATTTTGTCCCAATGCTGGAGATGTGCATGTCTAACCTACCTGTCCCAGCCTCGCTCCAGCATACTGCCCCTGTCTAATGACCCAGGACTCCAGCAATGCCGGTTCGGGAAGCTGGCAATGCGATTCACCCCCACACCGCGGATCAGGGAGGCTGAGTCTGGATCCTCTGCTAACCCCCCAGTGTTAGACCTCTGGCATGCCTTGCCTGCTGCTGCATGTCCAAACCTCCTTTGGGCAGCTGAGCAACAGTTGCCTTCTGCTTTGGGCCCTGGCAGGCTGCAGTACCAACAGGTCTCATGAGCCTCGCAGAGCCTGGACTGTGTTGGGGGTGCCAGGCAGCAGGGGGTGATGCTGGCAGCTCTGGAGGGAGCCCCCTTTTCATGAAGCCTTTTCAGTCACACCTGCTGTGGGTGAGAGACAGAGGCTGGGTCCAGGCACTGGGGTCTGTCGGCAAGCATCATTACACAGCAGCTCCAGTGCCCTTCAGCCCATTGCTCATGGATCCTATGCCACCTATTCAGTGCCTAAGGGTATTGCTACACCTCACACTTAGCACGTGCTACCAACATTTAGTACGTGCTAACAACACTTACTATGCTAGTGTTCAAGCATTTGAACAGTAGAACAGGCGCTAAGTGTCATTGCAGTGTAGTAAAGGTAGGCCTTTTCCAAGCAGAAGTATCTTCAGATGGTATTACCTGACACGATCAAACTAACCTAGGACTGCTACAGGCCCAATGAGTGGTGTAGATAAGTCTGTGGACTCCTAGGAGGTGGATGAGGATGGGCCCTTCACCCTTGTGCCTTGCCAATGCTCTTTGGCTAGATGTGCAAATGCCAGATGCTGCCTTCATCTGAGAAGCTCTCCCACTCCCATCCCATCCCTCCCTCGATCTTGTCTTCTCCTGTGCAGAGCTTTCCCCCTGGGAGAAAGGGCTACCCCTTGTTTCTCAGCTGGGGCCATGCTTGTCACTGGGAGGTTGGCTCCCAGTATCTCCCAAAGGCTATATGCTTTTTACAGTACATATGGCACTTCAGCTAGACATTTGGCTGGCTCCCAGCATCGATGGCATCATGGAGGAAAGACTCGGTGCCACCCTGGTTCATGCTGGCTTTACTCTGTGCCCCCCTCTGAGACCATGCAGTGGGCCATGGGAAGGGGTCTGGGACACGGGCACCAGCCGTAGCTAACTAGCACCTTCGCCTGGGAAATATCTGGGCCACCAGCCTCATTGACTGCACTCCCAATCCCAGACCAATAACAGTGACTTTAATCACTGTTAAGCTAAATTGCATGGGAGGGAATGCAGAGCATCAAGAGGGGAAGCCATCCCTCCCTCTCTGGTGAGGAGTGCTAATGCAAAGCAGCCACGGCAGACTCCCAGAGCTGAACAACCCAGACGGCGTCCCCGTCCCTGGCGATGGCTCTCGCGGTCACAACACGCTGGGGAGAAGGTGATGCCATAGAGGAGACATCCTCTCTCTGGGCTGCGGGGAGCTTGAGCGCAAGCGGGAGAAGGAACACTTCAGGCTTGTAATGCTCCTACAGCATTGAGAACAGATTGGCTGCGCCTCGCGGGCCGGTTTGATTTTGCTGGAGCGTAGCGGGAATGCCGACGGGTCTGCCCTGCGGCCAGGGCCATCTGCCAGATACCAGCATGGCAAAGGGTGGGGCTCACATTGGTTCGAAGCAGGTGCCTGCTGGCCTAATGGCTCTCTGCCTGCTTACAGCCTTGGCTAAACTGTGGCATAGGAACCATGAGCTCACCTATGGCATGGCATGACATAGCCTTCTTCATCAGCTGGTCCCACCGTGCTTTACAAAGGCCTGTCTCCTCATCCGCCTTTTGCACATGGGGAAACCAAGGTGCTGCACCAGTGGCTGGAATCTAGCAAATCTCAGGGCTTCGGTCAAGTCACATCCGCACTGTTTCTCAAGGCGGCAGGTGCGGCACGTGGAAAGCCGGTGAGCAGATGTAGGAATCGGACAGGCTCCCACAGCACCAACATCCATGTGCACCAGGGGATTGTGTGGGCGCAGATCCACCCTGCTCCCCAACCCAGCAATAGGAATGCACCAGCCTCTACCCTCTCAGACCATACACAAAATATCAAATCATGGAGAAGTGGGGCTGGAAGGGACCTCCAACAGTCATCTAGGCCAACCCCCTGCCCCAGGCAGGATTGTCCCTGTCCAAACTATCCTACACAAATCGATTGTCCAACCTCGGAGCACAAGGACACAGCCAACCCCGATGCAACACAAGACGTGACCCCCAAACCTGGCACAAGTAAAGCAGGGGGACATCAGTCCATATCCAGTTGCTGCAACTTCAAGCCATTGGTCTGTGTCCTGCTTTCTGCAGCAAAAAAAGAAACGGGGCTTTCCCTCTTCTTTATGGCAGTTCTTCAGATATTTGAAGACTGCCTTCATATCTCCTCTCATGGGCCTTTCCAGGGGCCACATCCAGGGGCATTTACCACTGGGCACTGTGCAGCCAGGAAGGGGTTGTCCCCTCTGGAAGGCCGGGCCTTTGCCTTACAAATGGGGAGCTGAGGATGAGGATTGAGTAAATGTTTTCACTCAGGTCCCATGGGGAGTCTTCGGCAGAGCCACAAGTCAAGCCCAGGGCTCCTGAGTACCAGTTTAGCATGCTCCCCGCTCGCCCAGGCTTCCTACCAGTAATGCTCTGGTGTGAGCGGTTCACACCAACCACCGTTGCAACAATAGTGCAAAGAACAAGGGGTTTCCCCCCACGAGACAGATGAAGGTGGGGGAACAGGGCCTGGCACAATATTCGAGGGTCACCTATGTGTTGCACTGGCTTCAAAACACATCCCAGGACGCATTATGGCTTGGAGGGGCATGCCAACAGCTGACATTGAGAAGGGCAGCAAAGACGTAAGAACTGCAAAATCTCCCTGTGGTTTTAGCCTGTGTCTCCATCCCTGTGCATTTGCCTAACTGCCTAATTAGTGGCTTCTGCTAATGAGAGTAGCACAGCAGACCTCTGCCAACTCCCACTGAGGTCAATGGAAAGAGTCCTGCCTGTCCCCAAGGATGCTGAGCCAGGCTCAAGGCCAGGAATAAAACCGTAGGCAGAGCTGATGAGAGGTTTTAGAGGTTTTAGGTTTGAGGGACCAAGAAGGGGATGGCAGTGTCAGGAGTGAGATGGAGCTGGAGAGCTCTGAAGAGCCTGAACACAGTGATTCAGGTGAGGGTTGTGGCACACCGGCAAAGTTGGGGACACGGGGGACTGGAAGACAGCACGGAGGGGCACCAGCAGAGCAGAGTTGCACACCTCCACACTGTGCTTGCAGAAACACCCCACCACCTTGGAGGACTTCAGAAGACTTGAATCAAGATGTTCAAGATCCCTGGGGCATTGGTGCAAGTAGATCTGTGCCAGGCACAATTTCACATGGCAAACCCACTGCTCCCAAGTGCCCTGAGAAGCTCAGCTGGGTAGGGTCCCATCTGGAGGACACGGGGAGTCCAGGACTCCCACTGACACACGAGTGCCAGTGGGACACAGTGGAGTGGATGTGCAGCAACCAGAAGTGCATTGCACCACATGCACAAAGTTGGTCTGACACGGCCCACAGTACACTGGGGCAGCCTGGGTCAGGCGCCGGATACTCTTCTACTGGGTAACTGACAATCAGCAGCACAAGGACGATGGCCATGGTCCAAGTGGGACTGGACCCTACCTGCAAAAAGGTGTTCCTAGAACTGAGCAAAGAAGCCTTGGAAGGGCCTTGTGAATGCAGACAAGATCCAGCTGGGCCAGTTTGCAAACTCCCAGGTGAGGGGCTCGAGGGGCTCCCTCTGCCTCGGAGCTCAGGTTTTTCCCCGGCCCTTGGGATGAACAGCAGCTTGATGGTAACTTCAGCAGCACCAGACTTGTTCTTCTTGCAGTAGCCACCATGGCTGAGCTCCAGCCTGTCCTACACCCCGGAGCCAGGGCAGAGCTGTCGGCAGTAAGAGGGAGCAGGAAGACATCTAGAGAGGGGGAGAAAGAGGGCTGGGAAGCTGCTTCGGGGCGTCACACCAAACCCAACCCATGGTTCGGGCTCTCTGTGAATCGCGAATGGGGCATGCTGGACTCCAGCCATTCCTGCCCCCGCGGCACAGCAGGTCCCTTGGGAAAGGCCTGCTGGGGTGGATTTTCCCATGTCAGCTCCCACGGTCCAGGGGAAGAGCAGCCCCTGGACTCCCGGGTTCATTTCCTGGCTCTGCTGCTGCTTTGCTGGGAGCCCTTGAACAAGTCCCTTCTCCTCCCTCTGAATGGAGACATCAGTGCATCCGTACCCCGGAGAGGGGCTGCTGCATACGGAGTCCGCAGGTGCATGGGCACACGCTGCACCCCACAGAGACCAGGAATGGCTCTGATCTCCTTTACCCCACTATAACTCTGCCAACTCTCCGGACAGACGCTGAGGCCGGGATTGGGGCCCTGTGGCTCTTGGGGGTGCAATCGCCCATCCAGCTGGTCTCTTCTTCCATGGGGGTTCATGCTCCTCACCCTCCCGCACTAAGGTAGCGGGAGCTGGCGGTGGCTGCCTGGCTCCGGCGACATGGTATATCTGCGGTGGATGGCTCCATCTACTGGAACGACGTGCCTTCCCGGCAGCATCTCCCGTCTGCTCTGAAGGGCAGGTTTGCTTGTGGGAAAGCAGCCAGGTATTACGCTGGGGAAAGGGCCGAATGGGGAGGGGGCCAGCCAGGCTCCTTCTCCACCTTGCTGCTGTGCTGTCTGGGGAGCCGCAGGGAGACCTGAGACCATGCCGTGGGTTGAGGGAGATGGGATGTACCCCTCCATCCCCCAGGGCTTCTGCTTGCCGTGCCAAGGGGACAAGCTTTCATGCTGCAAACCGGTCCTGCAAACAGGCTTCGCTGGCAGATGCAGTTGCCCAGCGTAGGTCCTGTGCTGCTCTGAGGACAGGGGCCGGACAAGGTGGAAGAGATGTGAGGACACGCACCGGTCTACGTGCACACCCACAAGCCAGGGTCAGGCTCTGACCTTCTGCAGGAGACCGCCGCTACCTGCTGCCCTGAAAAAGGGGCCTCTTAGCCATGTGCAGGGTGATGCTCTCCTGGGGTCAGCCACCCCCTGAAGTGACCCCAGGGCTCAGCAAAGCCATCCTGCCGGAGGACAAGAGGACAGCCCCGAGCAGGATGGAGAAGATGAAAGCAGGCCCCTTAAGTTACTTGGGCATGTCTCAGACACAGACGGGCACGGGACAGGGCATGATGGAGTGGGGCAACAGTTAGATGCAACTCCTCTGTCGTAATAACACCGTCTCCCCACTCCTCTCTCTGCTCCCTTCCTTCCTTTTCTCCTGCCTCCTTCTACTATCCCGCTCATCCGTCCTTCTGCCTCTTTCCCTCTCCCCTGGTCTCCCCTCTCCTCCCTTCCCTGCGGTTCAGACAGGCAGATGGATCCTGCCCATATTCCAGGACAACTTTTCTTTTGCAATCCTAAGTGAACAGCTTGGTTGCTTCTGCCTGTCAGAGGATTTAAATTGCAAATGAAATAGTGGAGTGCGGCAGCCAAGGGTCTGTATCAGTGACTTTGGAGAGCACAGCCATTGCTTAGCAACCGGAGGGGGGATGAAGGCAGCGGTGGAGCTGTCTGTGGGATGCCTCCTACCCCGGGAAGGCAGCGGAGGCCTGGTTCTGCAACACGCCGGGCAATAAGACATGGCTGGCAGTCAGACGCAGGGAGGGAGGCAGCCATGGGTTGTCTCTGACCCTGGCAGAAGCAGGCACAAAAGTTTTCACAATGTACGCAACAGGGCAATACCCATCTCTGGGGCAACCTGCCTTCCTGGCCCCTGCTGATCATCGCTTAGCACCCTGGAGCAAGATGGCTGAGGGATGGACCTCCATCTCGTCATTGGTTATGTGCATCTCTAATCCTTTCCTAACACCCTGGTAGTTCAGCTTAATCAAACGCAAGTTATTGGTGCAATACAGGGGAAGCTGAATGCAATTCTGCAGCTGATTTGTATAGGAGGTCAGAATAGGTGATTGAATCGCCCTGGCTGGTCTTAAAATCTATGAACAGACATAGTGCTAGTAGTAGTAGTAGTAGTGCTAATAATATTCAGCTGATACTGGGTTTCAGGACTGGACCAAGGAGGTTACCTTGCTATAAGACATGCTGTAATGCAATGTGCTCCAGCAGTGAGTCCGACACGTGTGTTAGACCTTGCATTCAAATAGCAAGAGGAGCTGTTTCAGGATCTGAAAGACCCAGAGGAAAGCAATTTTCTCTCCCTGTCAGTTCGCCACACCAGCCACACTCAAGGTTAATAATGCACAGGCTGGACTCCCATGCTTTCTGGTGTGGGAACATATAAGACCAAGGAGAGCTCTGTATGCCACTAACCCCCATCTGAGACCTTACGGGTTCTGCCTATCTTCCCCACACGTTTGTTAGATGCCATGTGTTGCACATAACAGGGAAAATGACAGCTAATAGGTTGCATGTGACTTTACACTATGAAGTTTTTCCAGAATGATTATGGCCTGCCAAGGACATGAAAAGATCACATGCCTCAGCTGTTGGTGTTGGTGACAGCAGTTAACAGCTAATGAATCTCACCCCAGAGGCAGCTGCATTTTGCTAGTGGTTTATGCAGACTCCTCCCCTGTCTGAATGAAGGGTGTTGACACCCAGGCACTTATTTATAAAGTGCTTGGAGATGTTAGCAAGGGCTAAAGACTTGCAAACACGTCCTGTTGTTATTAACACAGGCTATGACTAAGCCAGACTGTCAGCTTGACTTTGAGAAATATATCTTATGATACACGGCAATCAGGACTCGTAGCAGAGATGATATCTTTTATGAGACCAACAAGATGTTTGCAAAAAATATTTTTTGCAAACATCTTGTTGGTCTCATAAAAGATATCATCGCTACTACGAGCCCTGATTGCCTTTTCCTCTAGACCAATACAGCTACAACCTGGATACCTGATCTTATGATACAAGGCACTCCTGGGGGCTGCCTTTCCCACCAGCTCACAAGGCAGCAGTTGCTGCCAGCGCTGCCAAGCTGCGTGGGCTTTGGGGGCAAGCTGGGAGAGCACAGCCAGAGGCTGGAGAGCAGGGCTGGGGTAAAGCTACAGGTCTACGTGCCAGGGGGTGTGAGATGCTGTGCGCTGTCTGGTGAGTAAGGAAGGACATTCCCCAGATATACTGTGCGGCTTGCTTTGCATGTGCTTTCCGACCCAGGATCAAAGGTCTTGAGCTGTCACCCACCTCTGTCCGGAGGGACAGGTGCATGCCCCCGGAGTGGCTTCTTTGCCTCATTGCTTAGTCTGGTATTATACTCTGAAGGGTGCTGGGAGCTGTATAGATGCACGCTTTGTGCCCCCCATGCCTTGGTTCTCCTGTCCTCCTATGAGGATGATCATCTTCCAGTGTGTCTATCAGCTCCTTGGAGCAAGACTTGCCTTTTATTAAATAGGGCCTCTGCCTGCACAGCGAAGCGCTTATCTCAAGCAAGCCCCCCGTGAGCTGCTGTAAGAAAATTCCTGGTAAGAAACTGTGGAGCCACCCAGCGCCGCGATGACCATGGGGCAGTAAGACAGCTGCCCACACCCAGGCTTGCACAAGCACCTTGCAGGGCTTAAGACAGAAACACCAGCAGCTCGATTCACAGGCTGGGCATGCGGTCCAGGCAGCCGAGACCCAGCTCTGCGCTCCACTGCAAACGCTCCCCTACGCACGTGTCCCCAGGGCAAATGGCTTCTCCCTTTGATTCACATCCTGCGCCTGCTCAGGCTGAGGACTGTCAGGCTGAGTCACTTGGGTCTCGGTCCCAGGTGTCCGGCGACTGTCTGACAGTGCAGGCTTCCCCAAAGGGGCCCTTTCCCCGTTCTCTGAGGTTAATGGATTCATGCGTCGTGCTTTGAAGAGGATGCTGCTCTGGAGACTGGGAGTCAGGGCTCTTCTAACCCCCTCTGCTGCAGGGAAATAGCATCCCATGTCAGTGGTCCTAGGTTTGGTACAGAATATAGCCGCAGCTGAGGTGGTGAGAGGTTCGGGACCTTTCAGTACAGACTCGGTGTGGGCCAGACAGCGCATGGCTGGTACTGAATTGCACAGGGGCAGAAGAGGAGCAGGTATCCCTTCCTGCAGGCATAGCCACAATTGAGCAGCTGGCAAGCAGCCTCTTCAGCAACAGGTTACCTTACTCCTGTTCTCACCAAGCTGCCAGACCTGGTTCTTGACCCAGATGCCAGCTATGCGCCCACATCAACACAGGCCACATCATCGCTGGACTAAATAACACAGATTAAACCCCCAAGGTTCATTACCTGCACCTCTGCCAACAGCGTCTACACCATCGCCTGCTCACGTTGCTCCTTTGCTGCCTACGTTGGACAGATGGGGCTGTCCCTACAGGTAAGAATCAGTGAAAACTGATCTGACATCAGCTCCAAAAAGGCACAAAGAACACCTTACCTCCCTGGACGTGCCATCGCTGACCTCGAAGTGGCTGGTCTTAGACAACAGAGCTTAAAAAAATTAATTGGAAAGCACAAATCATCCACAGACTGGACTGGGTTAAGGATGATCTAACTTGTGACCTCAGATTCTTATCCCATTACCTGGATTAGCTTGTATAATCCCTGTGCCCCTCGAGTGAGTTAACTGTTTTGGTTTCCCTCTCTTCTACCCACCTGGCTTCTCTCAGCAGCACCCCTTCTTTTTTCCTCCCCCTCTTCCATACCGCTTGTATTCAATCATTGCTTTCTATTTAGCAGCTCTGCCTCCTGCGGTCCCTTCGCAGCGTCTGAGGAAGTAAACCTGCTGCTTAGGAAAGCTTGTGCTACACAACTCTGATTCAGTCAGTCTGTAAAGGTGCATATCAACCCTGCCTTCTGCTTCACTTCAGACTAGCACAGTGACCTACCTCTTTCTGAGCCCTGTGGAGCGTAGTTTAGCAAGATCTGCCCCCCTGAATAGCACAGGAGAGAATGGGGAAGAGGCAGGACCACAGTGGAGTGGATGCGCAGCAACCAGAAGTGCATTGCACCACACGCCCAAAGTTGGTCTGACATAGCCCCCAGCAAACTGGGCCAGCCTGGGTCAGGCCCTGGATATTCTCCTACTGGGTAAGCTTGACGGTCAGCAGCACAAGGACGATGGCCATGGTCCCAGTGGGGCTGTACCCTGCCTGCGAAAGGGCGTTCCTTAAATTGAGCAAAGAAAACTTGCAAGGACTGAGTGAGGTTGAAGCCTTGTGAATGCAGAGGGGTCCAGCTGGAGGATTCAGGGCCAGTTTGCAAACTGCCAGGTGAGGGGATCAAGGTGAGGCTTTGCTCCAGCCCAATTTAGGGAGAGGCAAACTGTGACCTTTGCTGCCCGCTGCAGAAGCTTTTCGAGCTAGCCGGTGTGGTGGGGACTGGGGCTGCTTGGCTGTAGGCTTCTGCCCTTCTCCATGCTCAACCCTTCGGCTTTGGGCAGGACACTGTCCTGCAGAGTCATCCTCCAAACGCTGACAAGGCGGCTTGAAGGGCAGAGGCAACCGCCCCAAAGAAACCCAAAGCAGAGTGAGAAGGAGGAAGGTGAGGTAGGGCAGATGAGAGGGGCAGGCACTAGTCTGAGATACAGGAAATCCAAGTGCAGTTCAAGCTGTCACTGCCTCCCTGAGTAGCCATGGGCAAATCACTTAATCCCTTCTCTCTGCCTTAGTTCCCAGAGATAGCAATGCTTTCTTTGCTGTGTCTCTTCAGCTTGCCAGCTTATAGATTTCATAGACATTAGGGGCTAGAAGGGACTTCATGGGATCAAGTCCAGCCCCACCTGCCAGAGGCAGGAGGTCTGCTGGGGTCAAACAATCCCGGAAAGATATGCATCCGAACGAGTCCAAAGTACGTGCTTGCACCGCTTCTGGGGGGGAGTCTGCTCCAGACCCTGGACACTCAAACTGTAAAGAAGTTTTCCCTTATGTCCAATCTACGTCGGCCTCCCAGGAGTTTGTGGCCATCAGACCTTGCTATCCCTTGGGGAGCTCTGGTAAACAACTGTTCTCCCAGATCTTGGTGCACCCCCTTAGATACTTATAGGCTGCCACTAAGTCCCCCCTGAGCCCTCTCTTCTCCAGGCTGAAGAGTCCTGTATCCCTCAGCCCCTCCTCATAAGGCTAAGTCTTGCCCTCGTGGGCTTTGATTATGCGGGTGGCTCTCCTCTGGACTCTGTCAAACTTATTCACATCCCTCCTGAAGTGGGGGGCCCAAAACTGGATGCAGTACTCCAGCTGTGGCCTCACTAAAGCCGAGTACAGCAGAAAGATTATATCCCTGGTTTTGCTTGAGATGCATTGGTGGATGCATGCCAAAGTTTGGATTGTTTTGCTGGCCATGGCATTGCATTGATGGCTCATGTTCATTTTGTAGTCAATCAAGACCCCCAAGTCTCTTTCGGCCGTGGTGCCAGCGAGCGTAGCACTGCTGAGTGTATAGGTATGGTGCTTGTCCGAGGTGGAGCACCCTACACTTCTCTGCGTTAAATGTTTTGGTCCCCCCCCTTGCGAGCCCATCTAGGTCAGCCTGTCTTCCAGGGTGACTGCCTTCCCCCATAATTTAATGTCATCTGCAAACTGTTCCAGTCCGCATCTGATGCCCGAATCCAGATCATGAATGAAGATGTTGAAGAGTATTGGCCCGAGTACTAAGCCCTGAGGGACACCACTAGTCACCTCGCACCATGTTGATATACTCCCATCAACTAACACCCTTGGGGTCCGACCCTAGCGCCAGTTCCCCTTCCATTGGACTGTGCGATGGTCAAGGCTGCAGTTCTCCAGCTTAGCCATGAGGTCATCATGGGAGACCAAGTCAAAGGCCTTCTTGAAATCCAGATATATGACATCAACCTCATCTCTCTTGTCCAGACAAGGCATCACCTGGTCACAGAAGGAGATGAGGTTGCTCAGGCAAGACCTCCCAGCAACAAAGCCATGTAGGCTGGCATTCAGAAAGTTGCCTTCATTAGTCAGTTGCTGATGGATCCCTTGATAATTTCCTCCAGCACCTTTCCAAGGATGGACGTCAGACTGATTGGTCTGTAATTCCCTGGGTCTTCCCTCCTTCCTTTCCTGAAGACTGGAACCACACTGGCTGTTTTCTAGTCCTCTGGTGCATCACCCAAGCACCATGAGTCCTCAGTTATCTTTGCCATCAGGCGAAGCTTCTTACTAGGTGTCTATACAGTGCCAAGCTACAGCCTTTCCCCACTAGTATGATACAAATCATGAATAATGTGCAAATAAAGAATACAATGGAGGTGCCAAGGGCTTTCCCCAGAAGTTTTCCACTTTCATTCAGAGGGATTCATTCAAATGCAGCCTCCCGCCCCACACCTCGGAGGCTTTTTGCCCCTTGCTGAAAACCCGTCTCCCTCCAAGCAGCTCCTGGTTCTGCTCCAATCTGTACTGACTCCGACAAGAGTTAGAGCACATGTTATACCTAATGGGCTGCTCCAGAAGAGGACTTCCTAAACCTGCACCACCCGGCAGCCTTTTACAAATGATGTGCCAAGAAATAATGTCACCCACTTTAGGGGCTGAGTGGAGCTGCAACATAACCGAAGGGACATGGTGAGTCCAAAACTAGGGCTCTAACCACTGCTCCATCCTACCAAACCCTTGGGAACAGGGGGAAATAGAAGTGTCAAACTTAACCTTTCCCTCCTGGCAGGTTTATACGTGTGCGAAGATCCACGGTCTGTTTTCACAAGTGTAATCTGTTAGGAGGGAGATTGCAGGGATAAATTATACTCTGCTTCCTTCTGCTGTCCCCGCAATTTCAATTATTAGCCTATTTTTTAATTAGGTAGCATGTAGACAGCACTCGGAACATAAAAAGCACAGCGCGAGTTTATCAATCATTGAGTTTCAGCCTGCCACTCATCACCATAGCATCCGGGTGCATCAAAAGTGCCCACACGCCGGTGTGTAAATCTATCTATCTTCTAAGCATTTGTGCAGCATTGTCATGTCCTGTAAAGTTACTGCCCTGCTGCATCCCAGGGGCAGGAGCTGAAATAAGAATACGGACCAGTGAGGATTGTCTTTCTCACTAGGAGGGTAGTAAAGCACTGGAACAGGTTACCCAGAGAGATGGTGGGATCTCCATCGTGGGAGGTTTTTAAGACTCGGCTCAACAAAGCCTTGTCTGGGATGATCTATTTGGGGCTGGTCTTGCTTGGAGCAGGGGGTTGGATGAGATGTGACCTCCTGAGGTCCCTTCTAGCCCTAATTTTCTATGATTTATGACTCTATGTTACCATATTTCTTGCAAATTATATGATATCATTTTAGACCTTAGGTTGTGCCTGTGGCAGGAAGCCACCTTTGTTGCTCCCCAAAATCTCTGCCCTGTGACAATGTGATTAGGATGGGCTCAGCAGAGAAGACACACCCTTACCCTCTCTCTTTAGGTAACCTGAGTTGGATACAGTCCTGAGGGAGGGGGGAACCTGCTCCTTCTGCCTACGTGACTGGTATCACCTACCTGGGTGAGGGGCATCTACCTGGTAGGCTAGAGTCTGCCCGGCAACTGGTGATGTATTTCAAATTGGTTGGCTGACAGCCAACAGGTGCTGGCCTCCATTGTACCAGGTGAATGAGGTCACAGGGGCTTTATAAGTTAAGACTGCCCAGGAGGAGGGGGCAGCAACTGTGCGGGGACTCAGATGTAGAGAGGAGCTTGACCATCTGACACGGGCTCTCTCCCCCATAACTCATGAATGGGGAATGGCCTGCCTCCAGAGGGGATCTCCAACAGCCTTGGGATGATGCTTGTGAGTAAGCTACTCAAGATCTGGTTAGATATCTAGCTGGCAGTAACTCAGATGTGTGATCAAAAGGCTACCTCAGCCAGACTGTTTTGCTCTATGGGATTTCTATGATATTTCTCTATCTTGTACCCTATTTTCACCCTGCCCCTGTAATCAATGCAGTTCTCCTTTGTGACCAGTGTAGGAGACTTCTTGAGGGGTGGGTCTAAATTATGCCTGAGTCCCCTTAGGTCTGCAGACTAACTGAGACTTTCCTTTTTGGCGCCCGACTTGGGGAAGTGCCCCAAGTGCCTGTACTGGGTCGAGTACCCATAGGACTATTAGGCCTGTGTTTCCCTGAGGACACAGGGCAGAGACAGTCCCCTCTCGGGGTGGTGGGAGCTTACGTTACCCCCAGGCTAGCGAGTGAACTCCAGGAAGGGGGTCAGCCAGACGTGAGGCGCCCCCGGGGAGGCATTCAGAGCCTGGACGGTGGTCGGGCACAGGAAGGTGGGTGGCTCAACGCAGGAGCGCCCCCTACTGGCCCACCACAGTGCCCATCCAGTGAGCTTGCTGTGGGTCTGTGAATACAGCACCACACACCATCACTCTGGCTGGCAGCAGTGACCGTTATAGCCAAAATGGGGCCATTACAAGGGGGACGTTGAACCTGGAGGTGGAAAGGAGAGCAATTTGGGCAGGTAGGGAAAGGCAGCCCAGGATTCCCGCTGTGCTGAGCAGGCCAGAGCAATGTGGCCTGGCAGAGCAGCAGGAGAGGTGGACACTTCCAAGGGCGGCTTTCTGTGCCCTACCACAAGAGCTAATTGTGCCATTCACAAGAAAACTCTTCCCTCAGCTGCCTCTATCCTCCTGCCCAGCTGGCTCAGACTTCATCTCTGGATCCTAGGTCACCACAACTACGTCCCAGAGTCTCAGGTTTTCCACTTCTTCATCTGCCAGCAGATGCGACCTGATCCTTGCCCCTCCTGAATGCACCACATGGTGATTTAGTGCCCTGGCTCCATGGAGGTTGTCCCAAGGGCTCCTTCCAGCTCAGGAGAAAGGGGCATATGTTCCTTGCTGTGAGATGGACCTGATGTTACTGCCCTGGGTCCTGTTATGGTGCATACAACCTTCTGCTTCTCCATGCTCCAGTGCACCTGGCCTCCCTGAGCAACACACATCGGGCCTCCCTGTTTAACACAACCTGGATCTCCTTGTCTCCCCAGGTGCCCACCGGTCCCTGTCTGTGAGCAATGGCCTGGCAGGCATCATACTCACAGGATGGCTTCCCTGAGACACACCAAGAATAGAAGCAAAAGAAGTAAAAGTTGGAGAAAGATATGCCGATTGCTGTAGAAACTGTACGTAGGGATGCTGCACAATGCGGTGAACACAGTAAACAGCACTCGGCCTTCTCCTGTGGAGTGGGTAGATCAGACAGGTCACTGGAGTGGTGACCGCTGTGTTTTCAGACACCAGCAGAAGGCCACTTGGGCTGTCGCACCAGTAGTGCCCATTCACATTGCCAGGGGGCCAGTAGAAACCAACACAGTAGAGGACAACATGATGGTTAGCTTTGCCTTTCTTTCTAACTTCTGAAGGAAGAAGTCCTGACTCCGCGGAAGTCAATGGCGTTCTTGTCATACACTATGGGGTCAGGATTTCATCCATCTGGAAGTAGATAACATGCCAGATTTCTCCAGGGTCCACTGGGCAGCTGAGTATCCCGAGTCCTCCAGTGTCCCTGTCTGCAAAATGGCCATAACTGTATTGACTGCATGGGGAAAAAAACCTACCCAATGACTGCTTGTTAGAGCACTTTGAGATCCTCTGAGAAAAGACACTGGAAATGCAGTAAGCATTCTCACCATTAAACTCCTTAGCCATGGTAATTCTGTACGGTCATCATTTATGGGAGAGCATTTATGGGAGAATAATCATCTCTCGCTACCAACACATGAAATCCAATTACACTGTGAACGAAAGGCTGTTTTGAGGGTTTTATCACGTCTTGGCTTCGTCGTTCAAGGAGCTGTATTTTCCTCTCTTCCTTCCTTTCCTTTTGAAGGCATTTGGTCCTGCATCCCATTTCTTTAACTCAATCAGGAGACCATTCCCAAGGCAAAGACACTGGTGGGTCGCCCCCAAATTCCCTTGGTTCTCCCAACAAGTAAAATGGCCCCATTAGCACCTGCTTTAGGTTAATCAGCAACACCTCTTTGCACGACAGCAAAGAGACAGGGCCATTGAATCGCCGCTTTGGAGAATTTTAATTTTCCCAGCTTCCTTTGCCAAGTTTTATTTTTCACTCTTAGCAGTAGCTCTCGTCCCCTTAAGTGATCTAGCTCTTTTCAAGGCACCCTTCAACGCGAGAGATTTTTTTGGGGTTTGTTTTAAGGTCATCGTTTCTTCTCTCTCCTTCCTTCGTTCTCTCTCAAAGATCATGGACTGACAGTATTTTCAACATCCGGGTTTAAAGATGGTAGAGACCGTTGTTAGCACGGACAGCATATACAGCTGGAAAACATGAAGTGCTGGTATTCTGCCAAGCTCCCACTTATGACATTCAAAATGAAATGTCCCTGCTGTGCAGGCAGAGGTTTATAGACAAATATAACAATCGTATCGCTAGCACATGATACCGATATCGGCTATTAGGAGGTAACCCTACCTCTGCAAGCCCCTGTTGTGATGCAACCTAGCAAAATGGTCGCAATATTAACCCTTACTCATTCAATGGTACAGCTACAGCAACGTAGCTATCTTGTGGCACTACAGGAGCCTGCATGTTCAGCTGTTTGATCATAGCAGCTGAGGTTTGCTCCCAGCCGTCAAGCTCCCTGGCTCCTTCTGAAGATGGACTTGCTTTCCCTGGAGTGGCAGGATTGAGGCGGCTCTGCCGGAGTAGGTTTTACCACTGACCTCTTGTGTGATGTTGGGCAGATCACATAGCTTCCTTCTCATGCTCTTTTTCTCGCCGATCTTGGCTGTAAACATTCCCAGGGACAGACTGTTCTTCTCTACGTGTCTGTGCAACATCCAGCACAACACGATCTTGCTATTGGGGCAACACTTCAATGCAAATAACTAATATCTGTGCCTTGCATCATATGATTTCTATCCTTTCTCTCATACCTTGGTCAACTGGGACACTTCAGGGATGCTGAAACCTCAGTCCTGATGCAATGATGAATAGGAGCAGGCAAGCAACATCCAGAGCCACTGAATCTTTTCATCGCTGACCATCAAGGGATTGCGGCAATGCACAATTTAACAATTTGGTCGGAGAGTAGGAGTCCCGTATACATGTGTGTCAAAGTGCAAACTGTATTTTGATTGGATGACTGGTCTCTACCTTGCTACTGCCTCCTTCCATGACCCTCAACTTGGACTGAAATTCCAGAGAGGCATTGCCACAGAGCTAAAAATGGAGGAGCCATTACATCCATCTAGACGGATCGTGCTTAAATAAAAAGTTGGTTGCCACTCAGGGGGGACTAAAGGTTGTGAGTTGAGTCCTACCAGAACCATACTCTGCCTAGAAAAGGTGTGAAATTTCTGCCCTTCATGATTAAGAAGAGGCTAAATAGACATCTTTCTAGGATGGTTTAGGATTAAAAAAACCTGTATCCATGTTGGGCATCAGATTAGATGTCCCCAGGGTTCCCTTCTAAGCCCATGACACTGCAAGCACTTCATGGGCAGATAAGCTTCTTCGGGTAAATCTGATATCTTTTATTAGACCTACTAAATTTGAGTGGGTCTAACAAAAGATATCAGATTTACCCGAAGAAGCTTATCTGCCTATGTCCTTAGACCAACATGGCTACAACCTACACCCCTGTAAGCACTTCATAGCACTTAAAATAAGCTCATCAGAAGAAACAAAAATCATCTGCGGTGACCTGGACGCCCTTTTTTAGTCCTGCTCTCAAAACTGACTTCTCTTGAGCTGGGCACTGTAAATGCACTGAGCGTCAGGGCGGATACAAGTGAGAACAAACTCATTTTTGGTTGCAGGCCAGGTGACAACTGGTGATCGTTAACGCCTCATTCTGACAAGGGAACCAGGAAGAGGCCTCTTGGAAGCAGATAACATCATGCCAATGTTACCGTACCAAGTACATCATCATACGTGAGGGCAACCGGTGCGATGCCATGTGTAGTGCCATTCCTTGGATAGACCCCAGCATGATTCGGGCAAGAAATATCTCTAGAGGTGGTACAGTCCTCCACCCTGACGGTCTTCAAAAGGCATCTTGACACCCATCGCACGGCACACGACAAAGTCGCGGCAGACCTTGCTTTAAGTTAACCCTAACAGGCAGGAGTACATGCTCATGCCACAGCTCTCCTGGGCAGGATGTGATGGGGGATGTGGGGCAATTGTACCCAGCAGCAGCGGTGGCAGGACCCTGCTTGGGAACCACAGAGGACAGATGAGGCAGCACAACAGTGGGTCCCAAGTGTGTAGTTGCCACTTTCCAAACCATTGCAGAGAGGAGACCTGAATCTAAAAAGGTTGAGAACCACTCACCTGGGCAATAGGAAAGCATAAGAGCAGTGTACTAGAAGTGGGCTCTGTGGTGCAATGGATAGCATGTTGGACTTCTAAATTAATGACAAAAGGAATCTATTCAAAGGTTGTGGGTTCAAGTCCCACCAGAGTCACCCTTTTTATGCCAAGGGAAGGTGTGGAAATTTGCTGCATGATGACAATGATGCAGCCATTGAGATTGTGCTTCAACACAAGTGTCATTGCAGTCCCTGGAGTGGAGGATCATCTCCGCCATAGTTCGTTGATGGGTCTTGAGGTGACTTAATAGTCCTATCCTTCAACCACTGATTTGTCTACAGAATTTGGAGGTCTCTATGTGGGGGAGAGTAGGCTGTAAACAGGGAATGCTCTCCTTTTTCTTTCTCTGCTTTGAAGGCAAGACACTTTACCTCAAAACAGGCTGCCGCTTGGTTGACATTACAGCATCATTGGAGTCAGTTGGCAGCCAACTCCTCCCAGGTCTTGATGTCGGCATCTGTTTTCTTGAGGTTTGCCTTCAGGGTGTCCTTGTAGCATGTGCTCTGGCCACCGCAAGATCTCAGGCAGTGACTAAACTGAGTAGAGCATGTGTTTTGGGGTTGAGAGTCAGGCATCCACATAGCGTGTCCAGCAAAGTTCGTGCTTGAGGATCACCAACTCATTGGCTTCAGCCAGGATGCTGGTGTTTGTGCACCAATCTTCCCATTTGATGTGGAGGATTTTCTGGAGGCCTCGTTGGTGGTACCTCTCCAGGTTCTTGAGATGACGACAGTAGGTCACCCATGCTTCCCATTCGTAGGGGAGAGTGGGGGTGATGACTGCATTTTAGACCTGGAACAAAACAGAAGCAGATCAATCAATAAACAATGTCAGCTCACCCGGATTAAGCTGCCGACATGCTGGCTTACATATGGCTGGCTCATGTATAGCTGGCTTCAAGGTTTTCCATTAAGTCTAAATCAGGTTATGCTAGAGGAAAGGTCCGTGGTGGAGTGCCCAGGCAGGAGCATTGCAGGGATAGGTTTGACAAGCACCATATGCACTTGTTCTACGTATGGTTCAAGGTGGTTTATGGACTGACATAGGGTGTGATGTCTCCGGTCAAGAACAGAGACAGAAATGTGTTGATCACAGATTGAGAAAGCATAAGGCAATGCTGGGCCAACACTCGCAGTATCTGCTCAGTGTTGGTGCAGCTGTCAGTGGACATGTGTTGGATTGCATCCCACATGAGAAGCCCATGGTTGCCTTTGACAGGCTGCCAGCCATCCGTGAGACTGATGCCATGGTGGCACCCATGAAAGGCAGCTGGTCTGAATGGTTGAGTCTGAATTTCCTTGAAAAAAGTCACAAAGTTGGTTGCAAATTTCTGAATGAGCAACTGTGCCAACTTTTCTCTTGAATTTGGAACTCAGAGTTGCCCCACAGGACTAAAAAATGCTATTTTCATCAAGATCTGTAAAGGCAAAGGGGAGAAATACCCTTGTAATAATCACAGGAGATCTCTCTGCTTCCCCTGGCTGGAACGATCCTCTCTTGCATGTTGTAGAAACAAAGCAACCAGAATCACAATGCTGGCTCTAGGCAAACTGGAGAGAGGTTGGCATGATTTTCACTGCTTGTCAAATCCAGGAGAAGGACTGAGAGCAAAATCATGGCCTCTTAGGTAGCTTTAATCAATTTGACCCAAGCCTGTAACAGAGTGAGCTTTGGAGCCTTAAGGAAAGGCTTGTCCAAGGAAGTTTCTGCTGGTCTTGAGACAAGTCTGTGATACTATGCATATGGCAAAGGCTGACGGTGTCCTAGCCAACCTCCTCCTAGGGACAACTGGCATTCAACAAGGATGTTTCAGGGCCAGTCCAGTTTTGTTCTAGACAGACGGCTCCCAACCTTACGGCCAGCATTGGGCTGCACTGGCAAAGAGCTCAAGGTTTGGGTAACTTCTCCAGATCACACACTGGGGCTAAGGTTGTCACACCGACCACAGAAAAGTCCACCACGTCGGTCAGGGCCTGTGCTGATGGCCCGCTCAGGGGAATAGTTTCAGCTGTTGATAGATCAGTTTTCTGCCTGCGAAACTAGGCTTTGGATTAACCCTCCATGCATCCGCTGCACTCGATGCACCCATCCTGCACCATGGTACTGTCATCCTCAGCTCGGGGGGGGACTCACGAAGACAACAATGGTGTCAAAAGAGCAATGATGTTTTAGATCCTGTGCAATCCCTGTCTATCTGCTCTCACTATGGCCTGCCCTGAAAAGTCAAACGCTAGCTAATGGCTGGAGCTGCGGGTGTAGATGTGTTCAAACTAAAGGTGAGTTTGTTGAGCTAGTGCTAGGCCCAGCAGTTGGCCTGCAGGTGCCAGTTGTCAAGGCAAGGCATTAGACAGAGGACCTATGGCTCAAGCATCTGCCTCAAGATACCAGTCTTAGGCAGCATCTGGACTTTGGTCTCTGCCTTTTAGACCTAGCTTGCCTTAAGCCTGGAGTCTGAACACAGAGAGCAAACCAATGATGGTCCAGTCAAAGGGAGCTCAGTCAGTGCTGTAGCAGCCTCTTCATTTCATGATGTACAAATGCAAAGAGGGAATGAGCAACAACCGAAAACGCAAACCTGGTCCTGAGCCAAGGTTTTGTCTCGACCTGGGAGATGTGCTAAAGGCTCTGTGAAAACCACTAGGGGTTTTGCTCCAGCTACTGATCTTATGGAGAAGGTGATGGGCGGCCGTAAAGAACCATAGGCTAGAGAGGGGTTGGTCTGTGTGGAAGGAAGTGCTTGCATATTCAGCTGTCAGACAAAGGGAGTCCTGTTTGTTTGATTTCATTACAAAAAATGGATATCTCTGAAAACCCATGTAGAAAATTCAGTATTAAAAAACCCCAATAGCTAATGGGAATTATCCTTTAGCTCCAGGAGCAGGGGCTGCTATATTGGCAGAAGTGTCCTGAGTTCTCCCCTCCCTGGTGTCTCTGCGGTCCTACATTGAATATTGCTGGCAGGCGGGAAGTCCTAGATCGGCAAGAAGTTGCTCCAGTTCTCCCTTCTCTGCATCCCAAGGTGCTGTACGGATTAATTTGTTAATGCCTGTAAAGCTTTTTGAAGATGAAGAGCACTAAATACTATTATTATGAAAGACCATTTACCTGTACACTGATTGGAAGAGATAATTGTTACCTTTCATTTCTTCTTTTGTTAAAGAGAACAGCAACTTGTTGGCCCGTAAAGAGGGGCTGGATTCAACACACAGCGAGGAGAAGGACGATGCAACAGGAGCTAATGAGGATGAAGAAGAGACAGGGAAGGAAGAGCGGGAGAAGGGCTCTCGTGTGACACTTCTGCATCATAAGGAGGGAGCAGTGACAGCAGCTTTGGGGGCTGAGTGGTGACGGGGGTTTTGGCTGGGGCTCAGTTGGGCTGAATTTGAGATGCCACTTGAGACATGCCCATACCTATTAGGAAAATGAAGAAGTTACCTGCTGGTGCCTTCAGTGTCATGAATTTAGGATATTAAGAGCATCCCTCTGTGGATGTGAAATGTGGATGGCCTACTGTCATCATCGCAAGAGCCTGGAGAGGTATCACCAACAATGCCTCCGGAAAATCCTCCACGTCAAATGGGAAGATCGCTGCACAAACGCCAGCATCCTGGCTGAAGCCAATGTTACCAGCATTGAGTCGGTGAGCCTCAAGCACCAACTTGGCTGGACTGGATGTGGTGTGTGGATGCCTGGCTTTTGACTCCCAGCTTAGTTATAGCCTGGGATTTTGAGGTGGCTAGAGGAAATGCGACAAGGACATACTGGAGGCAAATCTCAAGAAAATAGTTGCCAATGTTAAGAGTTGGGAGGAGCTGGCTACTAACTGATTCCAGTGGTGCCGCAACCTCTACCAAGTGGCAGCCCGTTTGGAGGTCAAGTGTCATGCCCTTGAAGCAGAGAAAGGGCAGCAGAGGAAGGAAAAGGAGAGGGATCCCAACCTACAGCCTACCATCCCTGAGGAAAGACCTGCAACTTCTGTGGATGGGTCTGTGGCTCAAGAATTAGACTCTTAAGTCACCTCGAGACCCATCAGTGTGCTGTGGTAGAGATCATCCTTGAATTGAGGGATCGCCGATGATGAAGAGTACGATTCTCATGTACTGGGGTAAACCAAGAGCAACTCCACTGACTGCAAAAGAGCAATAATGATGAAAGGGAGAAGCTCATCCAAGTCCACCGCATATGATGCTGTGATGCTGCAGTCCTGGCCACCCACATCTCTACTTGGATTTCACTAGCTTGAGTGTCTCCCTAAGGTCTGGTGGCTGCCCTAGAGCGATTTGGTTTCCCCATCCAACTCCCAGGAGTACATTTATCAAAGTAGTGCATCATGTAAACACTGTTTGCAGATTAAAATAAGCCCCGCTGGGGCACTCAGCTGTCACCCTATGCCAAGTGTAACCAGAGCCTCTAACCTGAGCAAAATGGGATGTCTTTGCCGTGTTCTCCATTGGTCTCAGGCTGTTACTTCCCAGCGGGCTGATGAGTTTTCATGAGGTCTGGATCCTTAGGTATAGATAAGGCCATGGCAAGGGGTGGGCCCTTCCTCCCCTCTTTTACATGGTGCCATAGGGCCTGCTGTTTCACTGCTCCACCATCAACCCCGTGGCTGGACTCTGACTTCACTCAGGACAATTGGGGCAGCTCTGTAAGGTCCCTGGAGAAGGAGCCTCAGGCAGGCGTCAGGGGCTCTGTAGATCAATACCAGAAGCATGACTTGGATCTTTCTGCCTACTGACCTGTATGCTCACTGCCCCCACATCACCGTAATATCCAGCACCTCCAAAATCCCTGGTGTGGCCTCCTAAGTACACTTGCTTATACTCAAAGTTTGGCTAAATTCAGCAAAACAGCCTCAGATCCCACTCAGCATGAGCTGCTAAGGCCATGTGAAGGGGGCTCGAGCACAGCATTTTTATTCCCAGCCCAAGCGGGCGGAAAAAATGAATCCAACAGTAGAGAGAGCTTTGTGTGCTAGGACCAGACTATTGTGACAGATAATTACAGGGAAATTATCCTGGGAGAAGATATATCTGGCGTGTTCAGACTGCAGCCTCGCCGGTGAAATGATCTAATGTATAACAGGTGTGTGGGTGCCGGGTCCTTGAGCATCAGGAGTCCCCTGTGAGTGGCACCCCACGGTGGCCAATAGGTGCTTGGGGTATAATATAATGCTGATCAACAGCATCTCACTTTGGTACAAACACAGGCTGCCACGAGGGCCGAAGCATGACAAAACCAGTATTATTGGGATACAATAACCACCATGAGCCAGACCATGCTACTATGTTAGGTATGTGGACATAAAGGCCAGGATGGTACTGCTCTTTGTTGCTTCAGCCTCCATAGAGGGCAATGTACACCATACCAGTGGCTAAGAAGGGTACCATAATCTTGGCACAGAAACAAAGACCATCTACCACCTTGAAATGGTGAATATTGTACCAGCCATGCCATCTAGTAGTGGAGTCAATGGTGAAAGCCTTAATTTGTTGATCTGAGAGCTGCTGCTGGCTGCCTAATGCCTCAGTGAGGCTGCATTTCTGTCAGGATGATATCCCTCAGCCTTTCTCCAACTAAGCAATACCCACAAGGCAGTGAGGGCTTAGGGTTTTGAAGCAACCTGTACTCTGGAGGCTGCAACACTGTGGTATTTTATAGGAGCTACCTCGCCATGAGCACCTCACCTCGTCGCCACCAGGCCCTCCAGTCAGATACAGTTTATGGCCATACCCAGGATAATATAAATATAAACTGCTAAAAATGCAGTCAAATCAGTGTTTCCAGAGCTGTCCCATTGGAAAACTTGCAAGCAGCTCTATTACCAGTATTAGGCCTTATTCCTAGCACTGGAGGGTTTTAGAGTCTCAAGGCACTTGGTATTTTTTCAAAGTCCTAGGTCCAGGAGCCATGTAATTATATTAGACTCCTAGGGAGCCTGTACACACCATGGGTTTTAATCTTCATTAAATTAAATAGGCTTCTAACATTTAAACTTGTTTATTTTGGAGTATTGCATCAGTGTTTGCACATGCTAGGCTTTCGCATGGATTAAGCTTGGTGTCTGGCCAGTGCTGCAGGAGAGTGGGACAGTCTATGCTGCCACCTCCCCACGCCCTGGCCTGGGGATCCCCACCCCATACCTGGAAAGTATTGGGAAATCCTGTTTGTGCAAATAGGCATGCAGTTGCAGTGCATGCAAGGGAAAAAGCATGGCATGTACAAAGAACCTGGTTTGCATTTTGGGGTGGAAAAAAATCCAGGTTTTACTGTAGAGAAAAACTTTAAAATGTGACCAGAGCTTATCCTGATGATTCAGCAGAGCCTTATATTACTTGTCTTAAGCTCTCATTATTTAAAACTCTCTGTTTACATGGGCCCAACTTACGATTTTTGGACACCTGCATTTGGCAATATAATATTCTTATTCATCTAAGAACTGTAAGCAAAGGCCAGGATCTCATTGTGCTAAATCCCGTACAGGCAAAAAACAAAGACAGTGCATTTCCTAAAGTGTTCACATTTCCCATATCAGCTAAGATGTCAAAGTTCAACAGAGTTGGAGCAGACTAATAATTTATGATGAATGTAACCCAACCAGCTCACTATGATCTTTAATGCCTGCATTTATGAAGTTACTTCAGAAAAGCAATGCCAAGAAATGCATCTGGAAAGTAGACATTTTCCTGATATATGTTTTCTTTACAGAGACAAAACTAAGTTGTTTTATTTGATGCACGGACTCAAGACCTCATAAGACACAGCAAACAGTTTGAGGCAGCATGGTGAAGCGTGTGAGCTGAGGGAATAAAGAACTTTTGGCTGGATTTAAATACAGCTCCTCAACCACACAAGGAGAGAGAGTTAAGGGAAAGAGCCTGAGATCCTCAGTAGACAGGGGTCAAGTTTAGGATAGGCCCACCAAGGGTTTTCGGTAAGACAAGCATGTGGGCAGGCCTACCGTTGTCTTACCACGCTAGGCTTTGTTCCCATGCTTCAATAAACTTTGGCCTTGAGATGGCTGTTTTGGACCATTGTCACCCACCAAGCACAAGCTCCTGAAGGGAAGACCTGCAGGTACCTGAAACCAGAGCCGTTGGGTAAGACCAGCAAACCCAAGGGTCCTGTCACCCCGGACCCAATCTAAGCATGAGAGAATCATGGGGTTCCACTTTGGGGGAGGTAAAGAGTCAAGACACAAGGCCTCACGCTATCAGGACTACATTCAAGGAGACCACAGAAGAAATCGAGGTGTTCTGTGCCCACAGTACAATGGGGTACAGATGGACGCGAAGATGGAGGAATAACACAACAGAAAGGAACAGACTTGTGTTTCTTGCCTGAAGGCCCCATCCCTTCATCCCCTACAATTAAACATCAGCTTGATCTCACTGGGCTAGTCACTCTTCCACCCCATCACCACTTCTACTGGACACTGACCTGCCCCCATCCCTCCCACAGCTGAGCAAAAAACCCAAAGCTGAAACCTACCTGCATCCCCACCGATACCTCTCCCCGGATCCTTTCAGCTTTGCTTAATGGAGCCCCGAGCCGTTCATTTTGCGCAGTCATCCTCTCGGAAAGAATATCATTTACACAAACCAAAGATATTACTCTCACAAAATAAATTTGCTAAACCGCCATTGCCCTATCTTCCCATTTTTATCGAGCTGGGTTACATTAGCATTAATGAGATGTTAAGCAAAAAAAATAAGAAAGGTCTTCCTGAGCAAATAATAACTATTTGCTTCCAATTCAGAGGCAAATTATGGCTCTGCTACTTGTTCGAGTCTTTCCACAGGATTTTGCTCCTGGTTTTGCTAAATTGGGCTCACACGGTGGAAGTCTATGCATATATATTAATGTGAGGTGTGAAGATGAGTTGGATGTGAAATGTTTCCATAGACTGCAAATTGTTTCCTGTTTCAGTGATTTTCTTTCCACTTATTTCATTTTATTTTTTTTCATTCTATGGATTTCAGTATGAAGGGAAGATTGCCTTCTCCTCCAAATTCCTGCCCGCACATGTAGTTCAGGAAACCAAGTCAGTTTAGGAGCCACCAAGAAGGTCCCCATGAGCTACAGTTCATAGTTAGTGCAACGTAGGACTCCCAACAGACATCAAACTGCCGTTGTACTATGCACACTGTATTTTGTCACATATGACACACCCACCAATAAAATACCCACCTTGTTTTTGGAGGGCAGAATGCAGAAAATTAGGTTTTTTTCCCCCGGAGTCATAGCTCACTGTGTGACATAAAGTAAGTCCTCCTGGAAACGTGAGTGCCCAGGAAGTGTGACATCCCAGGAGATAGTCTGGATGAGGCAGAAGGAACTGCCTGGTGTGGCAGGACTTCAGCAAGGCTCAGCCAAAGGCCCTAGCAAGGGCAATAGCAAGACCATTACTTCTGTAAATAGTTCTTCGTATAATTTATTGTAAAAAATAAAGTGCTGTTTCCACACCTCCAGCTACAATAAGATACTATAGACCGCATGCAGCAGCTCACCCATCCTTGGCCATCTCAGTGACTGTTCAGCCAAAAGCTACTGCCTCCCCAGAAGCTACGGGGGTTTAGCACTGGACTGCACCCGTGCTGCCCTAAGAGGCAGCAGCCGCGAGCCAAGGGGTCTGCTTGCTCGATTGCCCTCTGCTACTATTCCAGCAAAGAAAAATCAGGTTCCTCACTTGAAACACACCTCCTACGTTTGGAGGGCTGATTTTTGGACAAAGGGTCCATGTGGTATGCAAATATCGTATTGATCATTATAGTTCTCATGGGCACCAACCAAGATGGGGCTCTCATGCGCTAGGTGCTGCGTGAGCAAATACCACAGTCTCCACACAAGAAATCTCGCTAGTTAGGTGAGCTTAATAGATATGCCAACATGTGGACACAGGAGGAGAGAGGACAAGTAGAAACTCCATCCTTGGAAGTTTTCAAAACCTGGCTGGACAAAGTCTTGACTGGGACGATGTAGTTGGGGATGGTCCATCTTTGAGCAGGGGGTTGGGCTAAACGTGACCTCCTGAGGTCCCTTCCAGCCCTCATTGTCTATGATTCTGTGAAACAATTAAAAGTCCCCCTGTCCTGTTTAGTCAGACGGATGACATATAGCTTGGTCATTGTAGTCTTTGTGAGACATTTTTATACCATATGCTTGCTCTATGAACACTTCCCCTTCAGCCCCTGGAGGACTGAATTCAGAACAAATCCCACATTAAAACTCATTGGAAGGGGCCAAGATCCTAGATCTCAACAACTTCATTTGGCTTGGCCTTGCATGTGGATTGGCCTTGGTGTAGATAGAGGATCCATATCTTTCTCTGCCTTTACCACTGTCTCTCAGCTTTTCCATCAGAGAAGCCCCTGTGTAGGATGCCATAGGGGATGCTGGGGAAAGGAAGAATGACCAAAGAGATTGCTAACCTGCCTTTCTTATATGGGCCAGGAAATGGGGTGGTACAGTGTGACAAGACATGGGTGAGTTGCAATGAAGTGCTTCAACCTTATCAAAATGAAATATTTTGATGGCTTCTTGTCAGTTTTTTAGGATTCCCATAAATTAATATGGTAGGCAATTGTCGATCCTCTGGATCATGGTGTATGAGCTCAGGTGTCGGATGAATCTGCTTGCACAGGGTCCTTGCAACTCATACATCTACCACAGAGTACAACCAGACCCTACAACAGTAGCTCCTTTATCCCTTCTACACGTAACTATTAAAGAGATTGGATTAGAGAGATATTGGTGTCCGCGGGCTCCGTGCCTTGTCATTGTGCAACAGGGCTGTCTAAAATTTTAGGACTAGGTTAGACAAGTGCATGCATGGGATGGCTCAGATAGGAACGTACTCGTCTTCAGCAAGGGGTCCAATGAGCTGTCCTCCTGAAGTCCCTTCCAGCCCTACTTTTCTATAAGTCTATGATTCTCAAAGCATACTCCCACACACATGCATGCAAAGCCATGCAGTACATGGCACTCGAAGGAAACTAGGTCCCAGCCCTGATTGAAACTCTGCCTCCGACCTTGGCTTTGGATCTCTGAAGCTCTGACTCACAGTTCCTCCAAAATTCAGGCCTACTTCAAAGACAGCCCAGATCTCTTCCAGACTTGCTGAAGACTAGGCTTTAGACTCATTCAGGTTTTGACCCTCATTGGCCTCTATAATTTCTTCTTTGTCTTGTTCCAAGGTGAACCTTAGGTCCACTTAAAAAGTCTTCTTTGGCACTTCTGGGCCAGACTCACTCTAAAACAAATCCAAGTTCATTTCAATCTTTATTAGAAAATGTTAAAAACATTGGTTATTACATGGCTTTGTAGAGCTGGAAGACAGTACGGGACCCACACGTGGTGGTTACATAGGTACATGGCTGGTGTATGTTAAGGCATTCAGTCATGCAGCTGGCATTAGTCGTGCAGCCAACATCTCATATTTAGCAAGCTTCCCAGTAAAAACGAACTATGCTTTAATGTTTTCAAGAAGTCCCCAGTTCCCCTGAGCTTTGCAGGTTTGCAAAACAAAAGCTTTGAACTAGTTCATTGTTGTACAAACTCTTTTCCTCCTGATCTAAGCCCAGCACTCAAGTCCGTGTCAGGATTACTACTGCGATGGGCAGGAAAGCACCTCTGAAAAGAGCAAGTAACACCTTGGTAATGTGCCAGGGGCAAGAATGATCTGCATGTTGGCCAAAGGCAACTAGTACCATGCTAACATGGGGCAATCTTGCGAACCCTGTGTATTCTTAGCTTTAAAACTCAGTCGAGAGCACAAGAGAGGCTTTCCTCCCATTTCATATGTTCTCCATTTAGCTGGAGCAGAAGCCGGCATTAGGATCCCGAGGTCTGCTTTTTAACAGGCAGAGACCGTATACATCAGTGTGGAAACATATACAGACTCATGGTGCAAAGAGAGATGTTCTGCTGACCTCCCTGGCAAGCCAAAGCTCCCAGCCCCTGGGAAGCCCACGTCTAGAATATTTTGCAGCTTTGCTCCAACTCCTCATACCTCCCGGAGCAGGTAGCTCGCACTGAGTCTGATGCCATGCCAGCATTAACAGAAATGATCTTTCTACTGAGAAAGCCCCCCAAGACTGGTTATCCTCCTTTGTGTCATCTACGCCACTCATTGATTTCAAATCGGTTCCTAGATCCCTGCCATAGCAGATCAAATCTGATCATCGGCCCTTTTATACCAGCATCTTGCCTCCCATCACACTTAATCAGACCCATGGTTGGTCCAGCTCGCATCCTCTAAGGCCAGATAATATTAGCGGATGATCTATTTTGTTATCTTTCCTCCTGCTACAGTGAATCAAGCAAGTGGCACAGTATTAGTCTATTTTCAGCAATATTGGATCAGATCAATAGTCTGTTCTAGTCTGGCCTCCTGCCTCAAGTATTGCGTGATAGCTGGGGATGAGATTATGCCCACAATGCACTTGGCCAGTCACACAACACCATGCACAGACAAGAGGAAGCCTTTCCAAAATCTGTATAGGAGCCTGAAGTTCAATTATCCTTATCAGAGGATGCTGCCCTCTCCAATGACATTTGTCACTCGCTATTAGTCCCCATCACTAAACTCCAAAGGTTTAAGGAAAGCTGGTGACTTGCAAGGCAAATTTGGTTAAGCAAAAATGAAATTGTACAGCATGCACTAGAGAAAGGCTTAAAACGATAGATAGATAGATAGATAGATAGATAGATAGATATGCACAGTAGGCTGTAAATTACAGCTAGAGAAAATCCACCAGCTATTTTTTTTTCCTCTCTCCCCTTTTTTAAAATTACAGCCATCACTTCAGTGAAATTTATTAGAATGGGAGAAATAATGATTTTTAAAAGGTATTTTTTATTTTTAAGCAGAGGTGTGGGGGCTTTCCCGATAACAAATGGATGAAGATGTGAAAGCTTATTGGATTGTCACGTTGGATACATTATCCCCCAGGGCTCTGAATGAAGAATTAGACCATGGAGATCTTATTTGACATTAGATGTTTCAATTTCTCCAAGAACATTAGGCATGTTGGATTTAGCACTGAATTCAATAATAAACAACGGAGCTGACCTCCCCCCCCACTTTTCCCCTGCTTTTTCATTTTACCCCCTAGCATTTTAAGTTTGAGACATGTTATTAAGATTTATTTTACATTTTTATTATTACGCTCACAAGAAAAGAGAGATCATATTTGCATAATTCATTCTTATACAAACCTTTATGTATTACTTATGGCTGGTAATTCCCCCCCACCCCTTCAATATATGTGTTTATGTGGCAGTAAAACAATGACATTCAAACAATGAACAGAAGATGATTTAGTTTGGCCCCGCAGGTATTTCTATAGACTTATTAACCCCTGGGATTTCTTTTGATTGAACTCCCCTTGGATAATGTTCAGTCAAGGGACACAAACTACATGCTTGCTTGAGGCTGCCATGCAAGAGGGCAAGAGTTTATCTTCAGACCTGATGAGTGATGCCTGGTCGGTCCAGGCCAGTAGGTCTCTTCTGCGGAGGTGGTGCTGGCAGCTGGGCTCAGCCATGCTACTAGACGGGAGCTTACAGCAAGGGAGCTTCAACATCCCTTGGCCCGCGGGCAGCAGGAATGCGCTGCAGACACCCTTCCTGTGCCTGTGAGCAACATCGGAGGGTCATACAGACAACAATAAGAGAAGACCGAGGGGGGATTGAATAGCAGCCTTCAACTCCCTGCAGAGGGGCTGCAAAGAGGACGGAGCTGGACTGTCCTCAGTGGGGGCAGATGACAGGACAAGGAGCAACGGGCTCAAGCTGCAGCAAGGGGCGTTAGATATTAAGAAAACTTTCAGGACAGTAAAGCACTGGAATAGGTTACCCTGCGCGGTGGTGAAGTCTCCATCCTTGCAGGTTTTGAGGCCCAGCTAGATGAAGCCTTGCCTGGGACGATCAAGTTGGGGATGGTGGTGGTTTGAGCCAGGGCCTGGACTAGATGTGACCTCCTGAGGTCCCTTCCTACCCTCATTTTCTATGGTTTTATGTTCCCCATGAGCTGCGAGTTCGGGGGTTCCCTGACCAGACGTTTCCAACTGGGATTAGGACTCGGTTGTGCCGGATGCTGAAATGGCCCAGAGTAAGAGACAGGTCCCACTCAGAAGAATTTACAGTCTATAAAGACAAGGTAGACACAGGGAGGGATAGAAAGAGATGAGGAGCAGAGAGACAGAGATGATGGCCAAGGCCTGTAAAAGAAAGAGGTGATTTTTAATTCCTTAAAAGTTAGTTGCTCGGCTACACAGGTCTGGAAAGGGCCTAGTTTTTGGAGAGTGGGGCTCTCAGAAAAAGAATCAGGTCGTTTTCTGGTGCCTCTGGCTCTGTCCCCATTTTAAGTCTAAGTGACTTGCCCAGCATCACACAAAGATATCATGGCAGAGCCATCTCTCGAGTTCAGACCTCCTGGGGCCCAACCGTTCTTCCCCCAGGAGCCCGCCTATCACCCCGAGCTGAGATTCAGCCCTAGCAATATTCAGTCTTGCAGCAGAGACAGGGTGAAGGTCTAATATCTCCCAGGGTAATGTTAAGGCTTTGGTATAAGCTGCTGGCAGCTGGCTTGTGCAACTGCAATTTAAGGTAGTTATAACAAACAATTAACTTTTTTATGGCACCAGGTAGCCAAAACTTTAGCAACTGCCTCCTGAAACAGAGGCAGGAGGAAAAGATGAATTGTGTGGCCAAAGGGGGTGCCCTGGGGCACCGGGGGGTTATTTATTTGGAAATATTAGGGCCTGGTGGAGCTGTGAGAGACATAGGCAAAACCCCAGAGAGGCTGAGAGAGTGCGCATGCAGAAACCCAAGAAACAAGAAGTAGACCTATGGCCCCAGGAAAACTGCAAAGGCAACCTTTGGGCTAAGTGCTGGCTAGAAAGGGGGCTGGAGCTGGGTGCAAAGAAACTATCTTCTGCTGTCTGATTCAGCGGAGCCGGCGGGTGGACATTTGCTGTCAATAAACAAGGTTGCGGCAAAGAAGCACCTGACCCCAAGAGCAGTTTCCCTTTTGGAGCAAAGCATCCTGCTCTACCCTAAAGTGTGCTGAACCATTTGGGTCCAAAGCGGGTACCAGCAATGGGACTGGACAGGGGAGATTTACCCCACTAAAGAAGGAGGAGGGTGGAGTCACTACTCAGATTTCTAAGTTCGAGCCCTGGCGCTTGCCAAGTTATCTGGCTTGTATTGTGATTATTACTAATGAAGCCGATCGCCATAGTGCTCACAGTACTAGTGCTTGCAGAGCAGAAGCATGCCAAGAGCATTACAGAAGAGTTATTTTTGGTCATTTTGAGAGGTTTCTAAAAGGTATAGGTTATAATTTTCCTCTCCTGCATGCTGAATTCATGCTGAAAAAAAAATAGAAAGCTCATTGGGGGGCGGGGGGAGGTCTATATGCACACTATCCTGTGAATACTTTGCATGGATCCAGGTTTCTGATCATTTTAGAAACATTATTTCCAAGGAGCTTCCCAACACACCTCTGTGCACTGGGGGAGTATCATTATCTGCAAGTTATTAGCAGCAGAAAGGAAGTCAAGTGAATTGCCCAAGATCACAGGGTCGGTCAGTAGCAGAGGCTACAGTCCTGTGTATCATGTCTGCTGATCTTTTAGATGCTTGTCTACAAGGGGTAATTGCATTGTCAAATCGCAATCACTGTTCTCAACCAGCTCCCCATGTGGATCCTCTATTCTGGAATAAAAGTCCCTTTATTTCAGAATAATTAGGGCATGCCCAAAGCACACACATTTTTCTGGAATAAAATGATTTCTGTTTCAGAGGAGAGTCCATACAGGAGCACTTGGGAAGCCATTCAAGAATGGCTATGGCCGAGCATGCCCCGTTCTCCGGTAGCTGCGCTGGTCCATTTGCTTGTGTAGACAAGTCCTTTATTTTTTTTTTCCCATTCTTTCCTGTGTTTTTCACATACTGCAGTCGGTGGCAGTGGAGGTGGTGGTCGCTATGGTAACTTCTTTCTACCCTTCTGCTAATTCTGCCGGATTTCTTTCGAAGAAATCTGTTTGCGAACGTGCTCCCTCCCCTCGCTCTCCCACAGAAGCAACCACTTGTAGGAGCAGTTCGGGAAGACAGATGCTGGGTCAGACCAGCGGTCCAGAGAGCTGTCAGGTCAAGAGGCTTTGCGAGATGATGCGGGGTAGAAGAGCTTGCCAAGAGGCAACGTTTCTCCCTGCCCCCATGCAGAAGTGGACGTCCACCCCAAAGCGTGAAGGGTCCTGCGCTTTGTTGGTCTTGTCCGATGTAAAGCAGTAGTGGCTGCTCTCCACTTCCTCCCGGTACTGGTCTGTATGTACATGGCTTAATTCTTCCCTGAACCCTCAGTGGTTGCCTCATGGATATCTTCTGGCAGGCAGTTCCACGGGTTAACAGCGAAGCAAGAGAGGGGAGCACTGCTCCCTGTTCCCCTTTCCTCTGTAGCACCTTTCCTTCCCTAGTCTGCCCCCAGCTTTTCTCACGCAGCATCATTTTCAGGGCCTTTCTCTGGTCTTTCCCATGATAAGTACTCTGCCTACCTACCCACCTTAGGCACTTGCAAGCCCCTGCCCCAGCTCACAGCCTCTCACTTACCTAGCCCCAGGTCAGCCTTGTGTCGTCGGATGCTACTATAATTCCCACTGGACAGAGGGGAAGCTCAGGCACAGGGCATTATGGCCATGTCTGTACCCCACCCCCCCGCCATGCCCAGGGACACCGATGAGGAAATAAGTACCTCCACTCACTCCAAGCACACCCAAGCCCATAGGTGATAGAAGAAAGCCCAGTAATTCTAGGTCTGCACTATCTCCCCTGACAAGCCCAGCAATGGGCATTATAAATATGGCCTACATCACTCAGCCAAGGTCATGCAGGAGGTTCACGGGAGACCACGGATCTGAACCAAGACTGTGCTAAGCATCAGGTGGCAAGGACCCTAACCATTGGGCTGTACTTCCTCTCTAGGGCTAGGGACAGACATTACACATATGCTGGTTGAAGTGATCCAAAACGGGTTTAAACCCCTAGCAGAACATAAGTTCAGTGCAGATAAACCATTACGGCCCAACACACCTTCTGTGCAATGCAAAATGTGAGTGAATCTCATGGGGTTCATGTGCAAATCTCTGCTTTATGGTTTGTCCTCTCCCTCATTGCCTCTCACCCCCTACCCTGGTTAGCCAATGCGAGCTCCAACCCATCTTTCTAGTCAATGAATGGATGCGTCAGAGGGCCTCGTTACACCTTATGCTGGAAGCCGCAAAAAATGTTGATGGGTGTTAGTGCTAGCTTGGCGTTTGGAGCGGTCACGCCCTGACGAAGGACAGAAGTTGCGCATAAACTGGCTTACGTGATCCCAAACTGGTTTAAGCCTGTAACAGAACAAGTCTGGTGCACATAAACCAGGCTGAAACTGGTTTAAGGTAAACTGGGTTGAATGCAGTATCATACTTAACTGATTTGTGTCAAACTGGTTTATGCAATGTCTGTGCCAGACCTAGATGTCACAGGCACAAAGCCCATGTAGGGAGTGCTGCAGCCAAGACAGAGGCATCATGGAAACTTTGCTCTGATCCCGTCATGCAGGAGGGCTGGGCAGAACAGGGCAGGGTTTTGCAAATGTTCGTGGGTGCTGATGCACTGGCTAGCGCCTCCAAGTCGAGTTAGACCTGATCTCACAGCAACAACAGGCTCATCCACCAGTGCTGAAACGCTGCTTCCCAGCCTTCCCTCCTGCTTTCATCCTGTTTCTTGTGTCTCAGGTTCCCATTTGCTAACCTGCTGCACCTGTGCCTCCATCTGGGCTTGCTTAATCTGGCTTTCCCAGTCATTAGTAGCCCAGCAACCATCTCAGTAGTTTTTCACACACACCGAGATGCATTTTTCTATTTGTCCTTTTCCTAATTGTTAGAAAAGTAGGAAGGAGAGAGAGGCAGGATGCTGCAGTGGTCTCCCGGCTGTACATGCAGACTTCAAAGCATTTTGCAGACATGGGTGAGCACGGTCACATACATCGGGCAGATGGCAGAGCAGAGGCACAGAGTTATCGCCGACTTCACGCTGCAGGACAGAGAAGCCGAGAATAGCATCCCTGACTTCCAGCCTAGCAGCAGAGCTACTAGACTGGCCTCCACCTTGCTGCTAGGTCTCAAATGACAAAAATATTCACCCCTACACCCTGAGAAACATAGACACGTTCATGAGAATGTGGCCATGTAGGCCAAATTGAGGTGACCACTAAGCAACTGGCTACTCCCATGGTCGCCATTCCTATTTTGTATAAATGATTAAATATTTGTTGGAGCAGAGCCCTAAATCTAGGTTTTTCAGCTGAGTGCCATTGGCTCTTCTGGAACTTCTTTCTCTCTTTGTTTTGTATGTGAAAAACTTTGAAAAGTCTCTGATTCAACCTGGTGCAAGGCAGGGAAATGTCTGAAATCCTGGACATTTTTAGGAGCTTGGCAGAACCATTCCCCCTCCCAACTAATCATGACATGGATCCTCCCACACCCCAGAGGGGAAGTGTGATGAAACAAGCTTTGTTCTTTGAAAGCTCAGAAAGGGGGGCCAAAAACTGGCTTGGGTGGAAGAGCTTCACATTTGAGTTCAACTATACACATTGGCCACACCAATGGGAGCTAAGGATCTCTGCACAGCTGAAGGGGTGCTCATTATTGCTTGGGATTGCTGCTTAGGGACACTGTATATTAGCAGACGTGCACAGTAGAGCCTAAATTTGAACTACAGCAGTCAACAGGGAGCTTTGGCATTGACTCCAAGGGGAACGAGTTCAAGCATTTCAATCAATAGCCCCAGAAGGTTACAACCTCTTCCAATATAGAAGAGTGGCCAGCTTGTATAAGTTTGTGAGGCCATATGATCAATGTGTTATACAGGGGAAACATGACTGTGGGTCAGAAGGGTTACTGAGGGCCTAAAGCATCTGGTGATGATCTCCTTGTAGTCAATACCCACTGCCACGCCATAAATTACTGCACCTTGGGGGGGTCAACACTGGGCCTGGGTTGTAGAGGAGGAAGGTCAGACTAAATCATAGCAGGCCCATTTGACCTCAGGAACCTGCCTAGAACATGCACATGCTAAGTCCTAGAATAAGACATAGGAGGGACGTCTTGATACCCACCTGGGGGTCACAGTGGACAATAAGCTGAATGAGAGCCAGCAGTGTGCCCTTGGTGCCAAGAAGGCAAATTGCATATTGGGCTGCATTGGTAAAAGCGTGGCCAGCAGATCGAGGGAAGTGATTATTCCCCCGTATTTTGCACTGGAGGCCACTTCTGGAGTCCTGTGTCCAGTTCTGGCCCCCACAAAGGATGCACACAAATTGGAGAGAGTCCAGGGGAGGGCAATGGAAATGGTTAGGGAGCTGGGGGACATGACTGGTGAGGAAAGACTGGGGGAAATGGGCTTATTTAGTCTGCAGAAGAGAAGACTGAGATAGGTATAGCAGCCATCAGCTCCCTGCAGGGGGGTTGCAAAGAGGATGGAGCTGGGCTGTTCTCAGTGGGGTCAGATGACAGGACAAGGAGCAATGGGCTCAAGTTGCAGCAAGGGAAGTTTGGGTTGGATATTAGGGGAAAAAAATTCCCACTAGGAGGGTAGTAAAGCACTGGAACCCGGTTACCCAGAAAGGTGGTGGGATCTCCATCCTTGGAGGTTTTCAAGACCTGACTAGACAAAGCCCTGGCTGGGATGATGTAGTTGGGGCTGGTCCTGCTTGGAGCAGGGGGTTGAACTAGATGTGACCTCCTGAGCTCCCTTCCGGCTCTCATTGTCTATGACTCTGTGATATGCTTGTATGGAGATGCACCATTCTTGCAGCCAGATTCAGTGATAAGTCAGCTTTACTGAATGCTGTGGCAAGAAACCCAGCTCAGAAGGCATCAGCTTCACCCATCCCTGAGCCAGTCCAATTCAGGAGTGGCCATATCAGTCTTAGTGGTACTATGTTGCCCAGGCACTATGCTAAACTCTGCCTTACTCAGGTCTATTCTCCAGTCACTGTTACATGGTGCAGCCTGGGAAAGGGGTGAAGTTTTGTGCTGCACAGGGTGGACTCCACACTTTAAGCCTATTCATCTGATCCCCTTCTGCAGTGCTAAAATCTGCGGGTTATTTTACATAACACTTTAATACAGGGGTTAGCAACCTTGTGCCACTGTGGGCTGCCGCTTTTAACCCTGCCTGTGTTTCACCCCAGAGCATCATGCTCTTACCCCCACTTCTGTTCCCTGTCCCCTAGAGACACAAAGAGACCAAAATCAGAGGTGCAGGTACGTGCGGGTACAGGGAGGGCTGTGGAGGGACATGCTGCAGAGGTAGCCAGTGGCACAGCACAGCTGCAATCCCCCAGCTGTCCTGGATCAGACCTTTGTGAGCTGGATCCAACCTCTTTGTGCCCCAGATCAGGTCCTAGGCCTCCAACCACTGTTCTAACGAGCAGCTATGCCAATTATTATAGCAAGGGACACTGAAATAGGTTTCCCTCCAGCCTGACCGGTCTCCCTTGCCATGCATATTGCCCATTATACCCATTATACAGTATGGTGAACCCATGCCTCCAATATCACCACTCTGTCCCAGTGCCCTTGAGCAGGTCATTCATCACAGCGCAGAGGGATTTTATAGACCCCGGGGACCTGCTCTGTAAGTGGCTTAGCAATGACCTTAAGGAAAAATGACTACAGGCTGGGTGGAAAGGTCTCCACTGAGCAAAACGCATTGCCATAGCCCAGGCTGTAGCACACTAGGTGCCTTTCAAGACCCAGGGAAGTTAAATAAACCTCCACTTGAATCTCTGTTCTCCTGGTTCCTCTCTCCCCGAGCTGGAGTTTGCCGCGACAGAATTAATGTGGTGCTAAAGGTAATTTGAAAACGTCGAGAGCAGCGAATTATCACATGAAAATGCAAATTGTGCCTTATCTGGGCTGTTCCACAGATGTTATGATTCATCATCGTTTCCTCTGCTGTATTTTCAAGTAAGATCTCAATAAAAAAAAAAGGGGGGGTGGTGAGAAAGGACAGAAAGGCAGGGCAGAGGAGCAGTCTGGCTGGAGAGATTTATAGCTCCTTTTATCCAGATGTTAAACACCCAGTGCAGGGAGGGAATATTCAACCTATAAAATCTCCATCTATCATTCAGCATTTATCTGATGATGACCAAGAAATACTCATGCACAGCCCACATGGTGATGTCTCTCCTCACTTGCGCTCTCCTGGCTTGCACACACCAGCACCCGCCCATGCTGCCTCGTTGACATATTCAGAGGCCCTTCCCACCTCCAACCCAAAGATGCACAGGAACATGCTCATGCAAAGCCAGGCTCTCCGCTGGTGCAAACCAGAGCTGCTCTACTGCCTTCAGTGGAGCTATACCAATCTATACTGGCTGGGAAGCTGGCCCAGGGACCTCTGATGCAAGCTGATGGCTGCAGAGTCATTCTGGATTGAAGCCAAAGCGAATAAAATGGGACATCACCCAGATCATTCACATTTGGGTCTGATACGTGAACCACAGGCGCGTCCTACCAGCTCCACCTTTCCAAATTGATCATCGGCTTTACTGGGTTGGGCCTTTTTTTCTGGTCCTCCATACATAGGGGTCTCAGTGTTCCCAGCTAGAAATTGGGAAGACATTCATTATAGTTAGTGATTTGCTGGCATGGCTCCAGAACATGGCGCTGTATCGCATCCTTGTGCATTACCGTAACGGGCCATAGGGGCCACAGTCTGTGCTCAGCCAGCCCCTATTTAACCGAGCTCCCGGTGAAGTGAAGGATGAGCTGCAACCTGCAGATCCTTCCTGCATGCATTGTGTCCCCCTCCATGACTGCCCATACAGGATATGGGGCTCTGACATGAACAGAAGGCCCTTTTAGGTCAAGCCATAGCTGGTTGTGCTTTTGCTTCCAGGGGTTCAGCCCTTAGGAGAGGTTTTCACAGTAGCTAAAGCTGGGCACAGAACAGTTGTCACACCAGTGGGATGCCCCGCCTCGTGTTACATGTTAGTCAACAGTGGAAAGCTGCATTCAGAAACATCCTCTGCCTGCACCCCGTTCGAGGACTTTATTTTACACAGTCCCAGAGAACACAACACGTATAGCGTGGTAAGGTCTGCTGTGTGATTTGCAGCTGGGACATGGGGTAGGAGGATGGGTATTTCCTGGGAAGGAAAAAGTGGTGTCGAGGTGAGGATATATGAAGGCAGAAGCCACGGAGAGGCCGCTACTGAGTCTCTGCCCATAATACCCATATATCAACAATGCAACCATGTGTGATGACTTGGCTCTTGACTTGTTTAAAGATGGTGCCAGGAGACTCTCAGCAGAGTGCTGTCTTTGCCAGACTTAGGGGAAGGTGGGTTCTTCCGGACACACTGAGAGATCTGCCGGCCATGTGGATTCAACAGAAACGTGCTCATTTCAGCAGCAAAAACTGGGCTGAGACCAGATGAAAAATGTCCCGCCTCTTCCCTGGGTCATGTGCATCAAGTTTCTCAGGAGGCACAAGCCAGTCATGCCACCAGCACCACCATAGTCAAGCACAGGGGTACGTCTATTGGGAAATGACAGCTGGGCATGGGCCTGAATGGTGGAAACAGTGTCCAGCCAGGAACGTGAACCCTACAGTTCATCTCAGCTAGCTGACACACAACTTGGCTTGCTTGCTCCAGTACCTCAAAACGTGTTTCTTCAGGTGTGGCAGCAACCAACTCCTTAGATGCATTTTGTATCCTCTTAGCCAGTAGTCCTCACTGAGCACGAGGATGCCTCTGCCTGCTTTGGAAGATGAAGGTTGAATACTCATCATTTAAGCCATGGCTTGACTCCATCTTCTTGGTCCTTTCCTCCACGCTGCACTCAGGGAACTAGAGAATGGCTGCAAAGCCCTTCTGGACATCTCCTGGTCCCCCAAGCATGGACAGGACACTATGCATGCATCAAGCTACACACTTCATAAAATTTCTACCCTCTGTGACTTAGTTTTCCTATCAGTAAAGCTGGGATCAACAGTACGCACTCTCCACAGGGCGTCATAAGATATCCCTCCTTAATGCCAGCAAAGTAGCTGGACATCCTCAGCTAGAAGGTGTTCATGAGGTACAAAACACCTTTAAAAATAGCTTGAGCTTTGGGTTGGATTTGAGTTGGAGCCAAAAAGTTACAGTTGGTTCTTTATAAATTCCAGCTGAAGTAGCCGTCCTGGGTGATGATAATTCCCAGTGAGCTGGAGACGGAAATAGCAGTAACTTAACACTTAAAAAACAGAAAAGAAAACCAAACTCTACCATCCAGACCTTGCAGAGGGAACAGGAAATATGTGTTTTGAATAGCAGCTGGGTATAATAATTACCTCTGGGCCCTCTTGTTGGAGAGCAAAAGGACAGCTAGCTTATAGCGGTCCTGCCATGAATGGTAACTAGAACAACAGCCTGCCAACAGAGCAATGCCATTATCTCAGCCTGTGTGTGTATCCATATCCAGCACCACTTAGAAGCCACTCCAGTGAGTGATCATATTAACAGAGTCGTCACCTTTCCTCCCCAGGACCCCATAACTAACTTAACATCGGCACCTACCTAATTGAATTGGAGCTCGATCAACAGTCTAATTGAAGACTATCTCGCGACCATTTCATGATCGTATTATTCCCCCGTTTGTTTTCCCAGCTTCTGCTGGCGGATTTAGGAAACAGGCAACAGGAGAAAGAAAAGGGGGAGAAAAAAGCGGCTTTACTTAACAGTTGCTATTTTGGTATCAAAAGGAGTCTGCATTGTTGATTAGAGTGCGAGATCATTATCCCTCTTAGGAAGGTCTTAGATGAAGGTCGCTGTGTTAACCTTCAAATCGCTCTGTACAGAGAGGAGGACACTTTGCATGCTGAGCTGCACCAGGAGAAAAAAGCAACTCAAAGGGAACAAGTCAAACTTCAGGTTTGCTGTTGGGGGGGGAAAGTTGAGGGTTGAATGGGGGAAATCAGCGGCGGTTGTTCTGGTGCGGCTAATGTTTAGTCTAAGTCTAATGCCAAGCCCACGGCGCGGATAAATGGAAATAAGCCAGTTGTTTATTAAGTGTTATATTGCATACGGCATTCATCCTATCTTGACAGGCTGACAACAGACAGACACCCCAGATAAATACTATAGACAGATCAATAGATGGAATGCCAGATAGTAATAAATCACTGGGTTTTGATGCATGGCACTGCATTTGTATGCTAAAATCATGTATGCAAGTGAGGCAGTTTGACTACGTGGGATGTACTGTGGCCAGCAGCCCCTTCCATGATTGGCTACTTCAGGCCACAACTGAAGGCGACTCTCAGGCACTATCCACTGAAGTGTAACAGCCTACTCCTGCTGTTAGGCAGTGACGCTGCTCCTTGAGCTCGAGTGCTGCACTGAGGGCACATCTACACATGTGCATTTACAGTGCAGTAACTGAAATTAGTGTGAAGTACAGGCACACGTTTACATACGCATGCCTGTACTGCACAATAAATATGGAGATTTATGCTGACTTGAGTGTAAATTTGATACCTGCATTATGCAGGTATCAAGTTTATGCCCAATTAGTTACTGAGCAGTAATGCACATGTAGACACCATACTGTGCAGTAACACTGTGTGTGTGGACTGACTTGGGACTAACTTTAGTCTCGAGTCAGTCCACACACACAATTAATGTACTTTAACACCTACACATGTAGATGCTGGCGTATTCCTGCTTACTGTGCAATAACTTACTGGGCAGTAAATTTAAGCTGGTGTAAATGCGCATGTAGACAAGTTCAAGCTCTGATGAGGGCCCATGGGTTACGTGATATTAGGCTGTCGGGCAGCCTGGAAACTATATAGAGCCACAGGCCTATGCTCAGTAAGGCTTACCCTAGCCAGTCTGACTTGCACTCCCAGTCCCAGTTCACTGGCCCAGGCTCCTCCAGTGAGCAAGATGGGCAAGACAGGCAGGGGCAGATCCCGTGGTGCAATTGCACCCTGCCTTTGATTCCTGATCCAGCCAAAATTTAAAAACAACTGCCTGGCAGTGGCAGCAGCATTTCTATTCAGGCAGCAGTGAAGGAGTCAGCTGACTTCATGCCTCATTAAAATCTACTTGATTATTTCTAAACTTTTCATTCCACATCTGTTAAAAACCTCGTCTCCTTTTTAAGGGTCTGGATGTTCCATTAATTGAGCTAACCTTTGATCTGCAATTCAGCTGTCTGTGAGCTCCTCCTGGTAATGTAGCTCCTATTTTCAAAGCCCTGCAACTGGTTTGAGCTCATTCCAGTGAAGTTATATTTGTTTTTGCATCAGACTCAAACGGAATAACGCAGCCCGAGGCCCCTGGAGTATTAGTAAAGCTTCTAGTTTATTTTTAACTGGTGAAACATATGTGTTGTGTCATATGTGATTCTTTATTCACCCCCTGCCCCCTTTCAAAGTCTCAGATCCATCCATGAAGGCAGGGACCCCTGCGTGGCAGCGTCCCCACCAGCGACATTCCCATCCTGCAGGAGCTGTTGATTCAGAGAGCCGCTTGGCCAGGGGCATCTGCTCAGCTTTAGGCACTGCCAATACTGTGTACCCCACAGGCCTTAGACCAGAGAGAGGAGAAGGGACAGATTGCACATCCTGCAAGTCCCTTCAGCAGCTCCTGAGGTTTTCCAGCAAGGCCTGGAAGGGGAGCAGGGAAAGCAGCTGCTCAACCTAACGGGCCAGGTCCTAAACAAGTGAGCTTCTGTTACCCTTGCAATTTTTTCCATCCTCCCCCAGGAAAGGAGTGGGGTGTTACTGGGGGGCAGGAGGGGCTTCCTTCGCTGTCCCATCCTCCCTGCCTTTGCTGCTCAGGGACTGACTGCCCCAAGCGCAGTGGCTTTGACTCTTGCTCCTCTGTCTGCTGGCAGGAGCTCCCAGCCCCGAGAGGGAAGACTGGACAGAGGTATATAACCAGGGCTCCTTTCAGGCTCACACCGGGGGCATCTCCCTGCCCCTGAGGGATGCAGCCAAGGGGCAGAGAGGGTTCACCAGGCTGTAGGATGTTGGTGCCCTTTTGGATCCAGCTTCAGGAGCTGAGCACAGAGGAGCTGGTGGCCCCAAGCCCTGGGCCTCCCTGCCGAGGCTGTGCTGCTCCCTGGGTTGGCCCTATGTGTCCCTGGATATAGCCAGGCTGCAGGGGAGTTTCTGAAATCAGGCACAAGGCAGGAGGCTGTTGCCAGCATCGGTATCCTTCATCTGAGCGCACACCAGGGTTTAGGCCCACCTCCAGTCCTGTCTGCTGGAGATCCTTCTGACTTACACCGAGTGAAGGCCATCAGACCCACTGTTTGAATGGCTCCCACACTCCTTGTGTGTCTCCTGCATGCACTCTGTCTTGCACATGCCTCTGCCACATGCACAGGCTCTCTTCCATGCCACAGACCCCCTGGCACGCGCCCTCAGCCAACACGTGCATGCACACACGGTCTTCCATGCCCTCTAATAGCAAGGGCTTGCACTGTTCATGCACAGCTGTTCACACTTGTTCTAGTACACACATGCTCGCCCCCCGGCCTCTGTCTCTTCAGCGCCAGGTGAATGCCAGTCTGCAGAGGAGGAGGTAATTGTCCTGCAGCCGTGTTGTTCCAAGAAAAGCTCCCTTTCCTGTGCCCTTGGTGCACTAATCCATCTCTAACGGCTCCTATTGTAAGTCAATCAACATGTCAACTCCGCAGTCACCTTTTGTTGCATCTTAAATCCTTGTAATCCCTGTCCTGGTCTCTGCATGTTAAATAAAGCTCATGTTGTCTTGTCTCCCCTAATGCGTCCTCATGCTGCATAAGAGGAGTAGGCTCTGAAGTGACATCTCGCAGGCAGGACACACAGGCGGAAAGAATTAATCAGGCCGGTTCGGGGCTTCAGTATCTCCTCTTGGCCCCTGAACAAGCAAAGAGATCTCTTGTATGCATCAAGAGAGAAGGCTGCGCCCCTCACTGACTGCAAAAGATGGGGTCCGGGGGGGTGCCTTTGGGCAGGGAAATGGCAGCAGGTACTTAATAGATGTTAAGAGCATCTTTTTAAAGGGCTTGCTCTTGTGGGCAATGAAGCGGGGCAAAGCTTGATGCTGGAGTTCCTGACAGCAGGAGTAAGTTGGCCGAGATGCGTCCTCCTGGGTCACCGTGAGGCACCATTGATCCAGTGTGGATAAAGGCAAACTTGGCCCAACCCTTTATATCATACCTGCCTGCCACCAGGCATCAATCCCTACGGAGCATGTACACAGCCCAGGCCTGCCGGCAGTGGGTGTGTCTCAGGAATGAGCTGTCACAATGCTTTTTACCTTGCCCTTTCTCTTTGCACGGGTCCCTCCTGCCTCTATCAGCAGCCCCGAACCTCCCTCCCTCCTCTGTTGGGTTGCAAAGATAGCCCCACAGAGCACCCAGATCTGCACATTTCCATGGGGTAATGTCCTGAGAAGACCCCTTCCTTGTCTTCAGGAGCAGCTGAAGCACAGCCAGGCTCCAAGAGCCTCTGCGGTGCATTGCCCGTAAAGCAGTGTGTGCTAAGACAGACCACTTAAAGAGGGTGAGGACAGCAGCTTCCACCACTCATGGCTTAGTGCCTGCAGTCTCCATGGATGGCCTGACTGCCACTGCCTCCCAGGGTACAGACCCTGCTGGTTACAGCTTTGGTTAAAGGTGTTGCTTTCCGTAGAGTCCCATTGCATTTCGGCTACTTCCCACCAGCTCGTTCCACCATGGGCTGAGCTGCTAAGCACTTCCAGCGCCTACCCAGCTCATCTGGGAATGACTCCTGGAGTGTGATCTAAGATGCAATCTTAGCCAAGAGCAAAGTGCAATAAAACTGCTAGGTGCCTGGACAGAAGGACCACGGGGCATTCAATGTGGACGGGTCCCTGGGCCTCTGGGAGAGGAATAAAAGAGCTATGAGGCTTTATTTCTGACAGAGCTTTTGAAAGCTCTCTCATTTGGTCTCCTCCATCACTTGTCCACTGACAGCATCTGACACCCCAATCCTGCTAGCTGCCGTGCCTTTGGTGCCGGCTCGAGAAGGTGGACGTTTCCAATTAACCCGTCAAGAAGAACAATGTATTATTCTGCAGCACTTAAGTCATTTAAAAATCAGCTGGGCTCAGCGGTACGTTCAGCATGTTAAACGGTAACTCAATGTCAAGGAGGTGAGCGATGTCGGCTTTGTCGCGTAAGGCAGAACAATGGGGACAATCGATAGATCCGAGGCTGGGATAACCAGAGGGCATCGGAGAGGTCTCTAATGTACCGCGCAGCAAAGGAGGCCAGCGGGGAGAAAGGAGAGCAGCTTCCCTGTGAGCTGAATGGCAACGCTTTGGTAATGAGCTGGATGAGATATTTCAGAGAGGGAGCTCCCCACCTCAGCAGCAGATTGGGAGATGAGTAGGCTGCCGTGGCCCTGAGGTCAATCCTGAGCTCTGCTACAGCAGCACAAATCCCGGCTAGCTCGGCTGATGCTAACAGGCTTGTTGTGGATTTATTCTGGTTTCCACGTGATCCAAATGGGGGGCTTTAGGAGTTAAGCATATCCACAATGCTCATCAGCAGCCAGATGTGCTATGGAGTAGCCTGGTGTCGGCTATAGAGGGACAGGACACGTCACTACACATCTGGGTAGAGGAAATCTCCCGAGTTCTCCTCCCCCTGCTCTGCCTGGCCGCCGACCTGCGTCTGATGCCCAAGCTGAGCATTAATGGCATGAACAAATGCCCAAGGTCTACTTCTTAAAGGGCATGTTGGTGCCTAGATGAAGCAAATGAGCATCTTTGGGTTTTCTCTGTGCTCCTGGGGAGGTGATGTGGTTTTCTGCCTGCCTTCCATTGTAGAACAACAGCTAAGTGTTATTGATCTCAGACCTAAGGGGAATATTTCTGAGCAGCACGCCCTGGCATTAGGCCATCACTTAGCTCATATTTATTATTCAGTGATGGCGAGGGAGTCCTGGCAATGTGCCCTCCTTTGGACAGCAACAGAGCAAAGCTAGAGACTGAGGAAGAGAGAGACTCTGCCTGATAAAGGAGGTCAAGGGCAGATAAAATGGGAAGGTGGGAGCCCTGGATTCAAATGAATTGCAAAGTGAATTCCCTGGGCCCTTATCAAATAAATGGAGGCAACACTTTGCATGTCAAACCTGGGTTAGCAGAGCAGCCCCTCTGTGTGTTACATCAGGAGTAAAAGCAGAGGCAGGATGCTAGGATGCTGCCGTCCTTACTGGGAACAGCAAGGCAGAGATTTGGTCTAAGAAGGACTACAGTGGATGGGAAGGAAAACATCAGCAATGAAAAACAAGGGGACAGTCTCCTTGGGGAGAGAGCAAAGAGTGCCGATCTGTACTCTGAGCTTAGAGACCACGATGGCAGCTGTCTGCCATGCGGCAGAGACACCCAATTCTTAGCAATTCTGCAAAACTTCTTCACAGTCAGGGTGTCCAGACAGTGAAATAAGCTCCCTCCAGAGGTGGCAGAATTGCCTACCCTGGAAATCTTCAAAAGGAGACTGGACAGTCTTCCTGGGGTCACCTTGCTGGGGTACCCTGACCCCCAGTTATCCTTCTTGTTTGGTGCAGGGAGCTGGACCCGATGATCTTCTGAGATCCCTTCCATCCGGGATCTATGAATGCAGGACACCAAAACCAAAAGGCCCAAAGTGACTAGACAATGGAAATGTGTCTCCAGATTAGCCTTGTCCACACCAGGGTTTAAGGTGGGGTCTACATCTTCGTGGCTCACTCTACCATCTGCTAACGGGCTGATCAAACCGAGTTGTCCCTAGCATCCACTGAGCTGGTCAAGTCAAAGATGAGGGTGCATTCAAGCAAGATCAGGCTGGTTAACATGATCTACCAGTGCATCTTTAAATCCCAGAGCCAGATTCACTTCCACCTATTGGATGTCTCAGTGGACTTGTGCAACGCAAATCTGCCCAGTTCAAGTCTTGAAAATCCCTGGATGCAACTACTTCTGTAACACAGCAGTCTGATCCCTAAGACTGAATCACAAAAATGCAATGAGGAGGGGGAGGACCCACCCATCTTTTGCACTGGCTGGTTTTCAGGCACTTGAGTTGGATGGTGTACAATCACACCTCATGGGTGCACTCATGTGCCCAACGGGGAAGGGAATCTGTGAAGGCAAAGCCCAAGACACTTGAGGACAAGCACGGATTAAAAAAAAGTGCGACACTAATGCACCACTCGGCGATGCACGTGTCGTCCCCGTTGTGCAGAAGATGGGCAATCACTTCTAATTGTTTTCACCGCCCTTGGAAAGCAGCCAGTCCCTGCCTATTCTGTAGCAGCAGCCCTGCTCGCCGCAGCCCACGGCCGAGTGACTGTAGCGCGTGCAGCCGGCGGTCCAGGCGACGGTTGTATTTTTCATAGTACTGTCAGTGAGTCATAGCAGCAGCATCAGGCTCATTCATGATGAGGCGTGTTTGGATCTAAAGTGAGCTCCAGGCCGTGTAAGCAGACAATTACAGCTGCGTCACTGCCCATTTTCTAGCACGAGCAAGATGAGAAAGCAGAGCAGGGCAACAGCATGGCCTAGTGGATAAGGTAAGAGGTTGGGACTCCCGAAACCTGCAGTCTCTTCCTGCCTTCTTCTTGATATCAGGCAAATCCCATTACTCTTTCTCCATCTTGTCTGTCCACATACTCTTCTTCCGAGCAGGGATCCTCTCTCATTGTGCATTGGTACAACGCCTATTGCAGCCTGAGTCTTGGCTGGGGCTGGGGGAGAGCAAAGGCAAAGCTAGGGGTGAAACAGTGCCCACGCTTTCAGAGGCCAGGCTTTAGAAGTGGCTATTTGGGAGGCAGAGGGCTGAACCGAGCCTTTGAGAAGCACGGCAGCCCTGCCGCTTTCTATGGGCCTGGTGGATAAACTTGGAGGGGGCTTCGCCATGCTCCACCTCCGTGCCACTTGTCATTCTTTCTGCACTACAAAGACATCAAAAGCGATGCACCTCAAGGCTGGGGGCTGGCACAGCTGAGCCACTATTAAACTGCCCCGGCTGCCCGGATGAAAGGAGCGCTGGTCCGCACCAAACCCTGGCTCTGGCGCTTAGGCACCGAGACGTCTGATTTACAGGCTCATCTGTTTTTCTCCCTATTTAAAACTGAAATGCATGAAAGCCAGCCCTCCAGCTCTGCACTTGGCATGGCCAAGACCCAAGCAGAGCGCAGCTGTCTAAATCTTGGGGGCTGAATGGGCACGTTTGATCTGCTCCTGTTGGAACCTCCTGGATTTCATACCCAGGTTCTTGCGGACCTACAGACACCCGAAGAAAAACCCTGGCAAATCCCTCATGTTTTGGTGGGAGGCAGGATTCAGCCTGGACGGCCCACACCCGAACCTGGCTCCTAGCAAGCTGCGCTCAAGGGTGCAGAGGTGGATGCTGCTACCTGTGTTCCACCTTAAAGGCAGATCAGCCCGTCTGTTGGTGGGAAGGGACGAGAAAAAGTGCCATCTGCTGGCAGGTACATTGCGTCTGTCTGGTCTAGTGTTCATAACCTCACAGACAGATTCAAGTTATTTTCTTTACATATTGCAAATGGCTTCTCGGGCTTACCAGCGGATGGATGTATCTTGAAAAGAGCAACCCGTCAAGCCTGAAAAACGGTAAGTTGGGGGCATTCATTGTGGCACCCCTAGCAGAGCTGTCAGAAGCGTTGCATGTGAGGATCCCCTCCGAGGCACGCTATACTGGAAAAGGCCGCCACGGTCCACACCAGAGATGGCCGCATTTCCCTAACAGATGAAGTGATCCTTGTAGAAAGAGAGTTACAGTCACGGCTCGGTAATGAAGGTTGCACACAGGGCACGCAGCGTAGATTTGGGATAAAATGAGCTAGATATGCTTCTGAATGTTCAATTTAATGTCTAACAAGTGCAATTACTGGAGAATGGGCGATGAGAGAGAACGATCGATTACCTGTGCTCCCCATTTGTAAACCGGCCGTGCGTGAGCATCCCGTGCTTTAGTGCAGCTATGACTCCATAAAGACACCCCAAGGGGTTACTACCGGGTGAACCAGAAGAGCTAACCTGATTTGCCTGAGGGTCTGTCTGTACCGCAGCTCCCATGTCTGCCAGGCAATGCAGATACACCTGAGTGAGCTTTACACTCCCAAGCTAGGGTAAGGTAGCATGGAGCTCCATGCAGGGATGCTGGAGAAGCACTTGGGTGTTTAGCCCATGCCCAGCTCCTTGCTGCTCTCAGCTGGTTGAAAGCCAGCCAGGCAGATTCCCAGCTGGGATAAATCACAATTTCTGCATTGACGTGCCTTATGCCAGCCCAGGATCTGGCCCTAAGATCAGTGGTTCTTAACCTTTCTAGACTCAAGGCACCCCTTGTTAGACTCAATGCATCCCTCAGAAAAATGCCGGCGCTTAGCTTCCACTCATTTTTTGGCTACAGAAAAATACTAGAGTGACTCTTCTGTTGCAAAGGACCCCAACAGACCCCAGCAGGGCAGGATGTTTTGGACGCTACACATTCCTGCTTGAAATCTCTGGGTTTATCTCATGGATCACGCTTACCAGGGTGCTAATGCCGTTGAGCAACTGGGTTGAGAATCACCGCTGTATATATAGTGCAGCCATAAAAGCCAGAGCTGGTCCCATGCAGGGGCATGGGATAAGTCAGATGGAGCCAAGGGACATACAGGAGCGGTCATATCAGAGCAGACCAGTGACCCCTCTCAGCCTAATATCCTCTTGCTGGTGATGGCCTGTAGATGGTGTTTGGGAGGAAAGCAAAGCATCCCGCAGTGCATCTGGTGACTTGAACTGTAGAGGGAAGAAGGGTTGGAAGGGGGGGGTGGGTAGGGGTCGTCCCTGACCCCAGCTGGCAATCAGTTTGTGCCCACCATTAATCAAGCTGATGAGAGAGCAAGCTCCAAATGAGGACCGGACACGCCGGAGAGATGGATCAAAGGAAGCGGTCCTCGGGGGGCTATTCAGGAGGCAGTCCCATCCAGCAAATAGGATTGGTGGTGATGATGAGATAATTCACTGAGAATTCATGTTGAGATTAAGGGACCATCCTGAGAGACAAGGACAGGATGGAGAGGGGGCTCGGGAGGCCACAGCTGGATCCCGGTCTGCGTTCCCAGGCCCTGCCAGTCACTCTACGGGTTGCTGAGCAGGCTGAAGGTCGAGAGGATGGTGATGATAGCATTTCTGAAGGACAAAGCTCCTCTGCTCCCCAAAATAATGAGCTAGGCTGTGGTTGTTGTCTACTCAGATGAACTGCTGTGAGAATACATGGGTTCAAATAAATCCTGTTCTGCAAACGAAGGGATGAAACACAGCAAAACCTCTCCCAGGTCACATAGGAAGTCCCTAGCAGAGTTCCCATCTCTGCCAGGCACCCACATCACTGAAACCTCCTTGATCTGCTTTTTCTCCACGACTTTACTACAGTTAGGGTAGGATTTTGTATCCCTTTTAGGTGCCTACATGTGATGCTGTCCCTGCAAAGGCAGGCAGCTCTTCCTCCTCCTTGTTGCTTTTTTGTGACTCAGTCTTAAGGATCAGATGACAGTGTATTACAGAAGCAGGGATGTTCATCTATTCGGGATTTGAACGGGCTGGAACGGACTTACATTTAGGCACCTAAGGGCACTTAGATGTCTAATGAAACAGAATCAGGGTTTATCATTTTTCTCTGCTGAGACTTTTACTGGTATCCATCCAGAGTTGTGCTCCCATCTTTGGCACCTTGAAAAGGAGTCACATTTAGCTCCTATACCACTGAACACATTTTCTTGTAACTTGTCCACGCTCTTAAATATTGACCCTAGAAGTAAAGCACATCGCGTTGGTTGTGCTCAGCCTTTCTTCTCCTGAATCTAAAATGAAAATGGCTTTAAACCCACTCAAACCTGAAACATCTTAAAGCAACCCTATGTGTTGAGCCACTCCCAATTCTTCCACCAGACCGGATCAACTTCTGCTCTCATTTTGGCTGCGGTGTAGCTGCCGCAAAGGCAATGCACTTATTGTGGACTGAGGCCAGCAAAAGCCAAAGCAGGAGTAGACTATCCATTTTTGTCAAACACTTGGGGAGTCATCAGAATGAAAAGTAATAAAATCCAAATGATGGTTATTACAATCTGATTTCTTCTTCCTGAAATAAGAGGCAATGTGCAAAACATCCACAGTCAGCTGCTGCTCTCGTATCTGTGCAGTCTGACTAGCAACATCCCCCTCCCTCCCGTAAAAATGCAAGGTCCCATATGGATAAATAATGAATACAGATTTATTATTACTGTTATTACTATTCTTATATGCAATGTGCATTGAGATAGCATCTGGGGAGACCAGAGCACCATTGCAACAGACACTGTATAAGCACAGAAGAAAAATATGGTCCCACATGTAGAATAGTGGCATATACCACATCTGGTCCATGAGGCAGGCAAGTGTCATCCATCTAGTTGCACAAAGGTCTGACACTGTGGTTATCCGAGTCCCTAATCCTTGCTTTGTTGTTAGCAAGGTCAGGAGCAGCTGGGGGCCAACTCCCTCTGTCTTGACTACCCAAAATCCTGCTGTCACAAGTCAGAGCTCTTTGCCCATCTTCTTGCTAGCTCTCGTTCAGAGATAGACCCAGCTCCCGTGGCCTTATCTTTGCCCTCCATCAGAGGAGTTGTTCTCTGAATTGAGACTGTCTTGCCAAGGAAGACGACAAATTGATCCCATTTAAAATTTGTCCTCGTCCGTGACAAGTAAAATTTAAAGCACTATCAATTTGAATGGTGGCTTCCCCAGCGGAAAAGCTACAACCCAGAGACTCAGCATGTGTTTGTGTTTTTAAATGGCAATATACAGACAGATATAATAATTGCATCTTCTGTGTGAAGGCAGCTCACCAGCTGCCATTGCTTATTGATTTGTTTATCTCCATTTACCTTTGCAGAAAAGCACGATGAGTACAATCTGCTTCCTTTTTGTGACCAGAAGACTAAGCAGAGAGCCCTGGAGATGCCTGCAGTGCTCTGAAACACCGTGGGAAAAGGGACCTTGGGGAACCTGGAGTGATGCCTTTTCCCATGTGCCCGGGGTAGATACAGTCACATCTTGATGTTGCACTGTGGAATATCATCTCGGTGTGCTTTCATTGCTAGGATACCCGAAAGAAAACTGAGTCATCTTGTTCTGGCAAAACATGCCGATGGCGTGATGCAATGTGTTATTACTGTGGCGGGCCAGTAGGGGGCGCTCCTGCGTTGAGCTGCCCACCTCCCTACACCCGACCACCTTCCAGGCTCTGAATGCCTCCCTAGGGGCGCTTTATGCTCGGCCGACCCCTCTCCCGGAGCACACTCACTAGTCTGTGGGTAACTTCGCTGCCACCGCCCCAGGAAGGGACTGTCTTGACTCTGTGTCCTCAGGGAAACACAGGCCTAATAGTCTGACAGGTACTTGACCCAGTACAGGCACTTGGAGCACTTCCTCAAGTCAGGGGGCAAAAAGTAAAGTCTCCCTTAGTCCGCAGACCTAAGCAGTCTCTCCGGCGTAATTTAGACCTACCCCTCAATAAGTCTCCCACACCAGTCAAAAAGGAGAACTTTATTGATTACAAGAGGTAGGGTAAACTAGGGTACAGGGTTGAGCAATATCTTAGAAATCCTAGAGAGCAAACAGTGTGGCTGAGGTAGCCTTTTGATCACGCATCTGAGTTACTGCCAGCTAGATATCTAATCAGATTAAGGAGCTTACTCACAAGCATCTTCCAAAGGCCGGTGAAGTTTCCCTTTGGAGGCAGGCAGTTCCCTGCTCATGAGTTTTGGGGTGAGAGAGAGCCAGGTTCAGATGATAAGGCTTCTCTGTGTCCCCCGCATGGCTGCTGCTTCACCTCATGACCGAAGAGAGAGAGCCTCCTTACCCCCCCCAACCTATATAGCCCCTGTGACCTCATCCATCTGGGCCAGTGGAGGCCAGCCCCAGTTGGCTGTCAGCCAACCAATTTGAAATACATCACCTGTTACCGGGCAGATTCCAGCTCACCAGGTAGATGCCCCTCTCCCAGGTGACTGATGCCAGTCACGTAGGCAGAGGGAGCAGGTTTCCCCCCTCCCTCAGGACTGCAGCCAGCTCAAGTTACCTAAATAGACAGGCTGAGGGTGTGGTCCCCTGTGTGCAGGGCCCACCCTAATCAAATGGTTGCAGCCCAGAGATTTTAGTTACAGTGTCACAAGGCAGAGATTTTTGGGGAGAAACCAAGGTGGCTTTCTGCCACACTTACCTTGGCCAGAACTACACAATGGAAGACTCTGTTTTGGAGAATGACCTCAAAAAGGAAAGAAAAACCCAAACCAGTCTTTTTTTTGGCCAAATGTGCTGATGGTATAATGCAATGCATTACGGGGCCAAAACTACATGATGAAAGACTCTGTTTTGGAGAAGAACGACCCCAAAAAGGGTGTGGGGACCAGGACGGACAAGTAACCCTGGTGTCAGCTGCGATAAATGGCCTGGCACAATCATTGGATGCATAAGTGGAGGGCAGTGACCATGAGGAAGGAGTTGATGCTGTTGGTGAGACTGATGGCAGCATAGTGTACACCGTTCCACCTTTTTTTCCAAGGATGTTGAAAATCAGAGATGATTCAAGGGCTGGAAAAAACATGTCTCCCTTCGAGGACTTAAACAACGTTGCCTGTTTAGCTTCTCAAAAGGCCACTCTAGTCAAAGCTGGAAGCCTTTCTGCTTTAGTCAAACATAAAAGCATTGGGTTCAATGCACAGGTTGAAGCCACCGCAATACTGGCTGAAGGCCCCTGGCCTGTGGTAGACAGGTGGGAAACCACATCATCTTTTGGGCTTTCCCTCTATGAATTGATGAATTCCCAGGCCCCTTGTGTGGACTACCAGATTCGGGATGTGCCCGAGAGGACTCAAGCTTGTTTGCACACAGAATCGTGGATCAGATATGGTCTCAAAAGTCATTTGGTCCAGCTGAACTCCTGCAAACTGCCACAAAGACTTCATAACTCAAGGGATAACTTACATTTTAAGCTCTCATTTCTACATGAGGGCATCATGTTGTCCTTACATGAATGAACCCACGGAGAGTGTAAGAGACCCCCTCTACTTCTTACTTGCTAAACCAGCTGCTGTTTAAACCACATGGTGAAAGCTTGTGGTCTTAGGAGTTCAAGGAGCAGGTCCACAGCTCTGCATGATTGATCTCACACTTGGGTCTGTGGTCTGCTGTGCACAGCCATGGAACATGTAACCAACATGGGTTCATGCCAGGCCAATCCTGCCCGACTAACCTGGTCTCTTTCTATGACCAGGTAACAAAGAGCTTAGATGTGAAGGAGGAAGTCAATGTCATCTTCTTGGACTCCCAGAAGTCCTTCGACACAGTGTCCCACCCAATTCTGGTGGGCAAGCTGAAGGTCTGCAGCATTGATGAATGCATGGTCACATGGGTGGCAAACTGGGTCCAGGGGTGCACCCAGAGGGTGGTGGTGGATGGGTCGATGTCGACCTGGGGGGGTGTGGGCAGCGGAGTCCCCCAGGGCTGGGTCCTTGGTTCGGTGCTGTTCAACATCTTCATCAGCAACCTGGGCGAGGGTGTGGAGAGCACCCTGTTCAAGTTCGCTGATGACACCAAGCTGGGGGGTAAAGTGAATACACCGGCAGGCAGGGACCGCATCCAGGCAGACCTGGATAGGTTGGAGAAGTGGGCGGATCTGAACAGGATGTGGTTCAACAAGGACAAGTGCGGGGTGCTGCACCTGGGGAGAGGGAACCAGCATTATGGTTATAAGTCAGGGGCTGCCCCTCTCGGCAGCACCAAGGCAGAGAGGGATCTTGGAGTCAGGACTGACTCCAGGATGAATATGAGTCGCCAGTGCGACGAAGCAATAGGCAGAGCCAACCGCACCGTCCTGCATCAACAGGGGCATTGCTAACCGGTCCAGAGAGGTCTTGCTCCCCCCCATGCGGTGCTGGTCAGGCCGCAGCTGGAGTCCTCTGTCCAGTCCTGGGCGCTGCATTTCAAGAGGGACGTGGGAACCTGGAGAGGGTCCAGAGGAGGCCACTCGTATGGTTGGGGGCCTCCGTGGCCAGCCCTAGGAGGAGAGGCTGAGGGACCTGAATCTCTTCAGTCTCCGCAAGAGAAGATTGAGGGGGGGTCTTGTGGCTGCTACAACCTTATTGGGTGCCAGCAGCAGGGACTCGGGGAAAGTCTGTTCCCCAGGGCCCCCCTTGGGGTCACCAGGAACAATGGCCACAAGCTTCCAGCTTTGACTAGAGTGGCCTTTTGAGAAGTTAAACAGGCAACGTTGTTTAAGTCCTCGAAGGGAGACATGTTTTTTCCAGCCCTTGAATCATCTCTGATTTTCAACATCCTTGGAAAAAAAGGTGGAACGGTGTACACTATGCTGCCATCAGTCTCACCAACAGCATCAACTCCTTCCTCATGGCTTCCCAGAGAGGTGGTGGTCGTGGTCGTGGTTGTGGTCGTGGTCTCCGTCTCCGTCTCGTTCCCTCCCATGGGAAATCTGCTCCCCCCCTTTTATCTAAGCCTCTCAGCCAATCCCAGCCCAGAGCCCTTCCAGGGCTTTTGCTAAGGGCTCTCTTTCAAAAAGTCGCTGGGGTTACCTCACCCCTCCCACTTCCAACAGGGCTGCCTCCAGAGCAGCTTCACTTGCCCTCAGCGCCTACAGTGTCCCTGCTGGGACAAACGCCGCCTCTGCCAGGCAGCCCTCTCCATTCTTTCAGGTGGGTCCATTTTTTAAATGCTGCTACACATACAAGAAACATCGTTTTGGTCTGAGTTATCTGGAATGTCCGTCCTTCTAAAATACGGGACATTTCTTCCTTTGTCCGGGCCATCGATCCACAAAAGAACCTGACCCCAGGCCTTTATATATAATTTCAGGGACATGAGTTTTGAGGTCTTTTTTTTTTTTGCAAGGCAGAGCCCTGAAGCTCAAAGCCAGGGCAGGGGCTTCAATACCATTGATGTTACATCCCGGGTCAAAAAGAACTTGCAGAAAAGATTGATCACTGGGCAACCAGAAAGTGTTTGCATCACTGAAGAGGAGGCAGCGCTTAGTACCAAGAGGAATGCAGCATTTTAGACTCTTTAGGGTAGAAACTCTCACTTTTGGGTCAGTGAGAGTCATAGGAAATGAGGGCCGGAAGGGACTGCAGGTGGTCACATCTAGTCCACCTCCTGCTCAAAGCAGGAGCATTCCCAACAATACAAAAATGAATGGAAACCAAGTAGCACATTTTTTTTAAAAACAGAAATAGTACAGAAATTCCTCCTGCTCTCCACATCCCAGGTTGGTTTCCTAATCACTCCCAGCATTTTCTTTTTTTTTTTATGAGGATCTGCCTTTTTAAAACCTAGGACCCGTGCAGATATTTATATAGGCTTGCTGGCTGGGTTAATAGTCTCCCTTCAAGTCTCAATTTCATTTGTTGCTCTTTCTCTTTCTCTCTCTCTCTTTGGGTCAAGATGCCAGAGGAAGCAGCAGCACTACCTGACTTCTTCCAGATAATCTGAATTTTTACCACTCCCAGCTGAGGAAAGGTGCAGGCAGGATGAAACCTTCCTCTCTTTTCCCCCCAGGCCAGGTGAAGTCTAACCACTCATACTATGCATCTCTTATGCCCAGGCCTGGCAGCAGGGATCCTCACTTTGCACAATGAGTCGAAGGCTTGAATTTCTCCACTGAAAGTCAATGGTGGTTGCGTGCCTAACTCCCTTCACCCCCTTCTGAACATCTCCTTCTCAATTGGTCGTCACAGCTTGTTCAGTCCTGTTCCCCTCCTGTTGTAAGACTCCCTGATGACTTTACAGGGATCAAATTCCCTTTGAAATCAGAGTTCAGGCAAAGTCAGGAATCTGGGATCAGGCCCTACCCAGCTAGTTCATGTCAGTCACGATGATTGATACTGTGGAAGGGTTGAGGGGGAGTAATCCGCCAGTAATAGCTTTGGGAGCTGGAATAAATCAACCCATCATTAGGCTGATCGCTGCTCTGTCCCATTAACACTGGATGGAGTAAAGATGGGAGCCATTAATTGACTTTTAGTCCTGATGGTAATCCTGGCCTCTCTTAGATGTCAATTAGCCACCAGTAATAAGTGGGTAATCGGGTAAGAGGCCCTTTCAAAAGAGATATAAGATGGAGACTCAGGCCACTTTGGGGTCATTATGGGTCCCGCAGCACTTTCCTACTGGGGCAGGGGGCTACTGGGGGGAGGCCAAGCCCTGGCCAAATTCCAATAGCATGGGTTATATTATGCACCCCTGCTTTTCATATAGAAATATTAAAGCCTTTGCCTCATGGCTATATCTAGCTTAGGGTGCTTAAGGTTATTTTACTATAATGAAATTAAAATTGCACAGCATAAATATAACCTATAGATACAACCTAAGTCATAAAGATGCCAGACTAGACGATGCCAGACAATGCAAAAGCAACCTCTGAGAGAGACTGCCCTATTATAGCTGAGCCTAGGAAGGAGAAGCAGGAGCCCTTTGCCATTCAGAGTATTATTCCCTGATCTTGCTGGGGGTGACAAGGCACAAACTGTCCTGATCCCAGAGCCACAGACCCCAGCAAGTGCCACAAGAGTGGTGGCATGCTTGAATCCAGTTCCTTCCAGAAAGAAAATCAATGCTCCAAGAATAGCAAGATTGATGCCAGGTGGGTACAGAGCTCCTGGCAGACATCAGGTTTATTGCTGCATTGGGACAGCTCTTAGCTGCTGGCAAAAGGGCTCCACCAGACTGGAGCCTGCCCTAGAAAATAAGCATTCAAAGCAGTCTACTCTATGGCTTATCCTTAATGCTGGCCTTGAGGAGAAAGGATGGACCTGCGAAGGGTTCAGCCAATGGCTTAGGTTTTTGAAGCCAGAGAAACTGGGTTTCTAACCCAGACTCCCCAAGGAGAAGGTGTGATTTCTCTGATCTTTGCAAATGAAGCCCATGTGCGTGCCGCTGCAATTTTCTGATTGTGACCAGTATACTCGCCCCATGGCATTCAATTGTATTTGGACTGGATAGACTCAAACCTTTGGTTGGGGCCTGCCTAGCAGCTGAGTTTCTTTCATTCCTATAAGAAATTGTAAGAGTAGCGGTGACCCGTCTAGCTAATATCTCAATGTTTCTACTCTTGCCTCTTCTTTTTGGCTCTGCCTTTGAAGTTGAAACGTTAGGCATCTGCTCGACCAGAAGGTGCCTTTGGAAACTGAAAGCAATTCTTTTAGTAAAAATGACATTTGTCATTTTGGAGAATAAACTCTCCAGGGGAAGTCTCATAAGGAAAAAAAAAAAAAAGCCCTTGTCAAACAGCAAGTACCTCTGTGTGTTCTGGTGGGGAGGTGGTGTTGATAGGACCTGGTTATAAATCTCAGACTCTCCATGTGTGTATTTTGCAAAGGGATTTATCACTAAGTTCATAAAGGGCCCAAAACAGTGGACTTCAATGGGTTTTGAGTCTGGCTGAAAGCATTCAGCTAAGGAAACCTATACGGTGCCCGGGGACCGATGGTGAATGTTTGCAGTGAATCATATGGCTGGAAGGGACCTCAAGGGTTAGCCCATCCAACTCCCTGCATGAGTACAGGATGTGACGTTCCTTAGCTATCCCTGTCAAATGCCCATCCAGCCTCTTCTCGAAAGCCTCCAGGAAAGGTGATGGCACAGCTTCCAGGGGCAACTTGTTCCACAGTCTGACAGCTCTTACAGCTAGGAAGTTGTCTCTGAGATTTAATCTCAAGCTCCTTTGCGGTTTTTAGACCCGTTGCCTCGTGTCCTGCCCCCAGTGAGGAGGGGCAACAGCTCTTCTCTGCTTCAGGGCAGCCTTTCAGATGTCTGCAAATTGCTACGAGTTGTCCTCCCAAATCTCCTTTTCTGTAGTTTAAACCCAGAAGGAGGCATGGGTTTTGCAGAGCCCCTTGCATCAGCTGCTGAGCATCTTGCAAGGTAGGGAGCTCTTTCGACCTGCTCCTTTTCCCATTACCCGTCCCATCTGTTTCACCCATCTGTTGGGTGCTGCCACTCGAGACTATAAGCATTTTGGCATCATTGTGTGCGGTGCTTAGCATGAGGCATGCCCCATCACTGATCTAGACCTCCTGGCCCAGATGAAATATATAAACCGTGAGCATCTGTGCTGCCCAAGACAAGAGTTTGCATCAGTAGCTCCTTGGGGGGTGCTGGGAGGGGAGATTCCCATGCATTACACTGCAGGGGAAGATGCTGTATGATTCATCAAGGAGGATAAAAAATGCCCCTGAGGGGCTGGCCACCTCTGTGGGCGAACACTCATGAAGAAACAGTCTAAGCACCAAGCTGCAGGCTGGCAGGAAAGAGGCAGATTGGCGAATGGGCACAAATCTCTCTTGATTTCTTCCTCTGCCCGGCCCTGGTAACCTTTGCTGCTCTGCATGCTTGGCATCATGTGCTGCCAGTGGTATTTTCTGTGGTCTTAGTTCTGATAGCAAGTGCTCCCACCTGAAAGACTCGTACGCAGGCTCTTCTTTTCACCCCGATGGGATCGGGTTGCCGAGAACAGCTGCTGGAGCATTCGGGCTGAAGGTTTCTCGGCGCCTTTGACCTTTCCAGAGTCTCAACAGCAAACTGAGGGCAGATTTCACCCATCTCTGGCTGGAGGAAAGAGCAGTCACACCACTCGCAGCTGAGAGAGAAGTGCTGCGGTGCTGACCGGGCAGGACGATTCAGAAACTACGATAGGGTTTGGGAGATGAGAAAGAGGTTTGAGGAGCCGGCTTCTAGTCCGTGTATACACCTTGCAGATATAAACCAGAGGGGTTGAGCACATATATACCTGTCTCGAGATGGCAGGAGCATCTGAAAACACCACCTCATCTGTAACACCACCCATGAGGGTGGCTGTAAAGGCCAAAGGGTGTCTAGGCTGGCAAACCTCATGATGAGATGTGCTCTCTCTGGTAGGGAAACCCAGCGGACGAGGGTGGATAAGAAAACTCTGTGCAGTTGTCCCTCAGTTTTGCATCTTTACATGGACGGAGCAAGAAATTCAGCCTCTAGGACCCATGGCTGCATGAGTTATGTTGGCTGGGACCTTTCCCACTTGCTCCCCTACATTGGAGCAGCCCATGAGACAATCCAGTCCAAATACAAGTGAATGTCATGGGCTGAATGTATTGGTTGCAACCAGCAAAATTGCAGCGGCATGTATATGGGTTTCACCATGGCCACCCTTTGCCTCTTCCAAAAAAAGATGCATAGACCCCTGCCAGCAGCTCCCCTTCCATGACCATGAGGAAACGCGGCACAACATACAGCTCAGAGCAATAAGAGTTAGTCCGTGGTACAGCTGGGCGTAGTGCTTGGTCCTGCTTTATGCGTTAGACCATGCTGCGTTTGCTGTCTAGCAGTGATAGTTTTCATTTTTTCTTGTTTGAGTGCTCCTTTATATTCAGTACTGCTGGTTTCCTGCGTGCCGGCCACCTGGGGATCTCAAAGCAGTCGTGAAACATGTATGAAGTCGGCATCAGGAAACCTCCGCAAGGCAGGCATGTGTCACGGCTGGTGGAAATACTTGTCTGTCAGCAAAACATGCCTTCTTCAAGTGTCTCTCATGCTGGAGCAAGCCGGCTGATTTTTTTTCACTGACGTCTTCACTAGCTAGCTTTTACTTTCTCCTTATAGCTACATGGTAGATAACCAAGCATTTCCCCCGCAGAGGTGGCTGCACTTGAAAGGTGTTGAATGCACATAATTTGAGAGGTCCTTTGCCAGGGAAGACCATGTATCTATGGAAAATAGGATTAATTTGAGATGAGGTGCCAGTCATTAAAAGGCATGGAGCACGTGGAGGTGCCTTAGATGTAACAGCTCACTCTGCCTTGAGACTTTGTCAAGAAAGCAGATGCTCTCCGGAAACCTTCAGACGTCGCCTTTGCCACAATAGGCAGATTGAAAACCCATCTCTGCAACACGTAATATTTCTCTGTGTAAGGAGATAACTGCAAAGTAAGGCCTCAGCTGTGATCAAGGTTTATGATAGTGTGACATCCAACTTTGTGTGCAGGTTACAATTACCGCGATCTGGAATCGCACTCTGCTCGCTTCAGCGACTCCTTACGCTTTGATTGCAGACCGTGGGACAGAACAACGCAGATCAGTACAAGTGTCACCGGGATTGAAGTGCGAGAGTGATAAGTACATCACTCAGGATGTCGCAGCCGGAAAAGCATCTGTGTGTTTAAGAACCGCAGTACCGGTGTTTCGGGTGGTTTGCATTTGAGGGTTAGGGAGAGGCCGGGTTTTGAGGAAATTGTCTGCGGAGTTGAAAACAACCGCTCAGCAGTTTCTAGCCTTCACGCTTTGGTGGCTTCAGTGCTGCAACACAACCCCCTCCCCTGGAGCTGCCAGAAAAGAATAGGAAATACTGCGAGGACCAGCAGTTACAATGGCTGAGACGCATGCAGCGTGTTTTGTCTTGGGCAAACAGGCACGGTGTAGGAATGGGAGCTCCGCAACCTGCCTTCTCATCCGAGGTCTGAAGTTTCCTCTTCACGTGGATGCATCTACATGAGACACTACTGCGCAGTAGCTCATCGCTGCCATGCAGTAGCACGGGTGGACACTAACTGCAATGCAACGCTACTGCGCAGTAGCATCTGAAGAAACCATGTGGGGATGCTACTGAGCAGTAACACCCGTTCCTGCACAGTCATTTAGTACTTGCTTGTGCACAAGGAACAACTGTGCAGCCTGCTGCTCATGTAGATGCAGCCGCTGTGGCTCAGTTTACTTCTCTGTGAAATGGGGATGATGCTTCTGACCTCCCAGGTCTGTCATGAGTGTGGTTAAGATACTTGGGTGAAAGGTTCTCCACTCTTATTTGTAGCCATGGGAAGCAGCAGGCAAAGAAAAGCATCTAGCTGGCACAGCTCAGACTGTCTGCCTGCTGGGAGGCACTGGGTGTGGGGTCCCTGGAGCAGTGAGAAGCCACTGAAACACCCATGCATCCTTTTCTCCACCCCATGGTTCCCCAGTGAGATGGCCCTGATGCATCCTCTCCTGAGCAGCGACGATGACTGGCATGATTCCCACTTGCAGCCATGCTCAGTACATTGGATGGAGACTCATTTCTTTAATTAAGCATCCTCCCCCACCACTTTAAGGTCTAGACCCCAGTTTGCAGAGGGATGGCAAGGAGAGGAGGTGCACAGAAGAGGCACAGCGCCACGTCTAACCACTTGGGAGATCCAGCTGGTGGAGGATGCCCCTTTCAGAGCACATTGCAGCTGGTGGAGGATGCCCCTTTCAGAGCTCATTGCATCCGTGCTGCCTGCATGGCACCAGAGGTTGAGTGTGAGTCTGTCGCAGTAACACCCGGGTCAAGGGAAAGTGGAATATGCTGACTAGACTGGTGCGACTGTGCCTCTACCTGTCAGCCTGCCCTTTGCATCCATTAGAGATATTTCTTTAGTTCAGACAAGCAGGGACTTGCGAAGGCTGCGAGTTGTTTCTTCCATTCATGCCCGCGACGCACAGAAATAGGTAGCCGGTGATCAACACACACAGAGGAAGCCCTGTGCCCTGATGCGCTGCTGCAGACGGTTTAACTCTGCTCTGATTCTGTCTTCTCCCGCAATGATGGGCGCCTAGGAAAGGGGTATAATAAATGAACGCACAGTGTCACAGTGCCGGCTGGCAGACGCCAGGCTAGCAATTTGGAACATATGCTGGTAATTGTAGTTCAGAGTGAGGATTGCTCTTTCATGTCACAATTGGTAGAATTTCTCATAAAATCATTGACAGGTTTTCTAACCTTAGGAAAAAAACAACCTGGGTAGCATGTGCTTTGTAATGAATGCTTCTCGCACGGCGGTTGCCGGCCTCCCCAGGGACTTTCAGAGGCTTTCCAGGGGCAGCTCAAGCGAACCCTGCGAAGATGGAAAACAGGACTGAGAATTTGATTTTTCAGAGCAGGGTCCTTTCTGCAGCGGGCTCGAGACGCACAAAGGCAGAGCGACTTCCTCAGCATGCAGGGGAGGCTGAATCCTGCTCCCGAGATGAGACTTTTTATTTTGCCAGCGCCTGGACAAATGCAGAGTGCGAGATAATGCCGGCCCTGGGGAGCCGACTGCCTAAAAAAAGAGGAGACCAACAAAGGGTGGGAGAAAGCAAAGAGCATTTTGCAGTTTTAAAGCTGGAAAGCTGAGAGCTAGGGCCAAATGTCCCTCAGAGCTCATCATTTTGGGCTTTCTCCCCTGGTTTCAAAGTCCAGGCTTTTGTGATCTAATAGTCAGCAGGAGAGTTTCCCGCAATGTGGCTTTACTCAGAAAACTTCTGATCATTGAAACCCCCATGTTTTACAGCAGCAGATTGGTTTCAAGAAGCAGGGCAGCAAGAAGCCTCATTAGGCCCAGGATGAAACAGAACAGACTGGCCGATAGCCTAATTGTTAGGGGTCCCATTGAGGACCCTGGAGACCTGCCACTCAAGGGCTAAGTGCAGGCGTTCAGGAAGTTTGCGGCGGAAGTGCTCTAGCTTGCAAGCTTTCCTCTAAGCACCCCGGTTTAGGTCGGGAGGAAGCAGAGCATGCATTAGCCCTTGTGAGGGGAGAAGTAGGGCTTGGAGCCTGCGCGCATGGCCCGGGAGCAGCAGGTAGCGGGGCTCTTGCACACCCCCCAGTGTGCCTTGCAGCTCCCCAGGCTGCCAAAGACGTGGGCTGAATGGCCGATCTGCCCCTGATTGGCTGGCATGCGCCCTCATGGCCACGAGCCATCCGCGTGCCCGCTCAGCACGCCTTGCACCCAAGTGTGTGTGTGTGCGTGTAGAGCACTTGGGTTATGTGGATGGGGGGGAGGGTCTGTGTGTTCAGGATGCCTGGGTTGTGCGTGTGTGTGATGTCTGGGTTGTGCGGAGGGGGGAGACAGCGTGTGTGTTAAGGATGCCTGGGCTGTGTGTGTGTGTGTGTTTGTGTGTGTGTGTGTGTGTGTGTGTGTGTGTTCAGGATGCCTGGGTTCTGTGTGTGCAAAGGTATCTGGGGCACAATCGGGCCACCGACTTTTATGTGGCCAACAAGGAAGATGCCTACCTCTTGAGCGACTCTCCATTACCCGGGGGGATGGAGAACGGGTGCTACACTCCTGGGGGCCCTGCTTTCATCGTCGGTGACATCATCCCCCCCCAACCTCCTTTGGGGCCCAGCCTACCCCTTCCTGCCCTGGATCAGGAGGTAGGGTTGCCAACTCTGTTTGAATCTCTTCCGGGAGTTTTCATCACTCGATGTGATTACATTAATGACTTTACATCAGGAAGGCAAATGTATAGTACTATTACCTGGTAAAAACCCACTGGATGACTGTATAAATCAGATTTAATAAATATTTATTTTAACGACTGCCCTATCATTTATCTCCCAAGTGACTCGGCTGTCTCCTGGAGATTTCTCTCTAATTCCTGGAGATGCCAGGGCGATCCTGGAGGGCTGGCAACCCTATCAGGAGGCGCTACGAGGGGCAGGAGGACCGCTGGAAGCAGCATTTCAACTATGGATTGGGCCTGGCACCACAAGCACATGGGGCACAGGGATAAGAGAGAAGATGAGCCTCCTGCCAATGCGTGTAGCCCTGGCCCAGCACCGTGGCCGTCCCCATCTGCAAGGCCTTGACTGACGACTGCCTCCTCACCTGTGTGGACCAGAAGCCCTCCCCAGATGAGTAGGGCCCAAGGGCTTTGAGTACCCATGCCCTTGCACTGGACAATGGGTCTCCTGCCACTATGGCAAGGGCACCGTTGCCCACCACTCAGCCTGGGCGCTATCCCTCCGCAATGCCCCCACCCCCGGGGCACACACCAGGGTGGGGGGTAATGCAGTGCAAGGAAGAGACATGCCTTGGTTTAAAACATGGTGGTTGCCAAACGTTTCCTATGTTTAATAAAGAAAACCTGTTGAACACTCCCTGTGTCTCAGCCTGGTCCCTCCTCCCAGTTAACACAAACCAGTTTCTTATTGGCGGGTTTGAAAACAGGGCAACAGGACCTGGAAGAGGGGTTTGGGATGAGGGGAGATGCTGCAGGACCTAAACTCTACAAACATGAAACCTTGGAGGTGAGGCATGGGGCAGGGGGCTTTAGGACAGGGTGCCTGAGTCAAGACCAGGGACTTTGTGTAGGAGCTGGAGAGTCGCGTGTCCCAGACCCAATGTCTGCCAGAAAGAGCTGCGGGCTGGGAGGCATTGCTGCAGCAAGTACTGAAGACTTCCAGCCTTCCCACGTGAGACCCCCCAGCCCCTCTCCTCCTTCAAGGACCATGGACCCCAGCCCTCGCTGACGCCTGGGGCTCATGTCAGGCAACCCGCCTGAGGTGGGGGGCTGCCTATTCCTGCCAAGGCTGCGCCGTTCCCTTGCAGGGGGACCTGGCTCAGAAATGGGGCCACAGAGCTCCTCCCATGGGTCTCCTGCCAGGGGGGTGGATGAACTGGGACTACCGGGCTGTGCTGCCAGAAGCTGCCTCATTGACCACCTGGTCCAGTGGGCTTGTGGGCGGCCCTTTTCCCCTTTGTCCTTAGCATTTCTGCACCCCTTCAGGACTGGCATGGGACCTCTTGGGAGGCTTGCACCTACCGGGCAACTGGCAGCGGTCCAAGACCAAGTGCATTGACTCCCTATCCCCGTGCTGCAACTCTGTGCCATGGGGTGTCTCCTCCAAACAGCGGGTGGCCATCTCAGTCATGCAACTCAGCAGTCTGGGTGTAAGCACCTACCCAGCCTTTGCATTTCCCCTGTACCCAGCTGGGGGCATGGGATCCTTCATCCCGTGTGACCCTTTCCAGAGTGGCAAGGAAGGAGAGAGGGCGCTTTAGCAGTTCTTTGGCAAGGGGGGATTGTGGTGGCTTCAGCTCCCCCAATGCCCCTTCCTCCCCTCCCCACCAAGGGGGCTCTACATTTCCCCCAGGGCCTGGGTCCCCATCATGGTTGCATGGAGCTGGGGCAGCGCCAGGATCACCCACGGTCCATGGTGTCCGTGGGTGGGTGATGGTCTGGCCGTGAGGGGTGGGTGGGAGGCTGGATGTGGGACTGGATGGAAGCAGCGGTAGATGCACGAAGGTGGGATTCGGGGCATGTGGCTCTCGCTGTCACTTCAGAGGCCCGGGGCCACTGCTCCCACTTCACCAGGGCTCGGTGGCTCAGGCCACCTCTACAATCTCGAAATTCCCAGAGGCTTTTAGCAGGTGCCCCATGATGCCACATGCCCCACCCGGGCTGTAAAATGCAAGGGTCCTTATCCCCTAATCAAGGAGGTGGCTAGCCAGGCCTCACATGCTCCTAGTACTTGCCAAATTTGATTAAATTTCCTTTCTTCACTTTTACCATTTTTTTCCCCAGCCCATTACTGGCACTGTATAAAGTCCCTGTTTTGAGGAGGTTTCCAGATCAATAGAGGTGTTACAAGTGAGGAGGCACAAGGCCCCAACCCGTCAAGTGGTTGTTTTGTGTTGTTATGAATTTATTTCGATATTTGAAAAAGAAATAAATGCATCTAGATGTGTAGTTTATAAAACTGAAGCAAGGTAGGAAGTTGGGGTGACTCATGGTGGCAGATGTGGTATGGAAAGGCACGTGATTTTAAAAGGAAGAAGAGTACGGAGGAGGTCTGGGACAGAGATAAGGAGAAATCATCTCCTTTCATTATCCCCATCATCCCGAGCTGTAACCCTTCAGAAAGAGACATAAGCAGACCTAATCTAGTGCTGGAACCAAAACCATATGCCAGATTCAGATGCAAGATGCTAATGCAAAGACTCCCCTACACACCCAAACTGAAAATTTAATATTTGAGGCTTTATCCCTTCTGTACATGAAAATGATTTTTGAATGAACTAGGCAAGTCCAGAGAGGTTTTGTTCAGGGTTGAGAAGTAACCTAAGCCACACGCAAATACACACTTGGTTTGAACAAGACACTGTTTGCATCAGGATGTTAGAAAATCATGCAGCTGCTTACTGCATCAGATGCACCTGAATCCACTTTGGAGCATGCAAGATGGTGAGAGTAGATATAATAGATCGTAGGTATCAGAACCAAGAAATACCATTTACTTTGTTGTTATTTTTTTCCCCACAACAGCCTTCAGATGGAGTAAGAAAGTGGAGTGCTATTAAAATATTTCAGGCAAGAGTCTTAATTTACACCCACACACATAACTGGCTCTTATTGTTATTTTCTTTACAGGTGCACAGAGCTCAGCAGCTTCACCTGATAAGCCTTAGATGGCTTCGTTCACCCCACACAATGCCCTGTCTTCTCCCTCCCCACCTCTCCCTTGCCCCAAATTGTGGTATTTTTGCATACTTGTAATTGCTCTTCATGATTACCCAGTTCAAGCTATTTTTCTAAGGCACTGCAAAGAGACAAAACAAGGGCAGGCTAGAGATGTTCCTTATGGACTAAACAGTACAGTACAAAGACCCAATCCTGCTCCACTTGAAATCAAGGGGAAATTACCCCAATTTCAGATGTACGTGTTACTCAAATCATTTTCAAAATTTGCATGTGACTGAAGGAACTGGGAGATAAAAAAACACAACCTCTCTCCCCCCCTCCAAGTTCACTGCACTATACATTATACCCATTAGAAGACACACACTTGGAAGTGTAAGTGCCCTGAGTGCAAACATTCATGTTTTTTAAAATCTTCAGACCAATTCTTAATAAATAGGGAATTATCCCGGGCAGTGAAATTAAGGGTCCACTGCCTGTCTTGCAAACACACAATGCCTCCAGTTGGCTGGTAATGTTAGCACACTAACTAATTAGGCAATTAAGAAAGAACTGATGAACTACTGACACTGTACCAAATACCTGGTGATCCTAAGTCATCTTTTCTAGGGCATGGGCCAGCAAATGGGACAACCTGACTGCTTCCAGGAAAAGGACCCTATTGGTCTCTCAGCTTCCAAAATCCTGTACAGATTTTAAGGAATCTACTGTGTTCAGAGGGGAAAATCAAATCACTGCTGCTTTTGCAGGCAGCAGATTAGGAAGGCAGGGGAAGAGTTACCTCTTCTCCCAATGAAGAATGTGAGGTTTATCCTAAGGGAAACATCACAGACACTGTGTCCCAAAGGGTTGCGGGGGTTTTATTGGGGCCTGCTCCAGGAAGAGAGCACTACATTCATTAAGGCTAGCAAAACCATTGGGTATTACTATTCATATAGCCAGGAAAAGTGACAACTGAACAATGGTAACTAATAAAACAAACCATGTGGGAGCTTGACAAAAAAGAGCTAGCTGTCCTACTTATGTATCTAATCCAGAGGTGGGCAAAACGCGGCCCGCGGGCCAGATGTGGCCTGCCAGGCTATTCTATCCAGCCCATGGGACCCCTAAAAAGTTTAGAAAATTAATATTTATCTACCCCTGGCTGCCTGTCATGCGCCCCTCAATGGCTTGCCAAAACTCAGTAAGTGGCCCTCCGCCCAAAATAATTGCCTGCCCCGATCTGATCTACGGGACTCCCAGCAACATCTCTCAAACCCTGCAATGCGCTGTATGAACCAGCTTTCTATCACACGCACGTGGTTCCAAAACACTATTCGAGTGATCAGGATTATTAAAAATTGGTTTTAACAACATGACAACAGAGAAAACCTCTCTGCTTCTGTACGGGCCACTGAATGTATCCAAGGTTTGTGGGACTTACTGTCTGTGAGCTGGACTCACGGGTTTCTGGTCCTGCATCCTGTATTGAGCACAGGCAGCATAAGTGCTTCTTACAATCAACATCTGACATAGGCAGGTGGGAAGGCAGCGATGCTCCATGCTAGTATGGGTAGGTTTGTCGATGGAGATTTTGAACATTTCTTACTTCCATTAGGGAACTTGCCCGTGCCAGAAATCAGTGCAGATGAATCAGGATTTAAGAGAGGTTAACTGTGAGCAGAAGCCAAATAGCAGTAGAGTCGCATTCAGCACTCACTCACCTGCACCCATGACAATATGGAAGAAGAGAAATACAGCAAAAAGCAGTTTTAATTGTGTGGATGCTACCTGGACGGAGAACACAGCGGGCCTGGGGACGGAGGCTTTGCTGACTCTTGTCAGCAAGAGCTCAGGGTAGAGCTGGCCCGGCGCTCGGGCAAAGGAGATGAGCTCTGGCATAGGCTAGACCGTCGTCCCGTGAGAGGGGGTAAGTGGGGTGCCGCAATGCTCCATGGGATGTTGGTGGAATATGAGTTGCTGTAAGCCAGGATAGGATGCAATACACATTTGTTATAGTGCCCTAACCTACAGCGCTGAAGTCTGATACCACATCCATCCAGGGGTATCTTAGAGAGGAATCCATCATTTTCTACAGCCAAATAGTGGCAGAGTTGCCTGTTCGGTTATGGCCGTAGACAGCTTTCTGTGTGCCTACATTGCAATAAGTGTAATGGCCAAGATCTTTGTGCACCCTCTGACCTAGTGATGCTTCAGTTACTGATACAGAGTGAGACAGGTGCAATGGGAGAGGCTTAATCCAGGCTGACCGCTAGGGACACGCATGACCCTGCTCTGCTGGATGAGCATTTTCCCCACTGGGGGCATCGGGGTCTCTCTACCCTGCGTGGGTTCCCATTAAAACCGTGGGCCGAAGGTCTCCGTTCCATGCAGATGCAGACTGAAAGCACATTTGGAAACCTCTGTTTTGTGAAATGGAAGTGCTGGGGTCTGGCTAGTCTGACCCAGCTGAGCCTTTCCACCTTCATCGTTGCATCCCATCATCAAACTGTACATAAGGGCAGTTGCCTGAAAAGACTGAGCCAGGATGCTATCTACACACCAGCCTGCAGCTCCACAGTCCTCTCAGAGGAGCATCAATGATCCACCAGCTTTTGCCTGCTAGAAACCGGGGGACATCCCCAGCCAGTTGCCTGTAGCGCTCGCTGCTGGTGCTAAGCTAAGACTCTATTCCTGCCTGTACCACTGACTGCATTAATGACCTTGGATGCAGCATTTACCATCCCCTAGCCCTCTGTTTAACCTTCTGTAAAAGGTCTCTGCTCTTGTAAGCTGCGTGTATGTTTTAAAAGCACTCAGAAAAAAAAATGCAGAGGGCTTTGAGGCATTATTCTCAGCATGATCACAGGATCAAAGAATTGTAGGGCATTTATGGTCAAAAAACAACAGCCTTTTGGTTCAATGTGCATATTCCAAAATTGGATTGTGATTAAAACAAAGGGAGGGGTGGGGGCAGCGAATGGAAAAATTTGCACCTAACTCAAGAGAGATGCAAATGAGCAGATGTCATGGTAGCCACTAACAATTTTTCGAATTTATAATATAAACTGGCTTCCATGCTTTGAGGTGTTGGGGGTCATATATACACACCCCCATAACTGGTGATAGTATTTTGTAATTAAAGGTGCCCCTTAGCCAGTCTGTGCTCTACAGAATAATACTATAATCTTTACAAATCCCTTTGCTTCCTTGAAAACATGCAGCTAAGTCAAAGGCATGGGCACAGGAAAAAATAATAGGACCAACGGCACTCAGGATGCAATAAAACAGAGGATTAGATCTACATTACTTTCATTACATTATATTGTATTTTTATTATTAGGTCCACAGTTATCATTTAATCTTATAGCCGCTGCGTCTGATAGAGCGGAACAAAAACAAATGGAATTCATTCCCCCCACATGCGCACCAAGGAACTGGAGATTAAGGAAAGATTAGCATCACATGTAATTGAATGAAAAATGGAAATCGCAAAAATAAAATAAAAATTAGAAAACGAGGTGTGCTGGCTGGGCAAACACTGGGGCTGCCAATGTCGACGCCCACCCTGCTTGGCAGAGGCACTTGGCTTTGCCTCAGTCTTAGGATTCAGGATCAGGAGCGTGACTTTAGCACCGATTCAGGGCCCTTTTAAGGAGACCCCCCGACAGTGCTGAATTGGCATAAGGGCCCCACGTTGGCCCAGCTCTCAGCAGAGCTCAGAGACGGCCATGGGTCATTGAACGACGGTTCATTCCTGCATCCCAGAGCCCACAAGCTGCTTTGCAACACACAGGTGGCCAGACAAGTCCCTTGTCCAGCCCTGGGATACTGGAAGCTTTCACCTCTTCCTTCCCCAACCCGGCTCTTGCCTCAGACATACCAATGGAGTAGACAGACATGAGGCCTGTAGGGTAGCAAATTGCCCTGTACGGTAGCGAATTGCCCTGTGCACGAGCCTGTGGATGGATGTGACATTGTACTATTTGGAAAAGCCACGGGGACTTTGGCCGAGCTGTTAGTTTGTTTGCTGTCCCCTGAGCTGATACCAGTGAGCCAAGCTGCTGGAAACGCTACCTCTGAATAAACAGATTTAAAGCTGACAGCAGTTTAACTCTGCTTATGTGTATATAGGAGGGCTCAAATTAAACACTGCCAGAGGTTCATAGGAAACCAGGACAATTTAAAACGGGTAGAGATGCTTCATCCATCTACACCCACCAAATGCTCAGAACTGGGAGGTAAGTGCCTCCAGAAGCACTTGATGATGTTGTTGTCCCTTTGGGCCCTTTTTAGCCAATATTCAGGGACTTTTCGGCTTGTTCCCTTGGTGGTCGGGCTAGGGGGAACTGAACGATATGTGCCAGCTATTTCTTCTGTGCATTTGGAGATTTAGTCAGGACAAGGAGAGCTGTTGCTGTGAGCTTCCCCTCCCTCCCTTCCCAGAACGGAGCTCAGAGGAGGGTCAAAGAAAGATGCAGGATGCCAGCCAGCAAGTGACGGCGCTATCTAGGACCTCTTATCAAATCCTGCCTCCAAGGCCCTTCAGCAGAGCTTAACATGGAAAAGGAGCCATTCTGCATTTATATGTAAAGCATAGGGCAGAGGTGCTCCTACAGCTCCATGGCACAATGCAGCACATCTTCCTGCAGAGATGAAAAAAAAAAACACTTCCCTTCACTTTTCAACCCAGCCTTTTTCCAGAAGCTCCCCGGGTGGCAAAATACCTTTGGGGAATTGTTTCAGTAGCAACAGCCTGCGTGCCGCTTTGAAGAATAAAGGCTTCTGGGGGCGCGTATAATGAATTTGCCATATCCCTGACACAGCCTTGAACAATAAGTCCTTGAGGCATCTGTAGTACAAGGGATGCTGATACAATCGTCCACCGCAGCATCAAGCCGGCATGACCATGAGCTTACCACGTAGGCGCACATCATTCTCGATCGTCAATAAGAGTGACAGTGGCCCCATGACATAGCTGCCTGTGACAGCCAGGGTCTGGGCCCAGAGAAGGCCAGGCTCTTGCTGTCAATTCATAGAAGGCAGCTGCAGGTTAGTTTGGAGAAGAGAAGACCGAGCGGGGATTGAATAGCAGCCTTCAACTCCCTGCAGGGGGTTGCAAAGAGGACGGAGCTGGGCTGTTCTCGGTGGGGGCAGATGCCAGGACAAGGAGCAATGGGCTCACGTTGCAGCAAGGGAAGCTGAGGTTGGATATTAGGAAAAACGTTCTCATGAGGAGGGTGGTAAAACTCTGGGTTACCCGGAGAGGTGGTGGACTCTCCATCCTTTTTAAGACTTGGCTTGACAAAGCTATGGCTGAAATGATGTCGTTGGTGGGGGTCCAGCTTTAATCAGGGGGTTGGACTAGATGTGACTTCCTGAGGTCCTTTCCCACCCTCATTGTCTATGGTTATAAGGTAGAAGTCATAGAGATTTGTAAGGCTGGACAGGACCTCATCTAGTCCAACCAGGAATCAAACCTGCAACCTTGGTGTTAATGATTTGTAAAGGAGACATCCACCCACAAGAAGCAGACACTCCCACAGCCACCACGCTCATTGACTGGTGGGTCCAGCCATAAACATCAAGCTAGAAAGGAAAAGCGCCATGACTTCTCATCAGCATCCCTCAGAGTCAGCCCGTGTGGCTGGAAGCTCTCTCCCAAATACGCCTGTTACAACATTGTACGTTAGGAGCGTTCAAAGCATTTTGTCACAGAAGCCTAACATGGAAAGGCCCTCCGGCTCAACCCCCTGCGTGAAGGCAGGAGCGCTACTCCTAAAGCATCCCATACCCAGACGCATGGTCTCCATCCATGGTCCTTTGCATGGTCGCCATCCTCTGACCGTGCTATCGGAGGGTTAACAAATGAAATCCACCATCTATCAGGTGCAGAGTTGCTGTTGCTTTGTGTATCTGGTAATAAAAGGCCGTTTGGTCTAGTGGTTCAAGTGCAGATGATTCAGGTCCTACTCCAAGATCTGGCACGGACTGGTGGTGTGCACTGAGGTACATGGGCATGTGTGTGTGTCGCTTTGAAACCCACAATGATAATAGTTGCCCGGTTCCCAGGTGCGTTGCTGGAGACGATTCAGATCATCACATGAGAAGTGATTAGTGCCCCTTGCACTGCACAGGCGACGGCTCAGCTGATGAAGTTAATTACAAGCAAATTAAACTATGGAAATACATCCTCACTTAGCACCGCAGCCAGATGCCCTCACTCATATCAGGCCTTTATTCAACCAGACCCTTCTCCTAGTGAATGGGAGTGTGGCCCAGCTAGCAGAAGGGGAAGACATGCATAGTTTTTTTTGCACACATTTGTTTGAATGGAAAATGGAAGACAGTCTGGCCCTTTCCTGCACGCTCTGGCAAACCAGTTTGCTAATGGAAATGTTCTAGCAAACCAGTTTGCTAATGCAACTGCTCCAGCAAACCAGCTGGCTAATGCAAATACTCTAGCAAACCAGTTGGCTAATGCAAATGCTTTAGCAAACCTGTTTGCTGGCAGGAGTGACTTGTGTTGCATAAGTGGCCAGAGGAAGCAAAATTTCAGCTCGCAGACTGGGATTTTCCAGAGCCCTCACAGTTCACCCCATCTGTCCTCACTGCAAGTCAATGCACTTTTTGAAGCCCCCTCCCCCAGGAGGGGTCACCCCAGGAACCAGCTTGGAAGAGCTGCCAGTCAGGGACTAGAAGTGAAGCCCCCGATCAACCAAAAGCAAAGGAACTGGTTGAGGAAACTGAGGCACAGGGTGCTGGAGTGAGGGGCAAAAGTTGACACAGTGGATGCATGGATCTGGGAGTCCCGAGTCCTGTCTCTTGGCTAGGAAGCTAATTCTTAAACAAGTGACTTTCCGCGTCGCGTTCAAAGTGGCTGGAAACCTCAGTCCGAACAAAGCCAGGCGACCCTCAAAACAAGAACCAAAACTTCAGCGAAAGCAGGAAATAGCACGTGGGAAAGGAGGGGAAACCATCCGCTGGAAACGTGGGAGAAGGCGAGCCGACAGAAGCACTGGATACATGGTCTCAAACTCATCTCAAGGAAAACGCGAGAGCACAGTAGAGGCATGGGGTAAATTAATCATGTTTTCCAATTAACAAGCATAATTAAGGAAACAAAACAAGAAAAACACCGCTGGCTCTTGGGAAGGTTATTTTTTATATTTTTCTGATTACGAGTCGGTCAGCTCTAGGTGACAGCTCTATCCTGATAGCTATTAGAGGGACAAAAGCAGATAACACTACAAACTAATTATTACCCCAATCTGTAATTTCTCTGTAGGGAACCGGGACTTGGGTGAGAGAGAGAAATCACCACCACAAACAAGCAAACAAAAAAAAAAGGGAAATTGCAGATACGACGGAGAACAGCAGAACCAATGGGGAAATTATTTTCATAAACCAGAAGTGAAAGGATGAGAAGTAGTTAAGCTGATTTCATGGACTAACACCGGCAGGTCCTTTAAGGTCAAAGCCAAGATTGGAAAAGGTCCTGGGGAAAAAAAAGGACAAAATCAGACAATCAATCCCCTTCCACAATATTCATATTTGAAGAAATCAAGTCAGTCTGAATGACCAATGAATGTTAAAAACTGTTACTAGTGTGCTGAGAGGATAAAAATGGGTTTTAAAGAAGCTAATCTCTACTCTTTCTTCCTGTTATTGTGGGGATGGGTTGCTCCATCCCAGTATCCTGACCTGGAGACTCAGCAGAGTTACTTTCCTGAGAACACCAGTCTCTTGGGGTCAGACCTGGCTCTCCCAATTAGCCCCAATGCAGTCCTTGTCTGAGCCAGGGACAAAACTTACACGCACTTTAATGGCAGACACAAGCCCTACACGCTCCGGAGGGGCAAGAAAGTATCCCTGCCTCTGAGTTACTGAGCTAGCAAGCACAGGGCTCCGAAGGCAAAAGGAAACTGCCTTGCAGGGCAGCCGTGGGGAACAGCTACCAGTCTGAGTGATGGCAGAGCTTGGGTCACCTCTACTACCCTAGTCACGGCCCCTCTAAAGAGTAGGGGGAAGCAAAGGATCGGTGCCCCGTTCCCTGGCCATGGCAAAAGGGGTCCAAGGCAATTCCACAAGGGCCCAGGAAAGTGTGCACACAACCCGGTTTAAATCCACACCCACAAACATTGCTGCTGGGAGACTGGTGCATTCAGTCATGGGCAGATCTCAGAACTGGAAAAGCGGGGCGGGGGAGGCGCAGATGGTGTGGCACGTCATCACATGTAACACAACACACATTTTCCTCCAGTGAAAGGGAAACTTGATGCTTTACTAATATGCTAGGGGGGCTAGCACTACATTATTCAGTTTAAGATTAAAGCCAAAAAAAAAAAAACTATTGGAATGTGCAATAGATACACACATACCCATATAAATATATATGTATGTATATATATCTATATATGCAATCTGATACTTATATGCAATAGATATATATGTCTATCTATTGTATATCTATTACGTCATATGTATATGTATATATGTATATGTATATCTGTTGCATATCTATGATAGACAACATATCATAGATATGCAATAGATAGACATATATCT
>NW_017728931.1:139572435-139600170 GCF_001723895.1 Crocodylus porosus | reverse complement strand
ATATGATATTAATATCATATATATATAAATTTATATATATAAAATAGCAATCTATCTATATATAATCATGTAGATATATGAATCTAGCTGTATATATTTAATCATATCAATAATTTGCTAGACTATATATGAAGTTTAAAAAAAAACAGACCAAACCAGGCAAAAAATAGTCCAAAGATATGGCGGCATTAGTCTTACAGTCATTATAGTTAAATGTACTTGTCTTATCCAGGTTCATAAAATAAAATCTAACCTTCTTAGGCTCTTTGACAGTGCCTCCAATACACTGCTGTCAGTCATTTCTACACCTGAGTTAATATAGCTGCACCTGAGTTTAGCTGGAGCTAAAAACTGTCTGCAGGCCTGTGAAACAGGTGAGATACTACCAGAAATGGCTAAGAAACAGTAAAATGGCAGAAGAAAGGATAGTTTGAAGAATGGAACATTAAGACCATTGAACAAGGATAGAGGGTCATTAACACCTGGGAAGTGGAGAGCGATTAGCAGGAGTCAGGGAGATGGCAGTGATCCATGAGGTTCACTGTCTCTCTTAGCACCACTGCAATAGAAAAGCTGCTGCTTCTCCCAGGCAACTGGTTTTTACATTTGGGTGGAGCAGGAATCAAAGAGTAGGGAGTGGAGGAAGCAACTGCACCACTGCATTTCCCCCACCCCTTGATCCGTCCCTGCATTCAGCTAGTCTGGAAACAATTTCATGGGAGTTTCCTGACCGGACACAATTTAGCTGCATGGCACAAACTGTCGAGTAGAAGATCATTTCAAGAAATAATCGATCTGCAAAATCCTCCTGTCAGGTGGAACCATTTCAGGTTCAAGGTACTTGCAATCGGCTGACAGATCCTTTACAAAGAGGCTCAGCCTGTCAGATTAATGATTATAGGTAGCAAATTACCCATTTGGCTCAGTCCAGAACCTGAACGCTAGACAATGTTAAAAAGAAATAGAAAAAAGACTCTGCGTCGCAGCTGGGAGCAGAAAGATAGGCCGTGATGTTTTAGCTAGTGGTCGTTATATACTCCCTATGGATGCTGTGACTAAGGAAGCAGGTTCAGGATAAGAAGGGGGTCAGTCAGCCATTTAAAGTATGCAAGTATCAGTAATCATTTGCCATTCCCTGTTACCTCAGTACTAGAGGCACTGATCTCAAATGAATGCCTGCTAACACATAAGGATGCTCTCAGCTGTCCCCACCTCATTAAGGCTCCTTGCCTTGTTCCTAAAAGCACCTTACCTCTAGCATCAGCCTTGCAAGGACAGAACCAGGCACTTGCGGGGCTGTTAGTAGCAGATTTGACAATGGTCAAGATGTGGAAGCAGGATGATCATCACTCCCAGACAAGGTTGAGGAATGCTCTGCTGCACAGACAGGCTCACAAGATGGGGCTTTAAAAGTATCTTAAATCTACACCAAATGAAATTTCTGAGCAGCCTTCAAGGTTAGGCAAGGGCAGGCATCCAGCCAGGATGCCCCAAAGACCTGGAGGTGGCTGCAGTTAGTAGTTCACGAGGACTGCCTGGAACTAAAGCATCCTGCCAGGAAGAAAGCTGTAAGCCAGCTCCCAGGTTTAGATGGGCAGCACAATTATCCCAGGTCTCTCGCTAGCTAATGCAGCATCACCCGCCGGTGTTAGGCTTGCAGGACAGCGGCCTTATAGGCCTCTCTGATGTTTTCATCACCAAGCCATGATCCATCACCACAAAGAAATGAAAGACTATGGCTCAGGATATAGCTGCAGCAAATCCATCGGGGAGGCAACTTAACCTGTCAGTTTACAGGGCAAAAAGGGACACTGCGATGAAAACTGGGCCTGGCTTTTCATTTCCCAGATGGGGAAACTGAGGCAGAGCGGTTCTGTCATCAAAGATCACAGAGTGAATTACAGGAGAACCAGGATGACAGTCCATGACTATCAACTCGCATTTGGGCTTCCCTGATCATACCGACCTCTTATTGCAACCCATTAGTATTCTCCATAAAATATAAGCTGTCCATGCCATTTCTGTCCTTCCCCCACCCAGCACTCAAGTGTTCCTGGACTGGCTGCCTCCCCAGGTGGGGGCTGCTTTCCTTAATCTGAAGCTCTGGTGGGAGGCAGTCTAGTTCACATCCTTAGTTTATTCTTTTCCAACACTGCAAACCCTGAGATAATATCCAGGAAATGGAATAATAAGCATCAGGTTGTAATTACAATATATATTGGCTTATAAATCTGATTGTTTAGCGGGGAGTCAGCAGACCTGGACAGGGAAGGAAAGGAATCGTATTAGACATCAGGGGGAACAAAGGGAGGTCTGGAGCGGAAATGCAAAGGAATGAGGACGATAAAGGCAACAAGTGAAAGGTGGTGCGGCATCTCTCTCTACCTCCCCTCTGTTACCAGTCTCAGCGGCATGAGTCTGGCAGGCCGAATGGCACTGTTTTTAGCTATGAGATAGAAATGCAAGTACTTACAAGCAAACCTTATAAAAGGGGAGAGGAACAGGGGAGAGGTGATCTGGAACTTTGCTAACAAAAGTTGGTCTTGTGGCTATGGCAGTACACTGGGGCCCAGGACCCGGGGCTTCCCTGCTTCAGCTGAAATTTCTTTACGTCTAAATCAGACCCAACGCAAAAACTGCTCACAAGTTCCCGTGAACTGGGAATTCCAAAGAAGATTATTTGAGAAACACTTAAAAAAAAATACTGTACTTTCTCATACTCCACTTGCCCCAAATAAGCCATGTGCCTTTTTGCGGGGGGGGAAAGCAAAATGGAGAATGAAAGATTTTTCCAATCATGACCAAAAGTTGACCCATTGAACAGGGGCAGAGCCTGGTCTTCGGTTCGCTCGGCCTCCCTTTTCTGCTCAGGCAACGCTCGAGTTCACCCTTTTACAGCCACTGCTCTATTGGCAGCAGTTTTTGACTGCTCTGCCAAAAGCTACTGGCGATTCAGTACTGAGGGTCAGCTCTAACTCCAATGCCAAACAGTGCATTTGGTCCCCGCTTTTTGCTGCCTAGGAAAGAAGGGAGAGAAGTGACACCCTTACAGTGTCCCCATGCTCTTATTCTGGTGTAGAGAATCAGCTTCCCTGCTTAAGCCATACACCCCAATTTTGGAAGGTTAATTTTGGGAGGAAAGATGTGTGTGGTATGTGAATAAATATGGTATATATGGATCCCTGTAACTGCTCAGGGAACTTGACACTTCTCCTAGCCACCACAAACCTGGGGAAAAAAAGGCTTACAGAAAAACAGGAGCCCTACAACTTTGGAAATTTTTCCAAAACTCTGGGTTTCACAGATTCACACAAGTTAGGGCTGGGAGGGACCTTGAGAGAGCATCAGGTGTAACCCCCCTGCTCTGGGCAGGAAAGGTAGCAAGGTATTGCATACCCACCATACACAAAACTACAACACAAAATGGTGACCTTCATACCCAAAGCTGATTATTAGTATATTAGTTTAAAAAACCCAACAAATTGTTTCTGGAAGCAGAACATTTTTGGGTGAAGGTAAATTGTTGGGTTTTTTTCTTATCGGAACTAAAAAAAAATACTAAAAGGGATGTAGGATCATATGATCCTTTCAAATGTCTCCTTCCCTGCCAATATAAAGGGCATCGCTGACCAGTTCTCACTGAAAGCCAAGCAATTCATAATCAAGTGTCCTTAGGCAAGAACACCCTCAAAGAGGAGATGACTTGGGATTATGGAAAGGCACCTTGCTTCTTGCAGGACACAGAGGGACTTCACACGCTCTTCTTTTGCCATGGCAAGCCATAAACCCACGGGACAAATTGGGTAGGCTGGACACCACAGCTGGGTGCCCAGCCCCATTACCTCTGCAAAGAGGACAGGCCACCTCTAAGGGATAGGGAGCACTCCCTTGAGCCCAACAACTCTTTTTGCTTCTTGTAACAGATCTTGGCAACTGGCGGGGTAAAATTGTATGTAATTTATAGAGCTGCATGGATGCCAGATGCTGTCTCCATTGGAAGATACTGTTTAATCTCCCGCAAATTGCCTGTAAATGGATAACAGCTGCATCTCCCCATCCGCTATGCGGTGGGGGAGGCAGCCGCCAAAGCAGCTCTGTGCTGGGCCTTGCTTTCCCTGAGGCAGTCCCACTGCAGTCAGTGCATCATGGGAATCTGAGGGAGGCAAGACCTACGAGGTTATTGGCTCCATCGCCCCTTGCAAAGAGCAGAGCTCTTCCCCATGCTGTAGCTTGATCATTGCCCTTTGGCTATTCCACAGCCCAGAATATGCCTAATCAAATGCAAATGCTGTTTGTACCTGAAAGCATGCAAAGAAGAAATTTTCCAATTATTTAGTTGATCTAATAAAAAATATCACATTTACCCAAAGAACCTTGTCTGATGGAGTCACTGGAGCTGCACTGGTGTGAGACTTGAATGGGTACCATCAGGATTAGGTCCAATGTATTCATACCAGATGCTGATGAAGCCCCAGCAGTGTGTAGTGAAGGCAAGATGTTGGCATTTCCTTATTATTTACTCTTAAATTTCTATTCAGCCCTGTCCCACTGGTATGAGACCTGGGTACCACCCTAAATAAGCTCATCTTTGGGTTTTATCAGTACCTCTGGGTTGATACGAGAGACCAGGCCCCTGCATGGCTGCTTAGGAGTCAGAAGCGGAAATCTCCAAGTCAGGACATTTCACCTGAGCCGTCCAGCTGGTCCGAACTGCCACCTCCTTTGCTTGTGCCAAATGCAATGTAGCCATTTGCAGAAATGCACAAGCCAGGGGTTGCTACTGTGACCGTCTGGTGCGTGTGTGTTATAGCTCCCACTCTATGCCCAATCCACCAAGTACAGGGATATGTAGTTAAAATCTTTAGGTCAAGCTATAGCAGCTATTACCTTTAGCTCTGGAGGTCCCTGATTTTACCCACGGTGCAGTCCGAAGACAGAAGGCAGCATGCCAACACAAAACACTTCCCTGGGTTGATGGAAATGCTGAGCCTCACAGTGTTTCCTGCCCAGAGCAGGGGGGCTGGACCCAATGATCTCACAAGGTCCCTTCCAGCCCTAAACTTCTGTGAATCTGAGATTTTTGGAAGGGACAGATGGATTTACTGGCTCTGCAGAAGCTGCGGGTGGTTCCAAGCACTCCAGCTGGCAGCGATACCTCGGCTGCACCTCGCGTTTTCCGTCTTTAAATCTTTTTTCTTTTTTTTTTTTTCAAACCTTGACTTGGAATTTCTCTTGTCAAGGGAAGTTTTAGCAGAGGGGGCAGAGGAATCGATTTAAATTTTCCCATTTGCATTTACAACCCAAGCACTTGAGCACTGGGCAGCCTCTGAATTTTAATCTGCCCGAGTCACGACCAGACTCACGCTTCTGTTGCAAATGCTAATCCTTCAGTCCTTCATATTAAAGCCATCTCTTAAGCCCTCGTTATTGATGCCGCGTTGGGCTGTGATGGACCGGCTGGCGGGAGTGCATGCTGCTGCTCTCTGCTGGGCACCAGCTGTGTGTCCTGTGCCTGAGACTGCAAGTAAGTTATGAGGGCCTTCTCTCGAGCTCAGATGGTGGGCAGGGCTTTTGTAGAAGAAGCATCCCAGTGCTCTGCCTCTTGAACACTTCCTTAGATGTCGCTGCCAACATGATGCACTATGATCTTTTAGTCTGATCCCCCGCAAAGCAACAGACCACAGGATTTCACTGGGGGACTTCTGGCTTGATTTGTAACAGATGTATGCTGGGGCTGCTTCTCCCTTCCTTAACATAAACTGGGTATTAGATGGAGTGGAGCGGGCTACACAGGAAGACCCTGTGTTCATTCAGGTAAAAAAAAATAATTCATCCTGCTTTATCTAAGTCAGTGATTCTCAGCAACACCCTGGGGTGCCTTGAGATCCTTTGAGTGGTGCAGCAAGGCACCACGCAATGTTAGTTAGCACTGTTGGGTGTGCAGACATGATTTGGGTTACCATATGTCCGGGTTTTCCTGGACATGTCCTCTTTTTTGGCCCCCCTGTCCTCCGTCTGGTGGGTTTTTAAAATGCAAGCAAATGTCAGAGGTTTTACTTCGCCTCTGCTTTTCCCTGGCACTTTTGGCTTGTTTGCTGGGGGCAGCGTGGGGAAGGTGACCGGCTGTTGGGGGATCACATGCTCTGTCTGCTGGCAGGTGAGTGTGTGTGTGTGTGTGTGTGCGCGCATCATGTGCACGCGTGTGCATGGGGGGCTACAACCCATCTGCTGCAGTGGGTCGGGAATGAGGGGCACCAGCACATCTGGGCGGTGGGGTACAGCGGGCAGGAGTGAGAGGTAGCAGCAGGGCTGCAGGGCTGTAGCTTAGGAGTGAGGGGCAGAGGCAGGGCATGGGCAAACCACTGCCCTCCTCCCCCACAGTCATATACCCCTTCTCCCTCTCCTCCTCCTCCCCTCCGCAGGTGTCCTCTCTTTTGATATTGGAAAAATGATAACCTTAAACATGATTCACAAGATAAACCCAGAGATTTACCATAGGAATCCATAGTGTTAAAATCATTCTTCCTTGCTGTGTTTTTTCTGAGGGTTTTGGTTTTTTGGGGGGTGGGGGGGTTGTAACAGAAGAATTGCATTTTTAGCATAGTCTAGCAACCATCTGAAAACCAAGAGCCAACACTTTTCGAGTGGTGCCTCAATGCCTCAAGCTTATGAAGGGGTGCCTCTGGTCTGATCTAAGCAGCTGTAATAGCTGTATCACCACCTGGGACTGAAACCCGAATGGCAATTCCCTGAGCCAAAGAAACAACTCTTCTCAGGTACAGCAGTAGTAAGCATACATCCTTTTACCTGCCCTGGTCACTAGAGAAGAACAAAGCACCGTAGTGTATTAGCATGATTTACATAGGGTGCGTGTTACTTCTTTACGGGGGGGGTGAGTGTGTGCACACGTGCACATACCTGTTCATAGAACAGGTACTCGGCGATCACAGGAGTGAATCGACAGCTAGTTTGTCTTAAGACTTGAACATTTGCTCTCAGCCCTGTTCCCAATACCCTGCTGTCCACATCCACCTCTCTAGCACAACTAGTATTAATTAACCCCTTCGGCGGCAGGCTCAAAAGAGATCAAGCACTAGATGAACTCTACATGACAGTCTCGAGACCCGCTGGGCAGAGCAGAGGTCTGGGCTGATCAAGTTCTTCTCCGGCACCGTTTGCCATCACCACATGATTTAACATAACAGCTCTATTGGACTCACTCCTCCACCTGAGCAAGTTGGATGCATGATTTATAGCGTTCGCCTACGATTCCAGATGCTTGTCGCAATCTATTTGTTTGCAATTCACCTCAGCGAGAAGCTGCCAAAGAATAAAAGGGGCCTAAAAAGTCTAGCCACATGCCATTTCAGCATCACGAAGGTGCAGCCACAAGCTTGCTTGGTGCAGCTGCCAACACCTTGCCTTCACTACACGCTGCCGGGGCTTCACCAGCACCTGGTCTGAACGCACTGGACCTGATCCTGCTGGTACCCATTCAAGTTTCACACCAGGGCAGCTCCAGCGACTCCATCAGACAAGGTTCTTTGGGTAAAAGTGATATTTTTTATTAGATCAACTAAATAGTTGGAAAATTTCTTTGCAAGCTTTCGGGTACAAACAGCATTTGCATTTGATTTGTACTGCCAGGAAGGAAACGAGGTTCAGAATCAACCAGCCTGAGTCTCGTTCCTACCGAGGCCCCGTTACATAACTATGGTGTTCTGGTCCCAGCTCTGCTTTGTGATCTTTGGGAAGATGGTAAAGACCAGATTAGTATTGTACATAGTGAGTAAGTGCGAGATTACTATTGTACCTAACGAGTAAGGGCCAGATTACTATTCTACCTAATGAGTAAGGGCCAGATTACTATTCTACCTAATGAGTGTCTCAGTGGACTTTGGCCCCAAGTGCCATTCTGTTGCAATCTGATCAAGTCCCTGATGGTCCTGTAGAGCAGCTATTTCCGTAATGCTCTCCTCTGACCTCTATGCTTGAGTCACTGAAAGCAGGGAGGAGGAGGAGGAGGAGGAGGAGGACTCACCCCTTCTTATTAACAGCTTTTCAGGGACTCAAGCAGGGTGGAATAGAATCACACTTAGGTGGCTTAGTGCCCTAGACATGTGAAACAAGATACTCTGTCCCTTTAAGAGGGAACAGCCAGTCTTGTTGGGACACGGGTTGATCCCAATCTCCATGTAGCTGGAAGAGCAGACCTGATCTCCATGTGGCTGGGACATAGCAGTTCTGGCTGCCAGCTATGGGGCATTTGGATAATGAGGGAGGGCCCCACTGGGAGCTTAAAACCCCAGAGGAAAGAGCAGATAAGCAGCAAAGCTTGAGGGAGGATTTTTGCCATGGGGAAGGCTGGAAGCAAGCAGAGGGGCCAGGCTGCTGTGCTGGGGCGAGAGCCAAAGGGGTTCATCTTCCAGTATCCGGGGCAGGACTGCAGGGTTTTGTTTCGGTTGGTGAGAAGACGGTGTTTTATTTGGGAGGACTGGCTGCGGAGCTCCTCAGGGGGCAAAATGCACCTGCAGGAGCCAGCAGGTGAGGCAACCCTCTACCCTGGGGAGTAGGATCCGGGCCCCCACTTCCAAGCCACACCTGGGAGAGCTGCTGTGGCACACACCCTGCCCACTCCATGTGCCGACTCCTCCAATCTGAGGCAACGTAAGCACCTTGCAGAGGCTCTTAGGTCAGGTCCAAGGTTGCTCTATGATGGCAACATTGCCTTACTTTGAGGATGTGGCATGTGCTGAACAGTAGCAAAGGGGTCAGACCCTGCTCCTCAGACTTATGGAAGCAGTGGGCACATCTACATGTGCAGTTAATGCACTTGGATTTTCTTTACTGAAAATTCAGGCTTATTAAAGCACTCTGGGGTGCACGTCTACATCGGAAGCAAATTGTGCCTGAGAGGAGCAGTCCAATCCAGGGCTGCTCCTGTTCTGTTCTTCCCCCCTGCAGCAGCCAAGGGAAGCTCCAGGATCCCCTGGCTGCCAGCTCTGGGGCTAACAGGGGACATGGGCTGATCCGAATCTCCATGTGGCCAGAAGAGCAGTCCCCCCGGGGACCTGATCTCCATGTGGCTGGGACATAGCAGTTTTGGCTGCCAGGACAGCTCTCCCAGCCACCATAGGGATGGAGACAGGTCCCGGTTCCCGTGTGGTGGGGAGACAGCTGCCCCTGCAGCTGGCATAGCTACCCCTGCATCAGGGCTTAGCCAGCTAATAGTGGGGCCCGTGCTGCCTCAGCTGACAGGGGGCAAATTGCTCCCAGTCAGCATCTACATGTGTACTACTGTGCAGAAGTTAATGCACCATTAATTTAGTACCTGTATTTCTTGGTACTAGCAAATAGCATATTAGCCTAATTTACTGACCAGTAAGTCCCGTTCACGTGTAGATGGTGATGCTTTACTACATTAGAATTAGATTATTTTAATGTGCATTAAAACATCTTGTGTGGATGCACACAGTGTGGACAGGCCCTCATTCTCTTGGCACCTCAGTTTCTGCAACTGTAAAATGGGTGTACTATTTTTTTATCTCCCTTACCAGGATGGCAGGAGCTACAGACAACACATGGAGACCTTTGGCTCCTTTTCCACTTCAGGAAACTTTCTGCTGCATGCAATATTGTCAAAAGCAACAGAGCCCAAAGGCATTTCACTTACATCAGCAGCACAGGGTTGTCCTTCCTTTTTTAGGGAAAAGAAATACTTTCCATTGGCACAATCACATCTCCTCAATCACAGAATGGCAAGCAGCTTAATAATGCTGCAGCTTTGTTGAACCATGGATCTGCTGCCGACCAGAGTCTCTCTTTCACATACACACATGTACTTGCTCTCTCAATGCCTCTCTCACTCCCTCCCCACACTGTCATGCATCTCAGTGGGTGCATCTACACACGTGCATTAACTGCCCACTAACCAAAATTACTGCACAGTATGGGCACAAGTCTACACATGCACGCCTATGCTGCACTGTAAATATGGTGACTTACACCCACTTGAGCATAAATTTAATATCTGCATCATGCGGGTATCAAATGTATGCCTGATTAGTTACTACCCAGTAATGCACATATAGACACCTTACTGCGCAGTAACATTGTATGTGTGGACTGACTGGGGACTAACTTTAGGCCCCAGCCAGTCCACACGCAATGTTAATACGTTTTAACGCCTTCATGTATAGACACTGGCCTATTTCCACTTACTGCGCAGTAAATTTAAGCTGGCATAAATGCATGTGTAGACACACCCGCTGTCTATCACATTCTCTCGCACACTTTACCGCACACTCTCTTATCAGTCTGCCAGACACACACACTTGCACACACACTCCATCTCACGCATATTCTTGTTCTCCCACATGTACATACGCAGTCCCCAAACAACAAACATGGAATCAAATGCTAATTAAAAATAAATTGAGTTTAAGAAAGTAGTAAGGCATCTGCTTATGATATTTTATTATTTCAATTAGGCAAATGAGTTTTTAAAGTAAACTTGAAATAAATTCTGGAGAATTTATGCCAGTATTAAGACAAACACAATATAAAAAAAAAAGCTGCTGGCAGGTTTATTGCAACAGCCCAAATCCATTTAGGAGCTTTATTGGGAGAGACGTGGTGGAGTGGGGGAATATTGTTTTCTGACATTTATTGAACCTGAGGCCCCTTTATTAAGGATGGGTTTGGTTTGGGAGAGTCACTGCAGGTGCTTTTGCTTTCATTTCACTGTCATCCTCAAACCCCAAAAGAAAAGAACCGTCTTTTCTACAGGAACTCAGTGCTATTCAGTGGAATTGACCCTGAGGATCTAGAGCACCCCAGGAGAGATGCGGGCACACACACATATCCACAAACACACCTTCTCCTTGCAAACACCCTCGCGCATAGAAGAGCCCTATAAAATGTACCAGGGATTAAACCCACAGGGTTCCACAGATATTTGACAGAGTGCTACAGAAATGACTCTAAAACCATATAAAATTTAATAGAGAATAAGCACCTTGTTACAGGTTTTTAAACTGTCTGGTAGGGCACTGCGACAGGCATGCGATGCCCTATTCAACGTTATAGGCTGGTTCCAACCACCTATTGAAAACTCTCTATTAAATTCTATAGGACTTTTCAGCCTGGGAAGCTGTGCTCATTATGTGGTCCATTAGAGGCATCCCACCAGCTGATGGCAAAGGTTAACTGGAACCAGACACTGCCTGTGGCTGGTTTGTGTCAAGGACGCAGGCTTTGCTTTGTCAAGGCATGGATCTTGATTTGTATTGATAGTTGGAACAAGTTCGCCCAGGGACTCGGGGAACGAGGGTAAATGCTACGAGTGTACCTTTCCCTCTCAATCGGAGAGAAACAAAGACATGATTCTGCACTAAGCTGTTCCCCTGATGGGCCGCTCTTGTGGCCTGTGTGCTGAGGGGCATTTTTAAAGAGGCTAACCCTCTGACAGACGCCGAGTCCAAAACGCTGTAAGAAGCTGCTTAGTTACTTAGATGACAAGTTGTCTGAAATGGGGAACATCCTGTGCTGTCTGCATGGCATCTATCGCTATGGGTCTGGTCCATGGCCCAGACTTCAAGGCACTATTGGGCAACAACAATAATGGTAATAAGACCTGCTGCTGTTGCTGGTGTCATGATTGATGGTGGGTGCGTCTACATGAGACACTGACTGTGCAGTAGCCTAATAAAACCCTGCAGTGGCATGCCAAGCAAAACCCATGCTAATATACTACCGTGCAGTAGCGTTAGGCTACCGAGCAGCTGGCATCCAAAAAAACCCATGCGCCAGTGCTACTGTGCAGTAGCGTGAGTTACTGCACTCGATTTAGTACTTGGCTATCCAAGCATTAATGCGCATTAATGAACATGTAGACACACCTGGTATGTCTTCTACTTCCGTCAAGTCTAGAACTTTTATAACATCCACCCAAAAACAAAGGAGGTCTCCGTCCCCTCTGATTGTGCTGTGAGGCACTGCAGTGAAACACATTCTGTAATGTAGACAGGTGTGTTTATTGCCAGGCCCTCAGTGCCATTCTCATGGTAGCTACATGACACATGTTCGGTGTGCGTGTGCACAGCATGTAAACACAGGGAAAGGGCAGTCCTTCCTGGCAGTGTTCCTGGACACAACACAGAGGTGGTACAGACATACCCAGAGCTTCTCCTTTTGCTCAGCAGATGACAGGGAGATGTGCAAGTTGGCAGACAGGTTTGCATGGAACTTATCCCGGGGTGAGGACCTAATCAGTACAAATCTAAGTAAAAAGTAGAAGGACCCTGAAATCACACACAAAAATGAGTCAGTAATTTTCATGAGTGAGGATTTTCCTGTTTGGAGAGTTGATTTTGACAAATAAACAAGTTCTCCTTTTTATTTGCCTAATTCTCATATGCTAAGTCCCTTTCTTGTTCATTTATACCTGCTTTTTTTGAATAATGAAGTAAAAGGAGGAGGCCCCAAGTCTAAAGTTATGGCAAAAAGAATCAGCATAGCAAAGCATTTTGAAAACCAAATCAATGAAATTCATAACTGGTGGTGTGCGATTCATGGGGGTTTCCTTTCTGTACTGCAGCAATTCATTCACATGGTATCTGGTAGGACTGTGTGAACCTTTGGACAGAGCTTCAGATCTGGAGAAGCTTTGGATACTTTAGGGTCCGAAGCAGCACATCCGGGTCGAAGCGCTACCTCGTTAGGCTTCCCAAAGTGGTTCAGAGATGCCTCGGAGATCTGGCCATAGGGTATAATAGGGAAACAATAAGATATCTATAACTTTGTTGTTTTTTGTTTAATTTGGATAAAGGTTACAGGGATGATAGACTCTGCAGAGAGAATGAAGCCTCCCCAGTGTCAAGAAGATCAGTGTAGGGGTTTGGGAGGAACTGCACCCCAACTTCTTGAAAGCAAAACTCATGTCACAACTAGGCGTTACAATATAGGGGAGTGTAAACTGGAGGGATGGTAGCCTATGCTGAGGCCACAAAGTCTGCCATGTTTCAGGAAGATCAGTGCAGGGGTTTGGGGGGTACTGCACCCCAACTTCTTGAAAGCAAAACTCCTGTCACATGTATGTGTTACAACACGGATGGGGGGTCAAAACTGCAGGGCTGGTAACTCTTGATAAGGCCACAAAGCCTGCCAAGTTTCAAGAAGATCAGTGCAGGAGTTTGGGGAGAACTGCCACTCAAGCTGTGAATAAGCAAAACTCTTGACATGGGTGACATTGCATGTGTTAAGGCGCGGCAGGATGAAAGCTGCAGGGATGGTGGCCCCTGCTCAGGCCATGAAGCCTGCCAGCTGTCGAGGAGATCGGTGCAGGGGGGGTCTGGGGCCCTGCACCCCTTGCGGCTGATGGACAAAACTTGTGCCATGGGTGCTTGTGGGACTGACTGTGTCTGTCTTGGGGCAGTTGATTGTATTGAAAATGGCCACTTTCACATGCTTGGTAGTGGTATTTATCATAGTATTGCCTCAGGACTTATCTACATTATAGTGGCACTGAGTCCCAGCTCTGATGTGCTTGAGTACTTGCCTTAGTACCCGAGGACCCATCAAGCCTGACGGATGTCATCCTCAACTTCAAGGGAAGCCGCCAATGAGCTTGAAGACAGCTTGCCCAGCTGTGACTTCAGGTGAGTCTCAGAAGAACATGGAGGGATGCAGGTCTGGGCTCAGCCTTCTGTGCCCGCTCTTAGACCCTCAATGTCCACGGTATCTGAGAGCAGCTGCTGGGGTTGAGCCAAGAGTGGCCCCATGGTCTGGGTTTGGAGTCTACCTGTGAGTGAGTGGGAAACCCTGGAGTTTATAGGGGCTAGGACCTGCTGCCACCATGATATATATAAACAAACCCACCTTGCGTAGGAGCTCCAGCCATGGCCCATGTTGCACGTTAAAAGCTGTAAAAACCCAGGACAAAAAGACCGCCCCAGAAAAACTCCCAACCAAAGTGTATAAGATGAAGGAAAACAGATGGATAGAAAGAAACTGGACAGTCCAATGAAACAGTGAGATAGCAGAGTAGGCAATGACCTCAGCACGCCAACCGCCTAACCATTTTCGAGATTGTAATAGGCTGTACAGCAAAGGGAGTTGAAAGAGTGATTTGAGGGAGTGGGTTTGCCACTGTTTACAGAGGGTGGCATGAGTGGCAGCATCGGGGAAAGGCTGGAAGGTGTTTGTTTGACTATTTCATGAGTGAGCGACAGAGGCTGGCCCCCCACACTGCCTGGAAGGAGAAATCAAGATTGAACAAGTTGGAAGAGATAGCTACTTTGTGGCTCACCGTGACTTCCCCGAGTCTACCAAAGCTCTTCTTTTAGTGCTAGAAGAGCACGGCTTTTCTCTGCCTCTGCCACTGGCACGTGACAGAGGGCCCTGACAAATATTTGCAAAGTTGCAGCAACAAAACTTTAAGAGCAATGAAGCCATGGCAACCTTTGCCAGAGACCAGAGGGCACGATCAATGTTTGTAATTAAAGTCGCTTTTGTTTCAATCTATTTACAGAGAAAGACCCTTGTATCTTGGTCAACAGAGCATACTCCACATAATGTTCAACCAGTGCTTAATTCTGTTCCTCCTTCTCTCTGAAGGCAGAAAACAAGCCAGGATACAGCCTTCTCCAGCCAGCGCATTATCTGCATCCTGCTTTCTATTGTTCGAAGGCAACAGTGAGAAGTGAAGATCTTCCCCCTCCTTTATTTTTTAATTTTGCCACGATGTACCCTTCGAGATGAAATTACAATGTATCTCCTAATTGTGTTTTCAGAATCAAAACAATGCAGCGCACGGGAGAGTATAATGCAGCAGTTCATGATTTTAAAAAAATTAAAATCTCAACAGAAACTTAGGTTGTAAAAAAATTAACCACTGGAAGGTTGCTTTTTTTTCCCTCCCTGTTTCTCTCTCTCTATTTCTTTCCAGCCTCTTTCAGCTACTTTTCCGAATACCAATGTGCTGGTTTAATTTAAACCCAGGTGAACAAGTAAGGTTTCCCAGCCTCTTCTCCACATCAGCAGCAGTCATGTCTTGCTGAGCAGATCTTTTTGCCTTGCAGCATGCTTACTTCAGCTCTCCTAAATCCTGATTTTGTTCTAGATGAACCTATCCTCACTGGGGTCATCCGTCAAGACCATCAGCCCCACAACACAGCTTTTAAAATCACAAAAGCATAAAGAAAGAGGGTTGGAAGGTAGCGCAGGAGCTCACATCTAGGCCAATCCCCTGCTCAAAGTAGGACCATCCCCAACTACATCGTCCCAGCCTAGGCTTTGTCTCCCTGGATCTTAAAAACCTCCAAGGATGGAGCTGCTACCACCTCTCTGGGGAACCTGTCCCAGAGCCATCTCTTCAGGCTCACAAGACTACGCAGCTGGCACAGATACGTAGATGGCCGTGCTGTGCCACTCGCAGGGACCGGAGTACCAGACCCTGCCCTATCCACCGGAGAAAGGGGCTGGTGAGTACCACCCCACACTCCCATGCCAACTCATGCACTGGGGCCCAGAGCACACCTTTTAGTGTGCTCTTTTCGTGTGGCTCCCCGAGGCCCCAAATTTGTAATTTTTTAAACAGAGAACACCAGGATCTCTACTGGCGAGGCAAGTGGCAGGACCCAGGCAGAGGAGCCTGCTGAGGGCCAGCACCAGGGACCCAGCTGGAGGGCAAGTGAGATGGCTGACCTGGCCATATGGAGCCAAGAGGACATGCTTTGACAGTTCAAAGTGAGCCACTGCAACAAGCACATCTTCCAGACGATACCTGCCCGGATGGCGGGGTGGGGGCACCAAACGATATAACAGCAGGGCTGCCTGAAGGCCAGCTGTGCAGACACGGCCCACTAGCAGCTGGCCCAGGGGGTCAGGAGGCTCTGCTGCAGTGCCCATATCACTACCGAGGTGCCCGTGAGGTCTCTGTCTGAGTCTGGCAGGCATGCAGCCATGGAGCTGCAGGCCCAAGGGGGAAGATGCTGTCGCAGGTGGCAGCAGGTCACAACCAGACAGCAACCCCACTGCCAGACTGCTGCAGTGGATAGAAAGGGGACACTCTGGGTTAGGGCTGCTTCAACAGTCCAGCTGGCACAATGGGTTAGTGTCCCCAGATATGAATTGGCTTACCAGGGTAGCTTTTTATACTGCTCGAGCCAGCATAGGTGCTGACCCCGGTCTCTAGCTGTCCCTGGCTGAAGATCCAGGAGGAGCTGGGCAGGGTCAGTTTGCCCCAAGTGGCACAGTTTGACCCACACCAAAGTGCATGTTCAGGCATAGGTGCTGAGGCACAAATCTCTTGCACAAATTTGCACCGCTGCTCTTTGAGCTGCTGCAAGCGTGCATGCCTGCATGTGTGGACACACCCAGAAGGTCCAAAGAAGCCTGAAAATCTCTGGGGACTTATCCATCACTCTGCCCCAACTTCTTGGGCCTCACTTATGCAGGGGGGGAAGATCTAAGACAGATTTGGAAAGGAATCATCTACATCTCACTCTAAAGCACATTTAAAAATAAGATCAAAGCCTGTGATGCTGAGAGCAAAAAGAAATTCCCCCATCCAACACCCCCCTGCACTCAGATGGGGAACTCTTGATGGCTTAAAGGCCTTGTCTTAATTTTCTCCATGACTAATCTATTCAGTATTCACTTAAAGGAATCCTCAGTGGCATAATGAGACAGCTGTTGCCTTTTTTTTTTCCTAACGAGGAAATTAAATTTAAACCACTGCTTTAAATAGGCCCATAGACATCTCATCACCTCTTGAGATGCTCCCAAGACATCTTGCTCTTAAGTGCATGTATCAGGTCAATCAAACCTGATCCAACTCTCTAGCATCCTTGTGTATCTGTAAGTAAGTGACTTAGTGGGATTCAAAAGCTCATGGAACAAGCTCACAGAGTAGCGCAGGGTGTCCGAGAGTTTGTCCTTTGGGCCTTGGGGCCTTAATTGAGGATGTTGGTGCATAGTCTTCTTGGGTGACAGTGGGTAAGTCACCTGAGGCTAGATGCCTAAATCCAGACTGTGATTCTGAAAGCCTCTGCTTAGCTGGAGCCTGAACTGTGCAAAGGTCTCTGTTTTCCATATTGACATCCTCCTGATGACTGACGCTATGTTTTGAAATCTGCTGTGGAGTCTAGACACAATGGGATGCTTAAGCCTGCTCATAAAATCAGGGAGAATGAGGGCTGCAAGAGACCTCAGGAGGTCACATCTTGTCCAACCCCCTGCTCCAAGCAGGACCGGCCCCAACTAGATCATCCGAGCCAGGGCTTTGTCTAGCTGGGTTTTGAAAACCTCCAAGGATGGAGAGTCTACCACCTCTCTGGGTGGCCAGTTCCAGTGCTTCACTACCCTCCTTATGAGAAACTTTTTGCTAATATCCAACCTCAACTTCCCTTGCTGCAGCTTGAGCCCATCGCTCCTTGTCCTGTCATCTGCCACCACCGAGAACAGTCCAGCTCCATCCTCTTTGCAACCCCCCTGCCTGGATTTGAAGGCTGCTATTCAAGCCCCCTCCAGTCTCCTCTTCTCTAGACTAAATAGCCCAGTTCCTTCAGTCTTTCCTCACCAGTCATGTCCCCCAGCCCCTGAACCATTTTCATTGCCCTCTGCTGGACTCTCTCCAATTTGTCCACGTCCTTTCTGCAGTGCAGGGCTGAAAACTGGACCCAGTACTTCAGATGTGGCCTCCCCAGTGCTGAATAGCGGGGAAGAATCACTTCCCTTGCCCTGCCAGCAACACACCTACCAATGCAGCCCAGGATGCCATTAGCCCAGCATCAGGTTTTTCCTCCCTGTAGCTGTCCTGAGGGGCCTGCCCTAGTAATCACGTCCCGAAAGCTCCCACCAAATCATGCCCTGCCCAAAACGCAGAGGCTGCTGCTGCAAAGTTGGCTCGCATGCGAAGCTGCCAGGCTTCTCCCCCTTTTGTCCAACAGTTCAGTGGTTAGAGGATGTATCCGGGGCATTGGGGGAGGGCAAAGGAGGTGCCATAAGCCTCAGAAGTGACGCCTGTCCCAGCAGCAAAGACCCTTCTCATTTTTGCAGCCTTTCACTAGATCAGTTTTGACCTCCTGTATGTCACCAGCCATTTACTTCTACGCATTTACCTTTGGCCTGAGCCTTTTCCCCTGAGTCTGGCCAAAGCGTAAGTCATGTGCATCCTCCCGAATGGATTGGGAGACACTGGGGGGGGGGCAGGAAGCCCACCCCTCCCCTGGCAGCTTGTCCCAGTGGTGAATCATGCTCGCTGTTCACACTCAGTGCCTTTTTTCTGATTTGAACGTGTCTGCTTCCAGCCACCGGTTCTTGTGATGTCTTTCTCCGTTAAATTAAAGAGCTATTTAGTACCCAGCATTCCCTCCCCATGAAGGTGCTTATACACTGTAATCAAGTCACCTCTCAATCTTCTTTTTGATGAACTAAACTGACTAAGCTCCTTATGTCTGCCACTACAAGGCATTTTCTTTAGCCTCTGAATCTTTCTGTGGCTCTCTCCTGCAGGCTCTCCAATTTTCCAATATTCTCTCTCAAATGCCGCCCCCGGCACTGTGCAGCATGCTCTAGTATTTACCTTGCCAATGGTATGCATGGAGGGAAAGTCACTTGCTTACTCCTACGCCCCTTTTACAGACATCACCTCTTTTTCCCATGATTTCCCATTCCTAACACGGGGAGCTCAAGTTCAGCCACTCGTCTATGATGACCCCAGCATCCTTTCCAGGATGCAGTCCTCTCTTCTCTCGGTGTAGCCAGCATTCCCTTTTCCTAGATGTATAAGTTGTATTCAGCTCCATGAAAACGCCTATTGTTTGAATGGACTGAGCCTACCAAGCCATCAGTGTGGGATCATGAGTATATACGCAGGAGATCAGCTAGGGCATGAGCTTACACCAACATGCTGGATACTCCATGGTAACTGCCCAAGTGCATGCCCTTAGCCTGGGATGGATGCAAGGTCTTTTACCCCACTTTCGCCAATGTAAACTGCTTAACATTTCCCATGGGGTAAGTGTGCTCACAGGTACTAGCAGAGCAGCTGAAACATGGTAAGTTCATGCTCTAGTTTGCTTCATGGTAATTAGGTTATGGGCCCACACTCATAGAGGGAGGCTGTTGCAGAGGGTGGGAACTGCAGAAGAGGCTTTTACCCAGCACCGTACCTAGCCTCCCAGCAGCCCCGGGGTGAAATTTTAGTATCAGGCTCCCCTTTGCCAGAGATAATGATCATAATAATAATAATAATAATAACGGTTACCATTTTTGGGTCCCCAGGGTGGCTGCCCGGTTCGCCCATGACTGTGTCCAGCCCTGCTGTTGCCCCGCCAGTGGCTAGATTTGGTGCAGGGTAAAAGAAGGGAAGCAAATGCAGAAGTGAATGGAGAGACAATATCTGAACTACACTGGGGCAAGTCTGCAATCTCGAGCCCCCTTCCTTTCTTGTCCTGAGAACTGGCCTTTCCATGGCATATCCTGCCCCTCAGCTGGCGGGGGTGGGGGGGTCTAACCCGATCCCCATGTAGCATGAGCTGCTGCTCTGAATCTCAGAGGATGCAACAGCCTGAATTTCCAGGACTGCGTGAGGTTCATCGCCTGAGTGGGAGGCTGCACCAATGTCATGCTAAGAGGATGGAGGGTATGCATGAACAACCAGGCCCTGTGCAGTGGGCAAAGGATCTGGGTACCACGCCGCATGCAATAGGCACCAGGACCAGCTGCAAATCATTCATAGCATTTCATCTGCAAGCACAGCCCTTCCTGCCATGTTTGTGTGCTGCTTCCCTTCACCAGGCCTGTGTGGTGGCATCCTCTCACTGCCGGACAGCCCAGGTCCCTCTCTGTTGGCAGGGGGGGGACTCAAAGATCCCCATCGACGTGTCTTCTCCATGAGCTGCCGTCATCCAGGCCACCCGGCCTGATGTGAACGTGCCTTGGCAACCGCTTCACTAATCGCTCTGAAATGAAAGACTTCAGATGGAAAATTATTTTTAAAGTAGGAGTTTATATGCAATAGAGGGAAAAATATTTTGCTGCTTGTGGCTTTTACAGCCAGATTAGAAGAAAATAACATGGAAAATAACACCTCTGCCCACTGGCTGCACCCTCCCCATTAGCCTTGTTCCTCTTGACTCTCTCTCCCAGTCTTTTTACACCTGCTCTCGCTTTTCACTCTTCTCCATGCTCTTCCCTACCTTTCCTGTCCTCTTTCACGTCTGTCCATCCGTCCATCTGTTGTTCCCTCTCTTTTCTTTTGGCAGGAGACAGTCTGCAAACAACCCGTTCCTCATTTTGCCCATGTTTTCAGCTCAGCTCCTTTGAAAAAAAAAAACCATTAAAACAATAATAAAGTGGACTTCCAAGGGCACGGAGAGCTCAGGGCATCCCGCATGCTGCTTGTGGTATGACTGCACAACAGCTCCCCGTTCTCCAGGCTCCCAGGTGATTAGGAGACCTTTCTAGCTAACGCGCATTAATGCTGGTGATGGCGCCTCATTAGTGACCCGTGCGATGGAGGTGGTTTGCAGCAGTGCATCCCTGCAGGAGTGCAGCATTGTAGCGTCGAGTTTCTAATAATGCCTCCGGACATGTTTTGTGTCCCGTGATATCCCTGCCTCCGTCTCTTTACTGGATCATGCACCTCTTTATTTTTTTGCCTCTCTCCGTCCTTCCTTTCATCTCCTTTCCCCTCTCTCCTTTTCACTTTCTCTTTTTCCCTGCCTAGGGCTTGGGACAAGTCTCCAGGGCCCATGGAGAACAACACGCCTTACATACGCTCACAGGCACATGACTGCAGAAAACATGTCTTTTTTTCCTTTCTTACTCAATGGAAGAAACAAGAATTACCAGGCCCAGGACTGGTCTAACACCAGCAGTAAGCCTGTAGGATCCCCCACTTGCAGGCCAGGAGGCCAGCTCTTGCTCTCTCCCTGCAAAGTTGACACCCAGATACCCATGTGCACAGTCGGCAGCTAAATTCTGCGGTGACCCTTGGTACATCTACACTGCAGCTCCAGATCGAGTCACGGGTGTAGCTACGTCAGTAAGGTTCAACAAGGACTGCAAAACTAAGAAGTAGCAGAAATAAGCGTGCACTCACTCAGCTCCATGCTGTCATGGCTGTAGTAGTACCAGTCCCTCCAGCTATCAGAGGTATTTCTATGCTGAGCTGCAGGGCGGACTTACCCTGAGAGTTGTCTATGTTATGTTTTTGCCTTGGGACTGTTATCTCCTCTCCCTACGAGCACCCAGAGGCTTCTGGGGCATTTGCTAACAGTTGCCAGACAGATGAGCAGACTTAACCAAACCAAACAGGATTTGCTGTCAGTGCGTATAGAAAGAGCGAGCTAATGAGTCATGTCAGCTTGAAGTCAGGAAGAAGGCAGGGCAGGGTTGTGTCTTCTCACTGGCGCAGAGACGCATGAGCATTTGCAGGTCACAGCCTCCTTTCTCAGATACTGTGGGCATATCTACACATCGCTGTACGTACGGTGACATGGCTACTGCGCCGTTGCCATGCCACAGGCCTCATCCAGATAGTGTAGACTGCATACCAACCCACCCCCATCAGCCAGGTCAGTGGCTCTTCAGCCAAAAGCCACTGTCTCGCCTGGTCTCTCCTGCGGAAAGATCTGCAACTTCTGCAGACTTTCCTGTGGATCCAGGATTGGACTCTGAAGTCACTTCAAGACCCATCAGTGAACCTTGGTAGAGATCATCCTCTAATCAAGGGATTGCCAATGATAACGGCCTTGCCAGATGCTGCGCGAGGGCTCATGCTGGACTCCACCCTTGGTGTTCACTGCCCAGTGGAGAAGAGGCAGTCGTCTTGGTGGCCGCGAGTCATGGTATCTACTTCTTCTGCTCTACCCTGCTTTTATTTCAGCAAAGAAAAATCAACTCCCCGGCTTAAAACAGGCACCCCAATTTTGGAGCGCTATGGTATGCGAGCAAACACAGCCTCTACATTTGCAACAGGGCTTCTTGGCAGCTCCCTTGCAAGAAGCTACTTAAGGAATATAATTAATGAAGAAGTGAGAAGACCGATCCATTGCAATGAATGGGTTAAAAATTGGCTGGGAGATGAAAAACAAAGAGTGGGAAGAAAGGGCCAATTTCTGTCAGGTCAAAAGGCTGGTACCGGTCGGGTGCCTCAAGGGCCTGTACCCAGTATGGAGGGCTCAGGTCTGCAGGACTAGAAACGGGACATTAATCCCAGTTTTCTGCTACCATCAGCATCCACACAGTATAATCCCCCTTCCCAAACTGATTGAACTCAACCTTAAAATTACAATGGTTTTTTGCCTCCCTTGCCCTACCTGGCAGGCATCACCACAGCATCACCGCTCTGATGGTCAGGATGAATTTCTGGTCTAAATTATTCCTGTGTTTGGTGCCAATATTGTCTTTTAACTGAGGCTTTCTTCCTCCCTGGTGTTTATCCCCAGGGTGTATTTAAGGAGAGTAGTCACATCCCTTTGTTTTGCTAGGCTAACCTAGCAAAGCTGTCTTAGTGCCCTCTTGTAAGAACGGGTCTTGCTTCCTCTGATCCCCCTATTATCTCTTCTTGTCAACAATTTCAGCTTGAATTCACCTTCCTTGAATAAGGGTGTCCACAACTGCTCATCGTATTTCTTATTAATTACCTCAGACAGAGTATGAGCAGTGACATAGCACAGTTGGACTCCAAAGTCGTTCGCTTTAGTTAAGCCCTGAGAAGGCCGTGGGCAGTTTCCGACAGACACGTGTGGGAAAAGCAAAAGTCTACCATGAGGGTGGATGAGAACCTGTGCTGATCCAAGCAGAATAATGCTCAGTGGAGAAGGATGTTTGGATCACTCATGTGCCGTTATTGGGTTTAGATCAATGGTATTGGGGCAAGACAAGGACCTGGAGATTATTGTACACAGCATAATAAAGACTGCTCCAAGTGAGATGCGGTTAAGACGGCAAGCACGTTTGCTTTGGGGCTTTGCTGGTTGCCCCTGACCACCTGCCCCTCCTTTTCTGCTATATGCGTCAGGATGTTTTTCAGCATCCCTCAGAAACATGCGGCATTGGCTACAGCCAAGCCTGGGGACTTTGACTGGCACGTGCTAATGTTCCTGCTGGGACCAAAGCTGGAGGCTTTTGGTTACAGGGTTTTCAGAGCCAGACTGACCGCTATATTTGGGGTCAGGAAGGAATTGTACCCCATGGTCAGACTGGTAAGGACTGTGAGGGTTTTGCCTTCCCCCATAGTGGCGGGGTATGGACCTCTACCGCACATATTGACAACATCTCATAGAAACAGGACGCTGGCTGCCATGATTCTCCTGTTTTACCTGTGTCGTGTCAGTGTGGACGGTAGCCACGTAGATGATGGAGCGTATGGGACGGTTTGGCTAGGGCTGGTCCTGCCTCAGGTAGAAGTTGGACTAGATGACCTCTGGAGGCCCCTTCCAGCCTGATTTCTCTATGCTTCTGTGACTAGGGTGGCAAATAATATAATGGCTCTATACAACTCCCAGGCGCAGCCTCACCAGGGACACTATGGCCCAGATCCTAGTTTCCGTAAAAGCAGCCAAGCGCTACTTGCACATCTGCCTTTAGCTGCAGAAGAGGCGTTTTGGGGTACTTTGGAAGAATTTAGATCCTGTTTCCACTTTCATGCATGCTCTGCAGCGGTACCATCCTGCCTGGGAAGGTGCAGGGCGCTGTGCAAGTCATGATCAGAAAAAAGAAGAGGTGACATGACTACCTGACAAGGCAGGAGGATGGCATGCTTGCCTTTTAGCCCAGTGTTTTGGGCATTTGCCCAGACTGGGGAGCAAGACCCAACTTCAAAGCCCCTTTCATGGGCTTTAAACCCACATCTCTCACTTCACAGCAAACTGCCTTAACTACTAGGCCATGAGTTAGACAAGACAAAGAACGGGCAGCCAAGAGGAGAGGGCACGTGGGAGTAGGAGAAGCATAGCCCCGGGGGAGTTTGGCTCTGACTCAATGAGATGGCTACTCCCCTGGAAGGGAGTAGGAAGCAATAGTCCTTCCTGCTGCTGTTCATTCAATGGCTATTAAAGACAAAACGGAGAAACACCATCGAGGCTTGGGACTCTTCAGTACCCATAGGTGAAATGGGATTTGGACCCGTGTGTACTATGGGTGAAGCTGAAAGGTTGAAACGCCTTTTCATACTTGGACGCAGGAACTTTTCCATAGGGTGTCACTGAGGCTAAGACTTCAACAAGACTGACCAAGGGAGCAGACCTTTGTATGGGCAACAATACTATCCAGAGTTTCTATAGTTCATGACTTGAAAACAAGCAAACTTGGAGCAAGCTTTAAAATCTTTTGTTTCAGGATTTAAGTTCGCTCTAAGAGTCTGGGTAGCGCAGTTGGTAGAGCATCAGCCTTTTAATCTGAGAGTCTAGTGCTCAGGGGGCTGGAACCAATGGTCTCTTCCAACCCTAACATCTGCTGTCTATGGCAGGAGGAGTGAAGGGTGACGGTGAAGCTTATCCCAGTTCTACCTATTAAGGATTGTGCAGCTGCCCCTCAAGGCCCTGTCATTATTCCCAGTTGAGTCAAAATATTAGACTAAGTGGCTCATAGTGCCCTAGTTGTTAGGGGCTGGAAGGGACCTTACCAGTTGTTCGGTCCAGCTCCCCTGCACGTGGGCAGAAAAGACCACTGAGCTCAAATGACCCCAGCAAAGTGGGCATCAAGATGTTTTTTGAAGATCACCAAGGTGGTGACTGTACCGCCTCTGCGGGGAACCTTGTAAAGAAGTTTTTCCTTATGTCTAGCCTGAAGCAATCTTCAATCAGCTTGTGCCCATTCTTTCTTGTCCTCGGACCTTGGTCAATAGATGCTCCCCCAAGCCCTGGCATACGCCCCTGATGTACTTATATAGGCTGCAACCAAGTCCCCCCTGAGTCTTTTCTTCTCCAAGCTGAACAACCCCAAGTCCCCTCAGCCTCTCCTCATTCATCTTGGTCTCCAGGCCCCTAGTCATGCATGTGGCCCTCCTCTGGACTCTCTTGAGCTTCTCCACATCCTTCCTGAAGTGCAAAAACCAGAACATGATCTGGCTCGGCAGTTTTTAGGTGCCTATAGAGAGAAGGGATCTTTAGAGTGCATGGCTCTAAACCACCCTACATTGTCTTAACCCACATGTGGAGTGGGGACAAGGGGAGGATGCAACAGGAACGGTGGCCAAGGGGGGAGTGACATAAAGTAGGTCCCATGTCTAATGCTTTTCAGCACTTGTGATTGCTACATATCTCCTCATTCAGGGGGGTGTGCATGCATGCAGATGTCTGTGGACATTGGTCTGAATCATTGCTGTCAAAACCTGCCCCGCCGGTTCTCTATGGGAGCTCACAGAGGAGCAAGGACAGGAGCTGGATCTTCTCACAATTAGATTGCAAGTGCACCGCTTCCTTTTGGCTAATCGATTCAGCCCTTTACCTCCCATGACAGACTCCCTTGGCCTCAGATCCTGCAGGAATTGGTTCAGTTTCTGTGGATAACTCGGCCAGCATATCATTAAACTGACTTGAGAGACTTTACGTCCCATGGATTATTTGAAGGCGAATGTTCTTCGGTGTGGCCTGGTCATTTTAAAACCAATTTGTCAGCAGATGCATGACAAATAGGTCCAAGGAGGTGATACTTCCCCTCTATCGGGCGCTGGTCAGACCGCAGCTGGAGTACTGCGTGCAATTCTGGGCGCCGCACTTCACGAAGGATGCGGATAACCTGGAGAGGGTCCAGAGAAGGGCCACTCGTATGGTTAAGGGCCTGCAGGCCAAGCCCTACGAGGAGAGATTAGAGAAACTGGACCTTTTCAGCCTCCGCAAGAGAAGGTTGAGAGGCGACCTGGTGGCTGCCTATAAGTTCGTCAGGGGGGCACAGAAGGGAATTGGTGAGTATTTATTCACCAAGGCCCCCCCGGGGGTTACAAGAAATAATGGCCACAAGCTAGAAGAGAGCAGATTTAGATTGGATATTAGGAGGAACTTCTTCACAGTTCGAGTGGCCAAGGTCTGGAACAGGCTCCCAAGGGAGGTGGTGCTCTCCCCTACCCTGGGGGTATTCAAGAGAAGGTTGGATGTGTATCTAGCTGGGGTAATGTAGGCCCAGCACTCTTTCCTGCTTATGCAGGGGGTCGGACTCGATGATCTGTTGAGGTCCCTTCCGACCCTAGTATCTATGAATCTATGAATCTGATTATTTCCCACCTGTTTATTTGCCTGTTTATGAAAGTTGCATTATTCAGCCACAGAGCAGAAACAAGCCCATGCGACTCATCAGCTGGCAGCCAGTCCCACACCATAAATAACAAAGATCCTATGTCTCTAGGTCATATCCTACCTGACAGCTCCCTATCACTGTAGTGGTACAGGAGTAGCTTGTGAGCAAGTCATGGGCTGACTCTGCAGCTAGCCAGCGTTCCTCGCTCGGTTTTAAATAGCAAAACCAATTGTATATTTACCAATAGGTCACCACCAAAAAATGAAGGGGCAAAATTCACTCAATGGATTATGCACTAAAGGAATTATTCACTGAATAATGGATGAATAATGGATGATTCACCATCAACTGAACTGGAGATATGATAATTGGCACCAGTAATAGATGAGCCCAATACTCACAGCTCAGAGGTCGACGTTAGATTCTCCAGCGACGAGCACAACATTAGTGCCCGGGTTAATGGATCTCTATGCTTCGTATGATGCAGAAAGGCAGACTGGATGGTCATAATGGATCTCTTTTAGCCTTAAGGTTTATTGCATCTCATAAACGTGTATATCACCCTTGAACTAGGCCCTTGCAGTGTTTCTTGGAGGTCTCCCATTGAAGCCCTGCCTCATCTTCCAGCTGCTTAGAGGCACTCGGAGAGCATCGCAGCTCGAAGTGATAATGCCTGATGGATGGCTCAGTCCCCGGTGGAAGAGGCCTGCCGCCCAAGGGTTCAGCTGACGATAGGAATCTTTCGATGTTTCCCAGTTAAAGAAAATGAAAATGTCCTTTATATCAGGGTAAATAATCCTTCTTAGGCTTTAAAGCTCCGGACGAACAGTTGATTCTACTTTCTTGTCAGATCCTAATCTGACATGCTGATAATGAAGAGAGGGGGAAGAAATAACAGAGAGGAAAGCCAGGAACAAAGCCGTGTCATCGGCAGGATTTGCGGGGGGGCCTTAAAATGAAATTAAATATTAGAAGGTGGAAAATAAAATGGAGACAGGCTGTGCTGAAAGCGATATGGGAGAGAGATGGAGAGAGACAAAGAATGACAGCTGATCAGTTTAAGCATGAAAGAATAGAAAGGAAGAGAATAATAATGCCGGCTTGTAAAGCCGAAATCAGATTATAGCTTCCTCCAGTGAATTAACTCTCATGTAATGTAGTGCAGAAGACTCTGTCGAGCTGGGGCACGTCCCCGCTGGGTGGCACTGGGACACGAAACCGCTGCTAGCATGTGTGCGCAACATTGCGCATGTGCACGTCCGAGGCATACGTTATACCTGTGCATATGAACAAGACATACAATCTGCGGAAGGGAGAGATCATTAAATGAATGTGTGCCTGCGAGTATGTGCCATTAAACCTTTACTGGTGTTTATGTCCAGCAGTAAATCTTTATTTACAGTCCCTGTGGGCGCCACTCTGGGATGGGGCCTTCGTGAACCAGAGGATCAGATTGCCACAAGGGCTCACAGGTGGCTCACGGGGGTG
>NW_017728931.1:139561598-139572335 GCF_001723895.1 Crocodylus porosus | reverse complement strand
TTTCTCCTTCCTGGGCTGGACCAGCTGCTGGGAATTAAGGGTGGGCGGATCTGTCTGCTGGATTCAAGTGTCTTTTGCCTTTCTCTCTCATTAATGAATTAAAAAGGGGTGGAGTGGGGGGGGGGGTCCACCTGATATTCACCCCCTGCAGGCTTAGCTCAGTGGAAAGGATACTGCACTTGAGTCAGAGACTTTCTGCTTCAGTTTTCCCATGAACCCCAAAGGCAACTGAGTCAAAACCTCTCACGTGTTTCTTCCAGAGTACGAGAGCAGCAGGAAGCCCAAATCAAGAGGACTCCAGGAGACTTGCCCCTTCCTCCCTCCATCCTGCCATACCTCTCTTCTTGACTAGCCTCAGCGGCTTGATGCCCACCTGGCTGGGGCCAGCTGATCCCAGCGGTCTTCCCTGCCCACGTGCAGGGGGGCCGGACCCGATGATCTTGTTAGGGGCTGGAAGGGACCTTACATCTATGAAACTATAATCTATCTTATCGTCCAAGAAGGAGAAAACCAGCTCTGTAGCCGGCAGAACCAACCCACCCGCCTTCCTTGTAACGGCAGGCATTGCTCAATGCCTGCTGTTGGCCAAGGGCAATATCAGATCCTCGAGGACAATCAAGTCAACTGGAAACCTCCTGTGGGCCCTGATGGGCTATCGGTGCTGCAGAAGGGCATGCTCAGACCTCTGGTTAGACCGGTCTTGATTTTGGCAGGTGAAAGAGGAGGTGCGGTGGGGAGAAGGCTCCAGGAAGCATAATTTGTGGTTGTGCCAGGACTAGTGGGTGGAGTAGCACCCCGAATCACGGGGAAACCTGCAGATGCTGCCAAGCTGCAGCCGCACAGTCGAACTGGCAGGGGAAAAGGCAACAGAGGCCAAGTGTACAATCCAGCTGGCACGGAAACGGGTGCAAAAGAGAGATGGCAAAGAGTGCTATCAGGCCCCGTTGCTGTTCCTCTGCCAATGCCAGCCCATTTCCCCTCAAGGAGCATCTCTGCTGTCCTCTCTTCCCAGCAGCTCTCCTGCTTTTCTCTGTGCTGCCACTGCACTGCCCTGCTCCGACCTGAACCACAGCTTCCTGGGATACCCCTGTCCCTCCTACGTGCCAGTGCCCTCCTCATTCCCTCTAGTGCTTCTGCACCACCTCTCTCAAGTAGGAGCACAAGCCTGTTGTTTTACAGAGCCCCTCCAACCCTCCCCTCTCTCTGTGCTAATGTAGCTCACTTCTCTAAGGTGTCTGGTGAGGGGTGGGGATGTGTCCATCTCATTTCCACTGGACTGAGGATGGGCAACTGGTGCAAAAGTAAGAGATGACTCGGCTTGACCCCATTTTCACCAAAAGCAGGATCTGGGCCATGCCCCAAAACACAGTGCATCAGTGGCAGAGCTGAGATTAGAAACCCAGAGCCCTCTGCTTCAGTAGTTAGATAGCACCACCTCCCCCCACCCCATCCTGCAGGATACAAAGCAATCCCAAATGTACTTTAGATAAGAACAGACCCATCTGTATCGCAGTGACATTGCATTGTGATACACTGACGTGCCCAATCCACCTTTCTCCTGCTGCTCTGCAGGAGAGAATGCCTAAAGATGTTCATCGCTTTCTCCAACAGCCATGGGATAATTAACCCTGTCATTTGTGGTTATATGAAGTGCTTTGTTTCCCTGGCCCCAGCGCTCTGAGCTTCAGTACAGTACTTCCCAGCTAGCTCATCCCAGACCCTTCCTATCTGCTAGGAAACAAGGTAATAAATTGTTCTCATCTCGCTACTCCTCGGTGTTGCTGCTGCCGCAGCACCTTGTGAGAAAGTTATCATTAGAGGAGCTGCAGATGATGCTGAACTTCAATTAGGCCCTGCTGGCAAATTAGTTGTGCAGGGTGACATTTTCCAATCATGCAACATTAGCATCCTCCCTAATTATGAAAATGTAAAGCTAACTTCTGTTTCATAATAAATTAGACCAGTCCTCGCTGTATCTAAAACACACACACACACACACAACGCATTTTCACTGGCTTGCTTTTCCCATATTGCTGTGGTTTGGGAATAGATGGCACATTTGCTAGATCTCCAAGAGCTGCTGCTTCCTTGCAAAGTCACACCCTTTCAAGAGACAGTGAATGCTAGGGACAGGAGGTCAGGATGCCAGGCAGCAATGGGGAAAACCATCAGAGAGAGGAGACTCTGCCCCCCTCACATCATTGGGGATGGGGGCTGTACAAGCTGGGTCTAAACTGCACCAGATTGTTGCAGGTCGTAGGCCTGAGAAATAAAGAGCCAGAGTCTATTCCATCTAGTAGGCGTCTAACTGGGCTTGAGTGCCCAAATGTGCTCCAACTCCACCCTGAAAGTCCATTAATACATCTACTTTTGTAACATGCCATTATAGGACCCTTAGGATTGAGTCACAAAAAGCAGCCAGGAGGAGATGGACCAACCCACCTGCTGCAATAACTGTTTTTCAGACCTGAGCAGAGTGGAAGAGAATCACACTTAGGGCCACATCACACCTTACACTTAGGATGCATTAACTTCACTTCAAATGTGAGCAACTGCACATTCAGCAGTAAAACCCACGCTAAGTGGGCTCATACTGTAGCAATGTTATGACTTTTTGCACGAGGAGGATCTCCAGTTTCCATTAACACATGTTCAGCTACTGTTGCGCCACTCCATGGGGATAATACCGGCAATTTGTGGTCCTTAGCCAGCTGTGACATCAGCCAGGGGATGCCTCTGCTGTACCAAGCCTCTGGGTGGGATGAGAAAAGTCACACATGTTGAATGAGTTTGTTTTAGGGGTCAGGAGAAAGGATCCTGGATTTTTCACTTGTCAGGGTCCTCCAGGATCAAGCTGAAAGCTGGGTGCCTCCAGCCCCAAAGGGGCCAAGGCTGGGACTGACAATCTAGTCCTAGCCCCAGAACTGCACCAGAGCTGGTCCAAGCCTCCAGTGCGGTGCCAGGGCTGGGCCTGATCATCAGTGAGTGGTGCGTGTTGGGGAGCATAGTAAGCATTACCATGCACCTGCTCAGGGCACATCCCAATGTTAATACAACACAGCTTTAACATGCACTGCAGTGATGATTGACCCCCCACCCCCACCCCACCCCCTGCATACACCCGAAGACACACAGCTCCCAGACTACTTTTATCACTGAATGAAACAGAAACAGAAAGCAAAGGAGCGTCTGTCCAGAGGGAAAACCAGATGGAGAGAGCCAGGTAGTCCTGGGTGAGCAGGACAGAGAAGGACAAAAGAGACATTACCAAGGGGAGTATTACAGGGCAGGGAGTATCAGAGTGAGTATAAGCCAGTGTCCGGCAGCACAGAGTATAGGTAGATGATCAGAAAGTATGAGGATCAGAAAGCATGAGGTCACCAAGCATGTCCAAAAACACCAGACAGCTTAAGGAAAATACAGGATGAGATGGAAAGGGCGTAGGGTGTTTGAACAGGTGTGCTCTGGGGGAAGGGGACCTCGCAGGTGTCCTTTCATCATGCCTGAATACTTCGCTTTGCTTGAAGGAGCTCCAGCCCTGAGATGAAGACTTCCAGCACGATGCTTTTAAACCAGTGCAGAAACTGCAGGTCTCACCTCTGCTCCTGGGAGCAGGTGGGCAGCTCTGCCTCGCAGGGGAGGGATGTCAGCACAGCAGCTTCTGAACCCAGGGTCTAGCACCTGCCGTGATTTATTCTCAGCATCAAATGCACGTTGGCAGCTATTGCCAAGGCTGTTACCTTGTGTGGATCTGCAGCTGGGGATCCATCCCATCTAAGCCTTTCTGGGCACTTGAGAAAGATGGCTCCTACTCCAGGCCTGCTTAAAACTCCCAGTCTGAGAAGTGGCCAGAGGTCAGATGAAGGGGATTTGCTGAGCACAGAACGGTATATTCAGTAAGCAGCGTGGCAGCGATTGGTCTTTGAGGCTAGGCACAGATATTAAACTTATCACACTTTATGCATGCAGAAAGGGCTCTAAAACTGTAACCCAACAGACATTCGTGGCTCTCAGAACGCAGTCTGACATTTTTAAAGCGCTTTAAATTAACCCTCGACAGACGAGGTATTAAACTAAAGTGCTTTCTCTTACAGTGCTTTCTTGAACGTCTATGCCAGATCCCAGCAAGGGCTGCCTTCGAGTGCGACTGCCACCATCCCAGGTTCTGCCAGGGACTTTCTGAAGGACTGTACTTAGCCTAAAAGTCACTTAAATATGAAGCGGTAGGAGCCCTATGGAGGACCTCAGAGTACTGGTGCTATACATAGAGGCACCTGGGGACACTGTATAAAAAAAAAGAGACGTACAGGAGGATGAGGCTGGGGGCAGGTGCTCCCAGGTCTTCAGATAACGTGCTCTGCAAATACCCAGCTGCATTGCCTGCCTTAAAAGCAAATCACACAATCTCATTTCAATAGTGAGTAGTGGGGTCAGGGCCTCCCCCTAGGAACCTTCCCCATTAAAGAAAACAAGCAGTGTCATCAGAGCCCGCGCCCTGTGTGTGTGCATGTGTTAGCAGGCTTGATTGGCAACTCGCTGGTTCCCATTGACTCTGCAAGGCAATGAATCCTCAGGCTACCTGCCGTTCCCATTATATCCGGACCATTCATCCTTCCTTTCCAGTCCCCTCTGATACATGCATATAAAAACTCGAGTGATAATAAGGCAAACAAGAGGGAGGGATTTTTTTCCCCGCCCAGACAGCAGGCAGGATATTTCCGCTGCCCATTCTTTTACCATGCTCTGAAATAATCCAATTGTATCTGCCACAGTCCCCTTTTTGCCAATCGAATTCAATTGCAGCCGTGAGTCGACAAGCGCTTCGAATAATGCATTTGTTTTAGGGGTCAAAGGGTTTTGCTTGCTCATCCCAGCTTGGGAAAGAGCCATGTTAGCAATGCTGGAGAGGAACCTGGAAGTGCGAGAGGAAGGATCAATATTCAAAACACATTAACACCGGTGGGTTGCAAATGAAGTTTGCAGCTGCTGAGCATTGCTGATTCCACTGTAAGCCTCAGTTCAGATGGTTCATTTCTCTTAAGGATCAATGCCACAACTGATGGCTACTGAAGTTGCTTTCTTCACGGAGTGCATGAGGGTTTAAAGTTAATTTCTCAGGGGATCGAATACCAACTCATCTGTGTAAGAAAGCCGATCCCAAGTGTGTAACTTTTAAGATCAGTCAGAGCCTCTCTGGACTCAGAAGCTGGACCCAGGGCCAAACCCTGGCCCCACAGTCTGGATCTATATCAATACTTCTATATAGATATATCCACATCCAACCACATCACAAATTCAGAGGAAACATATTTGAACCTGTGATTTCTGTCCAAGAGCAATATAAATGTGGAGATAGCAGAGGACCACGTAGCCCTTGTTACATGGTCATGTGTTTTGCAATATTAGATGGTTTAAAAAAAACAACACTCTTTTGACCCCCTGAATGATGGGCGTTATTAAAAATAAGCAAGATTTAACAATCAAAGAAGCTGTCCTGGCAGGCTGATGACAACTGATAGAAAATGATGTGCTGAAAAAAACCCACTAATCTATATCAGAAGTGATCGACTATTTGGGCCCGGACCATGGGATACGGACCATGTCGGATACGGACCACGGGGCTTCCCACAGGCTGAATCAGACTGCAAGACTTCCCATGGGTTGGATGACCCATAAGCGGAGGCAGCATTGGGCTCCACACCTGCCGAAGCCGCTGTTTTGGTGCGGCTCTGAAACCCCGAGCTAGAGTCTGTGGGTTATGCTGTGAGGCAGGGGGGTTTATAAACCGTCCAAAACCCTTGACTAATTTTTAATTCTTACTCTGGATCTTGTCATTATTCCTATAAAAGACCAATTTTTTTATTTTGTTATTTTTTAATGCTGCCAAGTTCTAGGCCTCACTGACATCCGTGGGGCAAGGAAATTCGCTGGCTAATCATGCAAAATGAGATTTTCTTTGATCAGGTTTGAATTTCCCACCTTTCACTGTCTCTGGAAGTTCCCTTGTTCTTGTGTTAGGAAAAGGGGAATTGTTATTTCTATAAATAATGCAAAGCAGGATTGACAGAACCAGCTTTGTATTAGTCACAAACTCGGATAAGAAAGTTCTTCAGCAGTTATAAAGTAAGCACAAGCAGAGCTCTTTAGTTACCTGAACAACGGGCTAAACCCACTGTTAATTAGCCAAGATGCAGGTATTTTAAACAAGCGTCCCCAGTGCCCCCGAATGTTGCTCTGGGCTATCAGTTCAGGGCTGACGCAGAAAGAAGAGGGTTCATTTCTGAGTCACCAGCATAAGCTGCTTATTTCTTGGAGGTCTTTCATCCAAGTGCTTGACCTAGCCTGATTCTGCTCAGTTAATGAGATCTGACAGTATCACGGACAAAGGTGGAGTGGCTGCAGGATCTGCGGTGGATTGAACTGAACTTCCACGGAGAGTAACTGTCTACCACGAGACCTATCGTGACTCATGTGCAGTAGGATTATTGTGCAGCTGGTCTGGTCCTCTCCTTGCAATACATCAGCCGATTATGGCGAGGAAACCAGATAATCTTAATTCCCTCGGCATATTTTATATCCAGGCTGAGGGGTAGATGATGCCCATTTATTTGCTTGCACAAGTAATGCTTAATTTAATAGTGCAGGCATTATTGGCTCCCTCTGCTTCATCCTTCATGGATATTTTGCCTCATGCTGCCAGTTTATCCAGGCATGGACCACATATGCATCTGTGTCTGCACGGTACCTAGCAATAGGGACAAACCCTAAGCGTGGGCTCTACCCACTGTCATAACATTAAGAGCAGCTCTAGACACTGTGGATTCCCTGGGGGTGGGGGTCTAGGTCTGTGCAGACGTGTGTGCATGCCTGAGTGCATTATCCAGGTATATCCTCTTCTTCATGGAGTCCCTAAAATGGGATCATAAAGCTGTACAGGAAAAAATCTCAGTTCCTTCAATTTGAGACGACAGTTTTCCAAGCTGACCATTCATTTAGGGTGCAGCTCTTTCACCTAAGCAGGCCGGTCTCCATTTGATCACCAATCAGGTTGTGCATCCGGCCATAAGAGGCTTCAGTTTGGGCAGCCCAACAACAGCTAAGGCTGAAACCATTACCATTCGGTGAGTGGCAGGGTGAGACACTGAGTTCAAGCCCTGATTGTGTGCAAATTATCTGACCCTCATTGCTTATGCACCCAAAAGGTCTGTTAGTCACCACTTTCCCAATCCTATCTGGGGGCGCTTGTACAGGTTATCAGGTTTCTATAACTAAAGATATTCAGCCTGGCTGAAAACAAACCCCATGGGAGAAATAAAGTATTTCCACTGTAAGAGGCTTGTGTGGTACATTCTGCTCCAATTACACCTTTCAGTGACTGAAAGCAAAATAAATATTATAGTTCACGTGCCCAACTTTCCAAGAGGATCCCTGCCTTGGATTGTAGAGGCAATCAACATGCACTGCATCTACACTATTAACAAAAATCAAGCAGCTCCCCCCACCCCGACAAGCCTGATGCTGTATTGCAGGAGGGGTCATTAACAGATCACCATTGCACACAGAAACAGTCCCATTATTCAAATGTCACGAGTTAATACCAAACACAAAAGCGAAATAAAACCCTTTGCTGAGTGGTATTGATCTAACAAAGGCCGCAATGTTATTATAGCCATATTTCTGCTTGGAGAAATCTTTGAATCCCATGCAAAATTATCAGGCGGGAAGAGTTACAGATCACTGCTCATGACCGTCAACACTTTCAATAGGTTGAGGACAGTCACTTTGACCCTCTAGTAACTGTCTGATCCTGATCCCATTTACATGGATATAAATTGGGAGGAATGCAACTGATCTCAGTGCCAGTGTGAAGTGAGGCCCCTAGCAGACTTTCCCAAACCTTGGCAGGTGCTTGCACAAGCCTGCGCAGTTCCCTGGTCCCGAACAGTTGGATTTTCCAATGACTATGACTAGACGATGGCAAAAAGCTCTTCCCATCCCGTGGTTGCTCTGTGGCCCATGTGAAGTGAATTGTGTCTTTCTCAAGTAGTTAGATGACCCCAGAACCACCAGTGTATCCAAGTGCTTCCCTCTTTGGGCACGTCTACACGTGTGCTTTAATGCACAGTAGACTATTTTGCTGCGCATTAGCATAATATCATGGTTTTTTTGTGTGACACTTTAATGTGCAGTAAAGTAGTCTACTGTGCATTAAGTGTTACTAAAAAAAGGTGTTCAACTACTGTGCATTAGCACAACCTAATGAGCATTCATTTAGTACCTCACATTGGAGGTACTAAATTTAATGAGTGTTAGAAAAGGCACATTAAGATATGCCCTTTAATGGGTTTATTCCCACTCCCCTGTGAAGTAAGGAAGTGCTGGTATCCCCGGCTGAGACACAGAAAGGGTGGATCAACATGGGCACACCACAACGCTCAGTGGTGTGGTATCGGATTTAGGTATTAGAAAGAAAAATAAGCCCAACCAAAAAAAACCCAACCCAGAATAATTCCACCCCAGCAGCCACAAAATCCACTAGGCAGCTAAATTCACTTAAAGGCCTAAGTTTTAGGCTGGCAAGATCCCAAGGTAGACACTGCAGGCTTCCAAGCCTTCTTCCTGAGCAATTGGCAAAGCAATCTTTATTTAAGTGTCTATTTTGCACTCCTGGCTGCTTTCTTATCCCAAGGCTATTCATCTCTCTGCTGCCCCCTTCATACTATAACCATCACTGTTAGCCAGTAGCTCTGCTTGTTTCCATAGTGTGGGAAGGGCATGACTAACTGGGAGGAAAGTGCACTTTAATGCTGCGTGCAACGGGAGGGGAAGATGCATGTTGCAGGATGAGACCAAGGTGGGGGGATGTTTATAGCCTGGAATCAAGAAGGCTCAAGAGGGACATAATTGCAGCCAATAAATACCATCAAGGCAATCGTGTAAGTGAAAGAAGGGAATTCGTTGAAGGCAGAAGGGCAAGAAGCAATGGCCTGGAGCTAACAAAGGAAAAGTTTAGGCTACAAAGGAGGAGAAATGTGTTAGCTGAACTGGATGATGAAGCACACTCCTAGGAGAAGAGGGTAGACACAAGTGCTGCAGATATTCATGGTAATACGGGCCAGGAAAGAGGAAGGCAAGAGGCAAGTGGGTTGTTCTGGCCTTAGTTTCTATGCCCTTAATGAATCTAATGGTGACACTTCATAGTAGAGAGGCCCTAGATATCCACAGCAGTAAAAAATCATTGACCAGAGGCCAAAGTCTCAGTCTTGTCTATTCTTTACTCAGTCCTTCCTGAAGCAAAGCTCTTTTGGACTGGAGTTGGAGTTCTCCCAACTAAGCACCGAGCAAAAAACTGTGAAAGGCCTACAACCTTTTGGCACTGGAGGGCCACGTCATTGAAGGGGATTGGGAATATGGACATATGAAAGAGCCTGGGGGCGCCTCTATCTCCCTATCTGTACCATGGAGATGATAACTTTTCTTCCCTTTGCAAAACACTTTGACATTGAAGGGCAGAACATGCTGTATGAGAGCGAGGTGCCATTACCATAATTATTATTTGCAGACAGTGCTCCTTAAAGAAGCTTTTAGTACTTTCTCCTTCCATTAACCATGCGGAGCCAACACAGATGAGGGCATTGTGTCCCACTCCATTTTACTTTAAACAGCCCCCACCACCTTGTTCCTGGCATGCCCAATTCCCCATCCAAGGTTGCTTCCTATGTTCCAGTCAGTTCCCTCTGTGCAAATGAATCTGTGCCAATAGAGTTGCAGAGAGGTAATGGAGCAAAGCCGGGCCTGGCACTGCTCTGTGAAAAGGCAGCAAAGGAAAAGGAAAGGTTGAGAGTGTATTAGGTACAGAAGGGAGGCTTCTTTACCCGCTAGGTTTAGAAGAGGGCATGGGGAGGACTCCCTTGCACAGTCAGCCGAGAAGGCCTCACCTTACAGCATAGGTTTGCTTTTGAATTTTGAACCCACAGCCCTGCCAAACAAAACATACGTTAAGGCATGATCGTTTTGAGCTGGAAATTGCTCAAGATTTCATAGAGGACTGGAAGGGTCCTTGGAAGATCATCGAGTCCGGCCCCCCGCCCAAAGGGGCAGGGAATCAGCTGGGGTCACAGGGTCCCAGCAAGATAAGCATCCAATTTGCTCTTGAAGGTGTTCAATGTAGGTGCTTGAACCACCTCTAATGGCAGGCTGCTCCAGACCTTGGGGGCTTGGACAGTAAAGAAATTCTTCCTTGTGTCCAGCCTGAAACGGTCTCTCAGTAGTTTATGACCGTTCGACCTCATTATCCCTTGGGGTGCTCTGGTGAACAAACGTTCCCCCAGATCCTGGTGGTCACCCTGATAAACTTATAGGTGGCCATCAGATCACGCCTGAGCCTACGCTTTTCCAGGCTAAAGAGCCCCATGGCTCTCAGCCTGTCGTCATAAGGTCTGCTTTCCTGACCTCTGATCATGCGCGTGGCTCTCCTCTGGACTCTCTCAAGCTCCTCCGCATCCTTTTTGAATTGTGGAGCCCAGAACTGGACGCAGTACTCCAGCTGCGGCCTCACTAAGGCCGAGTACAAGGGGAGAATGACATCCCGGGATTTGCTCGAGAAGCATCCATGGATGCAAGCCAGCGTTTTGGTCGCTTTACTAGCCGCAGCATTGCATTGCAGGCTCATGTTCATCTTGTGGTCAATGATGACCCCCAAGTCTCTTTCTTCTGTAGTGCTAGCCAGCGTAGCAC
>NW_017728931.1:139545105-139561198 GCF_001723895.1 Crocodylus porosus | reverse complement strand
GTCAGGCTGATGGGCCTGTAGTTAGCCGGATCCACTCTCCTCCCTTTCTTGAAGATCGGCACCACATTGGCCTTCTTCCAGTCTTCGGGCACTGCACCAGAGCGCCAGGAGTTTTCAGAGATCGGTGCCAGGGGCTGGGCTATGACGCTCGCCAGCTCCCTGAGTACCCTGGGGTGCAGATTGTCAGGGCCGGCTGCCTTGAAGGTATCCAAAGAGTCAGAAGCAAGATGAAAAAGTTGAAAATTCAAAAAGAAAATCCTTGGATTTTGGAGCCAGTCTCACTTGGTACCACAGCTTTTGGCACCTACTTTCTCCATGGGTCAACAAAGGCACCCAGTCAGGTTTTCCAGCTTTTTCAGTGGCAAGTAGCTTTGATTTTAAATGAAAGGCAGAGGAATAAAAGCAAGTTCTCCAGGACTAAGAACTCACGGTACACATACCCACTGCAAGGGGCTGCAGTAGCTCTGACAATAAAGTGGTTGCTAGCTGCAGACACAAAGCAGAACTCTTCCAAAAGTAAAGTTACCCAACAAGGAAGCCTCAGGGAATTGCAGTTTTGGAGCTATATTTACCACCAAGCTGAGCCCCAGATGTGTTTTTCATTTCTCCTGCCTTTCACCGAGCTCGGTACTTTCTGCTTGGGGACTGAGCCAGAAGCAGAGGAGCTGAAACACTACACGAAAGCCTGGTCTCTGGAGGCTTCTGGCCTGGTTTTGCAGACTAAGGCGATCTGGAGAGTATGGATGAGGTTCGGCTAATTAGCAGCAGCGTTTATGTGGACCTTTGACACTCGGGAAGTTTCCCCATCACTGTCCCTATTAGCCACGTGCAGGGTTTATTTATTCCCATGGGCCTATTATCAAGTCAAATCCCAGGGGGATTTCTCCCGTAACTGAGTCAGAAGGGCCCAAGCTAGCTGGACTCGGGAAGTACAAGAGACGGAGACTGTCCGGGCAGGATTCGTGCAGTCTGCTCCGCACAGATCCCAAAATAATTCATGTGCTCAGCGTGTGGCTGCTTTTCCCTTCCTCCAGCAAGTCAATTGAAACCCAAACCTGAACTGCCCCTTGAAACACCACCCTTCACCCTTAACTGAGGGAAACCACCTCCCAAACACGACCCCCCCACTTGCCCCAAAGCCCGTTTCCCCTCCCTCCTTAGCTAGGGAAGATTTTCAAGGCTGGGACTAACGCGTCTGCTTTTAAATGGGATGGGAACGTCCCTTATTTCTCAGCTTTCTAGGGATTTAGGGAGGAGGGTCATGAAGATTGAGCCAGGAAAAGCTTGCGGTGGGGAAATGGGTGCAATTCTATGGCTTAGGGCAAATTCAGCAAATGACCCCATAAACCACCGGGTCAAAAGGTGCACGCGATCAGCCTAAACCGGAGTCGGTGGCATGGCGGTCGATCGAATGTGTTCAGACTGACAGCAAGGTTGACGTTCACGCTAGAGAACGGAGAAAAAGAAACAGCGGGTGGGTAGAGTCCTTCCCCAGGCTGGGAAGTCACCGATTAAAGGAACGGTCAGGAACGTTATCCCCTTCCCCGAAAAATAATTAATTCATCTAAGGACAATCAGAAAGACAAAGGATCTGCGTAAGGAGGAGGAGGGCTGGCATTTCCAGCCCTGTATGTGGTATTGAGGTTCAGAGTATATTGTGCTGGGGTTTCTTTACCACACCTACAATACTGCAGTGAAATGAAAAAAAAAGAGAGAGAGAGAGAGAGAAACACTGCTACCAGTGCTGGCATTTTAATATTGAAAGGTTGTGAAATCTAATAAGAGCTACAAGAGAGGTTGATGTATTTTTTTTTTCCTGGCGCTACGATGAAATTGGGATTCAATAAGTAAATGTGACAGAATATGCAATTTCCCATAGATTTCGTGCAGCGGGGCGCTTCCTGCTTAATAACCTTAAACCGTTATTTTTTTCTGTACCCCAATGAAGATCTCTTGCCTCCATCTTATCTGAATAATACTTCATCTGAATAAAGTGCAGGCTGCCACTTCAGCTGCACCTTATCACTGCCTGATGGTACAGCGCGGACAGGCTTAAATATTTTGGGGGGGATTTTTTTTTTTTAATGATATCTTCCTCCTTGTTTGTGCAAGGACTTAGATGTGTGCATTTGTATGAGCATCCAGGGCCTGATTCTCAGGATGGATATCTCCCTTCTGTGCTGCTCTGGTTGTGTAAAGCAGCCTTAAAATGAGTATAGTTATAGATCTCTCCTAAAGGATTCCCTGACTAGTACTGTGATGATATAAAGGCTTTACAGTGCTCCTGCTCATGGTACTTTGCAAGGTCTAAGGAGGAATCACTTTGTTGTGCACTATGGATATTTTCTGCTTCCTGGGACAGCTCTGATTTATGGCAGGCACAGGCCAGGCCTCTTCTTGCTGTCCCAGCAGCAAGGATATGCACCAAGGGCTGAAACCCATCTTTGCAAGACCTCCTACCTTTGCCCCAGGTACAGGACCCGAGTAACAGAGGACTAAACCCACTGTTCCCAGGTGTTAAACAAAACCTGAAGAGCAACCCCCAAGGAAGGGGCTGCTACAGCCAGTTCAATCGTAGCTCTTGATTTGCAGCCTAAAGGTAAAAGGTGGCCTTGCTCCCCTCTGCCTTTTCTTGAGAAGTGGGTCCCTGTTTAAGACACCGGTGGAACAGACATATCACGAACGCCAAACCAAAAAAAAAAGGCCCACTTCATTTCAAGTATCAGCAACTGTCTCTCTCAAAAGTCATCGGGGAGATTCAGATCTGCCGCTGCAAGCAGTGCAGTTTCCCCTGCTTGTGCTAACCGTGCATTTGATCTAAGGGCTCAAGTGTCTAAGTTTAATGGCCCAGCTGATTCAATGGAACTTACTGTCATCATCAATTAACTTGACTTGATACCGAGATAACAACAGCTGCAAGGGCCGCAAACCCTTTCTGCGCCGGCCTGATCTCGTATATTGATTTCAATAAGGTATCGCACAAATCCTCGAACGCTCTAATTTTGAAATCAATGGAGCTGGGCCCACTGACACCAGCAGAGTGTCTGGAAAATCAGATGCGTGCTTTTGACAATAAACCAGTGATTTAAATTATTTGTCCAATTCCTTGAGGATGGGCAGGGAGTCAAACAGAGATGCCGCAAAGGAGGAAGCTGCATTAGCTAGATGAGAATTCACGTGCTGAGAGCAGAGCGACTGAACGAGGGGGGCTTAAACCACGGCCTCACCTATCGATGCTGTGTATGATATGCTTTAAAGGAGCAGAAAACCAGTTCTGACAAGGGCCAGGGCTGAGATGTGTTGGCACGCACATGTGTGTGACCTGCATGGGAAAACAGGTGATGCTGCTCCATGGGGGGGGAATGAGGGGTTCACGTTTGGGACAGGAGGGGGATGTGCAGGGTCAGAGAGTGGCTGATCCCAAATTGTGTTCTGATGCTTATCCTAAGGCTGAGGGTGGCTGGTCTTCTTAGCTCCATATCCTTATGCCCAGGTACACCAAGGAGGAAAGAGCAGTGAAAAACATGTAAAGATGCAAAAATTAGACAAGAGAGCAAGCACTGGTGCTAGAAGTGAAAAGCCATGGGAGGAGAGACCCTTATTAACGTAGCTGATGGAGTCACGTTCCCAGCAAAGACGGTGTGGGGGACTGGGATGTTTGGGCCAAGCAGTTTTTCTTTCTGTGAAGTAGAAAGGTCCTTTTTTACCTTACCCAACCCATGTAAGGGAATTTAGCCCCTTGAGAGCATGTGGCTGTGAGCCTTTCCCCTCAACTGAGAGAAAGTGAGAGCTTGTGTTGGACAAGCTTTGCCTCAAGCTTTCTTCCAGCATTGCCCATGCACCTTATCCCTGCCCAGTAGTACCCCCCGGTGTCCCAGTCCCGGACTCACCAAACCCATATACTCCAACCCTGGCCTTATAATGGTAACACTGCAGTCTCCAAGACAGCTGTAACAATGCCGCTTCCTCCACACACGTGGGCTCCCACCGATGGGAATTTAGGGGTTTGCTTTTGGGGAATTGACTTATAGGTATATGCATTCGAATGGGGATGGGCAGCAGGGATTAAAAAGCCTGGGTCTCACATGCAAAGTTCACAGAGCCTTTGAAGTAGACAGGCTGTCTAACACAGCAAGGCCAATGGATACAAACACGGCCTGGGAAAGCAAGGGCATAACACGGGATAAGGGTGGCACCAGCTAGCAAGCCCCAGAGCCAGCGGTGCCCGAGTCCTGGTTTCGGGGAAACAGACCAAATTAGGAGAAGGCCCTGGGAAGACCAAATTAGTATGTGTGCATGCGATGAGCTACGCGGACGTGCGACGAACATGGAGAGACCAACCGGCAGCGGCCGTGGATCAGGAGCCATCAGGAGGGAGGGGGAATACACAAGCAGAGACGTGAGAGTAACAAAGCATTCCTCCCCATCCCTTCTGTCATCTCTCTGCCTCCTTGTTCCTCCCCATCCTTCATCCCCATCCCCATCCCCATGTCCTGCGAAGGGTCCTTGAGGCCACCACGAACCGAAGGCACACCACCAGCCCGTCTCGTCCACCCCAGTGCGGGGGGCAGGTCTGGGCCTTGGCATCCCACCTCCAAGCTGCTGACATGCGACAACCTCAGAGCGAAGACTGCATCCTGGCCAAGTGCATTTTGACTCTGATGACAGCCCTAGGATTTGGTAGATATATAGAATTGCTTGATTCTTTGTATTGCTTCTTTTCTGTTATCACCATATATCAATACATTTGCCGACGATCGCATCTGGGTCCTAAATCCAGAACCAGCCCCACGTCTCTGCCAGTGCACCTTGGTGCTGATCTCTGTAGGTCTCTTGGGATTTGCACTTAGGTATGCAGGTGGCATGAAAGCAACCCCTGCCAACACAAGGGTCCAGGTACAGCTTTTGCAACCTTTGGAGGTGGGCAGAATTCACCCAGAAATCAATGCCTTCCCGAGGCTGGATGCAGTCCCAGTGCCATTGAAAAGAGCCCTCCTCCAGTGGGGGTATAATGAACCTCAGTTGCAAATGGGCTTGACAAGCCCTTCCAACTCTGGATTAAGCCCTCTTCCCTTACGATTAAGACAGTGGTCCAACTTATGCACAGCAAAGGCGCACAGAGACCCTGCTGCTTCTTGGGCCCGTCTCCTAGTCCTGATCTTTAGACTCTAAATGTGCTTTTTCTACAGGAACCTGACAGCATGAATAGCATATTCCTTCTCCATTCAGAGGAGACTGCGCCTCAAGAATCAGGGACAGGGTTTTCTGCTAGCTCTCCAGCCAGCCAAGGTTTTATGGGGAGAAGGGATGCAACCTTGTGCTGGGTGCCCACCCACAGCCCCCCAGGGCTCCAGGGGCACGGCCAACCTTTGCAGCACTGGTGCCAATGTATAGAGTTGCAGACCCACACCATCCCCGGAGGGAGTCAAAGTGCATTTCTTTCCCAGCACATCATAGCTGTGTGTTACAAAAGTGTCTCACTGTCAGAAACGTCAAGCCAGCCCATCACCGTTCCTTCACTTCCTGGTCCTCATGGATTTAATTTGTGAGCTGAGATCCAGACTAAAGCCTTGTCACTCCTCTTCCTTCCCAGTACCATCTGTTTATTGGGTTGCACATGGGCTGGCATGTGTTCAAGAGTTCAGTCCACAGTTAGGAGGTCTGGATGCAAGTCTTGTGTTGGCCTAGTTTGGAAACCCAAACCAGAAACTGGACTGCCGTTCTCAATAAATAATATGGTGTTCACCAGCCCCATGCCTTTTTCTTTGCGCTGTGGGAAACACAGAACAGCTCACTCTGTTTAGTCTTTTCTGGCTCCACGGCGAGTATCGATTATGCAGGTGGAAGATGATAATCCTTGTAAGTTATTGGCCATAGTCCAAAAAAGTGAATGCAAGGAAATGACACTGTAGAGCTCCACGCTTATTCTCTCTCAATGACTTCCAGATCAGATTTGCTCAATTTGCAAGGCAAAAGACGGAGTTGTTTTTCTTCTTCTTTGGGTGCCGTGAATGCCACCTGGCATCTGAAAAGTCCAGCTGTGCTCTTATTGCATCAAGCATCATCCATCAGCGATAAAGATTCTTCAGTCAGGACTTTCGCTGGCAATTTGGAAGATGAAGCACGAGAAGACCACCTAGTATGCAGCTCACTCCCTCGCAGCTGCATGGACCCTCCAGTCTTTGAAGAGTAGGGTATAAGAGTGTTTGCTGATGAAAGACAAACAGATCCCAGGCCTCCTAACTCCCGGGCCTAAATCTTATGCTTGAAATCATATTCCCCCATGTATTCACACCGTAGACAGTCTCAATCAATCTGTCACGAGTGATCAGTGCCCTTGGTTGTGCTCAGCAACACTATTCCTGACTCAGTGATTGAGCAAAGCACCTTAATAAACTCCAGGTTTCATTCTGCTTTGTAGCACCAGTGCCGACAAGTGCTCTCCTTCTCACATAACTCTAGGATACTTGGCCCGTGCTATTTTCATAGCTTTGTTCATTGTTCATCAACAGACTTTCCTACAAGTGACTAAGTAGCATAGTTTTATGAAAGCATCAGCCATGTGAAGCTACAGTCCAGGGACCAAGAGACAGACCCAACTTCACATCTCGCCTGGGCCTGACTGCATCCCCTCTTGAAAAACGCCTTATGTGAAGAGTCACAGATACCTCCAGGGTAAATGCCTGGTGCCCTTGCATTGCCCACAGCATTAGGTTGAGCCGCATAGCGAACTCTGAGGTTGCTATCTCATATTTTTTGGTTTAGTCTCCTCATTATTTCTATAAGGACATGTCATGCTCCTGTGATAAACCAGAGATCTCCAGAAGTGCTCATAAGAGAGTCAATAAAGTTTATCTGGATTTTCCCTAAACCTTTAGGGAAGGTCCCTCACATTTGGGAAAACAGAGTAAAGAGAAAACTCTTGTAGCAGTTACAATTAGACACAGGTCAAAATCAAAATTTTAATTGCATCCCGTGTTTCCAATCCCAATCTTTGAACCTTGTCTCTAAGCAGAATGGGCCCTAGCTCTGGATAGGCTGAAGCAAAACGCTATGTAGTGATCACCTGGTTCAGTAAATGCAGCTACATAATGAATGAGAAGACCTAACAGTGAGCTTTATCGTGGAGCAAACACTGCAGGCCCTTCGTCTTTCATAGTGTCTAGGGTCGGAAGGGACCTGAGCAGATCATCGAGTCCGACCCCCTGCCGTGGCAGGAAAGAGGACTGGGGTCAAACGACCCCGGCAAGGTGTTCATCTTTCTGTAACCGGTACTAACCCAACTCAGGGACTACCCCCCAATTCCCAACCTCTGTAGTCTTCTAAATTAGGGAGTGTCTCTAAATTACAACTTCTATCATTACATCTTCCTGCTTCTTAAATTATAAAGATAAATAATGCAATAATTCCCTTATTTTACAGAGAGCAGTTCACTCTGGAATGGGTCTTTACCCCTCACTTGCCTATTCCCCCAAACATTAACCAACCTGACCCAGGGACCATCTCCCAATTCCCAAGCTCTGTAGTCTTCTACGTAAGACAGTGTCTCTAAAGGGTAACTTCTGTCATTACACCCCGGGCCCCCAAACGAGAGCAGTTCAGACCTACATCCAAGTTTTAGATTTGTTACTTGAGTCCACCTGTAGCCCAAATGTCCATAAACAATAGGAAACAAAGCAGTGTGGCTGCTCCGGAGAGGGGAACAAGATTAATAGCCGGGGATTAATAGCAGGAAACCTTAGGCATCCGTGTTGGGTCTAGCAGCCTTCGCACATTCATCTGAATTGCAGGCAGCTGTTCTCCGTGACGGTGTCCGTGCCCCTTGTTGGTTGCTATTCGTGACCACTCACACAAATGGATCTGTTCTCACTGATGTTCGGCGAACGTCTGCTCCTCACAAGAATATTCGCATATGCCTAAGAGCAAGGGTATAATCGCTCGAAGCCGCATTCATGATTTCTTATTTGCTGGTCACCTTTCATTCCCTCCCCCGCTTCTTTGTGAAGTTTCAGGCGCCCATTCACAAATAACATCACGTGCCTTTGGGAACCGATCCGTCGCAAGAAATAACCCAGGAGTAAGCAGAGCGATAGCAAACAGTTCGGAAACAACCCACGGGCTTCATGTACAGCCGAACTATCTGGAGAATACCTCTGAATAGCAAACGAATTCACAGAGATCAGAATCAGTTCATAGACAAAAAAAGGTTACATTCATTCTTTTCCAATGAATAATTCATCTTTCCCTAACTTGGTGGCCATACTATTTAATTTATTTTACAGTAGCACAGAGGAGGAGGAAGCAGCAGGAGTGACCTGGAGAAGTTTGCAGGTGACAGTCAGCCGCGTTGGTCAGCAAAGCTATGGAGACTTGGAAGACACTTGAGAATTTAAAATGCGATATCTGAGCACACACCAGGATGGCTGACGCAGTGCCACGTGCACACGTATAAGGAAACGCACGCTAGCCAAACTAATCTAACCAGTTTACACAAGGGAACCACCAAAAACTAGGGCTGGATGGAACTGGAAGTCCAATCCCTTCCTCAAGCAAGTTGATCCTTGCCTAAATCATCCCAGACAAATTTTTGCCTAAACTGCAGACAAAATCTTCCAGAAATGCACAGGACAAAAGACGCTAGAGTCCCGAGTTAACACGAACGAGTCTGTTCAAGAAAGATCTCTCCCTACAATGCATCAGCAGTGGGAAAAACCCCCCCAAACAAGCCAGCTGTATTCACATATTAAAGAATCACACCAAGGCCAGCAGAAGTCAAGGGGGCTGGATCAGCTTTAGAAAAAAATAAGAGAGAGATGGGAAATAAGACAAATACTGTGCTGGTGGGAAGAGAGTGTATTAGTAACCAGGTTACTCTTAAAACTTTGTACAAGCATTTCAACTTGTTTCCATTCATTACACCATCCCCTTCCCCCCAATTCACCATCAGCGATTGATTCATTTTGTATTTCAGATTTCCTTTTTGAGCAGGAAGCCTCTGAGCGTCACTGAATGACTGTCCATCTCTTCCTCATCACCAGAATTATCTTTTTTCCCTCCCCCCTTATGTAACAGATGGCACTTGAAAAGTTCAGTGGCTGGCAAATTTCAAACCCTCACCTTTCAACACCAAAATGCAGACCTCATTAGTAGGCAACCGTTGCTCCGTCTGGATCGCAGTGTGCGTATGAGAGGTTACCGGGACCTTCAAGACGTACACCTAGGCAGGAGTATAAGTGTCACCCTTAAAGCAGAGCTTCTTCAGTTTTGGAAAAGTCCCAAGCTCTCATTGTTACCTGGACCAGCTGCTAGAGGGATACATGGACTCATACACTCGATCAGCCTGGTGCAGAAACTAAAGAGCAAACTGGACAAAAGTCCAGGCTGAGTGCTTCCTCTGCAACAATCGACATTAAACTGAGCACACAATCCTTGCAGAAACACAAGACATGGCCATCGCTCTGCTGAATGCAACACAGCTTTGTGGCCCTCCCCTGGAGATTCAGAGGCATTAGGGGGCTGGAAGGGACCTCACGAGATCGTCGGGTCCGGCCCCCCTGTGCTTGGGCAGGAAAGACCACTGGGGTCAGATGACCCCGGCAAGGTGGGTGTCAAGTCATTTTTTAAAGATCTCCAGGATAGGCGATTGAACCACCTCTGGGGCGGTGGGGGCAGGGAGCATTCGAATCTTAAAGAAGTTTCTCCTTATGCCCAATCTGAAGCGATCTTCAAGCACTTCGGTTCTTGTCTTCTCCTGGGGGGCCTTGGATGCTCCCCCCGGCCCTGATATGCGTCCCTCATGTACTTATAGGTTGCCACCAGGTCCCCTCTGAGTCGTCTTTTCTCCAGGCTGAACGGTCAGGCTCTCCTCGCATGACCTGCTCTCCAGACCTTTCCTCATGCCCGTGGTCCTCCTCTGGACTCTCTTGAGCTTGCCCACATCCTTTCTGAAGCGCGGCCCCCAGAACTGGATGCAGCGCTCCGGCTGTGGCCTCACCGGGGCCGAGTAGAGCCAGAGGATAACATCTTTAGTCTTGCTTGAGATGCATCAGTAGATACATGCAGGGGTTTTGTTTGCTCTGCCAGCTACGGCATTGCACGGGTGGCTCATGTTCATCCTGTGGTCGGTCACGACTCCCAGGTCTCTTTCGGTTGTGGTGCTGGCAAGCGTAGCACGGCTGAGCCGGTACGCGTGTTGTGGATTATTCCTCCCCAGATGGAGCACTTTACATTTCTCTGTGTTAAACACCATCAGGTTTCAATCTGTCCACCTTGCAAGCCTCTCCACATCAGCCTGTCTTCAAGCGTGACTGCAGTCCTCCATAACTTGCTGTCACCCGTGCACTCATCACATTTTCCCATCCCGTGAGAACTTTTAGAGCTCAAGTTTCACCTTGGGATGAACCCAGGACCTTCAAAGCTTTGCATGGAAAGCGAACAAGGAGAAACCTACCTACCGCATAATACCCATTGGTTTGTGGGCTAGGGCACTCACCTGGGATGTGGGAGACTAAGGGTTAAGTACTTACACAACCTGATTCACACAAGAGATTTGGATCTTGGTTTCCTGGCCCCCAAGGTGGTGTCTTGACGGCGGGGTTAGTGGCCATTTTAGGGTGAGTCTCGAACTCCTACTGAAGCCTTTCCATTTGGTATAATCAATGAAATAGCCACTGGGCTTGAGCTGAACCTTACTGTGGAGATTGCCATAAAACCCAACTATTGACCCTTCTGGGGTGGGCAAGACACTCTCTGTTTTGCGGGGCAAAAACTCCGTTATCGCAGAAACCGGCACAAACTGCCAAACGAGGCACTTGGAAATCCCTGGCCAGCCTTACAGCCGTGTGCCACCAGTCTGGGGAGCTGCACTGAGAAGGTTACAGCGGAGACCGAGTAGGTCCAGAGAAGGAGCACAGTGAAGACAGCCGAGGGGGCGGACAGGAACGCCACGAGATTGCAGAAACCTGGTCATTCGCCTTGCGTTGCAGATTAGCAGGAGCTGGGCACAGCACCACTTCCATGGGCAGTGGCTACCTCCAAGGCCAGGATGACAGGTCAAGGGTAGAGCCATGCTGGAAAGTACAGGACAGCCGCTCGCATGAGGAATAGCGGTTGGCTCAGCTTTCCCCCACTCCCTCCAAGGGCCAGCATCCACAGCTGTCTCTGTTTCCAGATGCTCGCACGGCAATCAGGCAGCTAGCTCTTAGGGTGACTAAGATGTACACAATCATCCCCCACTGGGAGATACAACTCTTGCTGCTTACATAGAGACCCACTGCCAGCACCACCAGGATGCAGGATAAGCCCACATCACCAGCACCCTGGAAATGCTGACGCTCGCGGCAGTGCTGGCTGCTGGCGTCTCTGCAGAAGCTCAAACCCGGGGAAAACTCCCGCGTCCCAAGCAGCTGCTCTGCAAAGATACCAAGTTATCAAGGGCGCGAGACACGGCCATAAATCACAGCAACTATGTGGCAACGATCCTGTTATCTGGATGACGTCACGTTCCTCGGCTCGAGAGACTTGCAACAACACAACCACCGCGGCGTTGCAAATGTGATCAAGTCGGATCGGAAACATCAGCAGGGGGAAGGAATAAGGGAGGGGATTCAGCCAAGGCACCCATTGGTGTCTGCCACCATTTTTTAATGTAGCCACATGGTTCTGGGTGGCCTCCACCCTTTCACTGGCAGCCAGTTATGGCAAAAAACAAAACAGCTCAATGAATCTAATCCTGCAAAATCTTTCTTATATCAGTTCCCTGCGTTTGTAAGAGTAGCGCACGTGTAAGCAATGGTTCCTATACACAGTTTCAGTGTGTTGCAGCAGACGCGATTAAATCCAGTGGGGTGTGGGAGACTAAGAGTTAAGTACTTGGATGAATCGAGTTTGCTGGAGCGTAGCAATAACCACGCTCCAGCTGACTCCGGTGTCATGTGTATTAGCATCCCCGCGCTGAAAAAATGGCAGTGGGCCGCTTGAAACTAAAGCTGGTACAATAAGCGTCAGTTCAAAGCACAGTTTTCAGCACGGGGACACTGATACATGTGACACGCCAGCGCTTTTCATTAGTGCTGCACTAATTGAAGCGGTCCCCAGCAGCTCCCAGAGCATGTCTATTAGCACCTGATGATTCGTAGAAGTGGGCCTTTGAGTAGCATCTCGGATGAAAGCCTTAGCCCAAAACACTCGAGAGGCTGGCGGCTGGGTTCAAAGCCAAGTGAAGTCAATGGGAATCTTTCCATTCGTTTCAAAAGGGAGTTCGGATCACGCCCTGTGACAATAATTAATGGCTAAGTGAAAGATAAATTAAAAAGGGCCAGAAAAAAGAAAGGGAAGTTAGCATAAGAAGACTGTCCCACCGAGCAGGACCTGCAAAGGAAAATCAAATGAGGCAAATGTCATGGCTAAAGTTGTGTGCAGTTTCTACAGTAAAAAACAATAGATGTTAAAAATGGGAGGTTTTTAAAAATTTTTTTGCAGAATTAAAAACTGAGTTTTACAAACGTTTCACCGAGAAGTGAGGCTATTTTCAGAGGATCTTTATGAAAAAACGGACAAATGGGGCACACATTTGAACAAGACTAGGCCACTTCCAGGGCCACGTCAATTAGCAACACAAACAGATAAAAATCTGAACATTTGCGCATATTTTCCCATGCAAAAATTGCCATTTCACAAAATTAAATGAACACATCCCAAGCACCATACTGCCTGGAACAAAATTGTGAACATATTGGAAAAACGGAAACCTTTTTTTTGGTCACAAATGTAACAATACATCCCCCAAATATTTGGCAAAGGTCTCCAAACTAACGTTCCTACTCACTCCCACAAATAACAAAAGCTGAGCAGGTAGGGACAGGAAATGCAATGTTACTTAAGCATTTCAGTTCTCAACTCCCACTTTCTCTAATATTAATTTATTCGGCTGAAACATCCCAGCCCTTGTCGGTTTAAAAGTAAACCTTAGCAATAAACAGATTGGCAAAATTAAAGCAAAACATTTGGGACCATCTTGAAAATAATATGGGTGGAGGGCGATCAAACTTTCACCATTCTAAAAATGCTTGTAAGTTGGGTGATTTTTTTCTTTTTTTAAAAAAAAGTTATAGAAACAAACCAGCTTGAGGTGGAAACACAGAGCATTCGACTTTTAAAATGCAGATTTGTTCTGATTTGGCCATGTTTTCTATTGTGGAGTTTGAAAGTTATTTTCAAACAGATGCAGCAGCAGTTGCATGTGTCCTCAGGGTCTGAAGAAACAGGACATTGTCTAACCAGCTCCTCTCCCAGAGGTTACGCTGTTAAGGACTTCGGATCAAGAAGGGTCGGCCACATCATCTTAACCCTCTCTCGATAGCACTTAGCCCACCAGGTGTGTGGCTGAAGCACAGCATTACCTACCCTCACTTTCATCTAGCTACCTCTGGTAACAATTATACTGAAAATGGGGCACCGTGAACATCAGCATTTTCTGCACAACCACCCTGGGGATCCTGCGTACTTACCTGGGCAGCTAGGCTTCTGTGAAATCCCAGCACTGGTTAGGCCCCATCTAGAGCACGGTGTTCAGTTTTGGGCTCCACATTTCAAAAAAGGACATAGAGATGTTAGAGGGGAGCCAGAGGCAGAAGCAGAAATGATTAAGGGCTTGAAAGGCAAATCCTGCGAGTAGAGGTTGAAGGAAGGAGGCACGGTCAACTTGCAGAAGAAGTGCTGAAGAATGGACATGACAACGGTCTTCCAATACTTGAAGGGCTGCCAGAAAAAAGAAAAGTGGTCTGCAAATACTTCTTTGGCTGCATGAAGGTGGTCTTCAAATATGTCTTTGGCTTGAAGTAGTGGCTTGAAGTTGCAATGAAGTAGGTTTAGACTGGATATCAGGAAAAACTTCTCCAGTGTTAAAACAATGAGGTAGTGGGGACAGACTGCTTACGGGAGTTGTGGGCTCCCCATTGCTGGAGGTGCTTGAGAAGAGGTTGGACAGCCACCGGTCAGGGATGATCTAGGTGTAGCTACACTTAGGTCCTTCTATGGGTATTTCCCGTGTTTCTCAGCTTTACTGGTTGTCACATGGGGTGGGGAAGGAGGTTTTTTTCCTCCCTTGCTGCTACATGTATTAGGGTTTGGAGGGGGTTTTTTAAGCCTCTCTCAGAGGCATTAAGTGTTGGCTGGAGCCAAGATTGAGGACTTTGACTGGGCTGTGCCAGTGCTCCTGCTGGGACTTCCCTTCTCTTCCATATCATATCATATCATATCATATCATATCATATCATGTGTAGCTATATGCATACCTAATAGTGCTAATACAGCATGGCACCCTGTGTCACTGAAAAGGACCTCATGGGACCCCGGTTGAGAATCGCTGCTCTAAGGGATGGTCCACCAGTGAGTGTCAATGAATTTACTTCCTCTCTCATTTACTGCTGCTTGTAACAAATGAAGTCAGTCTTTGAACCTCAAGCAATCCAGATTTATGCTTCCAGCTCTATTTCTCCCAGCCCAAACAAAGTTGGCTACAGACTCATTATGATCGTTTTAATTGTGGGATCACATCCTGTGAAAAGAGCACGGTGACCTTAAAGAGCATACTACATGTTTTACAGCACACCAAATTATAGAACAAATTGGCTGATATATTTAGCCCATCTAAATTAACAGTGACGTTAGCTTTGTGGTCAGACGGTATTCCCCGAGCGATTCCCAAGGCAGGTTGCAATCTCCATCCCAGTGCAGTGAAGGTACCAGTAGTCTTGTATTGTGCTAATAAGCACAGGACTTCACAATATACGATCACAGATCTAAACCCTGAACTACGCTGCACCTGCACCAGGGGGACAATGTTAAAAATGTGAAGGAAACATAATTTGAGCACATCCTAATTCATGAAGTCTTCTTGAGCCACCTTAATGTTCAATTTAAAAACTAAATCTACAGATACAATCAAGAAATCCTCCCTCAAGCTTTTTCAATCCTGGCAGTCAAGGAAACCTTTCCATGCTACAGCCTTGAAACGCCTTAGTGGGGTGAACACCCTGAGCTGCCAGGACTTGCAAGGCAGTCTCTGTTCCTTTGGAAAAGACACGTGGCGCCGAGGTTAGGCTCCTTCCAAGTCCTTCAGGCCGCAGCTGAAGGCACAGATGGGGCAAAGCAAGCAAGGACACAGAATCTGCCTACACGGCTTGTGAGAGAGCGTGTGATTTGGGCTCTGCTGGCTCCCAGTCCCCTCAGCCTTATCGGCAGAACTAGTCATCCCCGCCAAGCCTGAGCATGACTCACTGGACCAGGGGCTGCAGCACTAGCTCAGCCCCCCTCCAGTCCCCGAGCGGAGGCAGGGCAGGAGACCGATCCAGAAGGGTGACCAAAAAGCTCACAGCTTGAAACACCCCAGAGGGCTTTGCAGAGCGGTGAGCTGGATGGGGGCCGTGCCGTGAGCACTCCCAGCAATACGCTCCCAAGTGCTGAGAGCATGAGACGCTGCTTAACCGCTGCAAGAGTCAGGGTTGCTTTGGGATCTATAACTCTCCCTTGCACAGAGGCCACCGGAGACCCTTGAATAAACCCAGGTCATTGCTAATTGTTCTTGCTAGCTTAGACCTGCAGCATAATCTATGCCTTCCTCTGCCCCAGGTAAACCTCACCCCCAGGAGGAGGGCTCCCATTTGGGAAGGACAGCGGCCATCTGTAGGGAAACTGCGGCAACCCAGCACAGGGTCCTTGAGCTTGGCTGGCTTCTGAGAGCCCTCTGTGAACAGGACACTGAATATGAGCCAGCGGTGTGCCCTTGTTGCCAAGAAGGCTAATGGCATCCGGGGCTGCATTGCCAGCAGGTCAAGGGAAGTGATTCTTCCCCTCCATGCACCACTGGCGAGGCCACATCTGAGTCCTGTGTCCAGTTTTGCCCCCCCCCCCCCACTACAGAAAAGATGTGAACAAATTGGAGAGAATCCAGCAGAGGGCATCAAAAATGATTCGGGGTAGGCCTGTGCGAAGTGGCTAGACAGGCTTAAGGAACTGGGTTTATTTAGTCTAAAGAAAAGAAGCCTGAGAAGGTATTTAATAGCCTACCTGAAGGGAGTTCAAAAGGGAATAG
>NW_017728931.1:139516907-139545005 GCF_001723895.1 Crocodylus porosus | reverse complement strand
CCCCCCCACTGCAGAAAAGATGTGGACACATTGGAGAGAGTCCAATAGAGGGCAACAAAAAGGGTTAGGGTGCTGAGGAACATGACTTGTAAGGAGAAGCTGAAGGAGCTGGGTTTATTTAGTCTGCAGACAAGACAACCAAGGGGGGATTCAATAGCAGCTGCAGGGGGGTTGCAAAGAGGATGGAGCTGGACTGGTCTCAGTGGTGGCAAATGACGGAAGGAGCAATGGGCTCAAGTTGCAGCAGGGAAAGTTCAGGTTAGATATTAGGAAAACTTTCTCACTAGGAGGGTGGTGAAGCACTGGAACAGGTTACCCAGAGAGCTGGTGGACTCTCCATCCTAGGAGGTTTTTAAGACCCGGTTAGAAAAAGCCTTGGTTGGGATGATGTAGTTGGGGCTGGTCCTGCTCTGATCAAGGGGTTGGACTAGATGTGACCTCCTGAGGTCCCTTCCACCCCTCATTTTCTATGATTTTATGGCATGGGGATTGTTGCCCACGCTGCAGACAGCAACCTAATTCCACGATGGCTCAATTTAGGCCAGGACCCTGAGCAGCCCATAGAAGCAGAGAGAAATATAAGTTCCCCTCTATGCCCAGGGGCCTCTTTGAGGAATCTTCTTCTAGATTATAAGTCCTATTGCTTCTCTGCCACCACCGATACAACATCTCCCAGCACTACATCTGCCTTCCTCCCCCACACCAGAGCAAACTTTCCACCCCAGGGCCTTGCAAGAGTTTTGGCAACAACAGAAACTTCCACAGCCCCAGGCCCAAACCTACGCAGTCATGGTACCTAAGACTACCCAGCCTCTGCCGTATCACAGAATAGCTTGCAGATCTCTAATCATGCCAACTTCCCTGTGAGCTACTGTAGGTTGGGAAACTGTGGCACAAAGGGAATATATGACTCTCTCAAGGTTTGTTAGGGCATTCTGCCACATCACCCTGGGCTTCAATTCAGGATGTTGCCTGTGCGGTGCAGCATCCTCCACCCCATCAGTACCAGGTGTGACCCGACATAGCCTTAAACCCACCTCCTCCCACTCTTTACCTACTGGTCCTTCTGGGACCCAAGCCTGCAGCTGGCAACGATTGTAATCACCAACTGTGCAAGAGATGCACCAAAATGCGTGGCCGCCGAAAAGGTGACAAAAAAACCCTCTAGGTGCTCCCAGCCTCCTTTCCAGGAGGTGCAAATTGGTATAATGAATGGGCTGAGTGGGGAGTTGCAGGTTTGTCAGAAATAAGCCATTTCCTTTACAAATCCTATGCAGAGGATTACAAGCTTGCTGGAGGCAAAGGTTTTGATGGAGTGGTCCTTTCCCAGCGACATTACAGCTTCTTTCACAAAGAGCGTTTTTCTGGTGCATTTAATCCAAAAAGGTCTGACCAATAATTTAAGTGTGTGTGTGTGTGTGGGGGGGGGGGTTCCTCCCTCTTTTTAACATTGTGCCTGTTAAAACCCCAACAGATTCCAGCCAGATGTGGCGTTAGCTCGGTGACAGAATGAACCTGTCAGCTGCACGCATTTCACATGCACCCTCCCGTGCGCGCATGCACTCACACACCGACACACGCGCGCACGCAAATGCGCTTGATGGATGAGATGATTTGAAGCTTTTGACAACAGCATTTTGTTGTGGGGAAAAATGATTTTTTTAGCGAGTTGCAGATAAATGAGCAGAGTTTACTGGAGTGCGGGGAATGCGGCAGGCGTTGGAAAGTCGATGATTTGTGAGGTGCATGGCAAATGCGAGAGCCCATTTTTAAAATTAAGCTAGAGAGGCACAACGCAAATTTGTTCTTTACGTTCCTTACCATTAGTCAAAAAAGCTTTACTTTAAAATAGGGAGGGAGACGCACGCAGGGAGACGAGATGGGGGGGAAGAAGAGGAAAAAGGCCGAGAGAGAAAAGCAGGAGGCAGCCTAGTCTAGTGAACAGGGCATAAGGCAGGGAGTCAAGAAACTTGGGCCCTGCTTGCAGCATTGGCACTGATGCACCGGGTGACCTGGGGCAAGTCCCTTCACCTCCCTGCATCCCTGTTCCTCTTCCCACTATTCTTCATTGTGTCTTGTACTTCCTCCCCTGATGCATGCGAGGAGCACCTGTAAAAACCCTCCTTAAAACCCCTTGGCTGTAGTGCTTGCAGAAATCACAACAGCTGCTATATTAATTCCTCTGTTAGGCTGACCGGTACTGTCTCGCTGTCGCCTGGATCTCAGATATTTTCATAAGACAGGCCACAACGAGATATGCCACGTGGCTTCCTTCCCTTCCCACTCCTGGTCCCATAGACAATCTCCTCTTCCATGCCATCCACAATCACCTCTCCTCCCCTTCTCAGACTTCCTCCACAGCAATTTGCAACTGTTTTTTTCTTCTATTTTTCCACCGTTTCTTGCCTTCTACATAGGCTGTAAGGATTTTGGGGCAGGGGCTCTCTCTTTGTTTGGCATTTGCACAGCACCTAGCACCGGGGAGTCCTGGCCCAACTGAACGAAGGCATTGAGGGCTGCAGTCCAGTGTCACAACACAGGACCATCCTTTCCTCAACTGCCCCGACACCTCTGTGATAGTCTATTTAGAAAGTATTTTGCATTATAACAGCATTCACTCATTCGTCCCTCCCCTGCAAGCTTCCCATGATGGGGCACATATATCAATGCACGTGGTAAAAGCAAGCTCCCGCTTGCAGTAAGGACACCTCTTCTGGGCACTCTCCATCTCAGACCAAGACAGCCGTGTAATGGTCCCCTTGATTCACACTAATTGGCCCTCATGTTGACGGCCTCCGCAGAGAGACCAAGCATGGGTCAGGGCTCAAAGCGACTCTCCCTGGCCACTCAGGTGTTATCTGCAGGGTGGATCACTGAAGTCACCTGGATGGCCCCTCTGCATCAACCCTTTCCAGGAGCAGAGCCAGGCGGAGTGCACATCTCCCCTCTTTGCTCAGAGGGACCGTAATTGGCTTTGTTGGATGAGCAAAGCTGTGCAAAACCAGGATGGAAATGATCGCAGAAGGCTGCACTGGGTCCTGCCTAATTAGCATGCAGCACCACAGCTGGAGCAGGCAAGCTAGCGGAGAGCTTGAGCATCCCCACTGCTAAACAGCACATACAGCAGCAAAGCACATTTCTTGGAGGGAACGGGTTTCTGTGCGGGCAATGCAATGTCCTGTGTGGCTGCTTGTCTCCTCTACTGCACCTTCCTGCCATACCCGACCTCCCCTACCTGGGAAAGGGAGCGTCTCTGGAGGTCTCAGCAATGCCGTCCTCCTCTGGAGGGTCCTGCCATACCACCCGGCTCTGCAAGAGTTGGACTTCAGTCTGTTTTTCTTCCCCTTTTTTGAAGAGCAGCTGGTTGGGTAGAGCTGAAAGGAAACTAGCAGCCGTGTCCTTTGTGCCTTCTAGGACCAAGCAAATGTGCCAGGGTCTCAGGGATAATGAGCACAAGGGTCAAGGTGAGCATGGGGGTGAGTGTTGATGGGGGAAGAAATCATTTGTTACAGTAAAGAGAGAGAGAGGCAGAAAGAAAAGAACATGAGCAAACACAAGTAAAATAAATATTCCCAGAGCAATGGAAACAAAGGCATCAAGTCCCTGTCACTTCAATGCCAGGCCAAAAATAAAACATGAAATCAACTTAAGACATTTTCTGGTCTGTTAAATCACCTGAGGAAAAGCATTTTGCCTGGAAATGAGCCTGTATTAGTGATCAGTGTTCACTAACAAAACAAACTGACACCAAATGAAATTAATATAACAGAATGGGAAATGGGTAATAAAGAGAGTTCCCCGAAGTTGGATTTTCACAACCTAATTATTCATAGTCACTAATGGGCTCAGACATCCCCATTGCAAATGCCACGATTGGAGACAAGCGCGCTGACAAGTTTGCAAGTTGTAAAGAGATGGTGATGATATTTTGCAGTTCTCCGGTGCCCCCATCCATGGATCTGGCACGGCTTTACACGCATTGGCGGCTGGATCCCAACAATCCCTCTGCGACGCAGGCAATAGTTAACATGAGACTGCCCCATCCGCGAGTGAGCCAGGCAGGATGGCAGCATGGTTCAGCCCCAGGTGTGAACAGGACTAATATTTCTCTGCCTTTCAGGATCTCAGATGAAGACCCTTGCTTTAAGGGGCCCAAGGGAGCTTCAGACTCTATGGCCCACTGGATCTCAGATACTTTCATAAGGCAGACCACAACGAGATATGCCACGTGGCTTCCTTTCCTTCCCACTCCCAATCCCATAGATGATTTCCTCTTCCATGCCATCCACAGTCACCTCTCCTCCCCTTCTCAGACTTCCTCCACAGCAATCTGCAACTGTTTTTTTCCTCCCTTTGTAGCTCCTGTCATGCCCTGCCCTTTGACCAGACACCTCCATGGAAAAGCTATTCCAAGAAAATGCTCTGTATACAACTTATTTTGAAGCTGGTCTGCATTGGGGAATAAGGAAGAGGAACCTGCTCCATGCAACCAGCCAGCTCTCTGAGCATTGCCAGCCCACATTTTGAAACCGTGGGTGGCCCATTCCTTGCTTGGCTTGTCTGTTGAGATTGTCCACCAGGCAAGGCCAGGAGCTGAACTGATGGTCACCAACTCATTTCATGTAGGCTACCGATTAGCTGCCTCATGGGCAATGCCTTGGGTGCCCCAAAACAAGACAGATAATTTGGACTGTGGCCTCATTGTATAGGAGGTTTGATTCTGCATGGAGAATTTTGCCTTTGGCTCCTTGCAACGAGGACTGAGGAAAACAGGAGTGGAGTCATTTTTGAAAATGCTAGGTGACGCCTGTGGTTATATCACCTTCTGCTGTGGTCCTCTGAGTTTTCTCAAGCTACACAGCAGCAGCCCAACTCGGTATGTAGGTCACAGCCTGCCAAGTAACACAGGCAGCGTGCGGCTGCAAAAGATGCTGCTGGTGCTTCGCGAGGCAGCAATGCCCCTGCCTGGTGTTTTGGGAGCAATATCGAGATGGCATTTCAGAGAGGAGGTGAAATGACAAGGCCTCCCTTATCTCCTGTGCCAATAGATCCACTGGCACAGTTTGCAGGACCAGAGGTATGAACTCCGCTGTCCTGGCCAGTTTCCAATTTGTGGCATTATGTTCTTCCACCTAAATTCCCCTTATAACACTCATGGCCATAGTAATCTTCTACCCTCCCTGTACTAGGTTGCCGTGTACTATCAGGCAGCCTGTGGCAAAAAGCCACCTTGGTTTCTCCCCAAAATCTCTGCGCTGTGACAATGTGATGAGGATGGGCTCAGCAGAGGAGACACACCCTTACCTTATTTCTTTAGGTAACCTGAGCTGGCTCCAGTCCTGAGGGAGGGGAGAACCTGCTCCCTCTGCCTACGGGACTGGTATCACCTACCTTGGTGAGAGGCATCTACCTGGTGGGCTGGAGTCCGCCCGGCAACTAGTGATGTATTTCAAATTGGTTGGCCAACAGTCAACCAGAGCTGGCCTCCACTGGACCAGGTGAATGAGGTCACAGGGGCTATATAAGTTAAGACTGCCCGGGAGGAGGGGGCAGCAGCTTTACCATCTGAAACTGACTCTTTCCCCCAAAACTCACAAGCTAGAGGGAAACTTCACCGGCCTTTGGAAGATGCTTGTGAGTAAGCTACTCGAGATCTGGGTAGATATCTAGCTGGCAGGAACTCAGATGCGTGATCAAAAGGCTACCTCAGCCAGACTGTTTGCTCTTTAGGATTTCTAGGGTATTGCTCAATCTTGTACCCTATTTTCACCCTACCCCTGTAATCAATAAAGTTCTTCTTTGTGACCGGTGAAGGACAGTTATTGAGGGGTGGATCTAAATTATGCCTAAGAGGCCCCTCAGGTCTGTGTACTAAGGGAGACTTTCCTTTTTGGCCCCCGACTTAGGGAAGTGCTCCAAGGGCCTGTATTGGGTCGAGTACCCATAGGATTATTAGGCCTGTGTTTCCCCGAGGACACAGGGCAGAGACAGTCCCCTCTCGGGGTGGTGGCAGCTTATGTTACCTCCAGGCTAGTGAGTGAGCTCCAGGAAGGGGGTCGGCCAGACGTGAGGCGCCCCTAGGGAGGCATTCGGAGCCTGGAAGGTGGTCAGGTGCAGGGAGGTGGGCGGCTCAACCCAGGAGCGCCCCCTACTGGCCCACCACACAGCCGAGGTGCTGCATCCCAGAGGCGTGGAGGCCTTATCTGAGTTCCTTTGCATGGTGTATCCCTTATCTACCATGGGCTTAATAATTCAGAGCTCACTGCTGCTCAGGTTTAAATCAAGAGTAAAATTCATTGACTGCAGTGGGATCTAGACTGGGGTCTTACTCTGTGAAGGCGTCATAGACTTTCAGTCCATAAGACACCATCAGATCATCTTGTCTGACTTCTTCTATATCACGCACACTTACATTTTATTATGTCACCCCTACAGGGAGTCCAATAACTCCCAGGAGCTTTTCAGTCCTCTGGAGATTGATCTGTTGGGTGCTCTGGGCACATCAGGAGACATAAAAGCCCTTGCAAGGACAGGAATCTAAGTGGATGAGATCTGCCCGGGTGATGCCAAGAAGTGATCCAAGCTCCATGCTGGCAAGTGAAAGGCTCAAGGTCCCTGCTAGCCTGACCTCAGGGAAGCTTCCAGTTTTGGCCCAAATCTGATCCTATGACCCCTGCTGACTTCCTGCCCTTTGGGTGGGGGGCTGGACTCGATGATCTTCCGAGGTCCCTTCCAGCCCAAATATCTATGAAATCTATGACCCTATGCAAGTGAAGACCCACCAGCCAGGCCCCGGAGAGGAGGGCTCTGTACCACCACCCAGCACCGATCAGTACCCCGGTACCAGCTGCATAGTCAAGAAAGTGCCTCCCATCCAACCACCACCCTGCTCCCCACCAAAATCCAGCTGGCCGGCTGTGTAGCTCAACAGTAAAAGGGCTTCCTGATTCCTGCTGCTAACTAAAGCCCTCAGGGCTGAGCTTTTATTACAATCGCTGCCTTAAAGCAGAACTGCAAGTGGTAGGAGTGTGCTGAATGCGCCCAGAGGTTTTAGGATAGAAGAGTCTTTAGAAAGTAAAGTATTGGCTGGTAAAAAAATGTAAGGGGAAAATCCCAACGTTTTTCCCTTCCATGCAGTTAACATACTTGTGTGCTGCAGGAAAAGGAGATGAGTGTTTTATTGAAACTATTTATGGGCTAGGCCAATACATTCCTCGCCTTGTATTTGAGTTTTAAAGCACACAAAGAATCCTTATGGGAAGAAAGAAACATCTGGAAAATGGCTGTCAGTTTTGAATCCAGGTACTTGCAAAGGTAGGAGGGAGGAAAACTGGGTGACTGGAACGAGGAAGAGGGCCAAAGGAGAAAGGAGAGAAAAGTAGACAAAATGGATTATCTCCGGATCACCTATTCCTATGCTTTGAAACGCTTTCTAGTCCTTTCACTATAGATATATCCTTGACCCTTATTTTAGGGCCAGGCTGATGGGAGGGGAGCACAAAGGGAATGCAAGGCCTTTGCAGCAAACCCATCACCTACTAGTGTCCAAGAGAGTCCTTCCATCAGGGCATGTGTCACTTCCAGCTGCAACTTTTGCAGAGCATTGGGATGAAAGCCCTATTTATATGGAACAAGGCATGGGATATTGGAGAAACCCAAGCAGCTAACAGCTCAGCTTTGTCTCTTCATTAAGCACATTTCACTATCGATCAGGTGTGTTTTAGCTCATCAAAATGGGCGAGGTTTGCCAGACGAAGAAGCCAGTATGAAGCCTGTGCTCTAGTGAAGTCCCACTATAGCCCAGGCCTCTTGCTGGGATACGCACACACCTAATCTCCACCCAATGGGCCCTACTTTCAAAGTCACATATCTGGGCCACAGCAAATAGGTTTGTAACCAAGTGCTCACATTGGGTCACAGACACAAGTAAGCCTCATCTAGATGCTAAGGACCTGATGCTTTGTGACTGAGATAACATAAGCTTTGGCGTACCTTTGAGCACCCAGATGTATGACTTGGGTGCCCTCTACTCAATACCCGAGTCTGGGAAAACAGAATTAAGGTACCATCTTTCCAGCTCTGTGCTGTACGGCACATATTCCTTTCATGTTTTGACTGCCTCCAATACAGCTGAAGCCAGACATCAAATTTAATTTTGATTGATCTGAGTTATTAATTTATTTGATAGCACAGGTGTTGGCTATAGGGAGCTAAAATGATCTCTGACCCGCGGTAATAAGCTAATAGAGTTTGCATTCACACTTTAGAGGGGGAAGAAAAAGCCAGAAATTCATAAATATATTCATGCCTCCTACCCACTCCAATTGATTAGACACCTCCAGGTTTATAAAAAGAGAGCAAGAAGGAATTCTTTGAGTTCCTAGTAAGTAAATCATTCATTAATAAAGAATACTTCATTGTGGATAGAAACACCTCTCTGTTTGATTCCCTACAATGCAGAAGCATTATCAACTGCCTGGCACAGAACTTTTGAAAGGTCAGGATTAGCATTAATAATTTTTTTAGGATGTCGATAAAGTGTATTTTCACTGCTAGCAAAAAAAGGCGGGGGGGGATAAAGAAAAAAAAAATCAAGAGAGCATTTTAAATATTCCCATCACATTATTTAAAGCAAGAGAATAACAATTTCAAACTGATTTAGAAACAGAGGACTTGACTTTCCAATGACAGGTGATCATTTAACATTGGTATTTAGTATTTGCATTCCAATAGTCCATGGAAGTATCAACCCAATAAGTACTATATGCTCATACTGCAATAAGAGGTGCCTTGCCTGCAAAGCTGACAGTCCAAAGGACAAGGGGAACAGGAGCAAAAAGGTGAAGGATCCTGCTTAAAGGTCATGGAGTAGATTGGTTGGAGAGATGAGGGTACAGCCCAGTTTTTGCACCTCAACCCTGTGCCCCTGAACCACGTGCATTTGAATGAAAAAAACTGATGCATAACCCCACAGTATCATATTTTTCACACTAGTTATACTTAATGATTTTAATCACATTCAATTGCTACCACATTCGTCTAGGATAGCCTGGCTCCACGCCGCACCAAAGGGGATGGTCAGAGGCCACATAGGGCAGGCTGAAAGACCGGACAGAGCTTTATCACGGTACCGAAGACCACAGACCACCATAGGCACAAGGTAATTATTAAAGACAGCTATATCTACAGACATAAACCACCAGCCTTCCACACAGCTTGAATTCCAGCTTCTTCTACTTTGTTCACCAGAGACCACAGCCTGTTTGGGACAATATATAGCAGGCAGAGACATCTAGTGACTAAAGAATATACTGCAAAGAAATACTATTGGGCTCACAAGGGGTGAACTGGTCCCTGCGAAGACAGCCAGTGTGAGGCTTGTGATCAATTAAAGGTCTGCTCAGGATTGCTGAGTTTTTGGCACCCTGGGAAGAAGCAGACAGCATCAGAAAGAAAAAGCAAGCATAGGGGAGCAAAGCCCTGAAAAGAGTACAGAGAGAGCACAAGAGGAGGCTGAGCAGGATCGCTAGAGCCTCAGACCCACGCCGGCTCATAGCAGAGCTCTTCACAACCCAGGCTGATTTTTTAGGACACCCCTGCCCGTAGCAAATGTCCAGACTTGCTATCCTGCAATCAGCCCTACAAACAGTTCCTGAATTTCTGCTGCTCCTAATATTTTGCTGCCCGAGGCAGAAGACCATTCTGCCTGCGAGTAACACTGTTCCTGTGCAACCCAAACGTATTTATAGCTGCTGCAGAGCTGTAAGGGTACAATAGGCTAGGGGCAAGGTCACAGCCTCTGGCTGCGCTCACTACTAGCCTGCCATAGCAATTGGAGAGGCACAGCAGCGAGAGGGGAGACGTACCTGGTAGATCATCTAATCCATGCATCGGTGACCAGTACCAAACCACGCATTTCCCAAGGAGCTTTCCATTCTGGTCCTTGGTGTCCCGAGAAAATGGGGAATTTGCCACTGCAAATGCAGCAATAGTCAGAAATGTGCCAAGATGCTCAGTGACATGCAAGGGGTTAGTCAGCAGTGGAGTGGGAGAGCGATGTTGTAAATTGGCTGGAAACTCCTCAGGTGGTTGCAACCACATGGTTGGCAGTTGATTTGCTCTGACCTTGAGTTTGCATTGGGGGGGGGAATTAAAAAGAAAAAGCATAGCTGCCAAGAAAAGAGATTTCAACTGTCCTGCAATTGGGACTTCATTTCATTTGGTGAGTCTGATCGCCGGCCAGTCAGGATGTTTCCTCCAGCTAGTCTGGATGTACAGTGCACTTGCACCGGGAGCAATAAGAAAATGGTCAGATCCTCCGGGCAGGTCTCTTTTCCCAGGTGTTTGTACGGAGCATTGCTAGTCAAGCTCAGAGCCAGACTGGGTACCTAAGAGCTGCTGTGACGTACCTATTTAACGGTTAGGTAGCTAGAAGGGTAGTTCAGGATGAAATAGCAGTTTATGCTGACATGTTCAGGCGCACAAATCTGCTTGTCTCTCACCTCTGCTCGGAGAACCCAGCTAAATCCACCCCGTCCTCCCATCGTGAAGAGCTATCGTCTCGTTAGCAGGCAGAACCACAAGACCTGTTCAAAAGCTCATGCAACAGAGACAGTAGACAATACGGGTTTTTTAATTTTATTTTAATGCTAACTTACTCAGGGAATATGATAACCAGATGCTTTAATGCCGGATAAACAACTTCTTCCTGCAAGAACCACTGTAAAAAAGGCTAGAGGGGGAAAAAAAACCCATAGTATGGCTTGTTCAGTGCTACTTCAAGGAAGCTTGGCATTCTGGGTAACGACTTTCAGAGAAGGAGAGCAGACATGGGGGGAAAAAAACCCCAAGAAACCCCAGTCTATCTGTTCTGATGAGCCATGGGAGATTCAGAAGAAGCAGCAACCGAGATCCCCCTGAGATGATAATATACACAACCATTACACTTCAGAAGGGGCCCATGGCTGAGGAAATGTTAAAGTATATATAATATAGCAGGATGTGTCTGTATATGCTCATACAAAATGTTACCTGCCACCATGGGGCTTATTTTCGAAGGAGATGAGACCGATCTACGGTGGAAGGTATGGCAGCAGCAGGCAGTGTCTAGATCTGAATGGCTGATGGGCAGCTTGGGACAATGCACAGACTATCCATTTCTTTTTCAAAAGCAGTGGGACTGTTACCTGGAATAGTGCAGCCAGCTCTGCCACAATCGTTTCCTCTCCCAGAGGCATTGTGACATGCTGGGCATGCATCAGGGATGCTTTTACTATGGCTCAGCGTGTACATGTAAAATGTCCCCTACCGTGTCTGATCAGCTGGAGATGAGTCAGTATGCCTACCAGTTCACTGACGTCTTTCTTAGCTCACAAGGTTAGGGGCTTCTTTCTGAAAGTCCTAGGTCTGATCCTTGATGAAGGGGAAGATGAATTGCGCTGCAGAAGCCAGGAGATCCCCTGGGACTCCAAGGGCACTGGTCCTCGGGCATTTGGCACCCTTCATAGCAGGGTCCAAAGACCTCCCCAAGGCTTGATTTACAAGGAATATAAGCCTGCTACAAGTTGAACTCAAGGGATGAACCCAGATCCACAAAGTTATTTCAGTGCCAAAGTCCCACTGGAATCAACAGAGTGGACATTAAATCAATGGGAGTTTGGAGCCTAAATACCTTTAAGGAGCTTGGCCCTTCAGTTCAAGCGGCAGTAGATCATTCTCTTTGCTTTTGAGCTGCCAGTAATAGCCAAGGTTGTGTTTTTTACACAGGCCATAACCATATAGGCCTTATTCTTTGAAAGGAATTTAATGGGTATAAGAAAGCAATCCCACCTTGGGACAGAGAAATGCTTGATAACCTAATAGGCCGTGCTGATGAGTAACTTCTGTGCTACTATTTTGCAAAAGCCTTAGTCAATTGACTGATTTATTTGGTTTTTAGGTGCACAGAAAAGAAAAGAAAATGCTGTTCTTCATCATGGAAGTGGCCTGGGTATTTGGACTATAAACATTACACTGTTCAAGCAACAGGGGTGTTTTTTTTAAAAATGTCCTTTGGTGTCTAGACCAAAAGCAATAAACGATCTGCTGTCCCATGCACCTCATCATAATGGCATTAATCAGGGGAGAACTTGTCACTGGAGTTGAAAAATGGATCTTTCACCTTTTAAAAAATAATTTGATAACTTTATTATCCCATGAGAAAGGGAAATGATGGAGCAGAGGCACATACTAATGGGTTGTTGAATGCGCTTTGATTTTTTTATAGCCATTGGAATTGGTCAGGAGTTGTGTATTATCTCATTATAATTGTCCCAGGAGAGGGACTTCGATAATTTTTATTACCAAAGGGAACGAAAATGTATGTTTTATTTGGTAATTTCAGGGTAATGGCTGTGGCTGTGTAACAACATCCACAGGAAGCCGAACTTTGGCCTGGCGTCCGGCTCTCATTCAAAGAGGCAAAAGGCACAGCATGCTGGAAACAGCAGAGAGAGCATGGCTTGATCACATTGGAGGCAGGGTGTATAAATCCCTTTATTTTTATATTTAGCACTGCGAGCAAGCCAGCAGGGATGGCACAGGCAGCGGCAGCAGGGAGGACTTTCCTAACCATGCCTGCAGCATTAGCCTCATGCTTTGCTGGACCTGCCCGGCTTCAGGGGCTCAGTCCTGATCATTAGGGCTAGGGACAGAAATGACACACAAACCAGTATAAGTGATCAGAAACCCACTCAAATCTGCAACACAACAGAAGTTCAGCATGTATAAGCTGCTTTCAAAATAGTGGAAACCAGGTTAAGATAAACCTGGGTGGATGTAGTATCAGACTTAACTGGTTTAGATTCAACTGGTTTATTGAACTTCTGTTCCAGCTCCCCTCCAGATTCAAGTTAACTCTCAGTCCTTCAATATCCCAGGATGCTTTGCACACCCCTCCCCTTGCAGAGTGGCAGGCTAGCTTCGCCCAAGCTCTCTGCTCCGGCTGAGCAGGGAGGAGTGCTGTAGCACCCCCTGGCTTCTGGCCTGGGCTACTGCAGGCATGCGTTTCCAGAATAAAAAATGAATGTGTGTTCACTTGCTTATTGGTTCAATCTACGCAGCATGGGCTAACCAGCAAAGATTGAATCGATTCAACCTTAGGCTTTTTGACTGTCTGTATTTAGCCTATGGGCCCTCATAAACCTGGCTCAATTTACTTGAAAGACAGCTTTGTGCTTTTAAAGCACCTGCTGTGGGTGTTACTACAAGCAGAAGCAGTTCTGACTACCCACGTGCCTTGTGGTTTACCCCAGGTAAATAGCAGGGCCTCATTCTGGTGCCTCAACCTGACACAATGCCACTCAGACTGTCTGCACTCCTCATATTAGCTTTGACACGGCATGGCGTGTTATCACATGGGCTCCTCAGCATCACAGCCTGACACAGCATCACACTGTTTTCTCTGTGCTCCCTGCACCACAGCGTTACACAGGTTTCCCCCCACCACTAGTATGACCTAGCGCCAAAGCCTGACATGGTGTCACACAGGCCCTTCTGCTGTGGTCCTGGGCTGGCGCGTGACACAGCCCAGCACAGGCCCCTCATTCTGGCCTGTTCATCAGCCCAGTGTACCAACACATGCGTGCCCTGCTTCAGCCTTTACTCCAGCCTGAAGTGGTCATACAGCCTGTCTGTAGCCCCTGAGCCAGCTCGCTGATGGGCCTGTCTGCTCTGCCTCCTCTCAGGGTCCGTCATGGCATCAGAAGCCACTGGATCCCCCTTCCTGAGATAAGAGAAAACAAAGGGACATCATGATAAGTGTAATTGTGCTGTGAGGAAGGAATGGCCTGTCCTTTTACCCCAAAGACTGGAGCAGCCATCAGGGCAGGCCATGCTACGGGGGCTACAGCAAGAAAAAGACAGTTGCTAAGGCTCTAAAAAGGTTTGGGTGCTAGCTCCACCTCATAGGGCACATCTACACATGCAATGAATGCGCAGCAATAAACTCTGGTATCTATTGCTCCAGAGTTTATTGCTCCTGGGTGCACCATTTGAACGTGCACTCAGGACCACAGCATGTTGAGCCAGGTTGGAGCAGCCCTGGCTGGCAGAGAACCTGGGCGTCAGCCCACCAGCCCGGGGCTGCTCCGGCCCAGCTCAACATGCTGCAGTGGGGCTAGCTGAGGCACCAGGACACTCCAGTGTGGAGCTAGCCAGCAGGCAGCCTCCACAGGGAAGTACCCTTGTGCCTGAGCCAGCCGTGTTGGCATCTACGTCTGCATTGCTGCAGAGTTAAAAGCTCCACAGCAGGATAATACTATCCTGCACTAGTACTCTTTACAAGTACTATTTACAAGTACTATCCTGCTGTGAAGTTTATTAGTTTCCTGTGGCCTAATAGGGCCACACGTGTAGGCACTGAGACATTTACTGCGGAGTTAATTAGTCAACTCCGCAGTAAACGTCTCATGTAGACACACCCACAGAGTGGGCAAGGGGAGGGCAAAGGGAAACAAGCTTCTGTAAGAGAAATCTGCCCAGAGGAGCTGGGCTGTGGGCCATAGGTTGTCTAGCTGCTGCAGGGCGGTGCGTGAAACCAGGAAGCAGCAAAAGAATAAATTTGAGCTGGGGATTAGAAGCGGATTTGTAACCCTCGGAGGAGAGGGGATCTGGAGCAGCTGTCCAATCAGAGCCGAGGGAGTTAGGCACTTTATTTGTTTCAGTTTTGGAGCTTGATCAGTTTATGAAAGGGATTATATAATGCCGCGCTTGCAATAGCAGGGTAGAAGCGATATCGCAAGAAGAGTGATAACACACACAAGAAGGGGGGGATTAATTCCCAGACCTGCATGCTTGAAGTCACTGAGTGGGGCCTAACAAGCTGCAACGGCTGGTGGTAGGCCATATCCCTATGGTGGGCTGGGTATTAGTGAGCGCCGGCCTCATCCGGTAAGTAAATGGTTGCACAAATGACACAACAGTAATTGTCCAAGGGAAAGAGGTGGCAACTTTCATGCAATTTGGAGGGAATAGCACAGGGTGCAGAAGGGGAGGCACAGGGACACCAGTTGTGGCTCCAGCTTTAACAGCAGAAGCAGCATCTCGGTCAACGGGTCTTTTCAGGATGAGCCGATTTAGTTTGGGACGCATGGAATTCCCTCGCCGTCTTTACACAGCGCGCGGCACACGTCACCGCCGCCGGATGTCACCAGGCTTAACTCCAGATCAGGAGTACACGTGTCAAGACTGTGAAGACGACAACGTCCTTTTCATTGAGCATCCTCAGCGACTCGCCCCGAACATCTTGGGGAATAGTGAGGATGTGCGTTTCAGGGTAATGAGGTCCCTCAGAAAGAACCACGAATTTCCTTAGGCACGATAAACTCCAATCCAATTAATTATGAGGCCTAAGACATTCTGCCTGTATTATCTCTCAACAAGTGGCAATTTTTCACACAGATCCTATCAAGTGAGCTGGCTTCTGGCAGAGAGCTGTATCTCTTGCTTAAGCAGCCATGAGTGTCAGAGCTTGACTTAATTGCACATTGATTAGGTTACATCAAAAAACACGCTAGAAGTTACTCAATGGAGTGATTGAGATAATACTTGGCACTGCTATGGGGATTTCAATCCGTAGATTTCCAAATGCTCTGCAAATGTTAATGATGAAGATCCAATGTGTCTCTATGCAGTAAAGAAGTGGCATTATCCCCATTTAACAGGTGAGAAAACTGAGGCTCATAAAAATGGGGGCTGAAGCATTCAAAGTAGTGGCCCAAAAGAAACCAAAGAAAAGTACTGAGCCCTCACCACTCCTTTTCAAGTCTGTTATCTTTGGAAAGTAGATGGTTGTGAGAAACATAGTTTATGGGCTTACACTAGCACAGACCCACTTGCTTCAGAAGATTTTTTCCAAATGCTTACTAGTGTAAACAAGTGAAGAATATGGCCCGGTGTCTGTAACTGGGCTTTAATGTCATCAGGTGAAAGGCTATAGAAATCCAGAATATGATTATTATGTATGAACTCTTTTGTGCCCTGGTAACTTGTTCCCTGTCTATCACCCCTTGCCTGAGGCACCAGCAGTCTTCCAGAGCTCCCTATTCACTCCCAAATGGCACAAGTTTTAAATTATGCCCCTTATTTTTTGAACCATGACACCAGATGAAAATGCATCGCAGCCAATATTATCTTGGCTTCTTTTCCTGAGTCTGAGAACTTCTGCCGAGTTACCTGAAGCTCTCTATTTTTCCATTAAGAATACACTCAACTCCATTAACCTTTCCGCGTGCTAAAATGTCTTTAAATCGCCACAGGGGTTGCTGTTTCCTTCTGCTCCGTCCTCTGTTTATGTAGAAGTGTGGAAGTGAAATAAGGCCAAGGGAAGGGCAGCGTTCAGGTTTTTTTAAAAGGCATATCACCGGATGCAGAATACAGCAACCCTTTATTTGAGGGCTCAGAGGGCATGTCTACACATTCATTAATGCACCTTAGTTACTGTGCATTTAGTTTAATGAAGTAAACTAAATGTGCAGTCACTAGAGTGACTGCACAGTAGCGCCGGCGCACGGTTGTTTTGTGATGCTTGCTGTGCAGTAGCCTAATAACACTGTGCAGGAGCATATTAGCACAGGGTTTTGACCAGCATGCTACTGCTTAGTGTTATTAGGCTACTGTGCATCTCATGTAGACATGGACAGAGCCAGGTCATGCGTTTTAAGCCCACCAGCAGGGCTGCATTAACCCTTTAGTGGGCCTTAGGCAAACAAACTCATGGGCCCCCAGCTGAACGTGAAATTTTTTTTTATTTTTTTTTTTTCACTCAGTAATTATAATTTGTAAAATAAGCACAACTGGGCCCCTTCTTCACTTAGGGCCCTGGCACGTGCCTATTTTTCCTATGCCTTAATCCGGCCCGGCCCACCAGGAGTAAGACTTTCAACACCTGAGTCCTCTGGCCTAGAGTTTCCTCTCTTCAATGACACATACGTCGATCAGCTTGATGTATTCTGCATAAATTATATGTTTATATTTTCTCGTTCAGTGTTTCCCAGCCTCTGTATCAGGATCTCTTGGAAGCAGGGAGGGCCATGCTAGATTAGTTTAGGAAGGACACAGGATCGAGATGTGCAATGAATGAAGGAAAGCTGCAAGAAGTAGGGGCTAAGTAGATCCTAGAAACCTAACCCTATTCTCTCCCATGTGTCTCTATAGTTTCTTATGGCACTCGGTGTCGGGTCGCATGTACTGGAGCTCCAGGTCCAGGTAGCAACCCAAACTCCTCTTGCTTGCACCGCTGGCACTCTGCTTCAGCTACACATATGGTCTAATCCACCCAACCCAAGGCAGCATGTTATCCACAAGTAAGATGCATGATGCAGACAAGAGGCATAAAAACCCAGGGAAGTTCATAACAGAAAAGGAAAAAAAAATAGAAATCACCTTAATAATGGCAATGGGGACGATGGCTTTGTGGCACTGGATGGGAATGCAGAAGATCTGGGTTTGTCTCCTGATTCTGCCACAGACTTCCTGTGTGACCTTGGACAAGTCACTTAATTGCCCCATGCCTCAGTGTCCCTCGCCACCTAGTAAGGGTGTTGTGAGGATATTTTCATTGCTATTTTGCAGCTGCTCTGATACTATACAAGTTACAGAAGGGGGAAACAGAAGAAGAAGGAAGGGGAAAGATGATAGGAGCTACCTGTTCTGGGACATCGAATGAGGTGAAACAGAGAGGATGGAGTCCATCAGACGAGCCATTATAATGAGGAGCTGGAAATCACATAAGTTACTCTGTGGGGTAGGAATTCATCAGGCTTCCACTATACTAATTTGTCATATACCCTTTGAATCAGTCTGCCGTGAGGTTGTTTCAATCAAGAGGCAAAAGCTCTGTCTCATCCCTTACCTACAATAGGACTTTAATGTGGCGACTTTCTTTGGGGTCGGTTTTTTAATGCAGAGCCCAGAACAAGCAGCTGCTGCTCCCCTGGTGAACTCCACGCCTTGCCGAGATGTTAATTAAAGAACATGCTCTTTCCAGCAATGACGTGGTCTGATCAGTGCAGCTAGGAAATGACCAGATGGTAAGGGAGCCTGGTCATTTCTACTTTGGTAATAGGTTGTTACTTAGGCAAAACTTTCACTGATGACCGCAGGCCAAATGCTGAGGTCCTTCCCCAGTTTCCGTGGAGTCCTAACCCCGGCTCCGCTCCCAGGGCCACAAGCAGCGCAGTGGAAGCTGCAAGTACTCATCACTACTCCGGATTTGCCTGGGGAAGGATCTGAGGGTTTGGCCCATGATCGAGCCCCAGCCCCATCCAGAAACATTGGTACCTGAAGCTAACCTATGCCATGGCTTATGCCATGCCTGCGCCCCAGCTGCCTGCCCGCGCGGCTGTGTGGAGAAGCATGATCCCTGCCTGCCGCAGTGCCATCGAAAGAGTCCCCAGGGTTATGCCCATTCAATGGTGCTTTTACCAGGATAGCTTGTTTCATAAAAACGTAAGAGCTGCCATTTACTGGGCCAGACTATTTACTTGCCCAGGCTCTTGTGTCCACCCAAACCCCTGCCCCAGGGCTCCGAGGACAGCACAGCCACTACCACGATGCTCGACAGGTCTCCTCTGGACTCCCGGGAATCATCCCTGTAACGAGCCCAGACGTGCCTTGTGCCCCCGACATGGGGGGAGAGGAGCAGGGTCTCCCAGCAGCCGGAACAACTGTGAAGGGAATCCTGTGCATACCCACCTGTATCCTGACTTGCCACCCCCTGAACCCACCCTGCCCCTGCCCCTGCCCCAAGGGGCTGCACCATTCCCTCTTCCAATAGCGAGAGAAGTAGCAAATTGGGAGGTTCAGATGGTGGAGGTGGGGAGACAAAGGAGCGGGGAAATAGCCACCCCGATACCCCCAGCAGCCAAGAGGACCCTGCTGAACCACAGGACCAGGAAGAGGATGACCAGACATCCGTGGGCCCCGTGGAGCCCGCGGACATCTCAGTCCTGGTAGTCCCCAGGGAGGAGCTGCTCCAGCTCCTGCAGCAGCTCTGTAAGAAAGTGCTATAATAAAGACACCGTTTATATTAAGTGGGGACCCGTTCCTTGATTCCCCGTGCAGGGTCACATGAAACAGCCAGTGCTTATTGACTAGTTTTGGACCGTGATGTTGAAGAGCACCCAAAACCTTTGGCTTGTTTCTGCTTGGAGTGAACTGGAATGGAGGGAAGGATCACCGTTACCTTTCCTTTTCCAGGGTTTCCCTCCCCTGGCATCGGTGTTTCAATAGCAGCGTTCTTGCTGGCCATGCCGGAGACCGGGGTTCAATTCCCAGTCAATGCAGGTACTGCTGGCTCTGCCTCGGAGACCCACGCAACTGAAGCTGGCTGGGGCAGGGAGACATACTCCCCTTCGGCCACTTCATGGAGACAGAGTGTGGGGTGGCCATACCTTTTTCCCCACATTTGCAGCTGGAAATCCTCCAGGCCCCTGAGGTGATGCCAGACTGCCTGCTTCATACAATCATAGAAAATGAGGATGGGAAGGGACCTCAGGAGGTCACATCCAGTGCAACGCCCTGCTCAAAGCAGGACCAGCTCCAGCTACATCATCCCAGCCAAGGGTTTGTCTAGCTGGGTCCAAGGATGGAAAGCCCACCAACACCTTGGGTCCAGACACAGGAGCTCATCCTGAACCTGATGAACACCTATGCGCCTGTGCATGACTTGGAGACAGCCCAGCTCTACCAGCCGGAGGCTGCCCATCTTGGCACCCTCAGCTTCCCAGTTGCAGCCCCCAGATGTTAAGGTCCAGGAAGTTCTGGTTCAGAGGCTGTACTCCTATCTCCCAGTCTCAGTAGCTACGGAGGTACCTTTCCTCCAAAAAATTGTCCAGTTCCTTTTGCTGGGACCATCTGATCCCAGCGGCCTTTCCTGCCCAAGTGCAGGGGGTCTGGACCCGATGATCTGTAAAGTCCCTTCCAGCCTCTTAACAACTACGAAACTACGAGATTATGAATCTGGTTGCATTTGCAGAGGGTGGTTTCGCTACACTGGTACAAAGCCTGGCTTTGCTGCTATAGCTTCATCCGCAGGAGGAGCAGAGCTCCTAAACTAATACGTTGTTCCTACTGCAAACGTAGCCTTTCTAATAGGCAAATTAATACAACTATTTCACTGTCGTGAAGCTCCAGTTCCCAACCGTTCTGTAACAATCCCGAGGTGCCAGCCCAGAGAAACCAAAATCACACGAACCGTCCTGCAAAAGGTTTTAAAGCAAAGGAAATTTCATCTGTGCCAAACAGCACCAGCTACGCCATGGCCTTTTGCATCAGGACAACAAGGGGAAAATTTAATCAAACGGTGCATCAAATTCCAGCCCTATTTCTTCTCACCTCCTTAGCATCTAACTTTTCTTCTTGGCTGAGCCGCTCTTTCTATCTGGCATTATCCTGCTTAGGAGATGGTGATGAGGCTAGAAATCGGAGATGGGGGAAAAATGGAAGGAGAAAGCAGCTATCTGGGAGTTGGGGATGGAGGATGAGGACGTGGATTGAGCCCTTTTGCAATACTTTCTCCATTTATAGGTTCTGAGCATATAGCAATCTGGACCACAATTTCTCTGTGCCTCAGGTCCCCAGCTGTAAAATGGGGATAATAATCTTTCCTTTCTCTCACACTTTGTCTACTTCAGAGTAGTCGGTGTGTAAACTCTTCAAGGCAGGAATTCTCTCTTCCTATGCGTTTATACATCACCCAGTGCAATGTGGCTCCTATTTCAGCTGGAGCCTTTGGGTGCTTTTTTAAGGGGAGCCATTTAACCTCTCTACGCCAAGTCATTGCAGAGTGAATGTTAATATGTGACCGTTGCACAGCTGGATGATGCCCTGTTGGGAGATAACTGTCCCGGCACTGTGCCACCATATTTGTGGCTCTTTGATTCACTGTTCAGTAACCATGGTCCAGCTGTTAGGGCCTTGCACAGACCACCCCCCAGACTGAACCCCTTGTGATAACACCATTGAAGTTTTAAGATCCAGACCCAGAAATGTCCAGTCCAAAGCCATTGAAGGATTTAGTTCTATGTAGAATTTGTTTTGTTTCATTAATTGTATTTTCTTATATTGGAATAAGAATGCAAAAAGGAATTTGCTATATTTATTTTAGTAGCATGGACTCCCTGATGTGATATCCTCTGTCTTGCAGCAAAGAGGATGGTGTCACTAGGCATTTGGGTCAAAAGAGTTCTTTAGATTTGCAGAAGGTACTGCCAAAAGGTTCACCTTGATTTAAGCCCTTTGAATAATAAAAGTAACTTGTTTTGACTTGCAGGGCAATTGATTTTTTTTTATTAGCTCCTGATCTGCTTCTAGCAAGTTCTAGCTTCCTTTTGCAATGACACTCATAAATCTCAAAGGCTGGTAGGGTTGGGCTATGGGCTACGGTGCCTCTCAGCTCGGCAGTCTGAATGCATCCCATCAGAATGACTTAAAGGTGCTTTTGCTAGATCCACTGGGCAAAAAATGAATAGGCGGGGGGCGGGGGGTTGATGAATAAATCATCACTCCTGACACCATAGCTGGCATTCCCAACAGAAGAGTAAAGGTCTACGGGTCTGTTGGCTCTGGGAGCCAGGATTCATTTTTTCAGTCTTCTCTGCCGTCCCTCTAAGTTATGATGCGGTCTTAGGGCTGCCCTTTTATTCTCAGTGATATCTGGGCTCAGGGGTTATGTCTATAGGGCCTCCCCAGGACCCCCAAGGCTGCCACTGTGAAATGCAGCCCCACACCCCCGCCGTGCATGCATCAAACTCAGCCGTGCAGCTATGTTGGATGTACCCGCTCACTGCTCTTGGGATCTCTGTTGGCAGCGGCCACAAGAAGGCAACCCCAGAGCAGCGTCACTACTGCATTTTCAAGTAAGGCAAGAGTAGGTGAGGAATAGCGCTACCCACTAGGAAGGTCTCTCAGGGGCTGCCTCGAGGAAGTGGTGCTCAAGTCCCAGTGACTCGCACGGGGCTGGAATCTCAGCCCTTTTTTTCCGTGCTATGAGCTGCCACCTTCTTATAATCAGTAAATTAGCACCCTCCTTTTTATTAATAGGATAATAGAAGTACATTCTCAAGTGTGCAGTAATTAATCCCCTCTTTCCCTAGCTCTCTAAGACCACTTCAGAAACTAGATATGAGACGATAAGAAGGGTGATATCCCAGATGAAAAGGAAAAGGTAAGCATCAGTTTGAGGCACGCACTTCCCCAAGTACTCAGTGTCATTAAACATCCTCTTTTGCACGCTACACGTACCATCATTCGAAACTGGCTGGCATCACCTTTGAGAGCCAGGTAGCACTACCGCAGTGTTTATGGTTTTGCCAATGATAAATGGAGGAGATGCTACATTAATGGTGTCTGGTTATAAGCAAGGCATCAGCTTTTAAGGGCAACCAGTGTAAAAAAAAAAAACACCCCAAAACAACATCTGTGCGTCCTAGTAAAAGCATTAAGGATGACTTTGTTAAACATGAGTTGCAGAACTTAACCAGCATGCGTTTGGTTTTCAGTACATCATCGACCGGTGGAGCACTGCTTGTTTCACAGTAAGATATTCGATGATCCTATAAATGTAGATGCTTAAATTCTGCACATGTCAAAGGTGGCATTTGGGAAATTCAGTTACCTGGAAGTGCGATTGATTCAATGTAGATGTTAATACGGTGTGAATGCCAATCTGCTTCCACAGGCTGAATTCCAAAGGACACTAATTGAGACAAATGCCTCTCTCCCCAATAAATAAGGAAAGGAGGAAACCTTTGGACTAGCCAGCATGACCACTCACTTCCTCCTCTTCTCTGCAAACCCATAAAAAACATAGTAGGAAGACTGCTCTTGCAGTCAAGGCATCATCTAGGGACCCACAGAGAAGAGCATGCTATACACACCTGGATAGCAGAGGTACTTCAGATACGAGAACACAATTTTTTTTTTTTGGAAAAGCTTCAAAGTTGTTGCTATTTTTCAGATTTAAGATGGGAACTATTTTTTAGAAAAATCAGATGTCTAAGTTTGTAAATGTATATGTTGTCCATTTTTTTCTCTCTTTTCCTTTCTGTTAGAGTGCTATACGATGAATTATGTCTAAGTCCCCCCTTTCCAACACCTATGAATACTTTCTTTTCTGTCTCGGTGGGCACATCTATACGTGCCATTAGCATGCAGTAATAAACTGCGGAGCTTATGGGTCTGCAGTTTATTGCCCCGGGGAAACTCCCGGGCATGCAGTTTACACATACACCTGCACCGCAGTACATTGAGCCAGGTCACAGCAGCCCTGGCCAGAAGGGAGCCTGTGTGGGAGTCAGCTTACCAGCCCGGGACTGCTCCAGCTGGGCTCAAAATGTGCTGGGAGGGGCTGGCTGGGACACAAGCGTGCTTCAGTGAGGGGGCTAGCATATAGGCAGCACCCTCGTGCCCCAGCCAGCCCCGTCAGCGTCTGCACGTGTGCTGCTGTGCAAGGAAAAAGTCCACAGCAGGGTACTACTTGTATTTATACATGATGGATATTTATTTGTCAATGCAAGTACTACCCTGCTATGGAGTTTATTAGTTTCCTGCACCCTAATAGGGGCACGCATGTAGACACTGAGACATTTACTGTGTAATTAAGTAGTCAAGTGCGCAGTCAACCTTTCCTGTAGGCTTCAGCCTCCTAATCACCTGGGCTGGCATCAAAAGAGACAAGGAGCCAGTCTAGCCAGTGTCAGAGCTTGCAGTTGTGGCAAAACCCCCAAACCATCAAGCAGGGAGGGAGGTAACAAAACTTGTGGGGATGGGACTGAGCAGACCCTAGACATACGAGTCCAGTTATGTGCTCCAAAACCAGAAGTTTGCTAGAGATGTTCTGGACTTGTCCTCCATGATGCCCCTTAGACTCATCAGAGACCAAGAAGTTGAGAGCAGGGATCAGGGACAAGTCCAGAGCAGCCTGGCTCTGGTATGTGCCAGTAAATCAGGTGGGGGATGCTCAGTCCCATCCTCCCTGGGACCTCTCTCTGACACCATATGGACAATCTCAAGGACACGGGGAGAAGTTAGGAAGTCAGCGAGTGCCTTGCAGAGCTCCTTGGCATTGCAAGGTTAAACCCGAATTCCCTTAGGCACTGCTACTTACCAGGAAGTTTCAAGAGAGGGCAAAGAGTAAGAAAAAAAGGCAGCCAGAGGAAACCTTGCAGTTGTGACAAAATCCCCAAACCATCAAGCAGGGAGGGAGGTAATAAAACTTGTGCAAGGTCAACAAAAATGCCTGTCAGATGCTGGGCCAGCTCCTGCTCATGATGAAATCAAGGGGAGTTTTAACATTAGCTGCAGTGGCTGCAGCCTACAGGGGTGATGCAGCAGGTCAGTAATAATCAGGAAGAAATAGCTAGTCTAATCCCAGCTTATTATTGGCAGCAAGAATCACTCTTTTTCTGTGAATTACTCAGTGATTGTTACTCTCCTTCTTCTCTTGCATTGCCAGTTCTGTGTCCAACCCCTCTCCTGCCGCCCTGAGAGAGAGAAACAAATCACTCACCACTTCCAGAGACCAATTTACAAACACTAAAAAGGGAAAACTGGTTGATCACAATTAACCAAATTCTCCTGCTGGGTTTCTGTGCTGACTCATTCTGCAATTAGCTGCCCCTTGGCTCCAGTGTTTTATCAATCAACACAATAGCTCGGCACTGAGTTGCCTCCAAATATCCTGCAGGCCCGTCTTTTCCCAGAGACAAACGCTGATATCCAGCCCTACGCGCGCTGGATGACCCTTCAGCTGCAGACCCCAGGAACTCCTCTGCCTGCTCTGCAGCACAAAGCCACGTCATGCAGAAGGGTGCAGTGAACCCATGTGCCACCCACATCATTATTTTGGGTCTGATCTTCAGCCATGCCAAGCCTCCACTGACTGCAAAGGGGGTGGGGGGGCTCAGTATAAAAAGCACGTATGCATATGCCTGGAGAGGAGTCTTCTACATAAGTCTACCTGGTCAACTAGCCTTCTACACAGGACCCTCGAGGAGAGCTTCGTTCTTCAGCACAGCCTCAAACGGTTGAACGAAAGCATGTTACTTTATTTACTCATAGTAGAGGGTCCTTTATCCTCTCTGTGGTCCAGGTCATGGAGGGCACCATCAGATACCCAAATACAACGTATTTTGTTTGGGAAGTGAGACGCTTTATTGCAAGTCTTATGGAGATGCTGGATCTACTCTGCTGCCAAGTTTGCATGCAAAACCCTAGTTTTTAATCCCAGCAGCTTGGTGTTACAGGAAGCCAAAGAGAAGGATGAAAACCAAGAATCCCAGAATTACTGGTGAGACCAAGGCCATTCTCCCCTGTGTTTCATTTGTCTTTCACACGGGCCAGATCCACCCCCTACTGATTTCCCTCACCTTGGTGCTGCATCCCCTTGGTTTTTGCAGGCTCTTGCCCTTGATAAAAGTACCCTAGTAGTTCTGTGGATGAATATTATTGCAGCCATGCTGCTGCTTCTGCTTATCTATTCATCATCATCCCTTTACAGAGACTTATCTGGGGATTTTATGTCTCCTTGATTGTAATGATCTTTTGGAATTAAGGGTTTAAAGGAGATCTCAGAGTCCCCTGTGCCCTATAGGCATTTTCGTATCTCAGACTAAAAAGGAGTAAACATCATTTGTAGCTGAGACAAAGATTTGCTGTTTAACTCTTCACGTGTCCACCCACTCTCTTCTAGGCAAGGACTAAACATCTCTCTTGACACCATGGCTGGGGAAGGAATTTCTTTTGGGGGTGAAATCCAGATTTGATCAAACACGAACATGAACCTTTGCGCAAATCTGATGCTGGCCTGGTGGCTAACCTTTTCTCTGGCACTGGCTTGAGACTAAGACCATTGTGTCAACCTGATCCACCAACTGCATTGACGCAGGTGCCACAGTGATGGCATACTGTGCTATAAATACCTAGATATCACAGAGACCCATAAGGCCTGTGAGTAAAATATAGTCCTTATGCTCACCATTGGGGACCAGGTGCTAAATTAGCATAAGGCCATGTTTTACATATCTACAGGAGGAAATGATTGGATGTAGGATCCAGGTGCCTGGAATTTAGCCTATTGGACCATGGGAAACCTCATGCGAAGAGGCTGGCTAGCTGCCTTGCTTGAGAGAAAATAGCCAAAGTCTCTCCTGCAGCGCTGGAGGAAACGTCCATCCTGGGGGTAGGAGCTGGGAGACTTTGTCTGGGAGGGAGATGGTGTCAACTTGGAAAAAGCAGAGATCTCGACTCTTCTGAGGCTTTATAAAGCCCTACAACCCATTCAATAACAACTTCTCTCCTGCCAGGGGAGCCGGCGGCACGTTCGGTCCCCGTGGGACCGGGCAAGGGATTGTGTCACGTAAAATTGTTTCCTGCCCTCTCCCTGCAGCTGGCACCTGGGGCAGTGTCAATGGATATTATGCTGGGGCTGCATTTTCCCCTCTCCTCAGCGTAGGGGGAATGGTTCCTAGTGGCAGTATCCTGAGATGGGGGAATAAATCCCAGAAAGTCCCTCAGATACAATATTGGCATCCCTGGAAGCAATCTCAGGGGGTCCGTCCAGCTTGTCTCTAAGACAACGGGCATTTATCTGATTAAAGGATGGAAAGTCCCATAGCTGGTTATCTGCATTTCAGCTAGCTTCCTGGTCCCTTTCCTCTTTGGAAGAAAAAACCCCAAGTTTAACGTAGGACTGCAGCCCTGTAATTCATATTCTGTGACAGGGTTGCAGGGCACAAGACTCGTTCTCTATCCTAGACCGAGTTAAGAGATATCGTTTCAGAGCTGATGGTACCACGCACTGGGGTGGCTATGTGATGAGCAGGCAAGGGTGTATTTCCATATTTCCACAGAGAGCCTGGAACAAAAATGATTGCTATCCATGTATTTCTCTGCTCTCCTCTCTCTCTCTCTCTTTTCTTTCTTCAGTTTATTTCCCCTGATCTTTGCAGCCAGTTAAACTTCTTCACCAACATTACAGTCTGGCCTTAAAATAACATTGCCAAGTATTTCTTCTTGATAATAATCTAAGTCATAGCATGAAGAGTCAGCCGGATTACTCTAGGAAATCAACTTTTAAAGGCTGTAAATTAGCAATGCATGCCCATGTGATGTGGTTGGGCTCTCGTTTCAAGATCCTATCTTGTGGTTGGCACTGGGGAGATAAACACGTCAAGGCAAAGAGAGGCCTGATGAGGGGCCCAGATGATGTCAGGAAGCCTTTTGTGGTTTATGGAGATTTACTTGTCAAGTTTTTTGAGCAATAGAGGTTTCCTATGGTCACCCATAGGAGTGCTGAGGGAATTAGTAGAGGTCATTGAAGGACCCCTGGCACAGCTTTACGAGCACTCGTGGTGCTCTGGCGAGGTACCGGAGGACTGGAAGAGGGCCAATGTGGTCCCCATTTTCAAACAAGGGAGGAAGGAGGGCCCAGGAAATTATAGGTCTGTTAATCTTACCTCAGTCATGGGGAAGCATTTTGAAAAAATTATCCAGGAGCACATCTGTGAAGGGGGCAACCAACACAGGTTCATTAGAGTCAGGTCTTGTCAGACAAACCTGGTGGCCTTCTATGATCAGATCACAAGATCCTTGGACACAGGTACTGTGGTAGATGTAGTCCTTCTGGACTTTTGGAAGGCCTCGACACTGTCTCTCACCCCGTTCTCATTAAGAAACTGGGGGCTGTGGTGTCGACCCCACACAGTCAGATGTGTCACCAACGGGCTGGACGTCCGCACCCGGAGAGCGGTGGTGGACAGGTCATGTTCGACCTGGAGGGACGTGGGCAGTGGGGTCCCCCAGGGCTCGGTCCTCGGGCCCACACTGTTCAACATCTTCATCAGCAACTTGGACGAGGGGGTAAAAAGCACCTGTTCAAGTCTGTGGATGACACTAAGATGTGGGGAGAAGTGGCACGCTGGAGAAGAGGGACAGGCTGCAATCAGACCTGGACAGGTTACGGGGTGGGTGGATGAGAATAGGATGAGATTCAACACCGACAAGTGCAAGGTGCTGCACCTGGGGAGGAACAACCGGCACCATGCCTACAGGCTGGGGAAC
>NW_017728931.1:139506741-139516720 GCF_001723895.1 Crocodylus porosus | reverse complement strand
TTAAGAGGAGGTTAGATGAACATCTAGCTGGGGTCTGTTACCAACTAGTCAGAGGGGACCCAGCAGGCACTGGGGGAGTCCCTGTTCCCCCGAGCACCGCCAGGAGTGACCAGGAATAATGCTCACAAGCTGGCAGAGGGTAGGTTTAGGTTAGACATCAGGAGGCGCTACTTCACGGTCATGGCGGCTAGGGTCTGGAACCGACTTCCAATGGAAGTGGTGCCGGCTCCTACCCTGGGGGTCTTAAAAAGGCTGGATGATTGCTTTGCCGGGGTCATTTGACCCCAGTACTCTTTCCTGCCATGGCAGGGGTCGGACTTGATGATCTGCTCAGGTCCCTCCTGACCCGACCAACTATAAAACTATGAAACCCTCTGCCTACACTGTGGCTGGCTGTGCCGCACAAGTGATGCAAGAGTGAACGATGGGTTCGTCACGTGTGGTCAAATCTGCCTCCAGTGCACTGGGGAGAGGAGCCTGCTACTTGCCCACAGGTGGTCGAGTGGGTCCCTTAGCGCAATGGAGAAAACCTTGCTCTGAGGCTCTGGGGTGTTAATCCCCCTTGCCACCAGGATGGTACTTCCCAGTAGGGCAGGAAGCACAGTGGAGGATTGCCTAAGAAAGGAGCGTCTAGAGTATACTGGCTGAACCCATGTCTTGCCATGTGGGAGAAGAGCCTGTAGCTCAATCAGAGGCTCATGAAATTATTTCTTCAGCTCAGACAGGAGGCATGAATACCTTCACTTCTGAAGGTCCCACCCTTGTTTCTCTCCTACCCAGGAAATAAGCCCCCTCCAAGCCCTCCTCTACTGCTTGGAAAATGAGACGTAACAACTTTATCCATAAGGCGCCTGTTCAGCCGGCCTGAGCTCAGTCCCTGCCTCATTCACAGAGCGTTTGCATGGCTTTTTAACATCCTTCCTTTATGCCTCAGCTTCCCATATGAAGAATGAAGACAACAATATTTTCTCCCCCTTTTTCTCTGCCTTGCCTATTTAGACTGAACTCTTTAACACAGGAGCTGCCTCCTGCAATGCAGGCATTTTCAGGGCGTAATGCCATAGGGACCTGATTTAGCTGGAGCCTCCAGGTGCTATCGTAGTACTAATATTATGGTTAGCTGGAGTCTCCAGGTACTATCACAGTACTAATATCATGGCTAAGTTAAGGGGACCACGCAGGATAAATTATTGGCAAAGCACAGGACACAGCTTTGAAACCCCAACTCATTACATGGCATCATTAACATACCTCGAAGAGCTGGACGGGTTTCATTTTTGTGCGCGTTGCCCTGTCTCCTAGTGGATATAGCCTCTTCCTAATTAGGCACAGAGAAACAGGATCTTTAGATATTATTTACTTTACAGCCCATTTCTCATCCTTCCTAGTGCTCTCAGTAATACTTACTGAAAGACAAAGCCATTCATCTTAGCACTTTCCCAGCCAAGTGTGGCTTGAAGCAGTTCACTACCACTGTCAGAAGAGATATTACTGGCTATAAAAAGCTGCCTTATTCCCTCTCGTTGTTGCACTCAGCTCATGACCCTTTTTGCTGTAAGATTGGCACAATGATTGCTTACTCTTAGTCACCTGGAACTTTTCTTGCTTTAAGACATTTTATTGAAAATCACATCGCACCAGTCAATCACCCTCCCTCCACCATATGTTGTTATAGCAGGAGGAAGCCCTGCTAGTCTGTTCATTTTGCTTGTTAAACCGCAGCCGGGGTGACCTTAGCAATGAAATCCATGTTGCGCTCGGCAGAAAGGTGTGGGGGAGGCAGAAACAGCTGGGGAGAAATGTCTCTAGCACGTTTGCTGGCAAACTAGAGGCTCCACTGTCTCCTTTTGCTTTGTGGCACTGAGCTAGCACACGTGGCTTACCCCGATGCACCTTAATTACCCAATCTCAGGAACGGCTCTTCTGCTGCCTGCGGGAGCGCTGGGGCGTTGCAGGCGAGGGAGGGTGGCAAGGAAGCAAATGGGCATGTCGGTGCCTTTGCTAAAGGTCGCAGTGTCTCTGCCCGAGTCTCTGCCTCTTGGAAAGCTTGCGTTTCCATCCCCCCGGGACCGCATTTGTGGCTGCAGCTTGTGGCTCTGAGCTGAACCAGAGGCATCCGGGAATCTCCAAGCTAGGGAGAGCAACCCACTTTCACTTGGAGCCACTCGGTGCAAATTATTAAGGACAGAGGCAGGGGCTCTTCACTAGACCAGTACAACCCTATTGCCAGTGTTGCCATGAGGCTAAGGAGAGGACCCAAGCTGGACTGCTGGGTCTGAAGAGCTGTAGAGATGACGAGGGTATGGCCTTTCCCAGCTAAGTAGAAGAAAGTCATCTCCCATTTTTTGCAAAACTCTAGTTGCTCTAATAACAGAGATCACCTCGACCACCAGTCCTGATTGCTTTTGCCTCTAGATGAGTACAGCTACGACCTGGATACCTGACATCTTGCATGACACTCCTGCACAGCTTACGTGAAGCTGGCATATAGATCAGCATGCTGTTTTCTATAGCTCTGCAAACTCCCGGGATTTGAAAACCCAGCTGGATCCTTTTGGCCTCCAAAAGCACCAGAAACAGCGATTCTGCGTGGGAACGAAGCAGACAGATGCCTTTTTTTCTATATGCTACGCCAGGCAGGGCACAATCCAGCTTGCATTGTGATAGGCACATGGCTCCTGCTGGGTTTTGTGTAATGAAACTTCCCGTGTGCACAGTTATGTCAGCAGACATGATTTGAAGGCCCACAGCGAGGCAGACAGGTGGAGGAGGAAGGTGTAATTTTTAGATGATAAACTCTCAATGCGCAGCTGTCCTCAGCTAGTCTAAATCAGGGCAATTGTATTGATTTCAATTTACTCCAGCCAAGGATCTGACCTTAAATATTTGTGGGCTGAAAGATGGAATGACAAATGGAGGCCCCCGAGTCTTGCTGTATTTACTCACTCGAGTCCACAGACGTTTTGCTGGAGTAACGCTTGGGTTCGCACATGCAGACGATGCTCCCTTTTTCGAAGCGTGCGTGTAGGGTGTTTGTGGTGTGCCATAAAACTCAGGGCAACTACAAATCTGTAGGTCAGCTTTTCCATTTCCACTGGGGACGACCTCATCCGTTCTTCTCACTTCTCTGTCTCTCCCCCCTCCCCAGCTGTCTGCCTTAAAAGAGCGGATATTCTTCCCACTTAAGTTGCTGTAGCTCTCTGGTGGGGTTGTAACCTCACCTCCAGTTCTCCTTGCCTTCATCTTGAAGCTAGCCTTGTGCTGTGGAGGGCTTGCTGCTTCCCTGGAAGTCAAAGGCTCCTAATGCCCCGGGGCAGGGATGCTTGTGCTAGGGAGTGGATTCACAATGCACGGCCCTACCGTGTAGTAAAGCAGGGCTGTGCAACTTCAGTCGAGCCCAGGACTGCAGGCCCTTAGCTGCGGAGGCAAGTCCCTGAGGTTCCCCCACCTCGGGTTGCCAGCCCTCCCGCACTGGCCGGGAGTCTCCCGGCATCGGCATCCATCTCCCAGTGACGATTGAAAGCGATCGGAGAGATTAATATTGTGAACGGGTTGAACAGTGCAATTAAGGACATTATGTCCTTTTGGGGGAATAAAAAAATCTCCCCCTGAATAGCTTCAGTTAGCAACTCTACCCCCACACCACATGGCTCTCCAGGATCCCCCCGCCCCCGCTCCCACAGATCCCTACTCCAAAGCATACCTCTCTCCCAAATTCTCCCCGCTTCTCCACTGTACGGCAAAGCATGCACCCTTCTCCACTGTATGGCAGGAAAGGCAGAGACCTGTGGATTGCATGCTGGCCCCTCACTTCCCAGTCCATCAAGCTGGATCTCTCTACGGACCTCCTCTTCATCCCCCCGGTATCTGATTCCCTGGTTCTTGTGTGCTTTAGCAATGCCGTAGTGCTTGCAGTCAGGGTGGGGGGAGGTTTAAAACTAGTTCCAGTGAACTTAAAAACCCCCCACAACCCCGTAACATTTGAATTGGATGCGGGTGTGAAGGGTACTCTGTCCAAATTTGTGGATAATGCTAAGTTGTGGGGTGACGTGCATGCTCCAGAGGGTGGGGAACGATTGCAGGCAGACCTAGACAGGTTAGAAAAGTGGGCAGTACTCAGTAGGATGCAGTACGACAAGGATGAGTGCAGAGCGCTGCACCTAGGCTGTGAAGATATCCAGCACATCTACTGGCTGGAAAACGACCCCCTCACAAGAGCAAAAAGGGATCTCGGAGTCCTAGTGGACTCCAAGATGAACGAGCCGTCAATGTGACGAAATCATCAGCAAAGCTAACCGCCCTTTATCATGCATCAGCGGATGCAAGACAAATAGATGCAAGGAGGTGATCCTTCCCCTCTACGCGGCATTGCTCAGACCACAGCTGGAGGACTGCGTCCGGTTTTGGGTGCCGCACTTCAGGAAGGATGTTGATAGACCCGAGAGGGTCCGGAGGAGGCCACTCGTATGGTTAGGGGCTTACAGGACGAGCCCTATGAGCGGAGACTGAGGGACCTGGACCTCTTCATGCTCCGCAAGAAAAGGCTGAGAGGGGATCTTGTGGCCGCCTACAAATTCATTAGTGGGACGCAGCAAGGGATCGGAGATGCTCTGCTCACCTGGGCGCCTCTTGGGGTAACAAGGAACAATGGTCACAAGCTGAGAGAGAGCAGATATAGGCTGGATATCAGGAAAAACTTCACAGTAAGGGGGCAAAAATTTGGACCGGGCTTCCAAGGGAGGTGGTGCTCTCCCCTGCCTTGGGGGTCCTCAGGACAAGTCTGGATAGGCATCTGGCTGGGGCCATCTGACCCCCACGCTCTTTCCTGCCTAGGCAGGGGGGCGAAATCGATGATCTGTTGAGGTCCCTTCTGACCCCAGCATCTGTGAATCTATGAATTCCTGTTGGTGGAAATGGGCCTCTACAGCACAATGTCCCAGTCTGGACCTGCACCTTACTTCACCAAAGCACAGAGAGGACTGGCTAAGGATCCTTTGCTCAGATGCATCCCACAGGGCTATCATGGGCCAGGCAGTCCTGATCCTGGTGCCATAGAGGTGTGGGCAGGTTGTCACACTGCGTGAGAGCATTGCATTTGGGACTGTGCTGTCTGAGTCTGGGTGTCGGGCACTAGACGTGGGCTGGAGGCGGGGCGGCGCAGACAGAAGTTACATAATCTGATTAGGACTGATAAAAAAAAAAAAGGCTCCTCTAAAGAACGGGCACATGTCCAGCTTGCCGCAGTGACCCGCTGGCACTAGGGAGGGCCAGGCACTCAGCCCAGGCCCAAAGCAGAGACCTCAGAGGCACATTTATCATTTTGTTGCTTCCAGCTCATGTGGAATGAAAATATTATTAACAGACTTAATTTATGAGCAGAGGAACAGAAACCCCCCCCAGCAAAACCACCCCATTCAAGAGCTGCTATGCTTTGCAATGGGAGGGTGAGGGAGAAGCGATGATGAGATACCAGCTATTGTGTCTGGTTTGCAAGGTTACTTGTTGAGATAGGGCTTCATTTCACGTCTATCTTGGAAAACAAATTCTCTCGCTGTCCCTTTCATAATGAAGAATAAAGGCCCTATTGTTAAAGGCAGCTAATTGTGCCAGAGATGTTTTGAGCCAGCTGGGCTCTTTGTCACTTCACGGAGGACAGTTCATTCGCATCCCCACAGGACATCCAAACCTTACCTTGGGCAACCCACACACGGCTGCCAAAGCACAGAACCGGGAGGCAGGAGTATTCCCCAGTGACTGCAGGGACATGGGGAGCAAGCACCTTGCATGGGTCCCTTTAATTCTGTATCCAAAAGAGGGCTTGATTTTTCTTGCAGGAAGTGTATATTTTTATGCTATGTAGAACCACACTCTGGCTTGGGGGATTTCATCGAGAGCAGCGCTATACATCGCTTGGGTTCCTGCCTTGTCTCTGTTGTCTACCAGGACCCGTGCCTCATCTGCAATCCCGTACGCAAATATATCATGGGATCACAGAAAAATAGGGCTGGAAGCCCCCTCGGAGGTCATCTAGTCCAACCTCCTGCTCAAGACAGGCTATTCCTATCTAAACCATCCCAGATTGTCAACCCACACTTGAATATTTCCAGCGAGAGCAATTCCACTGTCGCTATTTATAATCTGCTCCAGTACTTAACTCAGGGGTCGGCGACGTTTTTGGGCAGGGTGCCAAAAACACCCGCGACCTTGATGTGTAAGATGCTGGCGTGCCAGGAGCAGACGGTGGGGCAGCCACGCGAGGCCCGATCCCTATTGTGATCCCTTCCCTTCAGTCCGCCCCGAAGTCCATTTGCCAAGCAAAATGCTTTTGAGTGTGGCATCTGTGCCAGGGATTGCCTATCCTTGAGTTTGAAAGTTGGAAAGTTTGAGAGTTTGTAAGTTCTTCATAATACCTAACCTAAGTCTTCCTGGGTGCAATTTAAATTACTACTTGTTCGGTCCCCTCTGGACACAGAACAATGGGTTGCCCTCCTTTTGTAATAACTCTTTTTTATATTTGTAAACTTATCAAGCCTCTCTTCATTTTGCTCTCCTTCAAACTAAATAATCCCAGTGCCTCCAGTCTTTCCCATCATGTTTTTTAGGGTGCTGCTCCTTGTTGTCGCTCTTCTCTGGACCCTTTCTGATTTGCTCACTGTCTTTCTTGAAGTGCGGTGCCCAAAATGAGACACAGCACTCAAGGGGAGGCCTCACCAGTGCTGAATAGAGTGAAAGCATCTTTTTCTATGGTTAGCATACAACACTTTTGCTGTTGTATCTCAGGATGCTATTGCTTTGCTTGGGGTTTTTTCGCTGGTTAAGTTTTTTTTTTGCAGTAGCGCACTGTTGACTCATGTTCATTATGGGTAATGATAATGTCCTGGCCCTTTTCTGTAGTACTGAAGCCTAAACATTTTTTCCCCCAATTTATATTTCTCCAGTTGATTGTTCTAAGTACAGGACTTGGCACCCATCCCTATTTAATTCCATCTAATTAATTTAAGATCGTTTCTTCAAAGTGTCAAGGTCATGCTGAATCTAAATCTTATCCTCCAGCAGGTCTGCTACCACCCCCAGCTTAGTGTCATCAACACATTTCCTTAGTGCGCACTCCCTTCCACCCCCTGCATCATTAATAAAGACATTAAACAGTGCCGGACTTGGGGCAAATCCATGGGGCTCTCCATCAGAAACCTCTTCCCTGTTTAAAATTGAGTCATTGACTCCTGTCTGAGCATGATAATCCAACCAGGTATGCCCCAACCTTGCAATAGTCTCATGGCTGACAGTCTTAGAAGTGTCATTAATGTCAAGGTAGGTCACATTTACTGCTCTCCCTTCATCCACATAAGCCATCACCAGAAGGAAATCTGGTTAGTTAAGCCTGACTTTGTCTTGGCAAACCCACATTGGCTGTTCCTGATCGCCTTGCTATCCTAGGGGCTTAGAAAGTGATTCTTGGAAGATATGCCCCAGTGTCTCTCTAGGTATCATGGTCAGAGTGACTGGTCTGTAATTCCCAGGATCATCCTTTCTTTAAAATGGACCCTATATATGCCCTCTTCCAGCTGTTTCGGACCTCATCCGATCTCCATTCGTTCTGAAAGACAGCAGTGCATGTCTCTGCAATTGCCTCAGCCAGCCCCTTGAATACTGTTGGATGTATCTCATCCGGCCCTGACGACCTAAAAACATCCTGCTTGTCTAAGAACTCACCGGCTTGTTCGTTCCCCACTGTCGGCTGATTATCTCCGTCCCTACGCTTGCTGCTTGCTAACTGTGCTTGACATCTGACAGCTGACCTTTTTATGAAGACTGAAGTAAAAAAGGCATTAAGCACTTCTGCCTTGGATGCCGCTCTGCATTCGGTACGAGAACTATACTTTCCTTGATCTTCCTCTTACTTCTAACATACTCCCTTTTGCGGCACCTTTTCTATCTTTCTGGTTGCCTTTTATGCCTTTTACAGTGCTGGCCCTACCTTCAGGGTTCCCTCTTATATTCCTGTCAGTCATTCCCAGTTTGGGATCATTCCCCTTATTCAAGCATTGCCATACGCACCGCTGTTCTGTTTTGACCAAAGTCAGCCAGCACTCAGGGATATTAAAGCAGAGTAGTTATCGAGGCCGGTTTGCTACAAGCTCCTCCTCCCTGTTTCTTCTCCTTTCTTTCAATAGTTTAAGCTCCCTCTGCCGTCCTCCTCCCTGCACTGTATCCCTCGCTGCTGGTCTTAGTGGCACCGGGATTTCATTTAGTCCAAACCAGTGACCTTGTGGGAACATCTCCACCCCATCCTCAGTGGAGTATGTGGCCCCGGGTCCAACTCACACCTTCCCGCATTTGGCAGCATTGCCGAGTTAAAAAATCACGCCCTGAATATTTAACAATCAGATAACAGTTCTTTGTCTTTGCCTTTTGAGCTTTGGGGCATGCACGGCATGAACCCCAGACTACACTGAGCTGTTCCTAGGATTGCTATCTCTCCAAGTTTCCCCACTCAAGAAAGCTGCTACTACTTCCTTCATACCAGCCAAGGGAAGAAGCTGCTGGGATCTACTTGTTGATCTTGATTGACTGCTTTTTGCTTTCATCTTGGCTGGGGAACAGCATGTGGATTTCTGGACAAGTTTGAACTGCAGGAAGTGTGTGATGGATCATAAATACTATTTATGATCACACTTAGATGATAAGCATGTGTCTAGTGGGTGAAAGGAAAGTAAATAGTCCTTGTTATGCCATTGCCGGGGGACAGTTACAGTCCATAATTTGTGCAGGGCGTTATATTCACTAGACAGTGCCTCCAGTGAGAGTAATCAGCCCCAAGGGGCAGGGTCCCTGCCAGGGGTGGATGCAGGAGGGGTGCGGCAGCATGGATGCACCCCCTTTCAGTTGACCACATCATGGGAGCAGGAGCTAGGGACAATTTTTTAAGTTCCCAAAGCAAGTAAGAATTCCCCACTCTTTTCTCCTCTGTGCTCAGCAGCACCTCCCCTCTCCTTCTCTTACATGCCCACTTCCCTACCCATCGCTGTTGCCGTCTCTGGCCGCCCTGGGGACACGGGAGCTCCAGAGCCACTCCTGCCTGCTCCTGCCGGGCTCCCTGTGGAGCTGGGCTCAGCTAGAGACAGCGGCAGCAGTGGGCAGGACTATCCTCCCTGCCTGGTCCCCTGGGATGTTCCCTGACAGCCCAGGAGCAAGTGTAGGTGGAGGGAACCCACCTGCTGCTGCATCGGCTGTCTCTGGCCAAGCCTGGCTCCACAAGCTGCCTGGCTGCATGGCTTCAGGGTCTCCCCTCCCTGCCCCCTGTGCGGCTGGAAACAGCGGCAGCGGCAGGTGGGGTTGGGAGGAGTGGGAAAGGAGGGGGAGGGAAGGGAGGGAATTTAAAACATGACCTCCACTACTGCTTCTGCAGCGTGGTCGGCAGAATGGGAATGACGGTCAGGACTCAGCACCCCAGATGTTGGGGATGCGGAGGGGTGCGAATTGGGAGCCAGGTTGCAGCCACCCTTGCACCCCTGTATGCAGTTTTGGGCTCATTGTGTGCAGTTTGGGGATGCACATTTTTAAGAGGACATGGAGAAGTAAGAGAGGTTTGAGGGGCAGGCAATAGCAATGATAAAGGGCTTGGATAGCAAACCATACAAGGAGAGGTTGAGGAAGTTAGGCATGTTCAGCTTGTGAAAAAGATGCTAAAGAGGGGACTTGAGAGCAGCCTTCAGTTACCCACGATACATTCAAGTTCTTTGTCCTCGCCTTCTGGCTTTTGAGTTTTGGGGTGCACATGCAATTTATATTCAGGGTTTTCTCTGCAGCCATGCAGGAGAGATGTTTCAGCTGCCATAAGGAAGAGGGAAAACACCTTTTCTCCTTGCTGCAGAGAGCAGGAGGTGGATCAATGGCTTGAAGTTGCAGCAAATTAGGTTTTGACTGGATATCAGGAAAAACTTCACTGTTCAAACAGAGAGGCAGTGGAATAGACTGG
>NW_017728931.1:139504849-139506641 GCF_001723895.1 Crocodylus porosus | reverse complement strand
CTGCAGCTGAGGCTGGGGGTTTTGATTAGGAACGCCAGTCGTCTTGCTAGGACTCAAACCCAGAGGCTCCTGGCTAGGCAGATTTGCTCCACTCAGGATCGGACTGATTCCCCCGCTGGGGTAAGGAAAGAATTTTGCCCCCGGTCAGGTTGGCATAGGCTGTGGTGGCTTTTGTCTTTGTCCGTTATGGGGGGCATGGCCCTCTTCTTTGGATCTCTTGAGTGTGTTTTAACGATCTTTGCAGTAGCAGAAAGGGGGCCGTCATGGTTCCCCCTGCTCCATCTGTGGCATATTAAGGTGTTATGCCTTGTGCTGTGTCTGGGTTGACTGCAGTTTTGCTAAGAGCTTAGACAATGGATGTGTATAGGATGGGTTGGATAGGGATGACCCTGCCTCAAGCAGGGGGTTGAACGAGATGACCTCTGGAGGTCCCTTCTAGCCCAATTTCTTTATGTTTCTATGAATCCTGCACCGCCGTTTCCAAAATCCTGGATCTGTCCAAGTCCCTGGCCCTGGCGTCCCCTCCATATCAAGAGTAGGGGAGTCTGCCGCGTCAGCCAAAATCCTGCCATGGACTTCTGCTGCAGTCCTTGCTCACTCCTTTGCCCCAGTAGCCTAAAGCTACAGTCTAACCCGGAGAGGGGCACAGTTTAGGGCTGGTGAGCCCCCCAGGTCCATCCAATCAGCGCCAGACCACATCTCACAGGAAGTCTGTCCTTTTCCTGAGGTCTGAAAATATCTGCCCAATTCTTGTAGAGCAACTTCCTGTTTTTGCTGCCGCACATGAGCTCTTGATGGGCCTGCAGGCAAAGCTTCTGAAATCTCCTTGGGCATCTCCTTGGAAAGATTTTTCCCATTAGATCCCCAGCTGACGAGGGGAAAATCATTAGAGTAAGGTTCGCATTAGCTTCCCAGCTCCTGGGGATCACCTGAACTGAATCCAAACCCAAGATCTTTCATAGCGGTGCATTTCTGACTTTGAGTACCGCCACGTGTGTGAACAGAGCCAGGCCCAGCGTCTCTACAGCACATTTGGTGTCTGTATTTTTTTTTAGGTAAAAAGCACTGTGTAAAAGCAAGGCATTGTTAGAAACAGCATTATCTCCCTCTGTCAAGGGTTTATAAAGCTCAGAGAAAGTCTAAAGGTTTTAACCATAATAAAAAGTGGCTAAATAAGGTCTCAAAGAAAATGCGTTACACCTTTACTGCTGCAATAATCGCTTTAGGAGGAAATCCAGTTACTTACACATCACAATCCAATTTGATAATCCATTTAATGCCCAATGGAGTTTTTTTTTCCCAGAACTCTGCTTTTTACCTTGCACCCGAATGACACAAAGTTCAATTGTCTCAGCTCAGACAGGTGGTGTCTGATAGGAATAACTCTCTGGGTTCAATGCCATTTTGCCCTCAGGGAAAGCTACCCTAGTCTGGTTAAGAGCCACTGAACTTCAAGATGGGAAGTTAGCCAACAGGGATCCTGAAGGAAAGTATTAAGGCATTTATCTGACATTAAGCATAGGAGCAGTACTATCAAAGTCAAAAGGACATGACTGGTTGTTTGATAAGTGCTTTAAGAGCACTTGTGGTGCACTGGCATGGTGCCAGAGGACTGGAAAAGGGCCAATGTAGTTCCCATTTTCAAGAAAGGGAGGAAAGAGGACCAGGAAACTAAAGGCCAGTTAGTCTTACCTCGATCCTGGGCAAGCTTTTTGAGAGAGTTATCCTGGCACATGTCCATGAGGGGCCAGCAGGGGAGATCGTGCTTAGGGGCAACCAACACGGGTTCATT
>NW_017728931.1:139489450-139504014 GCF_001723895.1 Crocodylus porosus | reverse complement strand
GGGAGATTCAGACCAGACTTCAGGAGGCGCGACTTCACTGTCAGGGCGGCTAGGAGCTGGAACCAACTTCCAAGGTAAGTGGTGCTGGCTCCTACCCTGGGGGTCTTTAAGAGCACGCTGGATGAACACCTTGCTGGGGTCGTTTGACCCCTGTACTCTTTCCTGCCCAGCGCAGGGCATCGGACTCGATGATCTGCTCAGGTCCCTTCCAACCCGACCAACTATGAAGCTATGAGATTCAGAGATGGCAAACCAGTGTTGTGTGTTGGGGGACTCTACAGGGGAACTTGGATGAGGATGACATTGGTACTGATCGGGGAATGGGTCCATTTAATAGAAAACCACCGAATCTGAATTGTCTCTGTTCCAAAGTCTGCTGAAGTCTGCCATAGTTTTCCCATTCTCTCCAGATGGGCTATTTGTGTTACACAGATTTTTTTTTTTTATTGGCTTTCCTGAGCTTGAAGCTAGAACATTTTGATATCCAAAGCCTTCTAAGGTCGATATAAAGATAAGATCCATCTGTCCAATGACTTATTTGCTCTGCTGCAGCCACGCCAAAGGCACCCACAATGGTAACAAATAAGGAGAACATGCCGAGCTCTCTGTGGCGACTCCCCAAGCAGTGCTCAGAAAAACCCATGCAAAAATAGACCTCTACGGGACTCATCTTCCAATGGCCTCTCTGCCTTGCCTTGCAGATTGGCAGGCGATGCAGAGTTCACCCTGCCCTCCCTGCTTGCTGAGCCTTGCCACCAAGCAAGTGCTTGACAGGAAACAGTATGACTCACTTCTGTGTTTGCTCCAGATAGCCTTTGGCTGTTCATTTATCTCCCTGCGCCTGTAACTACTAGAGTAACAGCCACCATCTTGTCTCCTCTCCCAGTATGGGAGGCTGGTAGCAGTGGTCTCCAGGACTCTACTTTGTCCCGGGCATTTCCAAGGTTTTCCTTCCTTCTGGATTCTGGGCTTGCAGCAGCAACAGCAGGAGTGAAATATCATTCAGAGTGGGAAATAATCAGATTTTTTTCCAACGTCGAATAACACCCAGCTGAGAGTAGGTTTGAAATTTAGTAAGATCCTTGCAGAAGAGGGGTAGTAATAGTAGTTTATTTACATCTTTCACTAAAATGATGCAGTAAAATGAAGAGTAAAAACTCTCTATAATAAAATAACCTTTATATAATGTATAATTTGTGCTAAAAGCAGGCAATGCAATTATCCATTCTACCAGCTCATGCAAAAGTAAAAACAGAACTTAGTATATAGGGCGAGAGTACACATTAGTGTTGGCAGGTGCTAATTTTAAGGAATGTTAGTCTGAGTGAAGGTTGACATGTGCCAGCAAATACCCTCTCTAACGTGCACTGCTCAGACGTGCCATTAGCGGACTGGTGAACAGGGTTGCTGCCCTGCTACCCCAGTCAACCCAAGGGCAGTTGTGGCAGGAGTGGGAGTTCCCCCTCCCTGGCTGCTCCCGGGTTCCCTGCAGCCTGTGTCACCCCCATGTACCTGGGCACAACCACCACTGGGCCCTGTAGCTGCCCTGCCCCTATTGGCACCCACCCGCCTGTTCCCCACTGCCCCTCCTTCAGCTGTGCGGCGCAGCAGGGTTTGGGTGCACACCACAGGGTCAGCATGGCCTGGAGAGTGCCAGGGCAGTGATGTTGGGTGGAGGGGCTGATGGGGGAAGAGGGGCTGTTTGGGGTGGCAGAGGAACTATCCAGGGGTGGAAGATTGAATCGGGGGTCAGAGGAGGCAGCAGCCCAGCAGCTTCCCACCCATCTGCTTCCCCCTCCTTCTTGCCCCCTCCAGTCATACCCCCCGACCCCTTCCTCATAACCCTATTCCCTCAGCACCCCTTCACTCCTTTTCCTTCCTGCCCCACTCACCCTATCCCCACTCACCTGTTGCCTGGCTGTTCCCAGCTCTCAGTCCAGAGCCATGGAGTCCTGGATGATAGCTAGTCCACCTGGGAACAATGCCTCCTGGGATATTGGAAGACTGCAAATTGGTGGCTTTATCTCAGGCGGACACCCAGAAGCTATCTTAACTCAGGCTAGGTAGCACAGCTGACAGATAATCCTTGGCTGAAGTGACATAACTTTAAGATGTCTAGAAGGCACTTAGGACTAGTTATGAATCTTAATGTGTGATCATTCAAGTTTTAAGTGCTCTTAACCTGGTCTAGTTTCAATGTGTAATCTTATCCAAAGATGATATAAAAATAAAAATAAAGATTTTTAAAAAAGAGGATTGTTATTAACTGAAGTGAGTGGCCTGTCTCTAGCTTAGAAAACACAAGCCATGCCACATTTTCTTAACTTTTTCACATCCTCCCCCAACCCCCAACCCCCCGCAACAATGGATGATCTTGTGACTAAGACGCAGGCCTAATTAGCAGGGGCCTGGAGGTTCTGGACAGGCAGCATACTTACCCTGGCATTTTTACATCATCCTAAAAAAGGATCAAAATGACATATAGCCCCCATAGTAGTATAACTTTCTCAAATCTGGTGTAAAGTTATTTGGGAGAAAGTCATGGGTATTGCTATATGAATATAAGTTCCATTGGTGCATATGTGATGCGTCCACTGGGCATCCCAAGGTAGCCGTCTGCTGAAGGTAAACATGCTAGTACCTGCTCCCCAACCACTTATTAGTAAAGTGCTGTAGGCCACTACCCTGGATAGCTGCATGTCTGTCCCCTCTGGATCTCAGTGTAACTTATATCAATATTAATCCTATGCCAATTGCACTGGTATGAAATGGCACTATTGCCATCTCTATTGGTTTCATGCCAGACTATAACCAACACACAAGGGGCCCCATCCAGCTCCCACTGAAGCCTGTGAAGTAGGATCCTATTTTCACTTTAACTCTGATTCATCAGCCAGGGTTACTATTACCTCCCCCAGAGGAACGTTATCGGGCTTAATTCATTACTTCAGCCAAAGGAGGCTACTGGACAGGTGTCAATGTATTGCCATTTGTGCTGGTAACAGGTACAGAGATGGAAATCACTGCACAGCAGATCTGTGCTGCTACGCCCCACACCACCCTTGACATGCCCTCTGCTCGCCGCACCATTCGCATATGCAGTAGGACCACAGGGCAGGCGCCCCTTCACAACCTGCCCACTCAACACTTCAAGCAAGTGGTTTTACCAAGAAATCATCTGCATTAAAGGTAAAAAGTCAAGGATGTAAACCCCAATATCTATGAGACACTGAGCGAGAGAGAGATACTCATTCAAAATTAATGTCAGGCCCCAGGGACTGCCTCCTGCCTCCATGGCTCCCTCTTACTGAAGAGATGCAGCAGCTCCCACTGCCTCCCAGTCAGAGGGGAAAGAGCAGCTCACACAGGATTGTTTTCACATGTCTGAATGCAGGCGCCATGATTAGAGGTGCCACTGATGCTAATCTAGCTGCAACAAACAGTGAAGCTGTCTGATGATCTTTACCCCTGGGAAGCTCAGTGCAGCAGACTGGTACTTGCTTTTTCCGTGGAGTCAGGAGGGTTAAAAGTCAGCAGAGAGGGCTGGCTCAACACTTGGTTATTCTTACTCCCCTCACTCTCAGTTTTGAATAGGAAAGTTTCAGGGCATCTTTCATCTGAGGGATGATTTATATTTACATGTGCGTCTGCACATACATAGGTGTGTGCGCACACACACGTAGTCCCTTCCTCTGCCCTTTTCCTCAGCTACAAGATACTGAAAAAATTAGCCAGGGCTGAAGATGTTGCAGATATATTGGGATCAGAATTTCAGCTGATGCAAATTGTTATCCTTCCACTGGAGTCAATGGAGCTATGCTAACTGACCGCCGCTGAAGATCTAGCCCCGAAACAACCAACAGACCTGATTGGTATATGTCTGTGGTCTCATGAGATCCTAGAGGCAATGTTGGGTTGATTGTTGTCATCCATCCGTCCATCCATCCATCTCTCAAGGTTCCTAAAACAGCCTAGGACCATGTTTTTTAAGCAACGCTGGCAGTGAACTAGGGACCTTGCTGGGTCTTTGGCTTTTCCATGGGTCCTTGTGAATACATGTACTTGGAAAAAAAATGCTACCCTTCCCCTTGAGGTGAAGCATGACCCATTTATCCCTGACCTTGCCATCTCTGAGTTAGACTTCTCTGCTAGAAGAGAGAAGTACTAGATCCCACCTCTGAAGACTTCTTGAGGCTGGCTCTACTCGATCCCACCTCTGAAGACTTTCTGAAGCTGGGCTCTGCTAGATCCCACCTCTGAAGACTTCTTGAGGCTGAACATGGCTGCTTGCTTATGTGAAGGTGCTTCTTCATGAGGATATATGACAGCGTATGCCCTGCAGAGGCTTGGTGGCTTCCGGTGCATTTCTAGGTGTTTATTGTTATGTATAAAGATTTACATAATGCAGGACTTGCATATCTCTGAGACTGCTGTGCTTTTTGTGTTTTAACAAACTCTTGGTTTTTCTCCTGGGAGCATACATTATTCAGTGATCCCCTAGAGCCGAAGGGTCTGATGGGGGTCTGCCTCAGGGTCTAAGATCTAACTGGTCAGCACTGGGCCTCAGCATAATATATGAAATAGTTCAAAATGGCTCTGTCTTAGAGTATCCCAAGGGGAGATAGGTGGCAGTACGTCTCGGTGGGCGGGAAGGAGGTTTCTGGGTTGGAAGGTGTCCGTCTCGGTGGGGTGGAACATGCTGCTGTTGAATGTGTGTGAGGTGTGTCTGAAGACCTGCATGGATGCATCTTCATGAATAGAAATAAGGAGTCGGTCTCGCAGTAGTGGTGAAGAAACAATCCACGACCCTGCACCTAAATCCAACCTCTGCACTCACGCAGACTCCCTCCCTAGCTGAATCTGATAAAAGAAAGCATGTGTCCCAAGGGGAGCAGACCATTTGCATGCTCCAAACAAGAGTGCATCGCTGTGCGGAGGCTCCTCTCTGGGCGTGCGAGGAACAATCAGCCCCGCCGTACTGAACAAGCCTGCAGTATCCTTTGCACGGCAGATGACCCAGCAGTGGCCTGACAGGCTTCAACCAGCTGATCCCTCTGCCAGCCTTGGCTGTTCCTACCAGCCCTCTGCTGCTGCCATCTCACCGCCCAACTCAGCGTCAAACAACAAAGATGCGCAGACAACATCTCGCAGCACTTGGGTTCGCTTGGGAACTTTTAAAAGCCATTAGCGTGCAGCGATGAACAGGAAGATCCAGACTTTCATCTCTAGCACCTGCTGTGCGATATCTGAGGGCACGTCTCCCTGACAGTTTGCGAAACCCCTGCAGGCTCGTCTCTGGGGAAGCATCCAGCATCTGTCTCCGGTTGCCTGAGGCGGATCTCTGTCTGCAAGACCCAGGCACCTGGATTCGGCCTCAGACACTGATCCGGAAGGCAGCAGCCAGGTCTGCCCTTACTCCTGACCTTCTGGAGGTGCTGTAAGGGTCCAGGGAGGGTCATAGTCAGCAAGCCCAATTGATGCACTCCCTGGGCCCAACACATTGCCGTATGGTGGAGGTGCTGTTGATATTTCCCTGCTCTTGGTTTAGCTCTTCTGTGCAGCGACACACACACACAGTGCCTGCCTGGGCTTGCGAGGCCTGCGGTGGTTGGAGATGCTCAAATGCATCACCCCAGGGAGATCCCTTCAGCACATCCCGGAGCTCCTCGGGAACACAGCCACAGCTCTTCTCTCTTGAAGGGGTGAGGTGGGAGGCAGCAAGTGTTTTACTCAATTGTTACCTGAAGGTAAAGCCTGAGCCACATGGTAGCTGGGGAGCATCTGCTTCTGTATGGAAGAGTTATGTTCTGCAGCCCCTTCCAGGACCAAGGGCGAGATTCAGTGCTGCACAGGATCGAGTGGCTTCATAAACTGAGCTGTTTTGGTGCTTTTCTGAGACCCCATCACAGCATCTGATATTTGCCCAGCTGTTGTCCATCCTGCTCCATTCACAGCTTTGTAAGACCCTAGGCTGGGGCGTAGCTCTGCTGCAGGGCCTGGATGCCAGGCTCTGTGCCCAGGCTAGAAAGGGTTGAGGGTCTGCAGTCACTATGGCAGTCCCTCTGGCCAGTCTTGAAGGGATGCTGAAAGAAGCTCATTAAAGAGGTAGTTGCATAGGGGAAAAGAGATGGTGGTGGTGGCAAGAGAGGTCCTCTGCAACCAGACTAAGTATAGAAAAGTCAGGGACCAGAGAAACCTCGTAATCATTTGTCCACCTGCCGTGGTAAATGCACGCAACACACGTGGCAGGTCTGAGAAGCAGCGTGTAGGAGAGAGGTCACACAGCACCACCACCTCTGGGCTCCTCGGGCCACATTATCCAGGCAACGCCTCCATCTGCAGTATCCTTCTCATTCCCATTTCACCAGCCCAGCTTTTGCAGAGCTGAAGAACAACAGGGCCATGGTCCCTGCCTTGCCTGCTTTTCATCTAAATTAAAACTCTGCTCAGCTCATTAACAAGCTCACCCTGGTGCCACCATGTTCTTCTGATGCCCTCACACATCATTAGGAACTTATCGGGGGAAACAAAGGGGCATTAGCCCATGCAGAGAACGGAGAATTGCTGAGGGGGTGGGGTATGCATCATAATTGCTTCCATAATTATTTGGCAGTGTGCAATGTGTGGCTTTGATCTCCACCTATGTGCCCCTGTAACAGAGTGGGTGGCGTGGCAATGTTGTGTATAGAGGTATACAGCAAACATGGGTAATATTTTTAGCAACCCAGGGTACTGTAGGCTCACCACAAGAGACAGTTGATGATTGGGGATGTGTGTGATGGGAAGGGGATGATGGCTTTGAGTGCGTATGGGCTGTATGGGATCATGCGTGTTATACATCTGTGTGTGAACCCGTGGTTCAGCATCATCTTCACCGTTGTTCACCCTGTCGCAGGAAGGACATTGCGGACTTTGGATAGATTCACGATGTGATGGAAAGCCCCTCATAATAAGAGAGAAAAGAACTGGAGCTTTTCAACTTATAAAGGGGACATGATAAAAGTACATGAATGACTAAATCACATCTGTCTGCTTTCTCGGTCTCATAATGCAAGAACCTGGGTAAACTCAATATCAAATTCAAAACCGATCTAAGGAAATGCTCTTTCACTTCATGTCCTATGGAACGCACGGCCGCTAGACACCGCTTCATGAGATGCTTTACTGCCAAGTAGAGTAGTTTTCTGAGCGGTAAGCATGCATGTGCACATGCCTACTGTGCAGTAAACCTGGGTAATCATAAGTAAATTTGCTACCTGCAAATGCAAGTAGCAAAATTTACTTGCAATTACTAGCTGCACAGCAGCATCTGTGTAGATGCCTGACCAGGAGCAAATCTGCTCCCAGTCAGCCAGCCACCAGGGAGTGGGAAATTGCTCCTTGCCACCCAAGAGCTGCCTGCTGCCAGGGCAGGCTCCGCCACTGGAGCCCAGGCGGGGACCGTGTCCCTCTGCCTCGGCAGCAGGAAGCTCCAAGCCCCCCACTCAGAGTTCATGATCAGGGAGCAGAGGCTGGGAGATCCTATTCTTTGCCATTGTGATCAGGGTGCAGAAAGCTAGAAGATCCTTTTCTCCCAATGCCAGCTCTGCAGTTGTGGGGCCAGCTCTGGGAGATCCTTATAAATATCAGGATCTCCCAGGGCCAGCCCCGTGGCTGCAGAGCCGCCAGTGGGCAGCTAGTAGTGAGCCCCCAGCTGGGGCTCCCTACCAAGAGCATAGACCTCCCTCTGGTTGCAACAGGGGCCCACTGCAGGGCCCCAGGAAGTGACAGCAGTTTGGTACCATTAGCAGCAAAACTGCTCCTGCTTCCCTACACATGTAGATGCCTGCCCAGGAGTGTGTACTCATGAGCAGTTTACTCATGAGTAGTCTGCTTCCAGATCTAATGCACATGTAGACACACCCAGTGAGCCTGACTATTTAGCAGGATTCAAAAGGGAGTGGATACTGGATATGAATCTGGGTCCAGGTGTTTTAAGAGTGACCACTCAGAGTCAGAACAGTGAATCTTTATAAAACCAGGGATGTAAACCCTGATGCTTCAGTACTAACGGCATCTTCTAAGTATTAAGGGTCAGGAAGAAACACCCTAGAGCAGACTATCCCATGACTGCTTGCTGCTGTGTGCTGCACTTTCAGCTGAATGAGCTTGCTCTTGTAATTGTTGAAGACAAGGCTTTTGTTTTCCCATGAGTCTGCGGTGGAATGGCAGTTCCTATGCTCCGGGTGTATATACGTGTGTATGTGTACACGTATGTGCATGCATGTTTATGTGTATGTGTATGCATGTATATAGAATAATAGCAGATGAGGGTGGGAGGGACCTCAGGAGGTCACATCTAGTCCAGCCCCCTGCTCAAAGCAGCACCAGCCCCAGTTAGATCATCCCAACCAAGGCTTTGTTGAGTTGGGCTTTAAACATCTTCGGGGATGGAGATTCCCCCACCTCTCTAGGTGGCCTGTTCCAGCGCTTCACTGCCCTCTTAGTGAGAGATTGTTTTTCTAGTATCCAACCTCACCTTCCCTTGTTGCTCCTTGCTCTGTCGTCTGCCACCACGGAGAACAGCCCAGCTCCATCCTCTTTCAAACCACATTTCAGGGAGCTGAAGGCTGCTATTAAATCCCCCCTCAGCCTTCTCTTCTCCAGATTAAATAAGCCCAGCTTTTCCTCAGAAGTCATATGCCTGAACCATTTCCGTGCCCTCTACTGGACTATCTCCAATTTGCTGTAGTGGGGGGCCCAAAACTGGACACCGGACTGCTGGGGGTATCGCATCCGGCCCTGATGACCTAAAAACATCCCGCTTGTCTGAGAACGCGCCTCACCAGTGCAGAATAGGATCTGCTGGCACCGCTCCTAGCAATGCAGCCCAGGACGCTGTTAGCCTTCTTGGCAGCAAGGGCACGCTTTGGGTTCATATTCAGCTTATGTGCATGTGTATGTGTATATATGTGTGTGTGTGTAAAAGTATATGGGTATGCAGAGGTATAGGGAATCTGTACGAGGTGTGTAGTATGTGTGTAGTAGCAGAGTGTGTATGTCTGCGGTTGTGACGGTACCACAGGGCAGCGAGCCGGTAGTACCTAGAGCACCGCGTCACGTTTGTGAAGTGTGAGAGTTACCGGAGTGAGGTGAGAGGGGAGAAGCAACTCCATTTAGCGATGGCAGAGGACACAAATTGTCCCCAAAGTTAGATAATCAAGTCTCTGCCAGGGACAGGCATTCACCGCGACAGTGCTTTTCTGCTCTGTGTGTCCATTTGATGCTATTGTTCATTTCTACCCCGGTGACAGATTGTCACATCGTGAATTCAGGCGAATTCTGCCGTCTTGCTTTTCATCAAATTATGCTCTTTTCCTCCTTTCTCTTTCCTGGGAGATTTTCTTATCCCCTTGGATAATTTGAGGAAGTATTTTTCTTTGTGTTTCTTCATATTTGGAACAATGGAGAGGAAAATGCCTTTCACTTTCCGTCTCTCCTCCTGGGAGCGGGGTCATTAGACCCATTCAGCTCAGGGTTTCTGGTTTTCATTTTGGGTCTGTGATCACTGCAGCTGTATTTGGGCAGTTGGGGTGGGGGGGGAGCTCAGCCTGCTTTTTGCATATTTGACTGCAGAAAGCCAGCTTGTTGGGCTGAACCGTCTCAGGACTGATGTACTGTAGCTTCTTGGTTTTGATCTGATCTTCCCAGCACCCCGTGCATCTATTCCTGAGGTCTGCTCTGGGGATTTGTGCATATGTGTTGCACGGGGGGACTATTTGCATCCAGGGCCTTAGTATCAATGTTATTTCAGCCTGGGAGCAATGCTGTAGAGGAGCGGAGTGGATTTTTTTGGTTGAATTCCTGGTTTTGATCTTTCTGTGCTTTGTGATGAGGGGCGCCGGTGTTGCTTTGACTGAGATCAGAACTGCGGTAACACTTTGTATATTGATCAGCCGAGGGAATTGCTCTGCCTCTGCTCAGTAGCCGGCATTGGGCAAGTTCCTGTCTCGCATGCAGGATCCCAGCGGGTCTGTTTGGGGCTTCTCCCCACTGCCGTCAGCCCGGAGTCGCAGCTGGGGGCTCTGATCCCCACGGCCCTAAAGCAGAAAAGGCTGCCTTCCCCTTTGGAGTGCTTTAATCAGCAGGACGGGCTTCTCTCGAGTTCCCTTTATACCACAGAAAGCCTGCAGAGCTTTTCATGTGGAGTTGTTTGTGCGCATGCATCTCATCGCCGTTTCTTAGCCTGCCTGAAAGTCCCCAAAGCAATTTTTTTTAAAGAGACTTAGGTATGTATAACAGCGTGGGTTCAGTGTCAGTGTCTCACTAATAAAATGTTAGCTTGGGAGCTTTCTCGGCAAGCTCGTGGCTTTTATCTCTCTCAGATTCACCTGTCAGGCTGCCATGTGGCAGTGAAATCTTTAGCAAAGAGTTCGTTTTGGGGGGCTGGGGTGTGGGAGCAGTGGGAAGGGCTCTCCGGGGCTCGGCGGCTAGCTTAGGATCCAGCTGGCCCCAGCTGAATTCTCTGCTCTGACACAGACTTCCTACGTGACTCAGGGCAAGTCATTTAAACTCCCCCTGCCCAAGCCCCACTCTGCACAGTGCTGATCCCCACTCAGCAAGGGCTATGAGAAGAAATATGGTGAAGACGGTGAGATTTCATAGATTTCATAGACATCAGGCCTGGAAGGGACCTCGGGAGATCATCGAGTCCAGCCCCCCGCCCAAAGGGCAGGAAGTTAGCTGGGGTCATAGGATCCCAAAAGCTAGGATGGATTTCACGCACAGGACCCCAGGCCTTCTACAAATACCTCTGAAAGCCTGGCTTCCTTGTAAGGATGAACCTTCAACTCTGAGCCTGAGTGTTGCTGTCACAGCACGCCTCTTTGTCCCCACGGTCCCACCAGTGCTATTAAATGATCTCAATTCCTGATGGGATTTCATATTTCATAGGAAATAATATAGCCAGGCTTGCACTGCAGTGAGGCAAGGGCCTTTTTAAATGAGCCAGGGTTAATTAGTCAACAGGGATACGGCCTTGGGTCTAAGCGGCCAAGCTAGACTGGGGCAGAGTCCATATCATCGCCTTACAGGCCGTGTGTTTCTGAAATCCATTTTGTATCTCTCTCCTTTTAAACCACCTTGTCTCTTCCTCGTCCCTTTGTCCCTGCCCTTGGAGGCCAGTTGTAACAATTCCTCTCGGGCCACTTGGACTTCTATTCCCTTTGCCACAGGGTTCCTCCATAGGAAGACTGCCCTCCCATTCAGTCCTGGATGACTCATTTCAAATGAAGCCAGACAGCGCAATGTGGATCCCCCCTGCCCAACCTAGGGCTGATATTAGCTTTGGGTGAGGAAACTGAGGCACCATAGTTACAGATCTCTCTCTTTGAAGACCCAAGTGAGAAGTGTGACTTTCATCAGCAGTCCAGGGAAACTTGAGCCCCATGTTCAGGACAACCCATGAGCAATGACATTTGTGTTCCCCTTAACATCAGGGACTTCCACTTTGGGAGGCCAGGCTCCATCGCAACAGGTTGGCACTAGAGCTTGCCATTTGCTGTCACCAGGTGAGTGGGAAGTGGGTGGGGTATTCAGCAAGGTCTCTCCCATGCAGGTGTGGCTGCAGCTACTGCAGAGCCCAAGCTTGGTTTGTCTATGTGGCTGATGTCTTGAGAGAGCTGCCCAGACTCATCTCTCCACCCACCCATACCCACTCCATGTGCACCCAACCTCGAAGGGGCAGCAGTGCTTCCCTGAGACGGCCCTGCTGGCTACTCTCACAAGCAACAGCTTCAATGCACTGGAGAGCAGTGGCAAGGACAGATGGGGGCCCTCATATTGGCAGCAGTCGTGAAAACACCTCAGAATTGGTACAAACATAGCTACGATGGGCAGATGCTCCTTTCCAAGAGTGGCACAGTGCTCTCCGGGGAGCATTTTTTCTTGGATATGCAGTTGGGTGTCTCTGCTCCTTAAACAGAAGGCAGAGTAGATTTGCACCTTTATAAACTAAATCAGAGATGTGTTGCATAAGCTTTCACCGGCAGATGACTTGCTTCATTAGAGACTGCCAAGGGACTGCAGGATCAACCTGCTCCTCCCTAGTATCAGCCTGCACTAGCACCGTCCTCACTGAGCTGTCTGTGAAGACTATAGATCAGAGTGGGCAATTGTTTTGTGCGGAGGGCTGCTTACTGAGTTTTGGCAAGCCATCGAGGGCCACATGAAAGGCAGCCTAGGGCAGATAAATATTGATTTTCTAAATTTTTTAGGGGCCCCGTGGGCTGGATAGAATGGTTTGGTGGGCCGCATCTGGCCCGCGGGCCACATATTGCCCACCCCCGCTATAGATAATTTGCTGAAGCCAGCACTGGACCTTTGCTCTCAGTTTCTTTATTGAACAGAGGTTCTCCGGTCACTGCTCTGCCTAGACTGCCTAGTCTACCGTACCATTTTTATGCGGCTCAGTGAGAATTGCTGAAGTGAGGTACAAATCTCCTCTACCACACCATCCCAACATGCCTGCTACTTAGTTTGGAGTCCGGGCCAGTTCTTCAAAGCCCCATCTTTGCAGGCGCTGGTTTGATGAGCCCATTTCCTTCAAAAACTGTGGTGTGTACAAATGCCCCGGTGTCCCATTTCATACTGCTGATGTCACAGCCATCTCTGCCTCCTGAGAGGGGTCACGCACCCTCCTAACATAAGACACCAGTTCCTCTTAAGTGCAACTGAAGATACGATGCCATATTTCCCATTCCCTTTAGTAACTGATCTACCAGGTGCCCCTTTAAGTTGATAGGTAAGATCAGAAGCTCATGAAGACCTGCTGTGGTTTCAAGGGCAGGCTTGTGAGTCCAGTGACACTTGTCAGGGGTCCTTGCTGAGGGTCATGGTAGTCAGGTTTGTCCAGCATCTCCTTAGTCAGAGACAGCGACAGCACAGAGCTCTCTACTCCACACCAAGTTGGACTGTGCAATTCCTCTCGGGCACCAGCATCCCGGGTCAGACCAGTGGACTAGTGCAGGGGTCTGCAACCTACAGCCCACAAAGGGGTTGGATCTGACTGGGTCTTGTTAAAGTGATTACTTAAAGCCTCCTGCTTTGTGCCCTTGCTGCTGAATTTGCTGTTCCTCATTGGTGCTTGATGTAGTTTTTGGTAGCACCTGGTAAGCAGAGAGGGGGGCACAGAGCAGAGAGGGGATCAGAGCAACAGGAAAGGATCAGTAACCCCTGGTAGCATAGGGGTCACAAGCACCTGGCCCATTGCTCCAAAAGGTTCTGACCCCTGGACTAGTGTGTAGCTATATGGGCACAGCAGGAGGGCTGTGGGTGTATATATACATGTGCATGTGTATGAACAAAGCATGTAGCAGGGGCACGTGCACACACACATGCACACCTGTAGGCACTGATAGAAAGAACGGTCCACGACAAACCTCCTACTGACTTCAGGGGAGTAGGATCAGTCCCCGCGAGCAAGTAACTCTGTATAAGCAAGTAAGGTTTACCTGGCTTTGTGTGACGGCAAGGTCTGGCAGCACACGGCTGAGATTCAGCAGGGTGTCTATATGTGCAAAAGTGTGGGAAGGGTTTGGAGGAGGTGTCTGCGTGGGGGAGGCATCAGTGTGTCTCTGTCTATCAGAGGTGTCAGAATGTGAGTAGGATGTGGCCGCATGGGGGGTCTGAACGCTATCCGTGGCGTTTTATTTTTCATAAAGCTGTAAATACACTTTCCCTCCCCCACCCTCCCACAGCCCCAGCCAAAAACAAATAAAAGCTCCTGAGACAGGACTTTGAGGCCCACAAACAGCAATCCTTAAGCATTGCAATTCATCATTAATTCTTCCGGCTTTTATTGTAGCATTAACCATAATGAACTCTTCCAGCATTGATGTCAATTTTATATGTCATTTCCCCTAGAAGTGCCTCGTAACTTAGCATTAATTAATGATGACTTATTGCAAATTGTGTTAGGGAGCTGATAGCACTTCTGGGTAACAAAGTGTCACTGCATGCAGCCATCAAACCTACAGCTGTAGATGGGCCTTGCATGGGCTTAATTGTAGTGTGTGTAGTCACAGACTCTGAATGTGGACAGGAGAGGGAGGATAATCCATGGGTGCAGGGACTAACTTGAGACCTCAGTTCGGTAATTCCCTGCTGCACCCCTGGTTGCCAGAATGACCTTGGGCAAGTCACTCAGAGAGTGTCAGCACTGCAGCTCACGGGGATGCCCCTAACATAGCTAGCTCAGCTATCACCAGCCGGGCATGTAGTGTTGGGAGCTAAGCTTACCATTATGCTCCTCCAAAGCTCGCTCAGGTGTGGGTGCACAACAGTGTAGATACATCCTGCGTGTCACTGGGAGCATCTTCACATGCACTTCACTGTGGAGTTCACTAACTAGGGGGCATCTACATGTGGGATGCTATTAGGGCACAGTACGTTAATTAGCTGTGCTGTAAGATAATACTGCCTCACACAAGTACTATCTGAGAGCAGAGTTTATTTACTGTGCAGCAATGTATATGTAGATGGCAACCGGGGCTTGCTGGGGCATGAGGGTGCTCCAGTGAGGGTCT
>NW_017728931.1:139429210-139489350 GCF_001723895.1 Crocodylus porosus | reverse complement strand
GGAGCACCCTCATGCCCCAGCCAGCCCCTCTGCAGCATGTTCAGCCAGGACAGAGCAGCTCAATATGCTGCTGTCCCAAGTGCATGTGTAAATGCTGCACCCAAGAGCAATAAACTCCGGTGCAAACTGCACCAGTGTTTATTCAGCTGTGCTAATTGCACGTGTAGATGCACCCTCTGTGCCTTGATTCCTCATCTATACTTTGTGAAGAAGGGCTGTGATGGTCAGCACATTACTGCAGCAATCTTAGATAGAGATTGCTGAAACTAGGCTGAGTAGCAGAGTCAACTGTTTGGCCTGAGGACCCAATGCAGGGGTTTCTCAGGATGGGGTGAAAAAGCAGCACGGATATTTTTCAGCAATTTCTGGGCTTATTCAGGAAGCCACCTCCCAAGCTACAGGGGCTGATGTTAGTATACATTACAAGTATAGCAGCACAGCCATACCACACATGTTGCCAGTGGCCCCAGTCACATCATGCCCTGAGAATAAGGTCCCCCTTTCCAGACTCGCAGTTTATGCCAATCCTGTCCAGGACCTGAGCAGCTCAGGGAACCTTGCAGCTCTGTTCTTCTGGGGCACTTGTACATGCAATGGTGGTTTAGTCCTCAGGGTTTTATTCTAGGCCCCCAAAATTGAAACGTGGGTTTTTAATTGAAACCCACCATTTTCATAGATTCATAGTTGTTAGGAGCTGGAAGGGACCTTGCAGATCATCAGGTCCAGCCCCCCCGCTCTAGGCAGGATTTTAATTTTTCCACCATGTTATGGCGAGGGGCCTGATTCCCTTTTTTTTTTTTTCAGAGCCAAAGCCTGCCTGTGGCCAAGGGGCAAGCTGCCAGTGGGCCAAGTGGCCCCTGAGCTGCGGGGGACCCTGATCCTTCCCACCACGGTGTTGGTGCACGTTTACAGAGTGATGCCATTAAGCCATACAACGTGACATTTTCGTCATGTGTACAAGCACCCCTGGAGTCCTGAGAATGGCTGAACCTGGAAGAGGTCTGTCCTCCGCAGAATCCAAACCTGCCGATGCCCGAGGACTTGGGCCACCACTTGCATTTCCCTGATCACCAAGGAACACATGGGTTTGTCACTCAGTGGGGACATATGGGCAGACAGGGATCAGTGCCTCTATTTCGGAGCCTTAAAATTAACTGCCTATTTCAAAAACCAACAAATGCAGAAGTCCTGGACTACGGCTCAGATCAGTTCACGTCTAGGTTGCTTTTCCAGTTACCGCTTCACCCTCCTCAGCTCATTCAATGCCCAACCTACTTGCTAAGAGTACCACCTAGTGCCCATCTAGCTTAGTGGTTGAAGACATGTGGCCATCTGCCTGAGATGAAAATCCACAGCTCATTACAGCCAATGATTTCACTGTGGCTAAATAATAGCCCACAGCAAAAGCAGAGTCCCCAGCATTTAGGAAGAAACAATACTGCAGACCTGGGAGTCAGTACCATCTGCTGGGCAGGGCAGTAGGGTTCACAAGCACCAAGGTATTACCCAAATTCTGCTAGGTCTATATGACACTAAGAGAAGTCATAGCAAGGAGAGCCACTCCCTTCAGCTTTCCATGGAGAAGAGATTTAAATATCCTTTCCCCAAATATTAAAAACTCAGAGATATTCGGTCTTATAATGAGTTGACTCTAGAGGTGCTAATGCCACCCACCACCTGTCAACATAATGATAGGAGCACCTAAACCTTAATTAATAGCTGCCCTTTATTGTATTTATTTCATTTATTAGCCCCTTTTTCATTTTTTTCCCTTTTGTTTTAAAAGACAGAAATTGGCCCTGGGGACGATTCCTGCAAAAGTCAATCAGAAATTCATCTCATGCGAAGCCTGATCAGAACTTTTCGTTTATTAGTCACCAACTAGTGAATTCAAAACCAGGCAGCAGGACAAAAGTGGGCAGCCAGGCATTCAAATCAGATTAGCAATTTGCACCTTATGAAAGGGATTAGCCCTGGCTGCCTGGGTTGGGTGCTTGAAGACATCAATCTGCATCTGTCAAAAAGTGTAACCTTATTAGTGTCCACAGCTCCATACTTGGGTTGGTAAAGATAATAATTCATTAACAACTGGCTTCAGATTGCATCTGATTCCTTATGGGAAATTCTTAAAGATAAACCTTATATTTCCTCAGGGATCTGATCTTCAAGACAGGCTTCCACATTGCCTCTGTACTAACAAATGATTGCACCTGTGTTCTGCCCCAGGCCCAGCCGTAGTGACGGGTGGATGCTGTTGTGGCTAAAATGCTTGGCTGTGAGGTCTTAATTCAAACCCTTCTCTGCTATAGTCACTTCTGCAAGTCATCTAAGCCCATTATTTTGTCTTAGTTTCCATCTGCCAAACAAAAAGGATAAACTCTCCTTCTTTGTTTATTTAGTGCCATTGGCGTTTACTTGACATTGGTATTTATACTGATGTAGGTGACACCAGGATCAGAAGCAGACAGGCATGCAGCTGTCGGCGCTATCGCTGTGCTTCAGCATTAGGTAGCAGGGAAGCCAGTAATAGTTTACATGCGTTTAGCAAACAGCTATCCTGAGATGGAAGCAAACAGATGAAACCTAAACTGGTAGAATTAAAACTGGTAGAATTTTACCCAGTTCTGTTAGGGGAAATTCTCCGCTGGATTGGGGGAAGTTACCCAACTAGTCTATACCAGTCTATAGCTGGTTACATGAGTATAAATCGTTTGCTTGTCTACCCCTTTTGATTATAAACACTTTGGGGCAGGGACTTTCTCTTACAATAAGTCTGTGCAATGTCTAGCACAACGATTCTAGGTAGCTGGGCATCTGGAGGGTGTCAGCGGACTTTGGATCAGCCCTTTAGTGGCTAACTTCTGGAAACAAGGATGTGGATGTTTATGTATATAGATGCTTGTTGTTACAGCTCATCATGGCTGAAGATCAATATAGCATCTATGTACCTCATAAGCCCCGGTGAAGGATAAGTTTTGAAACTTAAGGGATGCACGGATGTTGTTTTGAGCTTCTGCACGTGGGTTGATTCTGACCAATGGCTGCAAGTACTCAGGGAAGCCAACCTGGAAGTGCAAAATGTTGCTGTGAAGCACACAGACCTGCTCTCCAGAAACCCAGGCCTGATTGAGACAGATCAAGTCAAAATTAGGAATACTTCTACCAGCATTTTGCTTCTTCATCATCTACATCCAAGGACCTCAGAAGCCATTCTAACCATCAAGAATTCTTTCATATAATCATAGAAAATGAGGGTTGGGAGGGATCTCAGGAGGTCACATCTAGCCCAACCCCTTGCTCCAAGCAGGACCGGTGCCAACTACATCATCCCAGCTAAAGCTTTGTCTAGCTGGGTTTAGAAAACCCCCAAGGATGGAGAGTCCACCACCTCTCTGGGTAGCCTGTTCCAGTGCTTTACTGCCTTCCTAGTGAGATAATTCTTCCTAATATCCAACCTTAACTTCCCTTGCTGCAGCTTGAGCCCATTGCTCCTTGTCCTTTCCCACTTGGCTGTACAGAACTTCTACCTTTATTATTATTTATCTGTATTATCTTATACCTAAGGCCCCTTGGCACAAATAGAGAACAAGGAGATGGACCAGTTCCAAAGAGCTTCTGTTCAAAATATGAAGCAAAGGACAACAGATGGAAACAGGCAGGGGGGATGCAAGGAAATAATAAGAGACCAGTTAGCAAGGTGGGCACTGTTCTGAGCACACCAACAGCCCACGTGCAGTTGATTTTTGTGTAGGTGTCACCACAAGGGAGAGTGAGACATGGGATTTGAAGAAGAATAAAGTGATTTTGCAGGTGTGTCTGGGAACAAAGTTGAATGAGTGAGAGATGAGGACTGGTATCACAGAGGGAGCAGAAGCCCGAGATGACCTTATGATACCAAATGGGAGATGACAGGGCGAGAGGGTAGGGATAGACCAGGAAGAGCTATGACAGCCCAGATAAATACGTTGTGTTTGATGGGACAGAGAAGGAAGAATCAGTGGAGAGATGGGAGGGGATGTGGTCAAACAGACAGACCAAGAACATGATCTTTGCAGCAGCTTTCTGCATGAGGATAAGAGGACCAGATCGTGTTGGTCAAGGCCAGAGAAAAGGATGTTGCAAGAATGGACACGTGAGATGACAAGAGCCTGAACAAGAAGTGTAATTCCAGGGCTGAATAGGAAAGGCCATGTCTCAGAGATGTTATGTGGAGGAAATCTGCAAGCCCAAGCCTGAAGATAGGGACCCAGGGAGAAGTGTGGGTCATGACTGATGCCCAGGTGACAGGCTCTCAGTACGATGGTGCTGTCCCAAATGATGCAGAAAGGAGATCTGGAGGATGGAGGGGATTAAATACTTCATTTTAGCTAGGCAGAGCTTGAGGCAATGGTTGCATGCCCAAGAGAAGGTGCCACCCAAGTTGGCTGAGGGTTTTTTTGGATAGAAGGAAAGCGGTCTTGTTATCCCCCCTTCAAAGCTGGAGAGTACTCATGAGCTAAAACAGGGGCGGGCAAAATGCGGCCCGGGGGCCGAATGCGGCCCACCAGGCCATTCTATCCGGCCGGCGGGGCCCCTACAATATTTAGAAAATGAATATTTGTCTGCCCCTGGCTGCCTATCATGCGGCCGTCAATAGCTTGCCAGAAGTCAGTAAGCAGCCCTCTGCCCAAAATAATTGTCTGCCCTTGAGCTAAAAGGTCTGTCAATGCCACGCAGCAGCACGATGGGACAGGCTGGAATAAAACCCGAGCTCCTGGCCCCTGCTATATACACAGATCCTGGCCATTGCATCTACCTTTGCTGCTGAGCTTTTAGTAGGTGCTTATCTGGGGGCCAGCCAGCTTCTGCATCACCTGACCACACTCCTGGCTCCTCCACCAACACCAGCTGTTCCCTCAGACTTCAAACATTGTAATAATAAAAGCACCTTGCAATAATACTTCTGCTCTGAAAAGACTGCAACAGCCTTTTTATCCACTGGCTTCAGCAGATTATAGGAAATGAGGGTTGGAAGGGACCACAACCAGTCCAACCCCCTGCTCGATGCAGGACCGTCCCCAACTAGGTCATCCCAGCCAAGGCTTTTGTCTAGCTGGCTCTTAAGATCCTCCAAGGATGGAGATTTTGGCCTAGTGAGAACTGATCATTTGCAGGCTCTGGCAGTCTCCCATACCAACATTTACACTTTTTACATGCAGGTAGAGAAGTGGTTAGCTGGGTTAGCCTGAAGTCAGGCAGAAGGCAGGGCATGGGTGGCATCTTAGAAACCAGCTAGTTCAGAGAGGTATGAACTTTTGCAGGCAACAGCATCTTGCTTTGACCCATTGGTCAGTGCAAGGAAAGTCATTGTATTGTAACACATCATTGTATGAGGGCTGTCTAGCTGGTGGCCAGAAAAAGGTTAATTTGTGCCCTCCCCCCAGCATCCCCTGGCTGCTGCTCCATCCATTGCTCCAGCTGCAGCAGCAACTGGGGTCTCCGGGCTCCCTCTGCCTTCCACCTCCTGCCTCTGCCCAGCACAGCACAGCACAGCCCACAGTGCCAGGGGAGCCTGCAGCTGGGGGAGCCCAGGTGGTTCATTGCAGCAAGGAAGACTTTACTGGTGGCGACGCCAGCTTTTGCTGAAAGGATGCTTAAGCTTCCCAGAAGAACTGCACCGCCGCTGGAGACAAGTGTTTTTCCAAATTCAAGTTCTTGCATGTATGGCTCGTTGGTCTAGGGGTATGATTCTCACTTTGGGTGTGAGAGGTCCTGGGTTCAAATCCCAGATGAGCCCTTTATGGCTTGTAGGGGCAAATGGCACCTTGGGGCAGCTGATGGATGTTTGTTAGGGACCTGATGCAGTGCTCAATGCTGGTCCTGGTGCCCTATTGGTTGTAGGCATCCTGGGTGCATTTCTCCTCTGTGCATTTTTTGAGTAAGGATATCATCCTCTTGCTCTGCTCATCCTTGGTGCAACAGCAACTGTAGTACTGTGACCAGTTTTGGGTGCTGCGCTTCAGGAAGTGCATGGCAAAGCTCAAGAGAGTCCAAAGGAGGACCACGTGCATGATTACAGGCCTAGAGACCAGGTCGTATTAGGGGAAGCTGAAAGACTAGGAACTGATCAGCCTGGAGAAGAGAAGACTCAGAAGGGACTTGGTGGCAGCCTATAAGTGTATCAGGCCTGGGGGAGCATCTGTTCACCAAGGGCCCCCAGGGGAGGACAAGAAATAATGGGCACAAGCTCACTGAGGATTGCTTCAAGTTAGACATAAGGAAAAACTTCTTTACTATTCGAGTGCCGATGGTTTGGAACAGGCTTCCCCGAGAGGTGGCCTTCAAAAAGCATCTCCACCCTGGCGATCTTCAAAAAGCGGCTTGATGCCCACCTGGCTGGGGTCATCTGATCCCAGCAGTCTTTCCTGCCCAAGTGCAGGGGGGCTGGACCTGACGATCTGTAAGGTCCCTTTGAGCCCCCAACAACTATAAAGCTATGAAGCTGTGAATGTTGAAGGGGTAAAAAAAGAAGAATTTGCAAAAATGTGTAACAGTCAAACATCTGGGATCGCCAAAGATAACAGCAGATGAGCCCCCATTCCCCGCTGAAAGCAGACAGCCTTCTTGCATTCATCAAAGGGTCTGTGCAGTCTCCAGAGCAGTGAGTCCTGTAGCCCCCCGCACCTTTAAGCTGCCACATCCACCTCTCTACCTTTGCAGACAAATTATTCTGGAAAAGGGACTCGTGAGTCACTACATAATGCACACCTGCTTCAAAGTCTGTCTTCTTGCCCTTGTCTTGCGTTGACATGTCAGCTTGTTTAATGGTACCGGGTGTCCTTGTCAGCCACACAGACCCTCTGCCTCTTGCTGGTTTGTGCCATTAAAAGACGTGTGGAGAAGGGATGCACCCGTCAGAGAAAGTTCTTTCTGCCTGGTGCGCTCTTCAGGGAGAAGCAGAAGCAGATGCGAGAAGGAAGGTCTCTGCTCCCATCCTCTGCTCTGTGTCGGTGTGTGATGAGATAGAGCTGGGGAGCTGCTGTTTATTAGGAGCCTGGCGGGCTTCTCAGGTGATAAGCCACAGCTTAATAGGAAGGTTTCTAGGTTCCCTTCCCCAGGTTCCCTTCTGATATAAGGTGTAGCTCAGGATGTATCTCCAGGCCAGTCTGGATCTGACCTACCTGTGAGCTCAGGCTGTGGTGGAAAGGTGTCTCCATGACAGGACAGCTCTGTGGGCACGTCTACACAAGACGCTAAATGCGCAGTAGACTAATTCCACTGCGCATTAGTGCATCATGCCAGAAGCCGTGCTAATGTGCGCTAATGCGCGGTAGAATTAGCCTACTGTGCATTAGCGTGCACCGGCATTACTGCCTGTTACTGTGCATTGAGTTAGTACCTGTTATTACTTTGCTCAGTAACTACGGTGCATTAATGCACTTGTAGACATGTCGTATCTGAGCTAGGAGCTCTGGGGTGATAAGTCCTGGGTCCCCTTTGAATAAGGTCAGTCGCTCTCTGTCCTCTTGCCCGTCCACTTATCAGTGTCACTCCCCTGTCCTCCCTTCCTCCTCTGCCTGTGTGTCCCCAGTCATCATCTTCTCTCCCTGTACATGCTTCCCAACTGCCTTGCTCCCTTCTCCCCTGAAAAGACAGTCAAGACACCTGTTCCTATTCCCCCACTTCCAACACATCCCTATCCCACCAGGCTTATGCTACAGATTCTGGCCTTTGTGTGTTTTAGCAGTCTTCACATAATGTGCCTGTGTATAATAAAAAAGGCCTTTGCACATTATACCATTACTAGTGTAAAATCCCGTCAAAAATGACGGGCAAAAATAGGATATTTGTTAGAGGGTACTACATTTCTGTTATCCACTGTGCCATTACCAACTTGAGCTGTTCTGCCTGGTCTTCTTGTATACAACGGGTATCCATCAACATGTCCTCAGTAAACTCCTTTGACTATTTCTTGAGGCATTGATAATTTTCCATGCACGGTGCATTTGGATTCAGTCCTCCACATGGTCCGTGAATCACACCTCTCATCACAATGATTTCTGCTGGACAGACATTGTGCCGTTGTACGACCGAATGTTTGTTTTAAGGGTCTGGTAACGCTCATTGTGCCGATTCGTCATCAAATCCCACAGATACTCTGGAAATGGTCTTCTTGGAGGCAGAATCACTTTACTCTTATGACAACTACTCCAGAATTGGCAATCTGACGGACTTTCAGCTTGGAAGTTTGAAGAGTTACAAAATCGGCACACCGTGTTCATCAATCCACAACTGTGTTCCTCCGTCTCATCTTCAGTGACTCTGTTGTTGCCTACTCTTTCAGCCTGTCTTCTCTTGTCTCTGCGAACCCTTTGCCTTTCCATTGCATCTCTTCGACGACGTCCTCTTTGCTCACCTGTTTCATTTTGTCTTGCTCTTGCCATTCTTTCGGCATTCAATTGCCGTCTATTCTCTGTTTCACCTCGGTAAGGGCGTTAAGGGACAATTTTTGCTTGGACACCAGGAGTACACCATAACTAATTGAAATCAGTCACTAAAAGTCCAGAACAGTGAGCACAAATACGGTTTTTTGAGTGTGACAGACAAAATGACAAAGACACAAAGGAAGCAAAATCAGAGATTCATAGATTGTAAGGCCAGAAGGGACCCTGGAAGATCATCGGGTCCAGCCCCTTGCACAAGCAGGTAATACAACTGGGGTCAAGTGAGCCCAGCGAGGTGACTCTCCAGTCTGCTCTTGAAGACTTCCCGGGTAGGCGATTGCACCACCGCTGGAGGGAGCTTATTGCACAGTCTGGACACCCTGACTGTGAAGGAGTTTTTCCTAATGTTGAGCCTGAATCGGTCTTCCAGGAGTTTGTGGCTGTTACTCCTAGTTTTCCCCATGAGTGCCCTGGTGAACAGTTGCTCACCGAGCCCTTGATTCATAGATTCACAGATTCATGGATGTTAGGGTCAGAAGGGATCTCAACAGATCGAGTCTGAGCCTCTACTTAAGCAGGAAAGAGCACTGACCCCAGCCAGATGCCTGTCCAGCCTTCCCTTACAGACCCCCAAGGTAGGGGAGAGCACCACTTCGCTTGGAAGCCTATTCCAAATTATGGCCTCCCTTACCATGAAGAAGTTTTTCCTGATATCCAGCCTAACTCTGCTCTCTGTCAGTTTGTGACTATTGTTCCTTGTTATCCCAAGAGGCGCCCTGGTGAGCAGAGCATCTCCGATCCCTTGCTGCGTCCCACTAATGAATTTGTAGGTGGCCACAAGATCACCTTTCAGCCTTCTCTTGCGGAGCATGAAGAGGTCCAGGTCCCTCAGTCTCTGCTCATAGGGCTCATCCTGTAAGCCCCTAACCATACGAGTGGTCTCCTCTGGACCCTCTCGAGTCTATCAGCATCCTTCTTGAAGTGCAGAGCCCAAAACTGGATGCAGTACTCCAACTGCGGTCTAAGCAATGCCGCGTAGAGGGGAAGGATCACCTCCTTGGATGCTGATGCATGATAAAATGCAGATAGCTTTGCTGACTCACGTTCACATTGGTGTCCACTATGACTCCGAGACCACTTTCTGCTCCTGTGCTGCTAAGAGGGTCACTTCCCAGCCAGTAGATGTGCTGGATATTTTTGCACCCTAGGTGCAGCACTCTGCACTTGTCCTTTGTTGTACTGCATCCTATTGTCGTCTGCCCACTTTTTTAACCTGTCCAGGTCCACCTGCAATCAGTCCCCACCCTCTGGAGTGTGCACTTCACCCCACAATTTAGTGTTGTCCACAAACTTGGACAGAGTATATGTCACACCCACATCCAAGTCACTGATGAAGATATTGAAGAGTACAGGTCCAAGGACCGAACCCTGCAGGACCCCACTGCCCACATCCTTCCAGGTCGACACCGACCCGTCTACTACCACTCTCTGGGTGCGACGGCTAAGCCAATTTGCCACCCACCGGACCGTGTAAACGTCTATGTTGCAGCCTCTTAATTTATTTATGAGAATAGGGTGAGATACCATATCAAAGACCCTGCTAAAATCCAAGAAAATGACATCTGCCTCTACTCCTGCATCTAAGCATTTTGTGGCCCTCCCATAAAATGAAACCACATTGGTCAGGCATGATCTACCTGCTATGCATCCATGCTGGTTTCCCTGCTGCATTATTTTTCCCCACTGGACTCCCAGAAATATGATCCTTCATAATCTTTTCAAAGACCTTTTCAAGGATAGAGGTGAGACTGACTGGCCTATAATTACTCAGATCCTCCTTCCCCTCCTTCTTGAAAATAGGGACCACATTGGCCCTTTTCCAGTCCTCTGGGACCTGACCCGAGCACCACGAGCGCTCAAACAGCCGTGCCAGTGGTTCTGCTATGACACCGGCCAATTCCTTCAGCACCCTTGGATGCAGCTCATCCGGGCCTGCTGATTTGAACACATCCAGCCCATCCAAGTGACCCTCCACCAAGTCAGTGCCAACAGTTGGTGGGCTGGTGTCCCTCTGATGCCCATCTAGGAACCCGTTAGGAGACTTATCTTGAGCCCTGTTCAGAAACACCGAAGCAAAAAACTCATTGAATAGCTCAGCCTTGTCCCCCCATCGTCACTAATTGCTCCTCCTTGTTCAGTAGGGTCCTATGCTGCCCTGCACCTTCCTTTTACTCCCATCATACCTAAAAAAAAAGACTTTTTGTTGTCTTTAATTTGTGTTGCCAGCCCCAGTGTCAATTTGTGTGGATGTACGCCTCTGGTGTTATAGAGGATGGCAGAGAGAGATACTTCCTAACATACAATTAATAGACCCAGTCTGAGTGGTCTGTACAGATTATGGCCTGTGGATTATGATGGCTCTTGTTCCTACAGTCATCAGCCACTACAGAGGCCTTAATCCATATTAAAGAGCACTGTGTTGGTTATGTGATTGCATTGTTTGTTTGCATGTTGTATGTTGAAGAGACGTCCATGGACAAGGGGGTCATTTGCTGCTGAGACAATTACCATTCCTGCTTGCTGCTGGGACTAGCCGGGAACTGAGACAAAAGCACTGGCCAGGTATGGGAGAGAAAAATATTAGTTTGTTTTAAGCTTTCATTTTTTTATGCTCTGTCCTCCCTAGGTAGGTGGTAGTGCTTTTTCCCTTATTGTTAAAGTTGGAGGGGTTTTTTATCCTTAAATTGAGCTGTCCTGTAATTGGGTATCTCACCTTGTGGGGAGTTTGCACCCTCACAGCCTTGGCCAACTCAAGAGTTTCATAACAAGCCTCAAGACGATACATCTGATTTTTCCAAGGCTGTGAACACCCGCAGTGAGTTACATGGGTACAGAAACCAGGCCAATGTCTCTCCTGGTTTTCATTATAATGACAGCTTATGGCCTTCATGGTCCTTAAGGCACATGTATTACATGTATTGTGTGGCTTCAGACTTGCCATGTCTTGTTCTTTCCCTGTGTGCCTGAACAAAAAGCTGTCAACCCACCTTTGATGACAATGCCTCGAAAATCCAGGAGGTATGAACTGAAGGTCCAGAAGGTATGGTTCATGGGCCACACAGGACATCAACTATGCTCCTTCTTCCAGCAGCCTTGGAGAGTCCTGCTGACATTTGGTGAGAGAGGTTTCGAGCAAGGCTGGTCTGTAGATGGCACGTTGTCAAAGGAGCGCTCCATTAGAAGCTAGGCAGGTCCTTCTTGCTCTCCTGTCTCACGACAAAGCCCTTCCCACCTGGACAGAGCTGTCCACAACGTCCGGCATCCCATTTGCACTGCACCCTTTACATTGCAACAGCCACTCTGGAGCCCTCCCTTCTCTAGCGTTTTACTGGCATTTTCTTCTATTTGTATTGACTCTGCTGATGAGTGTTGGCCTCCCTAGATGGACATCTCGCCTGCAGTGTTGGCTGACTCAGGCAGGCAGTTTGTATGTTAATTCCTGCAATTACTCGCACGCTCCCAATTCCTGTTCTTTATTTCCTTTTATAGTTGCTGCAAAACCCCCTCCCGCAGTCAGAGCCATTAGCTCCATTCTGTACACCAAGGAGAATGGACAAGGTGGCTGTGCACCACAACCAATATATTTGCATTATGCTCATTATGACACAGGCACCTCGTTTCATTCTGACTCTGCATCAAAGGGGAAACAGATCTCTTCCAATTTAAGGGCAATAAAGAAATGCTGAAATAAAACAGCATGAAGGAGAGGCATAAGAGCTGTCACATATCCAAGCCTTCATTACCCATCTTGTTTGATGAAACGTACATCATGTTCTTGTCTGCTGTCTCGTTTGAGGAGCTGATGCTCTCCCATCAGCTCTGGGTGATGGCACCAGGTCATCTGAAGAACCAAAGAACATGTGGAAACATTTATTTGGGTTTTCTGGTTCATCTCACCAAGGTCCAGATCAGAATGGCTCTCCACAGCACAGTCACCTCTACTTTGGATTTTCCCTGTATTAAATTCCATGTAAAAGCTACTCTACGGCATGGCTGCAAAATGAGACACTCGTGGGTAGACCTTTAATGGTATGGAAATGCCTCTGCTTCTTTTGGTGTCTGTGGTCACTGTTTAAGCACTACCGATATTCTCAGATCCACCCATCAGCTCCTCCCTAGTTACATGTAAACCATCCTAAGGGCACTTAAAGCATGAACGTCCTCATGGTGAAGCCCATTAACTCATGCAAGTGCTCTCTGGGCATCTCAAAGTTACGCCACTTCAGGCAAGGGTCAACTGTGGGCCATACTACCCAGCTTGTGTTAGGGTAACTTCCATCTGCTCCACTGAGGAAAAAAGAGCCATTTGTAGTCTCTCAGCATCCCAAGATGTATCACCAAGAGCAGGGACAGACCCCAGATGTTCTGGCTCCTAGTCATGCCCCTGCTTGCCAGCCCTCCAATGGCAACTCAGAGATATATTAACCCTTAATGTGAGACCACTTATGGCATATTTTAGCTTTAACAGCACTTGATAGTTCACAGATTTAGTACGGTCTAAGTGTAATATGGAACTGCACCCTAAGTTTCCACTTATCAGTATGTAGGGAAGCTCCCTATATGCTGATACTACTCCATAGCTTAATAGCTATACAACTCTAGATAAATAAGGCTGGAAGGGCCCCAGGAGGTCATCATGTCCAATCCCCTGCTCAAGGCAACAGTATCCCTGTCTAAACCATCTCAGATAAATGTCTCTCTGGCACTTAAACATTTCCACTGAGAGAGATTCCACAGCCTCTGTAGGTAATCTGTTCCAGTACTTAACCACTCTCAGAGTTAGAAAGTTCTTCCTAATATCCAGCCTAAATCTCCCTTATTGCAATTTAAACCCATTACTTCTTGTCCTGTCCCCTGCGGAGACAGAGAACAATTGATCGCCATCTTTATAAACAGTCCTTTTTATATTTGGAGACTGCTATCAAATACCTCCCCAGCTTTCTCCTCTTCAGACTAAATAATCCCAGTGCCTCCTATCTTTCTTCATATGTCATGTTTCTCGACTGCTAATCATTTCTGTTGCTGTTCTCAGGGCTCTTACCAATTTGTCCACATCTTTCTTTCAGGTCCCATGTTGGGACAGAGAATCCAAGACGAGGCTTCACCAGTACTGACTGAAATGGAAGAATCAATCCTGGGGACTCACATAGGACACTCCAGTTAATAAACCTTCATAAGCTGTTAGCTTCTTTGCAGCAATAGCACACAATTGACTCATATTCAGCTTGTGGTCCACCATGCCTGCCAGGTCCATTTCTGCAGCACTGCTACTCGTCCCCCAGTTTGTTTGTGCAATTGATTGATCCTTCCTAAGTGCAGAACTTCTCACTTGCCTTCATGACATGTCATCCAATCTACTTAACATCTTTTTTTCTAATTTATCGGGGTCGCTGAATCCTGAACCTTTCCCCCCAAAGCAGAGGGGGCAAACTCCCCTGTTCCAAAGCCAGATGCAAACCACAGGGCTTCTTGCAGGATGGATCCAGACACACCTCTGGTCATGGGCGACTGGCACCTCCTGAGTCTGGGGGGTCACTTGTAGAAGCCAGCGTCGGCCTACACGTCGCCTATGCCTCTTCTGAGGGGATGAGTGATGGCAGTGGTGTTAACCACATGGGTACCCGAGCTGCTGGGATTAATGTACCCATCATTCACCCCTCTATTGCCCACATGCATCCCCAGTGGGGCTCTGCAAGCCAGAATTTGGTGGTGGGCCCTGCCCCCACTTGCCCTGCCCTCAAGTTCCCAGCCACTGCAAGAGCTCTGCAGGCCAGACAATACTGCTGCATGGGATGGATCCAGCCCACGGACCATATCTGTAAAGTGCCTGCTCTTCCTCCCAGCTTGATGCCATCTACAATCTATAAATGTCTACTCAAATCTGAACTTCAGGTTATTAATGAAGATGCAGACCAGTAACAAACCAAGAGCAAGCCTCTGGAGAACCCCACTAGATGACTCCTCCCAGTTAGATGCTTGAGTCATGGATGACCACTGTTCGAGCATGATGATCCAGCCAATTATGCACTCACCTTATAACAGCTTCATCTAGACCGTTCCCTTAGCTTGCTTATGAGAATGGTGTAGGAGACAAGTGTCAAAAACTTCTTCGCTCAAGTCAAGGAATATCACACTGCGTCCTCTCCTCCCATCCGCAGATCCCATCACCTTGGCATGTTGATGACTAGGCAGGACTAGCTCTTGACATAGCCCTGTTGACTGTTGTACTTATCACCTTGTTATCCTCTAAGCACTTACAGTTCAATGCCTTGATGATATGCTTCAGTATCCAGCCAGGTATTGAAGTTAGAGTGACTGGCCTATAATTTTTGGAGTCTTTTCAAAGATGGAAATGATAGTTGCCCTTTTCTAGTCTTTTGAGATCTTGTCTGACTTCAACAAGTTCCAAAAGGTAATAACTAATTGCTGTGCAATTGCTTCAGCCTATTCCTTGAACATTGTAAGATGAATCTCCATCGGCGCTGCTGGCTTAAAAACATCTGGCTAATCTAAGTAGTTCATAACCTGCTCTTTCCCTCCTCTACCTGTCCCCTGTCCTTGATGCTTACTGTGCTTGTCATCTGATAGTTGACCTTTTTTGTAAAGATTGAAGTAAAAAATGCATTAAATATTGAAGCCATTTTCACATCACCTATTATCTCCCCCCCATTGAGTAAAGACCTACATTTATCTTGTTCCACCTACTTCCAACGTATTTACAGAATACTTTTCCATTGTATTTTATGTCCCTAGCTAGTAGCATCTCAGTTTATCCCTTGGCCTTACTGATTTTATCCCTGTATACTCTTGTACTCACCCTTCGTAATTTAGCCAAGTTGCCATTTAGATTCTCTTTTTAACTCTCAAGTCATTGAAGAACTCGTGATTCAACCAAGCGGGTCTCTTGCTGCACTTCCTATCCTCCCTTTTGTACTGGGAGACCCTGCTCTTGACCTTTTAATATTGTTTCTTTCAGGAGCCGCCAACTCTCCTGGACTCTCTTTGCTCTTGGACTTGCCTCCCATGGGATCCTGATGGCCAGTTTCCTGGCTTTTTAAACTCTGCCTTTCTAAAGTCCAATCAGATGTTTTATGGTAGTTGAAGGCCAAAAGCCCCCCCAAGGCAAAATACTCAGTATTGTGTCACTGGATGTGTTCCCATGTCATTATCCAATGAGAATAAAACCTTTCTCGTGAAATCACCAGATCGTATGAACCCGGGGGAGCCCTAACCACTGAGCCACATGATCACCCCTCTCTGAGCCAGTGGGTATTTCATTATCTACCTAAAGTAGAAGACCTCCAGCAGGGAAGATGGAGAGACGCCTGCTGCAGGAGGCCATATAGGCTGATGGTTAGAGCATTCCTCTGGGATGTGGACCAAAGTTTCAGCTCAGGCCAAGCAGAGAAGGGATTTGAACCAGGCTCTCCCTCATCCCTCGCGCGAGCTCTCACCACTCGGACCTTGGTCACTGTGAGGCGCCTGCTCCTTTTCACAGATGGAAAAGCCTGACGTGAGTTCAGGCCAGGGCTCACAGCTGAGGATTTCAAGCATGGAGGTACTGAGTCGGTCTGCATTGCCGCATGCACACCCGAGGTTTCGCTGGCACAGCAGGTTGCGGTCGACATGCCTTATTGACACCGCTAGGCCAGCAGAGCTCTGCAGCAAGCACTTGGCCAGAGAAGCCGAGTCGGATAACAGGGAAGTGTTTTATTCTCATTGGATAACGACATGGGAACGAGTCCTGGATAGACTCGTAAACAAAGGCATCTGTGTCAATTCATTTCTCTCCAAGCAAAGAAATAGCTCACTCTTTGAACCAAACCCTTCTCTGCCTCTCTGGAGCTGTGACAATGACATGCCAGGGTATGTATATTAAGTGGTTTGTTAATGTGACAGCTGAAGCCACGACTGCCCGGGATGACTTGTAATTATCATAGAAGTACGGTGCATTTAAACTTATGTTTAAAATAGTCGGCTGAACTAACCAAGCATTTAGTTTCAGATGCCTGGGCACCTCTCGGGAGAAGGAGGCTATTGAAATGCTAATAGCCTTTATTCTAAAAAAAAAGGGACGTGTGCCCAGGCAACAGCAGCACATGGCTATTGTTTGGAAGGATGCTCAGGTGTTAAACTAGAGGGAAATTCGCCCTTGTGTGTTTGCCAAACGCCGATGGAGGATCAAAAGCAGCCCTGGATATGAGACATCAAACTTTGATGTGCTCTCTACATCTCAGAGGCTAATGGAGAAGGACTTTCTTCCCCCCACATATTTGGGGGACTGGAAACCTAGCTATGACCAGATTGGGCTGGAAGTTTGATGGGAAACATGGGGCAGATTTTGCAAATGGTTTCATTAACATGTTGTCCTATTGCTGACCGGCTGTGTTTCATACACGAGTAACACGAGCCTGAAGAAATGCCACCGTAGGTCAGACCAGAGGTCCCTCTAGCCTGTCTCTCATGGCTGCAGAGAGTGGGGGCTATAATGGGAAGCATATTTAAGCAAGGCATAGCTAGAATTATCCATCCCCTGCCCCTCTCCCCATCTAGCTCCTAAAGGCTATGAATCAAAGCTCAGACTTAGATCCGGGTCTCCCACAAGCCCAGCTTATAGCCTAAATGCCCTGAAACACCCCTCTCTACATAACCTTTAATGCTCACACGTGACTCCCCTTCCAGGAGCTTAGGGGTTTCATTTACTCTGTAACCAGCCAGAGCCCGGTGCCCATTCACCAAAGTGCCCCCAAGTCTTGGACACCGAGACCCCACCCTGAAAGGTGGAGGAGATGCTGAAGGAGGTGCAGGACGAAGCTCGGGTGACTCTTGGGGCTTGTCTGCACCACCTCTGTGCTGTACCCAGGCTCCCCCTGCCCATTCACTTCCACTTCATGCACGATACCTCCCAGGAACAAGTTGCTAGATGGGTAGTTCTAGCTATGCCTCGCTTAACTATCCTCGTCATTATAGCCCCCACTGCCTGCCACCACGGGAGACAGGGTAGAGGGACCCGTGGCCTGACCACCGCCTTCGAAAGCGAAGGAGACCTGCCAGGAGTGAGGGCAGAGCGGAGACAGAGCAGAAGTTGCATCAGGAATCGGATCGCAAGATGCCCAGCTGGAAAAGCTGCTCTGCAAGCGAGCTATCAGGCTCCAGCCTCCTGCCTTGATGCTCTGCAGACAGCGGTGTGAGCTGAATATGGCTTGCCCCAGGTACCTCCTTCCAAACCGCACGCTCCATTTGAGCTCCACTGTGTCTGCGCATCTCCGGTCTGCCAGGACCTGCTGTCATCCTCCTTTCCTTTCACTCTCCGCTGTCGATCACACTCTGAACCTTTCGCTTTCCAGGTGCTTTTGAACTGCCGTCACAAAGCAGAGCCCTAAATGCCCTGCATCCTGGCTGCGGAAGACAGTGATGGTTATTTCTGATGTAGAAAGCCTGTCTCTTCCCTTCTCCAGCAGCTGCGCGGGGGGAAATCTCTGCTCTCCAGAATTCAAACCCGTCCTCTCCCGGCTCAGAGGTGCCTGTGTCAGAATAGCATGTTCCTCGCTAAATATACATCTTTTGTAGCTCTCACAACACGCTGTGAATCAGGCTATGCAGAGAGCACGATTCAAATCCACACACAAGGACCCTGATTCCCCCCACTGCCCCCAAGGCCTTCTGTTTCCTGGAGAGCAAAGGTATCTCTCTCTACTTATTCACAAAGACATAATCCAAGCTTGCAAGGATCTGTCAACAGTTCATATGGGAGGAAAGCGGAGGAACGTATGTGAGAGTTAGACCCCGGTCTCCCACAAGCCCAGAACTACACGCATCTATATAACCTTTAATGCTCACGCGTGACTCCCTTCATGAGACATCATATTTTTCTGATATAGTGTGAGGGTCTCAGTAACCTGGGGGATGACCTTCTCTGCAGCACAGGGGTGGAAAGAGAGGAATAGGTTAGACAAGAACTTGTGTGGGGTGACTTGGATAGGGATGATCCTGCCTTGAGCGAGGCGGCTGGACTAGACAGGCTCTGGGGGGCTCTTCCAGCCTGCTTTTCTATGGATCTATGCCAATAGAGTAAAGAGGTTGTGGTCATCTGTATCTCAGGCAGAGAGGTTAATGAGCACTAGGGCTCCAGTAAGGAGTGCCCTTCCTTTTAGTCCTTTTAGACACAAACCTGCTCTCCAGAAACCCGGGGCTCCAGTCTGGGACACTGCACCTGAAGAAATTCCCCAAAGGCCACATATTATTAATACTCTCAAACCTGGGGGCTGTTCAGATCTGGGCCTGGGATAGAATCGCATGCCACTAAATCTGATCCAAACCAACTCTCTTTTGAAGAAAGCTAGATTAACCTGCCTTTTCCCTGCATGTCCTCCTCCTCCTCTTCTGTTTCAGACAGCAGCGCAGATTCTGTGTCACGGCAGAGACTATTTTTGCAGCAATTCCCTCTGGAGAAGTACTGGAGAGGGAAAATCTCATGATCTTTTTTCATTGTGTTTCTTGCTTGATTTCACGGACCCACAAACATTAAGGACTGGATACAGCTAGCGTAAGTCACCGTGGATCTACTGGCGTCACCAAAGCTTGACCGCAGCTGAGGATCTGGCTTCCTTTTTTTCTTTGAAGACATAGGTTGGGCTGCCCACATTTTGTATGCACTGATTAGACCAGCTAGTTCATAGACCCAACCCGCTACCGCACATCCCCTCCTTGCCGATGCAGGTTGGGTCTGTATTATGTACAAACAGACGATGGGCCACGGTTTGGTTGGCGCCTTGCGATGGCCACGGCCTCGGCCAACAGCACAAATCAAACCAGGCTCTTCCAGAGCTGAATGGTGTAATTAAAGAACCAGGCCCACCGGCCGTGAGCGGGAACAGGCTCACCGAGTCTGTAGACCAAGTATGGAGGGAGAGACGCAACCTGTTGATTGGGGTTTTATCGCTGCACAAGTAAGGTGCTCCCGGGGAAACCTACCCAAAGCCTGGTGCCCCTGGGAGTGTCACCGGCTGTTGGAAACAAGCCTTGGTGCGTAGTGCAGCTGCTCCACTAGCCCTGGACACTTTCTTCCTTCCTCTGCTGGGTGCCGAGCACCAGTTTAGCTGCGCCCACTCCTGACAGCCAGCACCAGTCGTAAGGAAGTTGTGTAACGAAGGCTTTGGACTGCAGCTCTAGGAAATAGCACCCTGCTGTAGCACCTGCAGTTGGTGCAGGCCTGTCTTCATCGCCAAAGCTGGCAGTTCAGCACCGTTCACCCCCCCCCAAGGGCCTTGTCACATATTTACTTTAGGCAGCTCCTGCAGCTCTTCACCCCTGGGTTGTCCACACCTTAACACCTGAAACTAGTTTTAAGCATGCTCTAGGTGCTTAACGTGATGCCGCTCCAGGACGGGTTCACCTCTGATCTATGTTTCCTCGCTTGTCTCCCATTAATGTGAAGCCGCTCCCCGCAGCTGAGCTGCCCAAGTTGCAGTCCTCCAGCATCCCAGGATGTAGTGTCCTGTCCCCCAGCGTACTGTTCTGTGTCGGCATACTTTCCACTCCCTGAACTGGACTGTCCCAGGAGTGAGGGGGTTCTGGCACCAAGCCAACTCTCCCTTCTGCCCCCGGGGGTGTGACCTCCCCACCCACAGGGGTGCAACCCCATGTGAAGAGCCTGCACAGCACATGCCTTCAAGTCAGCCGGCCCTGACGGGTCACACCCCAGGGTACGCGGGGAGCTGGTGAGCATCACAGCACGGATCTTGGAGAGCTCTTGGTGCTCTGGTGCAGTGCCCGATGATTGGAAAAGGGCCAATGTGGTGCCGATCTTCAAGAACAGGAGGAAAGTGGATCCAGCAAACTACAGGCCCATCAGCCTGACCTCTATCCTGGCAAAGGTCTTGGAAAAGATTATCGAAGAGGCCATCCTTAACAAATTAGCTGAAGGCAATATCCTGAGGGATACCCAGCATGGGTTTGTTGCAGATAGGTCTTGCTTGACCAATCTCATTTCCTTTTACGACCAGGTGACCAATCACCTGGACAAGGCGGAAGAGATCGACATCATATACCTCGACTTTAAAATAGCCTTCAATCTGGTATCGCGCGATCACCTCTTGGTTAAACTGGCTAACTGCGGCCTTGACGTCACCACGATCTGCTGGCTGGGGAACTGGCTCTGCGGTAGCACCCAGGGGGTGGTGCTCGACGGGAGCCGATCGTCTTGGTGTGTGGTCACCAGTGGGGTCCCACGAGGCTCTGTCCTAGGGTTTATACTGTTTAACATCTTCATCAGTGATGTGGACACTGGTGTCAGAAGTGGACTGGACAAGTTCGCTGATGACTCTGGGGTAAAGCATCCACATCTGAGATCAGGAGGGCGATCCAGGCTGACCTAGACAGATTTATGAAATGGGCGGATGAGAGCCTGATGGTTCTCCACCCTGGGAGGAAAAACCTGCAGCATCCTTATGGGCTCAGCAGTGCTATGCTGGCTAGTGCTATGGAAGAAAGAGACTGGGGGGTCATCATTGACCACAAGTTGAACATGAGCCTGCAATGAGATGCTGCGGCTAGTAAAGCGACCAAAACGCTGGCTTGCATCCATAGATGCTTCTCGAGCAAATCCCGGGACGTCATTCTCCCCTTGTACTCGGCCTTGGTGAGGCCGCAGCTGGAGTACTGCATCCAGTTTTGGGCTCCACAATTCAAAAAGGATGTGGAGAAGCTTGAGAGAGTCCAGAGGAGAGCCACGCGCATGATCAGAGGTCAGGAAAACAGACCTTACGATGACAGGCTGAGAGCCATGGGGCTCTTTAGCCTGGAAAAGCGCAGGCTCAGGGGTGATCTGATGGCCACCTACAAGTTTACCAGGGGTGACCACCAGGATCTGGGGGAACATTTGTTCACCAGAGCAACCCAAGGGATGACGAGGTCAAACGGTCACAAACTCCTCCATGACCGGTTCAGGCTGGACATAAGGAAGAACTTCTTCACTGTCCGAGCCCCCGAGGTCTGGAATAGACTGCTCCCGGAGGCAGTTCAAGCACCCACTTTGAACACCTTCAAGACACATTTGGATGTCTATCTTGCTGGGATCCTATGACCTCAGCTGACTGCCTGCCCCGGGGGCGGGGGGCTGGAGTCGATGATCCTCTGGGGTCCCTTCCAGCCCGAATGTCTATGAAATCTATGAAATGCCAGCTAGCCAGGTTGCAGGGCATGGATGGGTCTGGCAGAAGGGTCAAGTTGGGTAGGGGGGGAGCAAGTTAGGGGGACAGATCAAATCCTCATAACCTAGGACTTCCTTCCTGAAATAGGGGCAGTAGCTCCCCCTTCCTTCACTGCTCCCACCTTCCAGACACCCCAGGAAGCACAACCAGCATCCCCACACCCCGAGACCAATCCCAGTTTATTAAAACATGAGACTTTCTTTCATTTACTTCCTCTTTATTTATTTATTTTTTTAACTTATTTTATCCTTCAGTAGCTGACTTCCTTCCTTTCACCACCCTTCCCTACCCCCATTTCCTTTCCACTTTCCATTGCATTACCCACTCCCCTCCCATTAACTCCCTGCCTCCCAGCCGCATGTTTCTGTCCCCCCCCACCCATCTCTCACACCCCACAACTTAGAGCAGGGAGAGGAGCCTGTCCTGGCTCACCAGCTCTCTAGTGACAACTCACAGTTGTGGCTTCGAGCCTGACCTCTGTTTCCCAGCTCTCTAGTGGCAAAGCACAGCTGTGCCGGTCAGGGACAGTCAGGGAAGGTTTTTTTGCCTTAAGGTGTGATTGCTCCAAACTCGAGCCAGCACTAACACCCATCAACTTTGAGCAGCTCAAAGTGCAACGTATAACAAGACCCTAAGACTCAGAACTGCAAGGCAATGGAGGTGTTCCCCCCACCTAATGTCTAGGTACCAGCCATGGAGACAAAATTTGCAAAGTTTGTGCCTCTGGATTCTGAGCAGGGGGATACCCAAGCCAGTCCACACCATCCACATCACAGGAGGCTGCTGTAACGATTGGGCTCTGGGCTAGACTAGTCCAGGGTGAGGGGCACATCTCCGTCTCGTTTGTGGAAGCCGCGCAACACCCAGAGGAATCCCCTCAGGTAGAGGAGGGCACAGGACGCGGTGGGCCTGCCTTGGGCAAGTGCTTTAACCAAGAGACCCGTATGTAGGAAGTAGGCCCACTACTTGTTGCACTTCGTGCTGAACTCGTTGAAGTTAGGGGTGCTCTGAGCAATCTGGGTGTGGGGATCCCAGTCTGCCCGAGGCACGAGGCAGCCTCTGCAGTGTTCAATTCAGCCAAGACAGGAGCAGTCAGGAGCAATTCAGCCAGGACAACAGCAGATCTATTGGGCCCTCGGTTCATTTCCTAGCGAACACTGAGATGCCAGCAGGGTCCGAGGTGCCCAAGCAGCTGGGCAGGCTTTTGTGCTTCACCATCTTGGACTTGTGCTCTTAGATTTGGCTGCAGTTGCACCTTAGGCACTGAAGTGCCTTTTTGGGAGCTGATCCCAGGCGACGCACTCAAATCCCTGTGAAGTCGATGGGGGTCTTTACATTGACATCAGCAGGCCCTAACTTGGCTGCTTTAGCATGCTAAGCGAGGGGCCCTCCCTGCGACACGGATCACAGCGCGAGGTCTTTCACCCCTCCGTTTTGCAGCGTGCTCCTGTTGGCCGCCTCTGCGTCTCTACAGGGCAAGCCTGGCGAAGCTCGCGAACGAATGCCTGCACCCAGACGCGGCCAGGTGCGGGAAGCAGAGGCGCCAAACTCCAGCTTTCTGCTGAACAGCTCCAGGCGATAACTTTAACTACATCAATTAGTCTCTGTTTACTCTCTCCAGGTCTCATGCTATCCTTGGAATATGTCTCATCTAAAGCTGGTGGCCAAACAAATTAAAACTAATGAGGCCATTAGGGTCGTATTAACATACAATCAAAATGGGATATCTCCGAGAAAACGGATTAGTGCCAGACCCGGGCACGTGTTTGTGCTGTATGCTGCTGGCAAGGACTGATTTCTAAACAATCTCAGAGAGGAAGGAGGAAAGTGAACTAGATACTCAGAGATGAGATGGCACCTACTTTTGGAAAAGACAGAAAAAGGCTTCCTTCTCTCTCAGGGCTTTTGTTTGTTTAATATAATTCGCCAATATTAGCCGTTATTACTGAATCTACAGCCCAAAACTAGAAGAAGCCCATGTCCTGCCAAAGCATGGTTTGGGACATGTGGTTTGACTAGGCTGCGGGGCTCAGAAAAGCTGGGTTGGATTCCCTTCTCGGCCCCCGGTGTGAGCAAAGTCACTTTGAGGCAGCTCAAAAGTGGGATGGAGGGTGTAGCCATTGCAACCTAAAAAGAGGTGGAGATTTACAGAACATCCCCTGTGTGTATGCAGTTCCCCTGGGGTGAGAGTTGGCGTTAGGGTGATGTGCAGTGGGTGCCTGTCCCTGTGCCTGCAAAGTAAGTCAGTCCATACGCACATGCCCTTAAATCCCTGATATTGGAAGTATCGATCTGTCGTCCCTAAATCTAGAAGCACCCCAATCTATGGCTCTGTAGACTTGCTGGGTGCTCCCAACACATGTGCAGCCTTCTGCCTGCATCCAGAGCTGCCCTGGTTTGAGCCGCTGAGCTCCTGCCCATTGGGGCCCAGAAACTAGGCAAAGCAGGGCCAAGTCTCCCAAGGGGCTTGGTGTGATAAAGGACCTCTGAGCGCACACAGCAAACACTGATAGCTTTGGGTCCAGCACAGAGCACAGCAACCAGGACCGCACTCATTAGAAAGCACGCCTGGAGGAGGAGGCTGCCTCCTACACGGTAGCCCACTGGTTAGAGCACTTGCCTCAGAAATGGGGAAGTGGATGGCAGGCTGAGGGGACTGAAACCCACACCTCTTATGGCTGAGGAGAGTGTCAGCACCACTATGCTATGCAAAAATCTCAGCTAGGACATACCCCACCCTCCTGGAGAGGCTGGGCCACGGCGCAGCCAGAAATGCAAGTGATACAGAGCCAGGAGGACACACCAGACCCTGTAGGCCAGGGGCTCCGGCATGTAGCTTGACGCGTGACTTCCTGCTGCCGGGGCTTTTTGTACCTTTTGCATGAAACAAGCATTGGATAGAAAGGAGAAACAACCTGGGGAGCTGAGCCCGGGTCTCCTCCCAGCTGACAGTGTGGGCATACTTCACCCCAGTTGACAGCAGTGCAGCAGAAGGGCTGAAGGGATCCTTCCTTCCAAACCTAGCTCACGGCCTGGTGGTTAGGACAGTCTCTGGGAAGTCAATGATGTGCTTTGAATCCCTTAAGGCTGAGGAATGCCTGTAACCCACGTATCCCCTTTCCTGGGAGTGTGGTCTAACCCCTAGGCCCCCTATAGAAAAGGTGGGTCACACCCCTGCACATGCCGCTCTTGCAAAGAGCCCTGGAGGGCACCAACTCTCAGCGGTTGGTTCAGTGCACTGGATCCTAAGTGAGCCCAAGGGAGACATCTCCAGATGTCTCTTGTGCAGCCCTGACCAGCTGCCTACACTCCAGAGAAAGGTGGCAGGGCAGACATGCCTCTGTGCTCAGCATTTCCTATGGGGAGCTCTGGGCAGCCTCTCCCTTGCCATGCAGATAGTTTTGAGTCACCCTCCGGGGATGCCTGGTGCTGAACAGACCATCTAAATACCTAATCCTGGGCTTTGGATTGAACATCTGGCACTTAAGGTAGGTGATGTGATGCTAATTTTAGTGGGACCCAAGTCCTTCCATGGACCCGACCCTTGTTGCATCACTAAGCTAATGCCTGGCCACGATGCAGAGGTACCAGAAGTGAAGTCATTGCAAGTCGATAGGCTTGGGGCAACACACCACAGTTTTGTCACACAAGGACTCACCTGCAGGGGCATTTTGCTCTCAGGGTCCTTTTGGGGACTATTCGATGGATTATTCAGGGCTAACCCTTCAGGCTGAGAAACAACTGAACACAGAGGAGCACTCTGGGCACATGTACACTGGGGGGGGAGGGCACTTCACCAAACCATTAAGGGAATAAGCTTCTTCCAGGAATCAGGTGATGCAGTCACCCCCAAAATGCAGGTGGTAGCAAGCTGAGTGCCCTGCTACTGCAGTGCAGACATCCCTGTGCATTTTCCCAATCCTCTTTCCTTAGCAGCCCCTGCCCCTCCTGGGTGTCCTGCTGCTCAGGCTTCTCTTTGCAGCCTGATCCCAGCTGCTCCCCCATTTATCTTGATCTTGCCTCCCTGCTCCCTCTCTGCTGCGCACAAACTTCTGTCGTGGCTGCATCACTGCCTGGGTATTTTGCATTCAGCTCACGCCCGGTGAGAGCTGCTCTCTTCTTATGCAGGGTCTGCAGCAGCTGAAGGAGAGAGAGGAGGTGGGGGGAAGCCTCCCTTGGCGTTTGATGTCTCAGCCTCAGCAAAACAACATCCTGGGGTAGGCACCTTGTGCCCAGGAAGCTCAGTGCCTCTCGCCCCATAACAGGGCAGCATGCAACCTCTCTGACTGTGTGTCATAGCTGGGGGACTTCCTACCTTCCCCACTGGTGCTCTCTTCACTCTTCCTCCACTGTCCTGCTTGCTGGGGTGATTTCCCAGGCAGGGGAGACCACATGGGTGCAGCTCCCCCTGCACAGCCAGTGTAAGTCAGTCCTGGATAGGGACAGGCTCCTTGCCCCCTATATCAGCCTCCCCTCCCTCCCCAGGCTGACATGCCACCACCCATAGGGGTGCGGGTGCAAAGATTTTGTGCATCACAAAAGCACCCCAGTTCCATGCATGGGGCATTTGACCCTTGCAGTAGCCCTTTCATAACTGGCCCCTGCACAGGAGGAAACATGTAATTTGGGCAGCCTTGGGTGGAGAAGTTGAGATGTCAGATCATAGCAATAGGCCCTTGAGCAGGTAGAGAAGGAGGTACCAGCCTTTCAAGGCCAGTCGTAGGATCCTCAGCCAGTTGTCCATACCACCTATGGAAAACCAGGATTCATTTTAGTGCTGCTGCTGCCAAGGGTCACATCCTGGTCACTCCTCCGTGAAGTACAGGTGGAGCCTGAAGGATGAGTGCTGAGACCCCCATCGACAGCCAGGTAGATGGGGACTGAGCCCACATCTCTGAGATCCTAATGTAGACAAGACACCTCCTTTCTAACCTGGAAGGAGGGGATAAGTGGTTGGTGGGCTGCACAGAGACTGACCATGCCATAGTTATCCCGAGGCGCACGTAGAGCACAGTGGTCTCTGCAGGTCAACTCCATTCACCTCTAGTAAAGCAGGGATGTGTTCAGACCTATTCTCTGCCCCCAAAATGTGAATGTGAGATGACAAGGGAAGGAACGCTGGGCTCTCTGGACAAAGATCCTGCTTGAGTTATCCTGCCATGCCAGTCAACAGGCATATGCCAGAGAGCCGGTGAAGAGGGGAAGGGGTGCTCCATTGACTAACAGAAGCATCCAAGGGAGGAGGGTGGCTGGAAAATGCCCCACGACATGGACATGTCTCCCTAGCTGAGCAGGGGGTTATCTGAAGTGCAACACCCCTACATTACTGCGGGTACCACCCACCCACGTGGCTATGTTCAGGAAAGGGAGAGATCAGGAGGTGGAAGGAGGGGATGAAGTTAGGGTTAGAGGAGACGTCAGGTTCTGAGAAGGAGCTTGCACAGGGTGGCTTAAGCCCTTGAGGGAGAGGAGTAGCAGTTGGAGGAGGGCTGAGGGTTAGACAAGATCCCAACAAGGGACTCAACTTGCTGTGTTTATCACCCAGCTCTCTCCCAGGTTGCATGGGATCTCTCGGGGCCTGCTCCGGTGTTTCTTAGCGTAGGAAGGGCTTGCTTCCTCACCCTGGACACCTCTACTCACTCCGCAGGTGGCATCAGAGCCCCTGGCTGGGGGGCAGAGGGGGACAATGCCTTTGGGACAAGCTTTCTGACCCAGAGGGAAACTTTCAGTTTCTTTGTGGGCTAGGTAAGAAATAAGGACCCTTGAGGCTAGAAATGATGGAGCTTTGGTGCATTTTCGGGTTTGCAAAAAGTGTTTGCAGCAGAGTGGATTGTTTCTGTTGAGTAATTTATTGCTTCAGTGTCACCAGATTCAGGAGATGGCCCTTTTCTCAGGTATTGTCATTTCTGTTGAGGTGGCCACTATACTTGTTGTGCTTGGTGCTACTGGCAAGTGTCCTCTGTTCTGTGGACTGATTGCAGGCAACCACTTGCCACTCAAGCTGGTGATTTGTGAATCAAATGCCCTTCTTTCTGTTCTCTGCTCAGATGAATGTTGCTCCTAGGACCTGGTTTCTCAGGATGAACACTCAAGGGAAGGAGGTTAGCACTCACTTACCATGAGAGCTCATGCTAGTGAACCCCCAGAATAGAAAAGGCCAGCAGGTCCCACCGTATGTGGAAGAGTCCAGATAAGGTTCATCTCACTCCTGCGACGTCTCTTGTGTAGACCGTCCTCCTCGGGGGTCTTGCAAGGATTCCCAGCTGCTCGTCGCGAGAAGTATCTCCAGATGTTCATCTGCCTTCACCATTGTACTTAATGTTTCTGGGTGCACAGATCCAGCAATTAAAAAAAAAAAAGACATAAGTGAAACTAAATGAAAAACAGGAGGCTGGATGGTTAAGGCTTTATGGAGCATTGAGCCTTCCACCTGTAGGCCACCGGTTCAAGCCCGGGTTCAGCTGGTTGCACGTGAAAACCATTGCTGCCCAATGGTATTTCCATGACTGTCCTGTCACATGGACCACCACGCAGCGGAGACTAACCAGTTCAGTGTAGCAGCCAAGGACTCAATGGACTAGTGAGAACATAAGCCCATCTCCATGCTGGAAATGTCTGTTGACCCTTGGTCCAGGTGGAGGCAAGAAGGGAGGGGGTGGAAAGGCAGCGTGCTGCTCCCACCAGGGTGCAGGGAGGACTTAAGGACTTACTGCAGTGCAGTAAACCATCCTAGAGTGGATCCACTGCAGTCAAAGGCACCGTGCCACCTTATACCCGGCAGAGGATTTGGCCCCAAGGCAGCTTTCCCAAGTCCTGAATGAGTGCAACAGCCACCAAAGCCAGGAGATTTACTGTGCTGCAGCCTGCCCCACCCCATGCCCCATTGCATCTCCTGCTCTCTGCATGGATGGCCTCAACCTGACACTTGGCAGGCCAGCGAGAGGCGCGTACCTGCCTGATAATCCCTGCGGGTCTCCCATGCCTTTCAAAACCGCAGCCATAGGGGAGATAGTTAACTTTTTAAGGCTGCGTAAGGCATAGCTGAGCTGGATGTCATTGTGCTGCAGAAGTGACCTACTTTCGTTTTATCTGGCTTATCTCTGTTTGCATTGGTTTATTGATGGTGGGAGATACTGCTAAGTGAGTTGTGCTTCAGGAATATAAATGAATTCTGAGCACGGCTCTTCTTCCCAGGCTCATGCCAACAAAGCGAGGAAGCCGCGCATCCTCTCAGCCCCCAGCAGCCAGCAGGAGAAGCTAGCGCAGGATCACGCTGGGTTCCCCAGGAGCAGCCTCTGCAGTGCTCACTTTCTCACCGCAGCAAAGGGGGAGGTAGCGAAGGCAACGGGCCGGATCTGGAGGTGCAATGTTGCTAACCTGCACCACGGGCTGGGGCTCTGGGCCCCGGGTTCCCGGCTTTTTCCAGCAGCTGGAAAATACCATAGGTTTCGCAGTGAAACCCTGCGCGTGCCTCTCTTCCCAGTACCATGTTGATCTTCAGGCATGGAGATGTATATGCTTAATATGTATGTGTGTCTCTGTATGCAGAAAAGTGTGTGTGGGGGGGGGAAGTCCTGTCTTCCTAGCCCCCTCTCCCGATCTACAAGAACCTGTTACTTGCCCAGGGTACAGGGAGTCCTCCTTTAGCTTGAGCAAGTGGAGAGCTGTTTCTGGTATGTCATTCATGGCCCTACTTTCTGGGTGCCGCGATAGTTTGTGACATCGTGCTCTGAGCTGCCCGAAATAACACGACATCATCACAACACTTTGCCCTTCTGTCTATAGCCCCTTCCATTCAAGCATCTCAAAGTCTTTTCAAGCCCTCCTGCCGCCTATAGGCATAGGCACCGCCATTGCCATTGCCCCTGTGGAAAACCAAGGCACAGATGGCTTAATGAGAGGCCCGTACAGGACGAGTGTGACCAGGTGTCTTGACATCCAGTCCTGTATTTGGACCCTCTTCTGGGTGATCTGAATGGTGTCAGAGATAGGACCCAGGGGTGTTTCCACCATGGGCGCAATCCCTTCCTGGCAGTGGCTGGACCCATGTGACGTCTTGAGATAGCCACATATCGCTCTTGCTACCTGATGGCACTAGGCAGCCAAGGAAGGTAAATAGCAATGCTGCCGGGCTGAGTAGCACCAGAGACCGGCCCAGCTTGTGATGTCTGATATGGCAGCAAGGCCAAGGACCCAGAGGGGGGGAATGAAAACCGGGCTGCTGTAAAAGGCAAAACCTACCCTGGCTTTTGGCAGTGGAAGATGGTCCCTGATGGCAGTAGGAGGGTCCCATGCATTGCACAAATAGCTTGCTTCACAACGAGTTCCTGCCTTGCCTTTGAGAAAACAGCAGACAGGCATCCACCTGAAGCAGTTTGGGAATGACTCGTGCAGCCTCTGTGCAGGGGGTTAGGGTAGGGGAGATGCCTCTCAAGGCCCTGCTCAGTGCTAGCCAAGGGGAGAGTGGGACACGTCAGCAGGCCCAGTGGGGACACAGAGGTCCGTGCTCTGCGCTTCTGTCCACCGCCTAAAAGAAGTCAATAGAAATGACTCCAGCGTCCGAGCTGCAGCCGCCTCTGCAGAGCAGGCAGGGGTCAGCCCGCCCGGCTGGACCTCGAGCTGCTGAACAAATATCCTGCGGCAAACAGCCGAGGGACGGATGGTGCAGCACTCCTTAGTCTGTCGAGCCGGGGACGCAGGAACTGAGCTCCTCCTCTGCACTGAGCCTTCTTGCAGCTGCCAGCAAGCAAGCCACATCCAGCAGCTCCCTGCCTGCCCCTGCCCCTGCCCCTGCCCCTGCCCCTGCCCTGCACTGGGGCCGTGTTCCTGCCATCTTATCGCCCGTCTGCAGAGGCCACCTCACACCTGCACAGGGACGGTGCCAAGTTTGTCTGCTAGCTCCCCACTACCCCATCTCCTCCTCCCTTTCCCCCTTCCCGAGCAGTGAGCTACCGACACACCTGTATTTGCTAATCAAGGCACAGAGAGCTTGGTAATTGCCCGCAAGAAGACAGGGGTGCAGATGTGATGGCGCGCAGGGCAAGTGCACTAAATGAGATTCTTGTTTTCCAAACAGAGCCGGAGATTTAATTACAGCCTTGCCGAGTGCTTATTAAAACCTGATTTTTTTCCCCATTGTTTCCCAGCCCTGCGCATATTGAATCAGCAGCTTTTGTTGCCTTGCTTTAGAGTGCTCATAAAGAGAACCGATGTGGAAAATTACAAACACAGATCGTACCCAAACAATATCTTCTCCCCTTTTCTTCTTTCCCTCCTCCAGTGAATAGCAACATCACAGACTGGTTGCATCAGCTGTTCTTGCTGGTTTCCAGCTCAGCGCTGCGCTCTGTTCTGCAGCGTCCCCGCTGCCCGCACAGGGCAGCAAAAAGACGATTTGCCCCTAGCTAATGTCCATGAAGTCGTAGAGAAGTCAGACTGGAAGGGACCTCAGGGAACATCTGGTCCACCCCCCTACCGGAGGCAGATGCATCCCTGTCCAAAACAGCCGTGTTGATTGCTCAAGAGTTGTTTGAATGAGGTCAGGCCTGGAAACTGCAGCCTGAATCACAGCCCTGAGCCTCTGGAGCTGGAGAAATGGAGAAATTCTGCAGAACTAAAGAAATGGTTTGCAAGAGACCTGAAGACCACTCGCAAGTGCAAGTCCAGGGTGGGCTTTTAACATACACAGCCACACTCTGCCCTGGCGTCAGCATGACCCATCTGCTGAAGTCACAGGATCATAGAAAATTAAGGTTGGAAGGGACCTCAGGAGGTCACATCTAGTCCAACCCCCTGCTCAAAGCAGGACCAGCCCCAGCTACATCGTCCCAGCCAAGGCTTTGTCCAGACAGGTCTTCAAAACCTCCAAGGATGGAGATGCCACCACCTCTCTAGGCGGTCTGTTCCAGTGCTTCACCACCCTCCTCGTGAGAAAGTTTTTCCTAATATCTAACCTCAACTTCCCTTGATGCAGATGAGTTATGCCAGTTTATGCCAGCAGTGAAGTCAGACCACAGAAAATTGTATTTCATGTCTCAGCCCCTCCTGGGTGATTCTCAGTAATATCTTCCATGACTAGCACTGACTGCACCTTGGCAGCGAGTCGAAGCAATTCCTGCCAACACAGAGCCTGATCACGTTGGGGTTTTTTGGGTGGAAAGCAAAATAGATACATGGAAGGGTGGGGAGAAAAACATTAGAAAATGTTTATCCAAGGTGACAGCTGAGACTTGAGAGCAGCCAGCCCCAGGAATTGCTAAGCGAAGTTTCCCATAACGACCTGAACTCTGCCTCGTTGTGTGAGCTGCCTATTGATCTGCCTGCCTATCGACCTATCAGTCACAGTAATATCTGTCTGAAATAGTATAGGAGCCTCCTTACGAGAATGTGTAATTCTCCTTACAAGAGCAAATACTGGGTCATCCCCTATAGCATTGTTGGTGACATGAGCTAGAGCACAAAAAATGCGTCAAGGAGTCACCTCCCACCACCACACTGAATGAGCATCCCCGCGGTCGGCTCCAAAGGAGACACGGCTCTTTTTCTCCAGCCCCTAGGTCAGAGGCGGGCAATTATTTTGGGCGGAGGGCCGCTTACTGAGTTTTGGCAAGCCATCGAGGGCTGCATGACAGGTAGCCAGGGGCAGATAAATATTAATTTTCTACATTTTTAGGGGCCCCGCGGGCCGGATACAATGGCCTGGCAGGCCGCATTTTGCCCACCCCTGCCCTAGAAGCTAGCATAGCAGCAGGGGGGCTAGGCCACTCCACAGCTGCAAGATCAGAAAAAGGTTTTCCCCCAACCTAGACCTCACCCTGAAGCTCCTTCCTACCAGGCACAAGCAGAAAGGTCAGTCTGCAAAAAACTCACCATCCCGCACTGCCTCCTGCTTTCCTCTCCCACTCCTGGGAGCAAACCACAAAGGGAATGTCCTTCACTAATGTGCAGCCCGTCGGGGACTCTGGGACCGGCCTGGATCCATGTAAACCCTTCAAATTATTGTCCTTGCCCATTCTTGAATGTATTTAGCTCAGCTGGAAGGTGCCAGCCTCATGCACAATAGCACCGCCTAGCCTTTAGCTTGTATGGTCTTCCACTCCGTTGAGCACCGGTGAGGCCTCACTGGGAGCACTGCGACCAGTTTTGGGCCCCACGCTTCAGGAAAGGTGTGGAGCAATTGGAAAGAGTCCAGCAACATGATTAGAGGAAGAAGCATGACTTATGGGGAGAAGCTGGAAGAAGTAGGGTTACTTAGTCTGGAGAAGAGAGGACTGAGTGGGGATTTGAAGGACTATTATATGGAGGGGTTGTAGGGGAGAGGGCTAGGATCAACAGCGGAGGAAATTTAGCTTGGGATTTGGAGGTAGAGAAGGGAAATGACTTGCCTATGGCCACCCTGCAGGGCAGTGGCAGAGCCGGGGATGGGACCCAGCTGCCCTGAGCCCCGCTCCAGTGCTCTGACCACTGTATCGCACTGCCCCTTACAGATGCAGGATGAACAACATCTGTATCTTGCTGTACAGAGATGGTCTCCAAGGTGGACAGACCATTATTTTCCACGGTCCCTATCTGTTCTCTGCTCTGTCTTCTCTGCACTGATTAGTCCTGGCTGCTCTTATGGCTCCTTGATGTGCAGCACTGGAAACCCAGATATCAGCTTTCCTTTATGCCTTGACCAATACAGGCTGTGTTTGAACCGGCGGCACGATGCTGAACGCCTCTGTGTCCGGATCTAAGCGCCCGTGCCACTCGCCCAAGCAGGACATTAGCTGAAGACCTGGAGACTCGACGGTGCGAGGTGCTTGTGGGATCAGGGGGCCCTGTGATGAGTGCCAGATCATGGTTAAGGCTGCAGCCGAGAGTGGTATTCTGTGATTTCTGTCACCTTGGTCACATCACCTAGGCCCATGTCCAAAGTGGGTTTTGGCACCTAGCACCCATCCACAGAAGTGTAGAAAATTAGGGACCTCAGGAGGAGCCACGATGCTCCAAAGAGCAATGGCCGGTCTCAAGGCAACGGCCTCCGTGTCGCGCAGGGTTGGCCGCTGCTCACAGGCTGCAACAAAGTGGTGAACGATGCTGGTTCGGCTTACTCAAAACCAGCCATGCCAAGTGGAGTCTGGAGCTTGGGCTGACGTGTCAGCAAGGAACTGTGCTACATGCTGGACTCTCGCCCTTGGCCATGCCAAACAGGCCCTTCAGGGAACCTACCAGCTCCTGAACAATGCCCCTAACTTCCTGTGCACCAGTCAACAGTGCTGTTCATATTACACCATGATAGGGGTGCAGAGGGTGTTTTTAAACTAGTACGCCCATCACATCCGTCTTCCAGGGCATGGGATTTACATGCATTGCAGATAAGGTTGTCTCTGTGCTCATGATTTCTCCAGAGCCCTGCACCGTGGGGTGCTGGTCTGTGACTGCTGCTTCGCAGTGCTATTGTATTATTAAAAATATTCACCCATGGTATATGGGGTAGGATTGCAGGGTGCAGGATGGCTTGGAGCCCCTTCTGCTTGCTGGAGAAGTGTGAGCTTAGCTACCAGAATCTGTACCAGGCCTTCATCCGTGGGCACCTTGGGCCAGATATCAGTAGATTTTGCCTCAAGCCCCACCCTGTGGTGCAGACGAGGCTGCAAATAGGTGTCACCGAAGGAAGTGGAACGGCTGTGCTGCAATGCGTCGCGGCCCAGCTGATGAGCTTCTAAGGGCAAAATGCATGTCGCTCCCTGCCCTGCCTGTTGGGAGAAGGGACAATGTCTTGAGGGACCTGGTCCTTTGCACCTGGGAACGCCTCTAGGTAAGCAATGAAAATGGGGAAATCCCCCTGGGATCTCTGGGGGCAGGCCTGGGTGAGCAGGGAAAGTCAGGGGCAGCTGGAGAGTGCCCCCGCTCTCCAGCCACAGAGCTAATAGACATCTGCCTCAATACAGTGTCAGGAGCCATGCTGCCTTTCGTTGTGCCGCTGGTGTTCCTGTCATGCGGCACGACGAAGGGTAGAGAGACTGTGGTGCAGCTCTTGCCTTCCACATTTTGATGGTGGTACAAATGGGACATCAGGTGCATCTGTTTCTACCCCGAGGGACACACGCGCACACCGCCTCGCCCCTTCATCCTCCTCATTCCTCTGCTCCCCACCCGGTGGCCGTGCTGCCACTTCTGCCCCGAAGCAGCGCCATCCTGCTGCCCCCTGCAGAGGTCCTGGCAGCCCCGAGGGCACCGTGCCAGCTGATCTCCATTACTGCTCTCTGTTTGCTCTCGATGGGCTGGCAAGCATTAGCAGAGTTAATCAGCTCTTCCCCCCACACGCCTTAATCCCTCTATCGGGATCCCTGAGGGTTGCACGCGCACACCCGGAGCACGCACACGCACGTACGAGGCCTATCTTTGCCTCCATCTGATGGGAAGCAGCCGGCTTCTAAGCTCCCCTGCTGTCCTTGGGGCTTTCCTGGCTGATTCCATCTACCTCCAGCATAATCCCTGCTTGTAATTACGAATATCAGGCCAGGGGGTGAAGGGAGGCATGCACAGCGTGGTCCACACGGCACTCTGACCCATGCAGCCAGTGACCTGCGTGGGTCACCTCATTGCACCTGCCCTGACCGGGATGCTCATAGCCCTCCCTTGGCTTCCCTCCAGCATGTGGTTGGCTTTTCCCGTCCCTGGCCCGCGGCATAGATGCGATGCCTGCAAGGGGCACATGGGTGGCAAGCGAGCCATGAGGCAAGGGGGCACTGGGGATGGCTAAGCTGCGGTGGGTAACCCTAGCATTTGGCCCAGTCACCGCTCAGGTCGGCTCCAACAACATTGGACTCATCGTCCCAACCCCAGGGCAACTCCATGGAAAAACCACTGCGCTGAGCTTGTCATTGCACCCGGCAGCAATTACTGAGCTGGGCTTTCAGTTTGGAGAGAGCACCAGCCCAGGCAGCTGCATGCCATGGAGAGGTGGCCTGTGCTGCGCCAGGGCTGGGACCTGCAGCTGCAGACTGGCTCTTCCCCCGCATGCAGCTGACAGGCAAGACCTGGCTGAAGTGGGGAAAAGCGGTGAAGCGGTTAGGGAACAAGCCAGGCTTGAGTTTCTGCTCGGGCACAGGCTTTCTGTATGGCACGTGGCAGGGCCGCCCTGCAGGCAGAGGGCTGACTGCCCCATGGGCAGGTACTTGCAAGCCAGCCGAAACCCGGGTACAGCTCAGGTAACTGGTGAATTTACTGCACGGACATCACCAGCCCCGGTCTTCAGTGCCCTTGTTCCCCAAGGCAGCCAGGCGCAAGCTAGCTCAGGCATGCCTGCTGCAGCGTGGACCTGTCCTTAGCCTCTCGGCCGCCACGAGGGGAAGAGGAACACTTCCCTACCCTGCGCTGAGCACTGCAGAGACCCGGCTGCTGCAGTAAGTACCTCCGGCCCGGTAAGCACCTCAGGCAGATAGAGAGGTGGGAGGCTCCAAAGACTGAAGGTAGGATGCCCCCTGCCCAGATGTGAGGGGCCAATGTGGGAGTTTCTTCAGCTCCTGCTGACAGCTGAGTTACAGGCCAGCACGAGCACTAGTCTGGCGCTAGGGACAGACATTACACATAAACCAGTTTAAGTGATCGGAAACTGGTTTAAAGCTATAACAGAACAGACTCTCAGTGAATGTAAACCAGTTTGAAACTGGTTTGAGAGAAGCCCGGTTGAAAGTAGCATCAGACTTAACTGATTTGGGTCAAACCAGTTTATGCAATGCATGAATGGCGCGTGTCCCCGGTGGTTGGAGGGGCACGGCTGTGCTGGTGGCGGTGGTGCCGGTGGGGGGGTGGCGAGCACTAACCATGGGTCGGCAACCACCTGCAAGTGCCGCCAGCAGTGTCGGCGGTGGCCAGGGCAATCAGGGACCGCCCGCAGGCACTGTCAGCAGTGCCTTTTTGCAGGAGGTGCACCGCCACGTGCACCCCCTACGCATTGCCCCTAATGCAATGTCCCAGACCCCAGGGACAAGCATTAGGGAAAAGCCGCAGCATCAAAGGCCAGAAGAGACCACAAGATGGAAGGGCCTCACAAACAGCAGGTTGAAACCTCACTGGGCAGGCTCTGCCTCTTTATCCCAGGGTAAAGCATCCCTCTCGAACGATGCTAAAGCTGACATAGAAGGACAGCACGATGTGCTAAGCCCCAGCAGCCCTTACCCATTCCTCCAAAGTCTCCCTTCCAAGCAGTATGCAGGAATAATGCTGCTTAGCTTGGGAGAGCTCCCCTAGGGACAGAAATTATGTAAAAACCAGCGTAAGTGATTGGAAACCGATTCAACTCTGTAACACAGCAGAAGTTCAGTGCACATAAACCATTTCAGAAATGGCCAAAACCGGTTTAAGATAAACCTGGAATGATGTGGGGAACTGGCATCAGACTGAACTGGTTTAGGTTAAATCAGTTTTTTGAACTTCTGTCCGCAGTCACCTCCAGATTTAAGCTGTCTGCTCCAGCAGCGCAAGGAGGCATGCTCTAGCACCCCCTGGCTTCTGGCCTGGGCCACTGCAGGCACGTGGCTGCATTTCTGGAGTCAAAAGTGAATTCCTGTTCACTTACTTATCCTTTCAATCTATGCAGCTTGAACTAACCTGCGAAGACTGAATCGATTCATCCTCAGGCTTTTGGCTGTCTGTACTTAGCCAGAGTGACAGCCCCCAAGGATCAGACAGCCACACGGAGAGCAAAGGGGGTTATTTCATGTCATGGGGGTCTCTACAACAGACTCCCCTTCGTCATAAAGAGCTTCCTTCTGTCCTCATGTTCGTGAACCCTCCCTGGACAGTCTCTACCCCTGACCTGCTGCCTATGTATCCCATGATGCAAAATTCCCCTTGATCTCCTGACAGCAGGACTGACCTCTTTGTGAGCAGCAGGGAGATGAAAGCAGTGCCCCAAGCAGCGACTACAGCCTCTTCTCCAAACAGTCTCTCTCTGCCTCCCTTTCCCCACACATCTCCGCCCTTCTACCTCACACCTTCCTCTTACTTGCACAACAGCTCATTAACATTCCTCTGAGGATGCCTTTAATAAAGATGCAGCAGGAGAAAGCCTATGCTTTCATATTAAATATTAAATTTATAAGGTGCATAATCCTTCTAATTAAGTTGAATTTAATCTAGAGCTCTAAATTAGAAGGCTGGTTGGGGGGAGAGAAAAGGCAGACATGCCTCAGCATGGCTGTATGGTTCATACCATCCAGCAATTTCATTGTCTGCTAATCACAGGCCGAAGGACTTCACAGCCTCTGAGGTCAGGAGCAGGCGAGGGGCACGGATCAGGCTTGGTTTCTTTGGAAGTCTTATTTCATGCCAGTAGTCAAGATACGTGTATCACGTGCAAGAGAGGAACAGTGCCCCAGATTCAGACTTCGGCCTGGCATGTGGAAGAGCCAGGCTGCATTTCTGGATGATTGTGGGCAGGTCACCAGCACCCCGGGGCCCCCATCAATGGGGCTGTACAATATTCAGTGCTTTGTCCCACTATAACCCCACTCCTTTGGCTATAACGTGTAGCTATACAGGACAGTTGGCTGGCATGGCCGTTGCAGAATGAGCTATTTTGGAACAGCTTTACATGTAGATTCAACTTAGTCCCACAGAAGTCACTTTTCTACCAAATGATCATTGTACCAAATGAAAGCACTAGGTTTTCCGGGATAAAAGGTCCTTTCCTTCAGAAAAAAACTGTCCAAAGGGGACTCTGCCAGAACAGCAGTTGTGAAATCACTTATCACAGAGAAACAATTCTGGAAAGACTATTTCTGATTAGACTGGCATAAGTCAGGACAGACCTGGGCCCACACAATTATCTTCTCAGACTGTTTTATAGGAATTTCTGCAGTACGCGTTATGTCTGGAAATCCATCTATATTGAATAAGAAGTGCATTTTTAATTTGGCTCACCTGAGTTAACTGAGGCTAAAATAGCCATGAAGATGAGGCAGGTCATGCTTTACCTTGGGTCGGCAGCTCCAGCTCAATCGGCTTTAGCTCAAGGTGCCTACCTGCCCTGAACCCCAGTCATCTTGTCTCCAGCCTGAGCTAGCATGCTCTGCTTTGCCAATACACATTAACACCACACCTCTTTTGCACCATCAGTAGGCCCTGAGAGGCATCCCCCATGCAGTAATGAATCTAGACTCCCAGGATCTTTATGAAGGAGGGACTATGACTACCGTGTTATAGAAAAGGCAGAAATCAAGGTGCAAATGGAAGAAAGTCCTTCTTTGCAGAGGTACTTAGCTCATACTGCCTCCGTTGAGTCGCTGGGCATGGAGCACTTCAGAGCACCAGACCTTGCTAGCACCCATCAGAGAGGAACCCAACCTCTCCCGATTCCTTGTTGATTAGGATAATCCCAGTTCGATTGATCAGGGTCAGGCTGGCGCACAACATGAGCCTTGCCAGGTGGGGAAGCCGAAGCCAGTTTGTGGGCGCGTCTACATGAGATGTTTACTGCAGAGCTACCTAATTAGCTCGGCAGTAAAGTCTCCACATCTACCCATGCAGCTATGTTAGGCCACAATAAACTAATAAACTCTGCCATAGGATAGTACTTGTAAATGCTTTAGTGCAGAGTTCTTTAGTGCACAGCAATGCAGGCACTACCTGCACACAGCGCTGTGTAGATGGTGACTGGGGCTGGCTGGGGCACAAGGGTGCTTCAGTGCAAGGGCTGCCTGCTGCAAGGGCTGCCAACCTCTCTGCAGCACATTGAGCCAGGTCAGAGCAGGCCAGGGCTGGCAGGCAGACCCGCCGGGTCCCCTGCCATCAGGGGTTGGTCCGACCCACCTTAATGTGCTGTGGTGCAAATGGCAGGCCTGGGAGCAATAAACTCCAGTGCAATATTAACAGCATGAGTCGTCCAGAACTGCTGCCGCTTTCATTTTTCCTTGTATTTTATACTTCACCTCCCTCATTTTGCATGTGTCTCTGAGGATCGGGCAAGCTGCCCAGGGCACTGAGTTACAGCAGGGACTCTTGGCCAAGCCCGGGAACACACACACACACACACACACAAAACCAGGCTAACTTATGTTGTGCATTTAAACAACCGTGCTGTTACGGCAGTTTGGGCTGCTGCAGGGAAATTGGATCCTATAACACTGCTGACACAGCGCTGGAGCGCGCTCACCTCTGCTTCCCTGGAGAGCAAACCCTGCTTGAGGCCACAAGTGCATGTTATGGCCTCATCTGAGGGCAGCGGTGCGGTCCAAGGCTGATGGCACTGGGATCTAGCCCCAGCTCCACCCCAGACCTGCTGCATGATCCTGGACAAGCCACTCCCCGCTCTCTGTGCCTCAGTTTCCCCATCTTACCCTTTGTGTAGTGTATTCAGATTGGAAATTTGTCTTGCAGGGGCTGCTTCTCATGGTACGCAGATGCAGCTGTGAACACAACAGAGCCCTGATCTCAGCTGGCACCTTTGTATTTTTTTCTTCATGCAAACTTAATCGCAGGTCAAGCTGGAGGTGAGCAGGATTGGCAGGGCTGGGGAGGTAGCAATGAGGCACCGGCAGAGTGGCCCAAGGCTGATGGAGCAGAGGGTAGGGGCGCATTTTGGTCCAGCCAAAGCGGGGATGAGGGACATGATTAGGAAGCACACAGTCGTGACGGCAGTGTGGCAGGACTGAGGCCTTTCCATACACACCAATGTCACTGGCAATTAAAAGATTAACAAAGGGCAGGGAGATCCTTCCCCAGGGATGCCCCCAGAGAGGGCAAGGTAAGCTGGGGGGCAAGTGCGGCCCCCACGGCTGTTAAAGCCCAATTTAGGGCCAATTAAAGAAGCACACCAACCCTACACACTCTTTAGGGAACTGTAGGCAAAATAGGGCTGGGGGGGGTGCTCAGAAGGCCACCTAGGCAGGGAGGACTGTCCCTCCCTGCACCATCTCAGCTAGGGGGTTGTTTAATTTAATGTACCCACATTAACCCAAAAGGACCTGATTCTGCCCTAGGGCCATACAGCACGCAGTAGATTCGCTTCCCTGGGGCAACGCAAGCCTTCAGGGGTCTGAGCATGGGGTTCAACCAGGCCTCCCAAATTCAAGCAAACTTCATTCAGAGCTGCCAGGTTTTGCAGGTGTAACAAGCCATGACGCTTGCCTCCCACAACCAGCTCTCTGCAGACTGGGGCAGCACCTAGCAGCCCTAATCAGCACCAGGACCCCTGAGTGATGATCTACTCAGGTCCCTTCCAACCCTAGAAACTATGAAACTAGGACCCCGATGGGCAGGATAGTCCCTGCCCCAGAGATCTGACAGCCGACCACATCGTGGGATAGACCCGTGGCTCTTCCGCTCCAAACCTTCAGGTCTCCCCGGGAAATGACAGTCTTTGGAGTCAGCTGCTAGAGGGGGACAGCTGCATGTCTGCAAGAGCCAGGTCGATGGTTTCAGGTATTATTAGACTTATTCATTGTTCCTCCCTCTGTCTGCACCTCAGCCTCTGCGCTGGCTCGGGATAGGGTCCCCAGGCTTTCTTCGTTTCACCCGGCTCTTAAAATACACCTGCAGACATATTGCTGTGGTGCTTAGGGATTTCCTGTGTGCTTTAAAGAAGCAAGTGATCCATAATTTCTGGCTGGAAGTAAGACACAGGGCAGAACACCTGCCAGCTCCTTGCTGGAGTTCAGGCCCCTTCGGCTTGTTCCTCACACACCCCACCGGCACCTCCGGGACACCCGTTCTGGGCAATATCAGGAAGCATTTTGTGCTAAGTCACTAACTACACCACCTCCCGTTCCTGTGGCACCGGTTCACACAACTGACAAAGCTCCAGAGTAAATGAGAGCTGTAGGAAGATGATGACTCAATTTACTATTATTTGCTGGGCCTGCATCCTTTTTTACGAGACCTGATACAGATTTCAAGACAGTTCCCCAAGGCCATAAAGGGACCACGGAGTTCGCAGCCCAGCGGTCTCTATCAAAAGTCACAAAATAATTCACGCTTTTGGGGAGAGGGCTGGGAGGGCACTGATGGGAATATCCAGTTGTGCCACTGGGGCACTTCTACTCATGACAAGGGGAAAAAGTGCTTCCTACATTTGGCAGCAGGCAGGGCCGTTCCCCAAGGGTTTACCAGTATATCTAGATGGCAGGATCATCACAATGCCCCTGGCAAAGGGTGGGACTTTCTCCCATGCTGCACCCAGAACATCTGGAGGACTCTCAGCACATCTGGAAGAACATGCCACTCCCACCGCGTCTGACAGCACTGAAATCACTGACGTCATAGAGAAATCAGGCTGAACAGGGGCTCCAGAGGCCATCTAGTCCGACCCCCTGCCGGAGGCAGGATCATCTCTATCCAAACCGTCCCATACAAATTCATCATCTGAACTCAGACACAACACAAGATCTAACACGCGAACCTGCCACAGGTAAAGCAGGGGGACCAATGTCCTACTTCTATAAAGGCTTGGTAATAGACCCTCAAGCGATCCCACGCTCCCCGCTACAGACCAAGGCAACCCACCCCCAGAGTCTGTACCAATCTGACCATGGAGTAAAATTCCTTCCTGACCCCACTTATGGCCATCGGTCTGACCCTGAATGGAGGGGCAAGACCCGCTAGCTGGGCACCTCCAGCTTTGGTCCCATCAGGAGCATTAGCACACGCCAGGCAACATCCCAGCCTTAGCTGCAGCCAATATCCAGTGCCTCTGAGGAAGGCTTAAACCCCCCCTGACACATAGCAGAAAGCAGGGGTGGGGGCACAGCAAGGCCCAGAAACACGGGAAATACCCACACTACAGCATAGGTATAGCTATACCTATACCATCCTGGACCAGCGGCTATCCGGCCTCTTCTTGAAGATCTCCAGTGATGGAGAGTCCACAGCTTCCTCGGGCAGTCTCTTCTGCTGCCTTATTCTAACAGCAAAGGACCATCCCGCCAGAACGAGTGTCACATCTGGATGGTCGTCCCACCAGGCCACATCTGGCCAATCTGGCAGCACTGGGGGACTTAAGGAGCCCACAACCAGCGCACGGAGGTAGGAGGAGCCCAAATGCTAAGCTCACGTCGTCCACCCAGGGAGTGCAACACCCTCCCCAGCTGGTGATGAGACCGTTTTCTCCGTGCTGATTGTATCCTACCCAAGTTACACTCAGGCCTCACTTCTCCTTGCTTACAGTCTCTTGCAGGGCCTGAAAAGAAAATAACACGCTCGCTGGCATTTTCTTCAAAGTCCATATTGTATGCATTGCTTTTCACAGGGAATTGGATTTTCAAATTCACAGGCTCGAAAGGTCAAGGATAACAGGCTAACAGCATTTAATATGCATTCCGGGGGGAGAGAAACTATAAAATTGGAAATAAAGGCTGCATGAAAATTCATTTCCAAAACCCTGATCAAAACATCTCTCTCTCCTCACCATGAATCGGCATCTGTTCTTTGTTGTCCTATCTAAAAGGTATTAAAAGTCCCCCGCTAGCATCGTGGCTCAGTCAACATCTGTAGCACTGATTCCTGACATGCAGTCCTGAAGGTGATACAAAGCGGGTGTCAGCTTTTTTGCTCAGCATCAAAACAGCAGCAGCAGCAGCAGAGATCGTAGCACTAACACACTGCCTTTCCTGCATTGCTACTGCTGGGGCTGGCTGGGGGCTGCAGATGAAGGGAACACCAGGCAGTTTTTGGCAGAGATATCAAACGGTCCTGTGCAGCAAATGGGATTACGTGGTAGGGAAGACGAGCCAGAAGAAGCAGCCCGAAAGCTGAGCCTGCTCTCCTTTCGTTCATCACGGCAGATCTCCGGGGTGACAACCGGCCCCGCTTGGATCTTGCCGTGTGCACTTGAATGGCTCGGTTTGGGAACGAAGGAAGATGCTCACCGTGCCGTAAACCCAAGTCTGACCCAGGGCGCCAGGGCAGATTGATGTCTCCTGCTAAAATGACCGTATGCGAGAGAGGGTGGAGATGGGTTTTGCTCTGCATCTAGGAGCGATGGATTCAAATCGAAGCAGAGGAGATTTAGGTTGCAGATGAGGAGGAACTTTCTGACCCTGTGTGTGGTCAAGCATTGCTACATAGAGAAGTTGTGGGATCTCCATCCCTGCATCTCCATCCCTGGACATTTTTGAAGAGCAGGTTGGACAGACGCTTGGCTGGGATGCTTTAGTCAGGGATGATCCTGCTTTGATGACCTCACGAGATCCCTTCCAGCCCCACTTTCCTGTGATCCTATTTACTTCTCCCATCATTAGGCTTCAGAGCCAGCATCCCAAGTACCTCTCATCGCCTTTGCACTTACAGCTGGATTAAGGCACAGTTATGAGAGTTTTGTGCCTGAGATCCTGCAGTCTGAATCCGCTTGACTGCAGTGGGAAATCTGCTCAGAAAGCATTTCCAGAAAGTCAGCGAGCAACGCTGAGCCGGGGGAGTGAACTCACACGAGACCCAGGATCAAACCCGAAGGCAGCAGCCCCCGTCTGCACCACTGGATCCAGCGCATGGGCTTGCTTCTTTTAAATAAATAAACCGGCTCCAAGTTCCCGTTGTGGGAATCACAGCGTTGTGGGGACAGGGAAGCACCGGGGCTCAGCAAATCCCTTGTATCAGTATTAATATTACAGCAGCCCCTCCAGCCCCTGCTGTCTCTTTTAGGATTTCCATCTCTGCCCCTTGTTGGCTACTTCCTTCTCTCTGACAGAAGTGTTTCTTATTACGGGGTAGTATCTAGAGGTGAAATCACAGCCTGCACACAGACAGAGCAAGACACTGGCCCTGCTCCAGATGGCGGCTGGGAGATAGAGGTGAAGTGACGTGGCCAAGGACATCCAGCACATCTGTATCAGAGCTAGATTGCCCAATGCCCTATTTACTCTTCTGTCTAGGGGCCTTTGCTACAAGGCCTCACGCCTCTCAGAAGTGAAGCTGATTCTCATACCCTGGACATAACAGAGATAATAGTAGCTCCCAACCCACTTTACAAGGAAGAGTCAGGAGCATTATCCCCAGTCCATGAAAGAGGTAATTCCCAGTGAAGCCTCACGGTGCCCGGAGCAGGTCTCTAGCTGCAGAGTCGAGCCACCTCCTTTCCAGCACACACCTGGATCGCAGGGCCCTCATCAAACTTGCAAATGGAAAACGGAGCCTCTTCCATGTCGCGCCGCCACAAAATCAGAGCTGAGCGACCACGGCTCATTCATATTTAAAGCTATCATGGGGGGGGGGAGGGAAAGCTGATTGAAATGATTTTGCAACCATCCTTCATCACCAATCAGCTGGGTGGGCTCAGCCTGTCGGCCCCACTTCCATCAGAGCAAAGGAATTAACAGGTGACAACTGCTTTTTCTCTTGGGCCCTTGTGCAGGAGATGCGACAAGGCAGGACCATGGATGACACTCGTATTTTCCCAGGAAGCGAGGTCACCAGATTTGCCGTTTGCTTTCCGGAGGCCACGCCAGTATGGCACCCATCCTCCCAAACTGGGTGCCTGCAGATGCCAGGCGTGAGTGGTACATGTCCCTACACCTTCTGGCAGCCAGGACATCTCCTTGGAAGAGTTTTGACTCCCCACAGCCCATGAAGGCACCATGGGCTTGGGGAGTTGTGATAATATCGTGCCTCAGTTTCCCTGTATGTCCTGTGTGGGCTCTTCCGCTTCCTGGCTCTGAGGCGAGCCCCCAGGAGGCCACAAATAAGTGTATGTAGAAACGAGACAAAGCCTTGAAGTCCCCCCAGACATGGGACGCCACGTGAAAGGGAGAGGGCACCGTGCTGCGGATGGGGACAGGTGTGGCTGTCACAGGGCATGTGCCCCCGGGGCAGTCCACTCTCCTTCCCTTCTTCTATGCACACACCCCTGCAGACTCACGCCCGCGGACCAAGATATCTGTTCTTCTACGGCAGCTCCCTGAGGGTCAAGAAAGCTGCCCCCGGAGGAAGGCTCCATTGCATTTATCTGCCCCAGAGGCGTGTGGGGAAACTGGCCCCAGCCAGCCTTGCTCAAGTGCCCTGTAAGAAGGCAAAAGTATTCATCCTCCTCCCCGCTCTGCACGCCCTTTGCCGGCACAGGGCTGGGCTGCTCCGCTGTCATGGGCAGTGCATGCCCCGCCACCCGCTGCGGACAGGACTATCCTTTAGTGATGCTACAGTTGCCTTCACATCGAACAGGCTGCAGGCTGGGGACTGGCAGGGAAAACGTTAACCCCCCCTTGCAGGAGGGTGCAGCTGCAACAGCCGAGTGCCCTTAAAGCTGGCGTGGGTTATGGGGGCTCCCTCCGCACATAGTTAAAGGGGCTGGTGGGGAGGCATGTTTTGCAAGGTGTGGGTAGCTGGGGAAGGGGCCCGCTTTGGCCAGGTGTGAATCACACAGAAGGTCTCCCTGAGCGATGCTGTGTTGGAAAGAGGGGTCCAGGACTGGAGGCAGCTGATGAGAATCCAGCCCCAAACCCACGCCAGGGATAGATATTAATGGGTCTGGATTCAGACATGGGGGAGGAAGCTGGTCCTGAAAGCGATGCCCACTCACCGGGCATGTTAGAAACAGCTGCTGGTGTGCACGTCTGTGCTATGTCCATCGCAGAGGCGTTCACTGACCATTGCTGGGTGCAGCCGGTGGGGGGAGACAAGCGACTGCTGGGCAGTGTGCCCGCAGCTAGGCACGCTGCGGAGGATAGCGAATCCCCAGAGCTAAGCCCAAATCCTGCAGGATGTGAGGTCTTCAGTATGCAAGCTGTTGCTAGCCCTGGTCCACGCAACCTTGAATGTTGTGTCTCCACCTAGTCATAGAGGCTATAGGCTGGAAGGGACCTCCAGAAGTCCCCTAGTTCATCCCTCTTCTCGAGGCAGGCTCAGCCCTAGCCAAACCCTATCTAAAAGCATGGAAGGATTAACTAGCCCTGCTGGAATCAGAGCTTTTGGTCCAAATCCTGCATCCTATTAGATCCACCTCCTGGCTCAACTACGGAGGTTGGGCCTTGCTTTTCAAGGTCCAGTTGGATGCTGGCTTGAAAGGTGTGACTGGATTCACTCATAGTACAAGGGTGTTTGGCCGGAGGGCCTTCCCTGCTAGGAAAACGCACTCTCTCCTTGTAGCTGGAGGAGTAGGAGCTGAAGGCCTAATAGGCTCGATCGTAGGAGGCGTGAGCTGTTCAAAGCAGCTGAAATTAAAATGCTCTGGAGCAATGCTGCAAAGTTGGAAAATTAGCACTGCGCGGTCCTAGCAGCATCGCCTGCCCTGAAATCAAAGGCCAGACTGGAAGTTCAGCATGGCCAATATGCTCCGTGTGTGCATGCAGTCAGCTGGGATCAGAGATGAGCCCTTCAGCACCCAAAGCACAAGCATACCCTCAACTCCCGGAAACAGAGGCTTTCTTGGCAGCGAGTGGGTAGCTGGTGGGTGCAATAATGGGGCAGCCGCTATAGAGAGACACTCGCCCCCCTAAGCAAGATTACTGTATTCCTTCACATATCACATGCTTCTAGATAAAACACACTGCTTGTTTTGGGAAGGTAGGATGAAGGAAAAAAACGATTTATTTTTTTTTCCCATTTCGTGTTTTGCTCAGGCAAAATCTTCTCACAGCCTTAGGGGAGTTGGTAGCAGCACTTGGCTGCTCCAGCCAAAAGTTACTGCCAATTCTGCAGTGGCTGTCAGGGGTGTATGGACATTTGGTCCCCATCCGCATCCCATCGGGGGTGCGGATGCCGTGCACACCATCGGCCGCCCTCCTCCAGCGGCCTCAAGAGACTGGCGGCACAGCCGTGCCACTGTTAGGCATCAAATAGTCTGCAGTGGCTGTCAAAGGGTTAACACCATAATACGGGCCCTGAAGGATAAACTCCACTTCCTTCCTTCCTGAGACCGGCAGAAGCAGAAGCACAGCAGACATTTTGCATTTTAGGGCATCTCCATGCTTCTTTTCCTCTATTCCAGGGTAGAAAAATGCATTTTTCCCTCTTAGGCCACACAGCCCAATTTTGGAGGGCTGATTTGGGTGGGAGGGGGGTGCACATGGCATTTGCACAAACGTGGTAATATGCAAATCCTCCCCATGAGGAGTTAGGGTAGGGTGGTCTCCTGACTTAGACAGATACCCCTCTAAGCTCTTTCCTGATGAGATCGCTTCCAGCAAGGAAGGAGAAATTAGAGGTGCAGATGAGCTAGGCATCAATGCTGCAGAAAAAGCTCTGGAGGCTATGGTGGGTTACAAAGTGAGGCAACAGGACAAGGCTACCACAAAAAGATGAAGCTCATTTTGGGCCGTGCCAACAGACATGTCGGGTAGGACGAGAGAGGCCGTTCGTTGGCTCCTCGGCCCTTGTGTGGTCTCAGCTGGAGCGCTGTGCCCACTTTTGGTACAACGCTTTAAGGAAGATGTAGGCGACCTGGAGAGAGTCCAACAGAAAGCACCAAGTTCGATAAGAGGATTAGAGACCGTAACTCATGAGCAAAGCCTGAGGACCTGGCTTTGTTCCTTCTAGAAAACAGCAAATTGCATGTGGCATGGGGACATGAAAACTGTTTTCCCAGTGTGTAGAAGTTGGACGTAAAGATGGTGATCCTTGTTTTGCACGGACTCTGAGATAGGACCAGAAGGAATCGGCTTCCTCCGAAGCAAAGACGATTTAGCTTGGCTACGAGGGGACACGTCACACCAATCTGAACTGTGAAACCCTGGGAGAGGTGAGCCAGGGTGTCTGTGGATCCACCTCCTGGGATGTTCTTGAGAACAGGGTCTCTAAATATCAGCCAGGGACGCTGGGCAAAACATGCTCCTGAGGTCTGAGACAGCCTCATGTTTCCATGATCGCACCGTAAGCTCTTCCAGGGAATTGCATCTCAGAGCCTTTGTATTGCTGCACTACCACTGATCTCACACTAGATGCATGTGTCTAGTTTGAATCTCATTTGATTAATTCCTGCCGATTCCCTTAATCCATCTATCTAGATCTGGGTCGTTCCCCCGCTCCCCTCCTGAGAATTAGCCAGTGCCCCCAGCCTCCTGACACCTGCAGTTTAACTCATGCAGAGATCCTGCTCAGTGCCACTGACGGGGTAAACCCTAGTATGCAAAACTGGGAACAAAATGAATGTTTGGACCTCACAGGATACCACCACCCAACTGCCCGCAGTCCCATGGACAATCCTCCCCCCGCTGCATTGCTATGGTATCTTCTATTCCCGAAGCACGGCAGAGGTTGGATGAGTTTTTGCATTGAAAGCACTGGACTGGGACTCATCTGATGGAGAATCAGCGTCCAGCTTTTGCCCCAGATGCCCCGTGTGACCGTGGGCAAGTCGCTCTGTGCCTGTGAATCACCTTGCGCTTTGCCTGCCTTCCCCGCTGTAAACAGGGAATCGTGATGTGCCCTTTCTCTCCTGCTTGAGATTGCAAACTGTTCAGACCGGGAATGTGTGTCACTCTCCTCTTGACTGCTGTTCGGGTAGGTGCTTGATAGCTTTGGTGTTGCCGTCGTCCCTTTGGGGTTGCTGTAGTACCAAGCATGACTATTAATAATTCGAGATGATAAGCATGCAGGAATGATAAGCATCTCCTCCAGATGTGGCTGCTTTGCAAGGGACCCTGGCAGCTGCTAGGGAAAAAAACGTGTCCACATGCCAGTTCTTAACAGGGAGCAAAGCAAACTTTACAGGGGCACGAAATTAGGGACAGGCAAAGCAGCTACTGAAAGGTGGGCCAGGGCTCAGATCCTTACCTTGCCTGTCAGGATAGTGTCTGAAGAGACTTTTTGTGCTGTTCCCTGGGATCCTAGATCCTACGGAAATGGCTCTCCAGGAAGCTGAGAGGCCACCCCCCGCGCTGGGGAGGGTGGTTGGCATAGGGCAGGCAGGGGCCCTGCAAGCCAAGGGAAGCAGCTGTCACTTCCCCATGCCCCTGCTCTGTCCATCTGCATGCACAGCCCTCATCTTGCTCCTGGCGGTGCTGTGCTAAGGGCTTCCCTATGGCTTTGCAAACAAACCCCCCGCCTTCAAGATAGTGGGAGATATTCGAGCTGAAGCTGGGTCCCCTCGACTCGTAGCGGCTGAGACGATGATACGGCCTCTTACCGCCGCCTTCTCAGACCATTGCACACCTCCAGTCTTACCCGGCTCCACCAGCTCCCTGCTGCCCAGATCAATGCCTGCCTGTTTCCCTGCCCTGACTCTGCAAGTGCCGGAGCTGGTGCAAGGCAAGGCAAGGACTAGAGACGGTCCCTGGGGGAAGCCTTCCTGCCGAACACGAGCTTCCCGGGGGAGGCTCTGCTCGTTCAGGGGAGCTCCAGGTGACCCCAAAGGGAATGACACCAAAGACAAGCAAGAGGGAGGGGGGTTTCTTTCTCGCTGGCTCCTTTTCCTCCAGCCCTGAGTAAAAGCAGAGCCGTCGCCTGAATACTAAGCAACCTGCAGTGCTCTAATTACTCTGACGGCTCCGGCAGCTCCTGCTCTCGGGAGTCCTGGAGGGAGCCGTTCGAAAGAGAGAGATTAGGGAGACAGGGTGGCTCTGGGGACTGGCGAGAGGAAGAACAATCCTTCGTCTCCAGCTCACGAGGCCCGCGGGGTAGAGGCGGGCAGGAGGAAGCAGCAGGGCTGGGAGGGAGAGTCTAGTGGTTAATGCCAAGCGTGGCCTGTTGGGGGGACGTCCCGGATCTGCCGCAGACCCCATGGGTGGTGACCAAGGCTGAGGTATCCCCTCTCTGGGATGCACGCCGGCTTCCTTCACGCTGCGTGTTGGGTACCCGGAGGCGAAGGGGCTGGGGACAGGCATGGGCTAGACTTCCTCTGTCTACGGAGGATTCAGGGAGCGATACGGTGTTGAAGTGCGGATTCCTTAACACCAAGAGGGAAGCTTTCCTGCAACCAAAACTTGTCAAAACCTCCTTGACTGAACACTAGCTTCACAGGCAGCTCTGAAACGCTGGGGCAGAAACCCAAGGGCCCTGGGGGAAGCTTAGCTTATGTCCTGTCCATTGACCCGACACAACTGTTCAAGCTAGGGAGCAACCGCAGCTTTCTGGCTTCCTGTGAGGGCTTTGCTGATGCCAAAGTTGGGTTGACCATGGGCAAAACACCTCTGATGTCAAGGAAGTGAGTGCACAGGGAGCCTGACAGGCCTGCAAGACTTGAGAGAGGACACATAGCACAGGAGAGATCTCATGGGAAGGGTGTTGACACGTATGAGCACGTTCTCCTCCCTCGTACCCAATAAAAGGTCACGAATCAGCCATTTTATTGTATTTTTTGCATTTGGCCCTATCTGCCCTGGCGTGTGATCGCTTATTTGCCTTCTTTGAGATCCGTGTGGTCTTGGACATTATAGGACATGCTCGGACAAAACCATCCTGCAGAAAGTTGCAATGAACCTTTAGCCGCTGATAAAAGATAGCAGAAGTGGGGATCCAGACCCGTTATGTCGGTGTATTCAGTGGAAGGCAGGCAGCAAAGAGACCCATCACTTCAGAGGACGCTGGGGCTCTGGCTGCATCAGTTGCCTTCATCGAGACAGAAAAAGCCACTGCTGAAAGTTAAGTCCTAGGAACTAAAGGAAACGGTTTTGTGGTTTAGCTCGGTGCTCATGGATGGCTTCAAACCAACCCAGCACCAATGCCACGGGCTAGCTCAGGAAAGAGAGTGAATGGGGTTGGGGGATAATTCAGAGACTGACTCCACTTGCACTCATCCTATGCATCCCAGGCCAAGGACTTTCACGTTGTGTTTTCTGCATGAAGCCTATCACTCCGGGTCAGGCTGGAGTCGCTTTCCTTTAAGAGAGATATTCAGCGCTGGTAGAAGACTGCACGTGGCAGCCCTGAATCCATGAGCTCTTGCTCTCCATCCTGTGCTCTGGCTGTCGTCTCCTAGCACTAGGCAAATGGCACCTCCAAAAATGAGTCAACGTGATGCTTTCCTAGGAGTAGGGGTGAAAAATACATCTTATTCTTTGTTAGGTTGGTTCAGTGGTTGTGTAGCCTGGCTCGTTGAAAATAATTGTGCATCCAGCCTATGGATCTCAACATGTTTTGTCTAGTAAAGGGCCCTCCACTCTTAGTCCATCTTCCTGTGTCATATTGACAGGCTCTAATCACATGGCCTCTTAGCCAGCTCTTCAGTAAAGCAAATACATCGAGGCCCCCAAACCCAGTGAGAATAAGCTGGCCCCTCTATCCGGTATAAGGCAGCCACATAGGAGGAAGCTTACTCTGTCACTGGCCAGGGTCTGCCTTTTTCTGGTGGTTCAGGAGAGGTTTTTGGACTGCAGGGCTTGTCCATAACTGGTACCGAACTGGTTTTGTTGACCAGCTGGAGCAGAGGTGATCTCTTCTTCCACACTGTAAATCTGGGGTGCGACTCAAGGGAGAGAAACTCCAGGATTTCAGGGTAGGCTGGAGATAAGCCCGACTGCTTCTGTGCTAACAGCAACCGTGGACCCGACCCGTATGGTCAATCCTGCCTGCAAAGGGGAACAGATCTCACCCAAATATCTCTGACCTCCGTGGCCCCATGGGAGGGATCTCAATTCGCACACCCAGTGTTACCTAATGCATCCCAGCTACTGCCTGTTAACTCTGGCAATTGCAGTGCATTGCAGCAAAACAAATGCAAAGCAGATCTAGTATTCTATTTTTTGTCATAAAAGCAATAAGCCCTGAATAATATCGACATTGTGGCTGGGTAACTAGCTAATCAAATGCTTTTTCCCTTTCTGAATCAAAGCAAAGCTTTTAGCTTCACATTTAGTGGGTTGATTTTTCTCCAGATGCTCTTATTTTCCCCTTTTGCATTACCTCTCTCTCTTTCTCTCTGTCTGTCTCTCTACTATCATCCTTCGCCTATAAATAGGCGATGTTTCTTTCCCTGAGAAGTGGGATGGGGTAGGATATGTCGTTTTACGGGGTCAAGAAAAGTTGGTATCCCCAAAGGCAGTGAGCCTGCAATATTTCTGAACTCACTCCTTGCTCTGGCAGTCTTCAGGATCCTTGCCCAGCTGTGTTAGTCTCACATGCAAAGCATCTTCCCCAGTAACCCCCAGGTTAAGCCTCCATCCCAGTTCAGCTCAGCTTCCCAGCCCCACTATCAGACACCATCCAGTCTGCAGATGAACGGGGGTCTAAAATGACTGCCTGCTCCTCCAGCCTCAGTGCCGATGGCATCGTCCTGTGCTCACATGGCCGAGTCTTGGCCGTTAGCGAGGAGAAGGAAGGTAACGAGGGGCTGCAATTCCAAATTCTGGTGCTAAATGCCAATATTGGAGTAGCTCTTTGAACCCATCAGAGGGCAAGGGTAAGCGCACATTACCCCACTCCCCTCTGGCACCAAGGTGTTGTTGTGAGAGGTCTTTTCCAGGGACTGCACAGTGCCCAGCACCTGCCAGGACCTAGCTAATCTGCCCATGCTGAGATATCCTGAAAGGCTGAGAGCCTGTTACCTCCACCGGCCACTGCACTTGAGCTCTCCTTGCTCCCAGAGTCTGGAGTCCTAGAAAAATAAGGCTGGCAAGGCCTTCACCAAGTCAGCTGGTCCAACCCTTGCTCAAGGCAGGACCCTCCCAAGCACTCCTCTAACCTGCCAAAGATCCAGCTCCCAGCAAAGCCAGTAGCTAAGTACTAGACCCTGCATTTTATCTCTCTGCCCGGTGTGGAAGCGACTGAAGCCATCGGTCCATTGTAGCATAGCGCACGTGCCTGTCCTCTGAGACACGTCTATAGCAGGGCTCCATAAAGTGACTCTCCAACTCTTCTTCCGACCCATCAGACCTGATCCCAGCTGCTGTTGTGCCCCTGCATCAGGCTGCCAGCCTGCCACTCCTTTGCAAGGAGGGACGCTCAGTACTTAGCATCACCATGTGGTGTTGATTCCTGTGCATCGATTGAAGGACTTCTGGGCAGGTGCCCCATCCACACGTCTTCCTCTTCGGAGCATAGCAAGCATCGTGGTGAAACTGCCTCTTGCAAAGTTCAGTCTCTCTGGGTCCCTTTTGGCCCAGGGCGGAGGGTCGGATTCGGTGATCTACTGAGGTCCCTGCCGATCCTAAAAATCTACGAAATCTATGAAATCATGTTAACATTGTTCTCTACACACAATGGCACCAACGGTGTTAAAGGTGCAGGTGTCTCACTGGTGGCCTTAGGGTTGTCGGAGCCGGGGCAAGAGAGTCATTTGGGGCCCCGTAGAGGCTTAGTTTTGATGACCAGTAAGCAAGTCGGACATTTTTGATTTCAAGAAGCAAGGCGTATGTACTCAGGTAAATATTAACCCACCACAGTTGTATCATGGATCCTTTAAATATTCTTTGGGGGAATGAGATAAATTGTTGGGTGTTAAAATGCAAATAGGGTCACTTCCTTGCAAAAACTTCACCCCTCCCCCCCCAAAAAAATTGCTGCAAAATTTTGGGGCCCTCTAAAGTGTGCGGCCCCAGGCAGTCACCCGGTCTGCCCTCCCCTAAGGCCACTACTGATTGTTTTATTGTGATGTGGTCACATCACTTCCTGAAGTGATTAAGAGAAAACCGATGACAGGTGGTCACGTCTTTCACCCCCAGCCCAGGCGTCCTACCTGGGTCCACAGAAGTGCAGAGAGGCAGGGTGACTCACCTGTGGTCTACACAAGAAGACCAGGGCCAGAGCTGGCAATGGAAATCAGACCTCCTGGGTCCTAAACCAGTCCTCCACTGGGACTAGATCATGCTGCCTACACTGGTGCTGATGGGACTGGGGGGGCAGAGCCACATGGCCTTCAAAAAACAGAGAGCTCAGGACTTTCTGCTCCTAAAATGAGACCCCCACCTAAAGGGAAGTAACCACCTTGGGACCTGCATCCTTTCTGTGGGTCTGTCCCTCGAGGCAGATCTACCCGGCCTTATACTTGAACTGTCGCCCGACTCAGAGTGCCACAGCCAGCCAGTGTTGGCCGGGGGGCAACCGGGAAGGAAGCAGGGAAGGAGCCGGGATCTTTGAGGAGAAGGTTGCATTTCATGGCCAGGGCTGGAAGCCGGCACCTTGCATCTGCCGTGGTTTGTGCTGCAGCTTGTCGCTGCCATCTTGAGTTCAGTGGGGGAAACTGGACAGAAAACCCAAAAAGCAGACAGGCAGGAAGAGCTCAGGTGACTCTCACTTGAAACTACCCAAGGAAAGAAGAGTGTCATAGAAAAACAGGGTGGGAGGGCCCTCGGGAGACCATTTAGTCCAACCCCCAGCTCAAGGCAACAAAATCACTGCCTAAATCCCTGACCAAGATTTGTCTATTTTGCACTCAAAAACTGCCTGTGATGGCGATTCCCCGGGTTCTCTAGATCCGTGATTCTCAGCTGTGCGGTCCTTTTAAGGATGCCATGGGATGCCATTCAGTATTAGCACTGTTACATGTGCAGATACCTACACATGAGTCACAAGATAAGCCCAGAGGGCCCTTGCACATGTGATGAAATTCCCTCTTTTTGTAGCTCAACTGCTCTTTTTAGCCATTTAATTGCGTAACAGTATACCCATTCGGCAGCATATTGTGATTAAATTTTGTAACAGTGTACATCTTTGGTGGCATATTTCGATTTAACTGACTTTTTAAAGTAGCAAAGTAAAACACATCCTATGTATTTTAGTTTGCTGTGTGACAAATTACAGCGATATTCGTCATGTGTACAAGGGCCCAGAGATTTCAAATAGGAATCCAGAGCATCAAAAACATTCTGACTTGTTGTGCTCCTTCTGCGTCGTTTGCTCTATTATTTTCTATTGTCACAAAACAGGTGAAAGCTAAGAGCTGGCACTTTCCAAGGGGGGACTTGAGTCTAATGAGAGAGACCCTGGGCACCTCTACACAAGATGCTACTGCCCAGTAGGAAGAAGCTACCGCTCAGTAGCATTGGTGGGCACCAACTGAGCTACTGGGCAGTAGCATCTGAAAAAAACCATGTGGTGATGGTACTGCACAGTAGCATCAGTTATTGTGCATTCATTTAGTAGTTGTATTTAATAACTGCATGGTACTTATGCAAGTACTAAATGACTGCTCAGTAACCACTGCGCAGTCCACTGCTCATGTAGACGCAGCCCCTGGGTCTGAAAAGGTTGATAACCACTGCTCTAGACAATCAGTTCCAGTGATTTACTACCCTCAAAGTTAGAAACCTTTTTTCCTAACAATGTGGCTCCAACTTGATTTATTCATGAGATCGTCCCTGCTTCTTTTTTTTTTTTAGTACCTACAATGCTATGAGATTGGAGGGGAACAGATGAGCCACTGACTTGCTCTCCCATCCCCAGATCCGAAGCAACGTTGCAAGATGGGCATGTCCTATAAGTCTGCCTGGCACTTCTCTCTGTTAAGGCACAGTGGTTTCCTGGTGGATTTTTTTGCCTAGCCCCATCCTGGTTAGGTTGTAAATGCAAAAATCCCACTGCCTCTTCGGGAGGTTGCTCCATGTCCTAACAGGTCTCCCTTTCTAGATGGTTTTCCTTGTTATTCTGACAACATGCCACCCCTTCCCCACCTCCTGAGCAATCCCTCTCTGCCCCGGGGAGTCAAACTCTTCCTGAGTTCTCTTACTCTCCAATATACTTAGTCATTGCCATGCCAGCCTTTGCTCCCTCGATCTTTCCTCCTAGATCAGTCACTCGGACCCATTATTTTAGATCTCATGGAACTCCCCTTTGGTTTGTCAAGATCTCTCTTGCAAGGAGACGCCAGCAATGCAACTCTTGTGTTCCTGAGTCAACCCCTATTAAACAAAAAGGGGCCGTCTCCCATGTCGTTCAATTAACTTTGAATCAAGCCCTTAGAGAAGGTAATATTGTTTCTTGCTGACAAAACAGAGGTGAGTTGGGGTCTCTCGTTTCAGTGCACTATAGAGGGCTGAAAGGAGTTGTGCTGTTTGTTTCAAATAGAAGAAATCAGCCTTCCAGCAAAGCCAAAGCTAACTACCAGGGATGTGTGCATGCATGTGTGTGCGCGCGCCTGGGGCACGTGCACGCACACACACATACACACACACACACACACACACACACACTTTCCAGCCAGTTCAGTACTACACTCTCATGTCTTTCTGCTTTTGCGCAGCTTTAAATCTCTGCTAGAAAGGTTTCCAGGCTAAATAATATGCTCGCTTTGCCTAAATAGTGATGATTTTTTCTCTGTTTTTTTATTAATCCCTATAAAAATCAGGATGGGGCAGAGTTCGACCCCTGCCTTGACGTATCTCTAAGGTTCAACGCAAGCATTTCCAGTCTGCTTCACACATCCAGAGCAAGCTATTAAAAGACAGAAATCAATTTTGTTTCTCCTTTGGCGCTCACTTTTTTAAACCCAACCACACGTATGTCTTAATATCCATCTATTAACTTTGCTGTTTACCTATTAACTTAATTAAGCGCACCGATTTGCTGTTTATCTATCTAATCCAGTTATTTTATTAGACCAAGGTTTATGGCGAGGAAGGCTCAGTACAGATAAACGTGGGAAAGATCAAATGTGCTTATCCAAAAATGTATGTATGATGCTCAAGAGAAAACTGTGAAACAATAAAGAGACTCTAACCCTGGCGGGGAAGTGGACTTTGACACATCTCTATTCGCTGGTGCCATCTAGTGAATCTTCAGGGGGGGTACACCCTCATAGCCTCGGACATTTCTTTTAATATAGATGCATTTGAATATTACTGTTTTTGAAACCTGGAGACTCCAAGACCAACCTAATCTGGGAAAGAGAGTGCCAACTGATTCGATGGCAAGCTTCATTGGGGCAATTTCCCTCTAGCTGGGCTAAGATGAGATCAAAAGCAGTGGTGCAACCTTTCACAACGGTCAGCTGATGATACGTGATGACACCCGGTGCTTTACTGCTGTAGTCAGGAGATTATAGGAGAGTCTCAGCTCTCACTGTAGGAGAAGAAGTGCATTTCTAGTCCTTGGGTTGCTAAAGCTGAGCAAGGCGGCCTCCAGCAACTCACACCCCAAAAAAGCCAATACACCCCTAATGCAGTGGGGGGTGTTTATTATCTTAAAGCCCCATGCAGGTGATCAGCGTTTCCTATCCTCCGGTCATAAAAGAGATTCGACTGAAATCTTGCGCGTGCACTAGCAGCGGCCTCCCACGGTGGTGCTGGGCTGAGTTGTTGGCATTAGGGCAGAGAAAAGCAGGGCAGACCAAAAAACACCGCAGGAAAGTAAACCCGAACTCGGCTTGAGCAAATATTGTTTTCTTCAACCAGGCAATTTTCACCCTCGCCTGCTTCTTAATAGAGAGAGCGTTCAGGCTGTCGAGGAGAGGTTTTATTGCGAAGACGATTATTTCTGTGCTCTCTCCCAACTAGCAATGCAACGTAGCAGCAAATTAAAAAAGCAGAGGAGAAAGCGCTGGGCCTCTAGAGGAAGGTGAGAAGGGGACACTAAAGGAGGAGTGAAAAGTCGGCCATTTAGTGTTCGTAATAGGCCACCAAGGACTTCCCAGCTGTGCTGACTGCTAAAGAGGGATTGTGATTATCGCACGGGGCTTCGGACTCCGGTTCCACTCCAGTCTCTGCCACAGATTTCCTGCGGGACTTGAGCAAGGCACTTCATCTGTCCCATCCAACAGCTATCCATCTGCACAATTGGGATAATGACCCTCCTTTTCTCCCCGCACCCCCCTCTTCTCTGTTTCATCTCTTTCAATGGAAAGGTCTTGGTGCAGAGACCATTTATCTATATCCAGCACCCGGCACCACAAGGGCCTGATCTCTTTGTGGCCTTGAGGTGCTTCTAGGCTACAAAAAGAGACTCAGTTTTGGGGAGTGACCTTTGTGACTCCATCTAGAGGTGGAGTCTGCACCACTTTCGACTTCAGGAGGAAATCCTTTTTCGGACATTACAACTACGAGGACTGTGTCACCCAGCACTGCAGTTCAGATTTCATCCAGCAAGTTTCAGGAGTCATCTACACTGATGGCAAACTTTGAGCACCCTGGTAGATAGAGGCTGGCACACATATGAGGAAATGTGCCTGATTGCTGCCTGCTAATTTAGCTGATGCGGTAGAGTTTATGCCATTAGAGCTGATGCCTCTGGGTTCAAATCCAAGCAGGGGTTGGGTTATACACACACACTTTCCAGCTGGTTCAGTACTACGCTTTTGTGTCTTTCTGCCTTTGCACAGCTTTAAATCTCTGCAAAACCAAGAATGGTTTCTAAGCTAAATAACATGCCTGCTTTGGCTAGATGGAGATGAATTACAAGGGGTCATTCATAGGTATCTGTAGGCATGAATATCAAGGAGGAAGAGGAAGCATTTAGGAAGGTACAAAGTGGTTTAACAAGGGTTAATTGGATTTGACAGGGAGGAAGAATTATCGGCTAATAGGAAAAAACTTCCAAGCAGTGAAATCACTGGGGCTATGCAGTCATTCTCCCCGGGAAATGGTTGAAGTGCCTGTCACTTGAAATATTTAAAACTAGACTAGACCAAGTGCTAAAAAATGTATTGCAGGAAACAATCCTGCATTAACAGGGAAAGGACAAGATCTCTTATTACGTCTTTTCCATGTCTAATTTCTCCGCTTCGCTTCCCTCTCCATTCGCGTTCTCTCCATCTCTAAGGAAGAGCCAAACTGAGCTGAGCAGCAGACACAGAAAACATCCTCCCTGTAAAGACAACTGCTTGGGAAGAAGTGTGTCGGGGTCCTCGAGAAAAGGGAGGCGCACCCCCAAAGGCAGGGAGGGGCCGTCACCAGGGAGGACTATACTGCGGCTGCTCGGGGATGCAGGGGGGAGTCAGGGAGGCCAAGGCAGAGATGGGTCTGGGACTAACTTCCCAGATCAAGGACAACAAGACGTCCTTTTTTAAATACATAGGGGGTAAAAAGAAGGCTCCGGGTAACATGGGGCCCCTGCAAGACACGCTAGGAAATGTGGTCTTCACACCAGATGACAAAGCTAACATATTTAATGACTTCTTTGCCTCCATTTTCCTGAGCAGGGACCAGATCAGCCCCCCACCGGGCCCCCTCAGGCCCCAGGGGAGGCGCACCCAGGCCAAGGGCAAGTGAGGATCTAGTCAGGGAGTGTCTGGAGGGACTGGACATATTGAAATCAGCCGGTCTGCACGATCTCCCCCCCTGAGTGCTGCGGGAATTAGCTGAGGTCATTGCAGGACCCCCGGCACGGCTGTACGAGCACTCGTGGTGCTCTGGTGTGGGGCCGGAGGACTGGAAGAGGCCAGCGTGGTTCCCATCTTCAAAAAAGGGAGGAAGGAGGACCCGGGAACTATAGGCCAGTTAGTCTTACCTCGATCCTAGGCAAGCTTTTGGAGAGAGTTATCCTGGCGCATGTCCACGAGAGGCCGGCAGGGGAGATTATGCTTAGGGGCAGGTCCTGTCAGACCAACCTGGTGGCCTTCTACGACCAGGTCACCAAATCCTTAGACGCAGGGGGAGCAGTGGACATCGTCTTCCTGGACTTTCAGAAGGCCTTCGACACCGTCTCTCACCCTGTTCTCATTAAGAAACTG
>NW_017728931.1:139417398-139429070 GCF_001723895.1 Crocodylus porosus | reverse complement strand
CACACTAGATGGGAGGAATAGGCTGCAATCAAACCTAGACAGGTTACAGGGGTGGGCGGACGAGAACAGGATGGGTTCAACACTGACAAGTGCAAGGTGCTGCACCTGGGGGGGAAGAGCCAGCACCATACCTACAGGCTGGGGATCTCCCTTCTCGTCAGTGCAGAGGCAGAAAAGGATCGTGGGGTCATCATTGATGCCAAGATGAACATGGGCCGGCAGTGTGGGGACGCGGTCAGGAAGGCCAACCGCACCTTGTCGTGCATCCTCAGGTGCATCTCGAGCAGGTCCAAGGAGGTGATCCTCCCCCTCTATGCGGCACTGGTCAGGCCGCGGCTGGAGTACTGCGTCCAGTTCTGGGCCCTACGAGGAGAGGCTGCGGGACCTGAACCTGTTCAGCCTCCACAAGAGAAGGCTGAGGGGGGATCTAGTGGCCTGTTACAGACTAGTCAGAGGGACCAGCGGGCGTTGGGGGAGTCACTGTTTCCCCGAGCACCGCCAGGAGTGACCAGGCATAGCGGTCACAAGCTGGCAGAGGGGAGATTCAGACTAGATATCAGGAGGCGCGACTTCACAGTCAGGAGGGCGGCTAGGATCTGGAACCAGCTTCCAAGAGAAGTGGTGCCGGCTCCTACCCTGGGGGGCTTTAGGAGGAGGCTTGACAATCACCAGTTCTCTTTCCTGCCATGGCAGGGGTCAGACTTGATGATCTGCTCAGGTCCCTTCCAGTCCTACAAACCATGAACTATAAAACTACAGCCTCCTTACAAGCCATGTACCTGTATTTGCACACCTGCCCATGCTACAATGGCATGCCTGGGGTGGAGTATTACAGCCTACTCAGATATGAGCATTTATGCCCATTAACTGAGCCAGGCATGCCCCAGTGAGACCTGCATCTCTGGCAGCCAGCAGCCGATGTCCGTGGGGTGGGCACTGCAGGAGACAGTCATGATGCTGCCTCCCCAGGACCCTTTCACAAGCCCCAGGGAAGGCATGCAGGTCTGCAACTATTAGCTGATTGCTCTTAGTTATAACCCTAGGACACTTCAAACTTTCCAGCCCCTTAGCTGCACCACCATAGACCCTCCTTCCTGTGGGCTGCCAATGCTCTGCTCTGCCCCTGAGAGACAGAAAACCAAATCCTACTTGCTATGTAGCATCTTGGTGTTATAGGCAGGGTTGATCTGTGTTGAAGCCAATGAGCGTATCCACTGGGGTGGAACTGGGAGCCCAGAAACCATCTCCCATTGTCCGGAGTCCTCCCTTGCAAAGGCACCATCCAGTACTAGCCGCTACACATCACGGCATACGCGGGCTGAGGGGATAGCGTCCGGTGGGGAGCCACCAAACTGATCAGAAGTCAAGAGAATGACCTATGGGGAAAGGCTGGAAGAGCAGAGGTTTATCCGTCTGGAGATACGTCTTCAAATGCAAACAGGGCTCTTGGTAAAGACGTTGGTTATCAATTGTTGCCCGCGTCCACAGGGACAGAGCAAGAAGTAACGGGCCTCTAAATTGCAAGAAGGGAGGTTTATGTTGCATATTAGGAAAGACGGCCTAGCTCTGAGGGTGGTTAAGCACCAGAACAGGTTACCCAGGGAGGCTGTCATTGAGGGCCAACCTAGAGAGGCAATCTCTGTCACTGTATGTTTTTAAAAGCAGGCGTTGGACTGGATGGCCTCCTGAGGGCCCTGCTGGCTCTCTTAGCCCATGATTTCTGTGCATCACTGTAAGCAAACAGGACGAAGTCAGAGACTCTGCTCCGCAGTCTGTTTCTTTACCCAGTATTTGAGCTCCCGAGCTTTCATTTAACCCATGGAGTAAAAGTATTGTCCCCATTTTATGGATGGGAACACTGAGACCCAGGGAGACTGAGTTGCACAGGGTGTAAGCAGCCAGGCTGCGAATAGCCCCCGAGGCTTCTTCCCTTCTCACCACCAGCCTGGCTCCCCACGTCCACACCTCTGTCCCTCCTCCCTGAGCAAAAGGAATCTAATTAAGTGAGGGGAACGGCTAATAAATTTCTCGTGTCCTTCTCCATTGTGCTCGGGAACAGAAAAAGACGCCAGGCTGTTTAATTGCATAGGGATGCGGCAGACAAATTGCTTCGCTGTTCCTTGCTCTTGGTCTTGCCGCTGTTTGTTGTTTTTTCCTATAGAAGAAAAGGCAGTGTCGGAGGAATACTTATTAGCTGCACAACGGGGAAATGGCTTGTGAAAAGTAGCTACAGCGAGCGTGCCAGAAACGTTTCTATTTGCTAAGAAGGACAAAGTTAAAGAAGCTCGAGAGCCACCGATGTATGCAGTAATAGCAGCAAATCAAGCCACAGAATAAACTGTGCAGTCGGGCAGACACTCAAATGAAATGTCAACGCGGGATACAAATGAAAAATTATCAAAGGATAAAATGGAGCCCATCAAAACACAATGTCCTTTGGGTCTGTGGTTTTTATTCTAATTCCGAGCCATTTAGGTTTCCTCTCCAGCACCGTGCCAGCTCCTGCCAAAGACAGCCTTGTCAGCATCTGGACCGCAGGCTCCTTCGCGCTCTCTGCTCTCCCTTCTTTTATTTAGATTTTTATTTCGACGTGTGCAAACACTGGGGAAAAGGGAATGGGCTTGAGAAGGCAAGATCTAGTGTTTCTAATAGGAGCCCCTTGCCTCTCGCCGCGTAAAAACGGACATGGCCAAACTGAAGCAAATCAGCTGTGCTGTGGCGGGACGTATCCTGCCGCAGCTGAGTCACTTTACCGGGAGAAACGCCCATTGCACCCCAGTGGGGGACAGCGCGTGTTCCCCTCGCCCGGGGCTTCCCTGTGCCCCTCACGTGCCTCCTGGGTCCCGGGCTACCCCCTGCCTCACAGAAGCGGATCCAGGGAAGCCCCAGCACCGTGTGCCACACCAACCCGTGTCTCCATGCGAAGCACAGGTCAGCACCAGACCTGGCATCCAGGCACAGGGCACCAGGGATTCCCCAGGCCCCGTGCCTTCATGCGAGGGCTTTCCCTGCTCATTGGGATGCATCCCTGGGGATCCCCGACTTTCCCTGCTCACAGAGAGACACCCCAAGATTTTCCAGGGTACGTCTCTATACACAGGGAAAGCTGGGCAGGTGTTCCCAGGTGGGAATACCCGGGGTGCACAGGGTAGGCCCTGCAGGCCCCCAAAGCACATGCCTGGGGCAGCCGGAGAGTGCGGGCAGCTCTGGGCCTCCTGCACTCTCCTGCCACAGAGCAGAGAGACGTGCACTGCAAAGCTGCGGCATCATTTAACAATATCTTTTGTCACCCTGCGGATGTAGCATGGCAAAAAGTGGGATGTAGCATGGCAAAAGGTAGGGACACTCTTTGTGCTGCCATAAAAATGGTTATGATGGCACATACGTGACGTCAGGTGTTGTCTGCCCCTACGCTCTAGCAGACCACCCGAAGCCTTCACATCTACTGGAGACATCGAGGCTAGAAGGGGCTGTTGGGGTAGCCGCCAGCAGATGCTTGGAGCGTGCCCTGCTGTGGCAGGCCAAGAGCATCTCTCTCTTGCAGGAACACCAGCCTGGATGTAAAGCCTGCAGGTGCTACAACTCCAGCCCATCCCTCGGGAGTTGTTCCAAGGTTTAATCACCCTCAAGTGAAAGATTTACATGTTGTTACTGCTCAGTCGGGATTTTGTCTAGCTTTGGATCCCAGCCGCTGGATCACATTACGTCACTGTCTGCTCGAGCAAAAAGCTCTCCACTTAAGGACATCTCGTCCCTCGGTAAGCACTCGCAGCCCAAGATCAAGTTGCCCCTGAAACTTCTCTAGGTGATAAATTAAGGAGCTCCAAACTGCCGAGGACATGATTTCCAATGCAGGGACCGATCGTGTATGGGTTGCTAATATGGCTGAGTGGAGCATCGCATGGGGTGGGAGGGGGTAGCGTTACCTGCAGTTTGCAGACGGACAGTGGAGTAACTTGCCCAGGATAACTTGGCCAATCATCGGCAAAGCTAGGAATGGATGCGAGGAACCTCTGGGTGCGGCACAGAGAGGGGACCATTGCTCAGCCCTAAGCAAGCATGGGCGTGAGTGCTGTCTGCTATGCCGCGCCGCGGGCACGAGGCTCTGCATTGCAGAGCTGCCTGCTCAGCTGAACTGCCTCTTCAGGGGCTGCTTTGAGGAGCAGGGAAAAGAAGCTGCTGCCGGGTGAAGGTGGGAGATAAAGAGCCTCTCTCCCTGCAACACGGAGCCCCTTGTTTCTCCCAGGACCTTGCAGACCATCGGGTCCAGCCCCCCTCCCCCCCTCCCATTCTAGGCAGGAGGGCAACTGGGGTTAGGTTATGGCCCAAACCCATCAGCATCGGCCTGCAGTGCACCTCATGTTTCGTGGCCAGCTTCCCCCCTCTCTCCAGCTTCAGCACTTTGCACCGTTTTACCGCTTGCTTGCTTGCTGCAGTTGCTTCACCTGCTGCCAGCAGCGTCTTTGCAACTCCCGCTGGCCTGCTGAGTCAACAGAAAGGGTCTCCCCTTGCTGGGATGATTAATAGGGAGCACAGCTTGAGGGGGCACCCGCTCAGTACAGCAGGCACCGCTGGAGGGCAGGAGGCAGAGGCCACGCAGGGCAAGGAGGGATGGGCCTGTGAATAAGCCAGAGGGAAGCTCCCCTTCTTTTGGCCTCCGTCCTGAGCCTCCAACACCAGGCACCAGTATCCAGGTGGGATAACATTGCCTGATCCCATTGCCATACCCGGTGCGGCGAGGCATCGGGAGGTGCCCTCTCAAAGCGAGGGCAGTGCCGGGGATGTGGGTGCATGTTGCCCTGCAGAATGGTGCTGAGCAAGAAGCAATTGCTCAGGCTTCCTTGAAGACCCCTGTTGCGACACGGGACCACTAGCCAGCCACACAGTCATAAAAACTAGGGCTCTCAGGAGCTCGCGTCTAGTCCAAGCACTGCTCAGGGCAGGAACACCGCTGTCTAAACCATCCCAGGCAAGCGTTTGTCTAGCGCGTCCTGAACACGGCACGAATAATCCTCAAGAACGTCAGCAGGAGCAAAGCCCGGCAGCCCCCCGACAGGGAAAGCAGAGGGATCAGGGCGCTGTCAACTGTCCTGTCTGCACAAGGACCAGAAGCCCTCCGAAGCCAAGACAGACACGGCTCTTTGGGTAAATCCGGTATCTTTTATTAGACCAACTCAAACAGTTGGCAAAATTCGTTGTGGCAAGCTGTCGGGCACAAACACCCTTCCCCTTTGCCTATATCTGTTTGCCCGTGTCCTTAGACCCACACGGCTACAACCTGCACCCCTCGAAGTCCAGAAGCACCCAGCGGTATGTCTCCACCGACTGCAAACAGCCGCTGCCTGGGGCTGGCTGTCCCTTCCAGTGCTTTTTTTTTTCTCCCGGGGTGGTTCTGCAGCGGTGCACGGCCTGGCTCCACATAGCGCCCTCGGTGAAGGAAAAGGCATCCCTTCTTCTCTGCACTCAGGCACAGGCCTGGGCGCTATTTCTGGGGCTCGCCTCCCCTCTGCTGGTTAAGCTGCAGCAGTACAATGCGTGCCAGCCTTGCAGCTCCATATTTATTCTCTGCTATCTCACCTCGTGAAGTCTTCCCGCAAGTGCTAGGTGGTGCCTTCACCCTCCTGGACCTTCCCAGATGCATCCCCGTTGCCAAACCCTGGCAGGAAGGAGAGAGGGAGAGCAGTCTAGCAGAGCAGTTCCCAAACAGCAGCCCGTGGTCACAGGCTCTCACTGGACCCTGCATCAAACTAGGCTCCCCCTTCCAGTTGGAAACTCAATATTTGGGCCAAAATTCTTGGGAACCACTCATCTAGCTGTCAGGGGCGATTGGCCTATGGCAAGGACCTGACCTTGGAGGGGGGCTAGCGCAGAGACCTGTGAGACACTCTGGGCATGTCTACATGTGCATTTACACCGGTTTAAATGTACTGCGCAGTAACGGTGTCTACGCAGGCTGCCATTAAAGCGCATTAACAGTATTTGGACTGACTTGGGACTAGTCCCATGCAGGCAGGTCAGTCCACACACACCATGTTCCTGTGCAGTAAGGCATCGGCATGTGCGTTGCTACACAGTAACTACTCGTGTGTAAATTTGACACCTGCATGATGCAGGTGTCAAATTTACTCTCAAGTCAGCATAACTCACCATTTTTACTGCACAGTACGGGTGCGCACATGTAGACGCATGCCCATACTGCGCAATAATTTCGGTTACTGCGCAGTCCGTGCACACGTGTAGAGACGCCCTCTGAGGTTGGGATACAGTGCATCTTTCCCGTCCTCCACTGTTCAGAGATAGCCCCTTTTGCCAGGTCTGGAGCTCTTTGTGTGCTCTGCATCTCTCAAACCCAGCTAATGAGATTATGCCCCGCACCAAAGGGCTGGGGATGAACAGTGACTGTGAAGTCTATCGGGCTGTTGTCTCCTTTCCTGTGTACAGGAGACCTCCTGGTTTCCCCGAGCAATACCAATTCCCAGAGTTACCCCCCAGTAACAACGGGAGAGGTGGAATCTATAACACATCATAGAAATCACCCACCTCCTTCATAGAGAGAGTATGGAAACAAAACTTGGGGTCTAACTTGCTCGACAGCACCAGGATGAATGACGGGGTGGCATGTATTGTCCCCCGTGCTCCAGACTCCACCGGCCTGCTGAGCCTGTGCTTGCTCACAGCTTGAGGATCTCCCATGCAAGCGAGCTGCTTCCTTGCTGAAAGCCCCGGCAGGATGAAATCGCCGCTTCAGTTCTGCCTTGCTTGGAAGAGAAAAAAAAGGGGCCATTTATTTTCAAGATGCAAGCCACAACCCCAGGGTGCAGGTGCTGCCCACACACTGCGAACACCTGCATCCAGGAGAGCTGATCCATAGCAGCACATCTGGAATGGTGCCCCTTGAAAGGGCTACACTAATCAGACCGCAACCCCTGGAGCCAAACATCCCCCCTTCTTCATCCCGCTATGCACCTCACCCCTCAAGACGCATCTCTTAAATCCCCAGTCAGAGCCTTGACCCCCCTGTACAGCTCCCAGACCGCACTCAGGGGTGACTGGAAACAGGAGCAAGGGCACTGGAAGGGAAGAGAGTCACCGAAGGGGAAGAGCAACCATCAAGGAGAGGCCTGAGAGGGGTTGAGACCTTGGCTGGCCTGTTCCTTGCCCTGCTGTGGCTGAGGATATGCTGCAGCTCCACGCAGACAGGTCTTGGTAGATGAAGGATCTCCGGCAGCTGGAGAAGGAAGTGACTACAGAGATCCCCAACACTGGGATTGAGACCGAATGAGCATGGGTCCTAATCCTGCCGCCATGATCTGCCTCTCTCAGCCCTTTGCTGCAGCTATAATGCCAGCACAAGCAGCAAACCCTCGGTGAGGAGGATGGTCGTGTGAGCTCCTAACTGAGTCCCGAAGCTGCAGCCTGATACTGCTGCCACCCTTGCTCACCCTCTTCCTATGGTCAAGAGTGCAAGCTCCGTGACTGCATTGCTATCTGTTTTGCAACATATCTCGCCTGCCATTGAGATCCCATGGAAATAATGCACAAGCAGTTAATGAACTGAGGGCCTGGGTCAGAGGGAAGCTCTGAACTGAGGAGCTTTTCCCAGCATGGAGTCCATCCCGGGACCTTCAGCACCGTAAGTGAAGGCATCTACCCTGTGAACTACACGAGAGGCTTCCTATCCGGAGGACAAAAGCAGGCTGCGGAGGCACTGGGCTCAGCTGCCTAATGGCACTTGCATCCCCAAACCCCATATGAGCACCAAGGAGAGGAAAGAGCACTCAGGATCCCTGGCGCCTTTTCCTAGCCCCCGTTGCACTTCTGACAACACGGGGATTCGTGTCAACTCGCCTGGATCTTGTGGCAAAAGAGTTAGCAAAAGCATGTGTAAAGCAGCTCCCTGGGGGAAAGGGGGCACTGATCCGCATGGATAAGCAGGCATCCTGACCAGGGACCCCGGACTGTGGGTGACCGAGCTTCAGACCTGCCCAGCTGCAGGGAATGTGGCAGCCTGGTGTTCAGCAGCGCGGTTCCCCTAAACCCTGGGGGGGAAACAAGGTTTCAGCCCCATGGGGCTTCTGCACCGGCCAACGTGCTTGAACGTTTCACCATGGCTGAAATGCAGCTGTGTCTGGGGTAGAACAGAGCAGCACACTGCCACAAATACAACCCGGCTAGAGGGGAACGATGCTAGGTGGCCTTGATATGCCAGGGGGAATACAGGTGGGACTGTGCTGTCACCGCTGGAGTTTGGCTAGGACACACGCACTGTCTCTGCTGTTTCAAAAAGGGCAAAGAAGACTGCTGGATCATAAGTGACCAGCATGACGGTTTCATGACCCACTCAAGACAGCACCCCGCCCTCATTTTCCTGGCATGTGGGTGTCTCCTCCTGGGGGGCACACGGTTTAGTCGGCTAAGGACCAAAGTGCTGTAGTGGCACTGAAGCTGCAGCATGTCTCGCTGGGTCTGGTACCCGCCTGACCTGGACTAGATGGTCCCTTATAACCTTGAACCTCAATGGCTCGGGGGGCTCAGGACGTATCGGGTGCCTGCCCCTCCACCAGGCCCACCACTGTGGTGTCTGGGGGCTCTGTGAGCCTCTATCCAGAAGTCTTTTCTGTCTGTAAAAGCTGAGCTGGCCAGGCCTGGCTGCACTCTCAGGGGCTCTTGTTAATTAATGAATCGATGGATTTGAAGGGGTAGTAGACAAGGTCAGCCTGAATATGTCACTCCCTGCCCTGAGCTGAGCTCCTCCTGTCTGGGAGGGGACCAGAGGGTGACTGCAGGGTCCCAGCCCTCCCCAGGCCTGTTATCTCTGTTACCACAAAGTGAATTTAAAGGTACTCAGTTGTGGGGGAAGATACTCCAGGCACTTCCCAGTGTAAGACCTGGGTACGAGCCTTGCTACAGCCATATGAGGACCCTGAGCTGAACCCAAACCTGAGCCAAAGTAAGATGCCGGCACCATCCTGCGCTGTTTCAGATCTGAAGTCCTTGCAAGCAAGATTCTGGCTGCAGCACCCAGAAACTTTCAGCCCAGTCCTCTGACACAGCTGGCTGCGGTGGCTTTAACCTCAGGACGGCAGGCTACAGGAGCTTTGGGCTTCAGCCTGCATCGGATCTCAGCCCCCAGGCCGGCCGCAGAGCTGGGCCCCTGGGTCACCAGCAGTTGTGCCGTCAAACAACTTCCCTGCAAAGGGGCATCGTGGAAATGCCGCAAAGAAGACTGTCTGGTCCTGGGGGACAGGACCGAGCCCGAGATGACAACCCATTCTTGAGAAATCCTAAGGCTGAGGTGTGAGGCCAGTACGTAGACAGAGCCACAGACCCAGTGAGCCAAGTTTCCTTGTTGTGCAGGTCCAGCACATCTCTGGAAGCTTTTTCTACCTTGACTATCAAAATGGGCCCTGTTCTAGTCTGAGCCATGGCACGGCTGGCTTGTAATCAGAGACTGAGATGCCAGCACCACTAAGAGACTCAATCAGCAACCAGAGGTGACTGGCCTGTACTGAAATGCGCCTGTCTACAAGGGACATTTTAGAGATTAAGATGCAAAGAGGCAGCTGTTGGCATTAAAAGGGGCAAAAAATTAGCCCTGTCCTGGCCTCAGTGCTCCTTCAGCCTGCTTCTGCCACCTGACTTGCAGTCAAGTATTGTATCTGACCATGCCCACTCCTTTCCACTTTTAAAGTAGCACCGCTTTCGCTCCAAAGCAGCAAATCCAGCTGTGTCCTGCTGGAGAAGAGCAAGCAGTGATTTTGAGGCGTTGACACTGGCATTGATGACCTTGCCCTATGGCTGACAAACCTAACCTGGGTGTCATGACCACGCATTTGGTGGAGACTGGGCGCTAGCAGAAAGGCCAGGAGCAAGGTACAAGAGAAAGGACAGCAGAGATCAACAGGTCTTGGGAGACAAGGGATCTCTCCCTGTGTGACCCCAGGGGCATGGCTCAACCTCCCTGGGCCTTGTGACATTTTCCATGATTCATTCATCAAACCCATTTCCCGAATTCTCCCAGGAGCATTTCACCGAAGCCAGTTGTCCACGGGAGCCCCATCTGGAAAGCTAAATCCCTTCCCTAAAGCGGGTAGCAGAAAGATTTTAGTCCCGTTTGAAGCTGAACAATAAAGTCACCTTCACACTTTACTGTTCTCTGGAAATTTGAAGAGGCTCAGGGAAAGCAAAATGGATCATTTAAAGGAGAGGGGTTTTTTTTCATTTACCTACCCATAGAGGGCTGTCTTCTACTTCTCCAGATTGCATTAAAAACTCCCCAGGGACAATACCGTGTAGTATAGTTAATGTATGTCAGGATATGCTCCACCTTATTAACTGTGCACACGAGACACCTCCCTGTATTTCTTCTTGAGCGGGGAGCCGTGGTGCTATTAGAAGGGTGGGTCAAATATTACTATCGTCATCAGGGCCCCGAACGAGAAATTCAAAATGAAGCGACTGATTTCTTTCGTTGAATTTGTCGCTGCCCGGGTGACTCGAAGTATCCTGATCAACACTGAGAACTTACAAATTAGCATTCATTTTTCTCCCCCATTTCTGACTCTCTGAGCCTTCGTCCTCTAGTGCATCAGATCTGGTGTGCTCATTTACAGCCGTGCAAAGGGCTAATCATACAATCACCCAAGAATAGGACTGCAAGGGACATCTAGTCCACCACCTCCTCAAGGCAGGGTCACCCCTGTCTGAATCGTCTCATCCATAAATGGGGATGGTGCCATTTGCACTGACCTTGGAGCAGCAGCGGTCAGCCTGTCTTTAAACTGTTAAACAATTTAACTGGAAAAAAGGTAATTTGGGGTGAATCACTTGTTAACTTTTCCGTACCTCAATGTGGGGGTTGGCTCCTTGTAATTTCCCCATGGCTTGTTGAGGCGTGTTTCCATCCAGACGAGGCTGGACCTTATTTTAGATCTACTGTCAGGAGATTAACCGGCAAAAGAAGAAGTCGCGGTTTATTGTTTTTACAGGGCTGCGTCATTTTGAGGCCTGATGTGTGCATGAGAGAAACAGAAAACGATGCCAGTGATAAAGGCAAATCAGCAGCAGCATCCATGAGGCTGCCCCAGGAACCGTACAACCACGGTTAAGAGACTTCCTACCCCACCGTCTCCTTTATCTTTTATTACGCTGCCAAACTAAAATGGGAGGGGGGAAATAATGAGAGGATGTAAGATGTGGAGCAAGTTTAAGTATCTCTTGTGGCTGGTAAAACCGCAGATTCAGGCAACAAAATGCATCTGCCTTAGAGCAAAATGCTGCCTTTTTTGGTTTAGAGCTGTGAGAACCCATAAGCATGGGCTGAAGAGCACCTGCAAGCAGAAACCAGGTGTCCTCATATGTCTGGAAAGTGTGGAGCAAGTGGTGTATGCCTGTGGCAAGGGAAGAGTACATTCATATGGCTGGCAGAAGAGGACTTTATTTAACACGTTTTTTTCAAGGCTGGTTATCACCCTTCTGTCCTCAAGCATCCACGCCAGAAGACAGGCGGGTGATCCAGGCTGACCTGGAGAGGCTCAGCAAATGGGTGGACGAGAACCTGATGGTGTTTAACACTGAAAAATGCAAGGGTCTCCACCTTGGGAGGAAAAACCTGCAGCACCCTTATAGGCTCGGCAGTGCTACGCTGGCTAGCACTACGGAAGAAAGAGACT
>NW_017728931.1:139355692-139416933 GCF_001723895.1 Crocodylus porosus | reverse complement strand
GCTGCCGGAGGTGGTTCAAGCACCCACTTTGAACACCTTCAAGAGACATTTGGATATCTATCTTGCTGGGATCCTATGATCCCTGCTGGCTTCCTGCCCCTGGGGCCAGAGGCTGAACTCGATGATCTTCTGGGGTCCCTTCTAGCCCGACTGTCTATGAAATCTATGAAATCTAACAGGAATCCCTTTCTTTGAGGACGATAACATTCCCCAAAATGCGATTAGGTGAGGTTAGCCGTTCTTCCTCAGCCTGCCTGAGAGTCTCTTTGATGCCATCAGGATATGTACAGCTGTTTTAATAAAAGGCCCCAGCGTTGACTCTTGCCCTCTTTACATGGGGTGGTTTCTGGTGCTCTTAACTTCTGTATTGTCCATGCATTAACACCTTCAAGTGGTTTTAAGCACTTGTTAAGTGGCTCAAAGTTACACCCCTCCAGGGCAGGGTTAGCTCTGATTTGTACAACCTAGCTCTTCTTCCACCAAGGTATAGCTGCTGCCCACAGATGTGCCGCCCAAGCTGAAGTCCTCCAGTATCCCAGGATCTCTCACAGCCCCATCCATAGAGCCTGTCCTGGCTCACCAGCCCTCTAGTAATAACTCGCAGCTACAGCTCCTAGTCCAGCCCCTGCTCACCAGATCTCTATTGGCAAGTCACAGCTGTGGAAGTGGGGGACAGTCAGAGAAGCTTTCTAGACTAAGGGGTCTGGGACAGAAGTTTCATAAACTGATTTGACATAAATCAGTTAAGTCTGATACTAGCTTCAACCAGGTTTATCTTAAACCAGTTTTAGCCCTTTTGAAACCAGTTAACCGAACTTCTGTTCTGTTATAGGCTTAAACCAGTTTCAGATCACTTAAACCGGTTTATGTGTAACTTCTGTCCCTAGCCAGGGCGTGACCGCTCCAAACTCCAAACTAGCACTAACACCCATCAACATTTTTGGCGGCTCTCAGCATAAGGTGTAACAAGGGCCTCTGATACATCCATTCGTTGACTAGAAAGATGGGTTGGAGCTCGCATTGGCTAACCAGGATAGGGGGTGAGAGGCAATGAGGGAGAGGACAAACCATAAAGCAGAGATTTGAAATGAGATTCACTCACATTTTGCAAGACGCTTGCATTGCACAGGGGGTGTGTTGGGCTGACGTCAAAACCTGGGGCGGGGATCACTGACCCAGTCAGCCTTCCTATAGGGAAAGCTGCTTCTTCCAGGAGTGGTTTTGCTGGCCATGAGCAGCTGGCAAGAGGAGCCGCCACCTCACAACTGCAAATGGAAGAGGTACAGCCTGCTGAAGTCATACACAAAGCCAGCTCAAGGTGGAGCCAGCATTGAGGCTATGGATGCTGTCATCCACTTCTGAAAATCCCAGCACCTTCCCTTCTTGGTTTCGTCTGGCACCCGCCCGCGTGAGAAACGTAAAGTCCTTTGGTTTTCTTTCTCCTGTTGCCCCAGATGGATCTGAGAACCTTTTCCCTGCTTTATGTAGCAGTAATTGCATGCACTCTTCTATGGGGCCTCTCATCAAACGTTCACAAAGGTCTTTGCAGACATTAATTAATTAAGCCTTGCAACACTGCTGTGGAGCATCATTGATTATATAGGTTTCGCAGCTGGGTAAACAGACACAGAGCCCAATTAAGTGTTTTGCTGCATATCACTAGCAGTGACAGGATTAGAAACCACCAGTGCTGAGCTCCAGCCTCTAAAGATCAGTGCCTCCCATGTCTAAGACCAGAATTCAGGGGCTGTCTTGAAATAAACTTATTTGTGGGGGGGTCTTTAGTCTAAAAGCCGAGAGAGAAGACAAGCACGCGCGCAGAGTGCACTGTACTTGTGCCCCCGTTTTCCATCTTTGAACCTATTGAGACCCATGAGAAACAGAGAAAGGTAGAGCGATCCCTACATTGCTCTGCTTGAAAATCAGTCCTGTGGATATCGCAGAATCAGACTTTTCTTTTTTTTTTTTCTAAAAGAGAGAAAGGAAAGTGCACTTCAAGCCCTTGGAGCTGTGGCAAGACAAGCTTTAAGCACAAACGGACGGGGGCCTTAATGGTGCAGGGGCAAGAGGCCGCTTGACATCCATTTGCTCTATTTCTTTCAAACATCTCAGGGATTTTTTTCACTCATCTCATGATTTTCTGGGTGCCTGACTCTAGAGTTGTAAATGCTTTGGAGGAAAATAGTCAGGTATCCAGGTTGTAGCCGTATTTGATCTAGAGGAAAGATTGCCTTTGGAGGAATATAGGTGTTCGGCCTTCAAACATGGTCACTTGCTCCACTTGTTTTTATAGCACGTGGACCATGTCCCAAAAACACTCCCCTGACATCTTACGTCCCTAAATTTCTGCCTGTAGCTCCCACCCAACAGGTGATGCTCACAGAAAGTCAGTGGAAAACTCTCCTTGATCGCCTTTGGAGAGATCAGCTAGATCGGGGTGGGCATAATGCGGCCCGCGGGCCAGATGCAGCCCACCAAGCCATTCTATGCGGCCCGCAGGACCCCTAAAAAATTTAGAAAATTAATATTTATCTGCCCCGGCTGCCTGTCATGCAGCCCTCAATGGCTTGCCAAAACTCAGTAAGCGGCCCTCCGCCCAAAATAATTGCCCGCCCCTGAGCTAGATGGTGCTGACTCCCCAGTCTAATTCAGTGGGACCAGACATGACACTATTTCTCTCCTTCCAGCCTCGGCTATTGTACTATGAAATAACTCAGAGGCTCACAATGACTGGCTACTAACACGGAGCTGGCTGAGCTTTCCGAGTACCTCGTGTCCACTTCCTATATGAAACAGTTATCGCTCCCGTACGGCACGGGCCACGATGATGGTTCTTGCGTTTTCAGCATGGCCAATTTAAAGAGGAATTAAAGGGAGCCGTGAGCTGCCGATGAGAGCTGCCTCTGTTTTTTTCACGCAGCTCCTTCGCTTGGGTAGGGCTGTCACCTCGGAGCTGCCAGACTCTTCATCCTGCCCATTTTTTTTAACATCCTATTGATAGGGTGGGAAAATCCCTTGCGGGTGGGGGTGGGGAGGGTCATACAGAAACATCCTCTGGGAACGAAAAATAAAGATCACCGCTGCTGCCCCTTGCACTCCAGTCTCTCAAAGAGTTAATGTTCTTTGGGGAGGGGCAGGAAGGGCGTTCAGTGGCTTTTGAAACACAAGGTACATGAAACATCCTCCTATCTGACAAGATGCCAGTCGGGTCAAATGAACCACAGCATGCAATTCCCCCCCGCCGCTGCCCAAGTGCCCTTCTCAGCTCCGCAAAGTTGGAGCAGGAGCAGGAGCATCTGGGTTTCTTGTCGTTTTATCTCTGGAGGCAGAGCAAAGAAGGTGTGCCACTAAGGGGGTGGAGCTAAAAGGGGATCATGGTTTAGCCCCACCCCCGACTCAGCTGAAGCCCAGCCCTGCGGTGCACCAAGGTGGTTTGGGGCAGCGGTTCTCAACCATTTTTGCACCAGGATCCATCTGTAAACATCAATGGGCAGCTCCGACCCGATGCCCCTCACTCCCAATGCACTGCCACCCAGCCCCGGGCCCCAGCCCCCCAGTGTGTGGGGCGCGGGCGTGGGGCCCAAGCAGCCCCTTGCGGGCTGGCACTCTGCCCTCCTGCAAGTGAAAAGACAAGGTTTCCCATGGTTTTCTCCTTTAAAGGGGAATCCATTTTTAAGGTTTGTTTGCAACGCTTTCATATATTTTTGCAACCCACTTTTTGGTCACGACCCATGCGTTGAGAAACACTGGCTTAGTGGATTGACTGGGAATAAGAGGACCGGGATTTGCTTCCCAGCCCTGCCATGGATCAACCCAGTGACCTTGGCCGAGTCACTTCACATCTCCATGCCTCAGTTCCCCTCTCCTCATCCCTGGGCTGTGTTATCTGGTTAACAAGACGCTCCTTGGGACAGAGCTTCTTCCCAAAGACTCACTCATCGGACATATGCCCAGCTCCTACCGCTCGGCTCCTGTGCAAACTTCCATGCATGCAAGCACTTGTCGCATCAGCTCAGTCCTCTCAATGCCTCTGGATAAAGAAAACTGCTTTCTATCCTATTGGGATCTAGCTCTATGGGGTGTCCTGAGCAAGTCCATTCCTGGAGCAGCAGGCATCATGCTGTCATCCGCCTGATGTCCCCCGACGGCTCTGCATTGCCAGCGTGACACACTGCTGCCAGTACGCAGCCAGCCCCCCGTCACTGCCAGGCTTTGCCAGGACAGTTCTGATCTCCTGCTCCCCTCTGGACTTATAGGGAGATTTTTCCCTCCCGGCTGCTACCCTGAAAGCCCTGGGGGCATTTTGAGAGACCCTGGAGAAACATCCCACTGCCCTGCTCTTTGGCTTGCGGCTTGCCTGAGACCTGCATGTGCAGCTCATGGCGCTGGCAGAGTCTAGGGGAGGTGAGAGGTGTTGGGTTGACAGACTGGAACGCAAAGTTGATCGATGCCTCGCACAGAAAGCATCAGTTTGCATCCCACCCTGGTAGGATAACTGATCTAGGAATCAGCTTAGGACAAGCAGCGAGCTCAGTCTCTGAGGTTCTTTCAGGATCGCGGGTGCCTATTTCTATCTGAAGTATTTCTATGGCATCCAACACTGTAGTATGTGAGGATCTTTCCAGCTCCCAGGCATTTACCCTGGCACCCCAGTGAGGTAAGAGAGCACCATTATCTCTGTGTGGGAATTGCAGCACAGATAGCATAAGTGATTTGACCAAGGTCGCATAGGCAGTCTGTGGCAGAGCAAGGAGTTGCTCCAGTCTCCCAAGCCTCCCCTCACTGAGTCCCCTCAGGGGTGGGTCAAACAGGGATGTGCTGACACTCCTTGCTTCAGCAAATACCTCCTGCTCAGGGGCCTGAGCGGAGGGTTAAAAACCCAGCATGAGAGAAGCAGCGACTCTGTGAACTCATTAATCACCAAGGTACTGAAAACCCCACCATGGCTTTCTTGCTTTGCAGATAAGCACAAAGTTTGGCAGGAAGCAGATAGGTTTTTTTCCCAGTCCACCTCCCAGTCGATAATCCCCACAGCAACCGAGCCCGTGGTTACAAACAGCAGCGCACGTTCCACTGGCAGAAAACGGGAAAGACAAAGGCGAGGGCTGGATTAATTCTGTTTTCTCTCTGATAACCGAATTGTTAACTGAAAAAAAAGAGACAAATATCCCTGCTGTGCAAAGAATCGTGGCTGTCACCTATAGAAAAGAGCTGATGGATCACTAGGTCCATCTCCCTGCTCTGGCGGGCTAGGTCCCTATGGTAGGTTCTCTGGGGCTTTGGCCATCCAGAGCTATATGGCACCTTTGGAAGAGCTCCCCCATTTGGGTCTTGACCAGGGATCAAGAGGTCTCCCCAGGCACCTTACTGAATGCGAACACTGCGATCAGGATTGGCCCCGTGAAAGGAGTACCGATGGCTCCACGTCTAGGAACGGTAGGACCATCCTCTGATCCTACCGCTGGTCCTGGCCACTGCTGGAGACAGGAGGTAGGACTGGACGAACCTTCATCCCATCCAGTCAGTTGGTTCCTGTGGTGTGGAGCACGACTACAGCACAGCTGCTTGGGTTGGACAAAAAGGGATCTGCTTTCACTCCAGATGGGTCACACGTGTGTGCTCGCACACCCGCCACGAGGACCAGGGAGCAAGTGCCTCTACACCCATCCCCATGGCCTCTGTGCTTCCTGGCAGATGGGGATGGATGAACTCCTCTCAGCACCTGTTCCTGGACCCACACCAAGGCACCTCCTAATGCAGGCTCGTTCCCAAGCCCCCAAGCCAAGTGTCACTCCCGAGTCACACGGTTTGCCTGATAATCCCCCCAGACCCTGCTCTTCCCAAGGGAAAGTCGGGTGGGGGCACGTCCTTCCTTCCCGTGGTGTCTGGCTGCCTGGATTTCTGGAGCCTGGCTCCCTTCAAAGGGCTCTGGAGGACCAAACCGGGGGCAAGTGAGAGGTGCAGGGAGACGTGCAAGAAACCAGAAGCGCTTGCAGTGGCAGAGACGGGCCGAGACATGGAGAGCGTCTCCGTTCCTCCGAGCCGTCCCAGCTCGCCGTGGACAGATGGCTCCCGTCCGCCGTCTGACCTCATTGTTTAATCTGACCCAAGCCAGGGCTGTAATCTATTGGCCATTTTAATCACAGAGACGAAGCCTGGTTTGCTTCCTCCTGCCCTGCCCCAAATTCCTGCCGAGGGAGGGCATGTCTGCAGCCCTCTGCAGCACCTCCCCTTAACCCTAATGCTCCCCCTGTGCAGCTGGCGAGGGCCATGCCCATCTCCTTGAAGTCCTACTGAGTTACTGTATGGCACAGGTGGAGCTGCTCGTGAGCCATACATCGGACACCCTTGGATTGGAGGAAGGAGCATTATTTCCATGGACTTCAGCAAGGAGGTTTTCTCCTGAAGCTCAGAGCACATTGGTCACCTCTCCTGGGTGTATGTGATGCCTTTGCATGCTTAATACCTGTATCGTAGTAGCATCTTCAAGCCTCGATCCTGGGGTGGAGGTTGGCTCTGGGCACAGGAAACCCCCGTAAAATTTCCTGCTCTAGCGCAGACTCTCTCTGTGTGTCCTTGACTTACTCAAGTTAGGTCTAGATCCTCAAGCATCCTTGAGGTGCTGTAAAGATAAATGCATTAAAAAACAGTGAGGCACACAAGCCATTGAACTGGGGGTCCTACAGATGCCAGGAGTCATAGAGTAGAAGTGAGGCTAGGCTGACAGTAGCACGAGAGACGGAGCTGTGACACTAAACACTGTAAGACCTGTGGCATATTGTGAGCTGGTAATACTGAATCTCCCCCCCATAGTAGCATGTTCAGTCTCCTGCAGAGACCATCTCATCTCCCCGCCGTGCCAGCGGGCGTTTTACCTTTCCTCTTCCTTGCAGTGAATTTGGTCCAGTGGGATTCACTTGGACTGCAAATAAAGCTGAGAAAATCCAGGTCCTGCAGCATATATTGGACCTTCCCAGGCAACAACCTTGCTTGAATTCATGTGCACAGTTCATTTTAAATCATAGAATCAGAATCATAGAAAATTCAGATTGGAAGAAACCTGGGGAGGTCACATCTAATCCAAACCCCTGCTCAAAGCAGGACCGGCCCCAACTAGATCACCCCAGCTAAAGCTTTGTCTAGCCGGGTCTTAAAAACCTTCAAGGACGGAGAGCCCGCAGCCTCTCTGGGTAACCTGTGCCAGTGCTTTACAACGCACTGTACAACTACTGAGAAAGTTTGTCCTAATATCTGACCTAAACTTCCCTTGCTGCAACGTGAGCCCCTTGCTCCTTGTCCTGTCGTCTGCCCCCACTGAGAACGGTCCAGCTCCGTCCTCTTTGCAACCCCCCTGCAGGGAGTTGAAGGCTGCTATTCAATCCCCCTCTCAGCGGGTGCATCTACACATGTGCTTTAATGTGCTTTAGCCTATTTTTATGTGCATTAAAGTGTCACTATAAAAGTGCTCTTTTGTAAGCCTCACTTAAAACCCTTGCTCTTTAGTTACTGTGCATTAAGCCAGTATGACGCTCATTATCTTAGTATCTCACAAGGGAGGCACTAGATTTAATGCTAATTAGTTATGGCACATTAATGCACATGTAGACGTGCCTAGTCTCCTCTTCTTGATAAGCCCGGTTCCCTCAGTCTCTCCTCATAAGTCATGTGCCCCAGCTAATCATGTTTTGTCTGAAAAGTAAAGGACAAACTATCCCATCCTCTGACAGTATCTATTGGAGTACCTTCTCCAGGCATTGCCAATGCTCCTTGCTGGTAGCATGACGCATAACCACAGCATCTAAAGATGCGGATATATAGACGTCACATCCCTTTAGGAGTATATATATAAAGCCCCGCAAAATGGCTAGTGTCCCACATAGTCCAAATGAAAGAAAAATGACCTATACAATCCATCACCACTTTTAAATACAACATATTCCTTTTGAGTCTGGCAAAAACTAGACTGACGGTACCCCTTCCTTAAGGGCCAAGGTAAATTCATCTTTTCCGTCCCCTCAATTAAAGAATGACACCCTTACATTTCAACTGCAGCTCTTAAACACGTGGTGGCCACACAAACTCCACTCCTAGTGCTTAGCTATGAGATCAGATGCTCTTGAATAGCAATATCATGAACCCCTCATGCTCTCCTAACCACCAGAGCCACGGGCAGCAAGGGACAGGGTAGCTTTCATTGCCCCTCAACTCTGCCAATAATAGTCTCAAGCGTCGGGACATTGAACCGTGGGAACAGAGGGATGGTCATAAAAGCTGTGTGGAGAACATGTCAGAAAACCAGTTATAGTAATTATCTGTTACCATCCAGGCAGATTACACTCTTGGGAAGTGATTTACATAACCAGAGCACCCAGGAGAAAAGCAGTCATGCACTCAGGACTTCCCATGTGCTCGGTGCTGTACAAACCCACCCCTGACCTTGCAGCTTACAGCCAGCATATAAGATGAGACAGCAGATGGATGCAGACTGGAGAAGGAGAACAAAGGAGCAGAGGCAACATTTGGACACCACAGTGGGTCTCTGTACACTGGCACTAACCCCCATTACATTTTTTGCAGACGTCATTGCAAATGAGAGATTCGAAGGCACTTAATGAGAGCTTTACTAATGAGCAGTTCTGTAAGAGGAGGCAGGAGGAGTCCTCCTTGAAAAATGAAGGGAAGGCAGCTCTGGAAATGTGGACAGCTGACCCGCATGCCTGAAGCAAGGACTAGTGGAAAATAAATGTGTAGCCTGAATGCCAGGGAGGCCCTTTTCCTATTTCAGAGCTCAGACCATGAACAAGGTAAGCCACAGAGCCTCCATGACCCTCGTGGAAAGTCCTCGGAGAAGGTCTGTGCCAGGGGTCAACTGGGACATGGTTGGTCAGGGATCGGTGCTAGAGAATCACAAGCCCAGGGGATGGCAAAGCGGGGGACCGAACCAGAGTCAAAAATAAATAGGGCCAAGGGCAGGAAGCAGGGATACAGCCTGGAGTCATGAGGCAGAAAGTAACTGGGAACCAGCAGCCAGGAACTCAAGACTCAGGACTAGGAGCCAGCAGCCAGTGGGAAGGAAGTTGACACTGGGATCAGGCAAGGCCCAGGAGCCAGAAGCCCAGAGCTACTCGTAGAGACCCCTTTCCTGTTGCAAAGACCCATAGAAAATGAGGGGTGGGCGAGGCCTCAGGGGGTCACATCTAGTGCAGCCCCTGTTCAACGCAGGATCAGCCCCAACTACATCATCCCACCCAAGGCTTTGTCTGCCCAGGTCTTAAACACTCCAAGGATGGAGTTTCCAAAACCTCTCTGGGCAACCTGTCCCAGCGCTTCACTACCCTCCTCGTGAGAAAATGTTTCCTAACATCCAACCTAAACTTCCCTTGCTGCAACTTGAGCCCATTGCTCCTTGTTCTGGCATCTGCCGCCACTGAGAACAGTCCAGCTCCGTCCTCTTTCGACCCCTTCTTCAGGGCTGCTGTTAAATCCCCTCTCGGTCTTCTCCTCTCCAGACTAGATGGGCACCTATACACGACCCGGGGCTGCCAGCCCAACCCGCTCCTGCCAAAGTCAGTGATAAAAAGGTGTGAACACATGGGTTATGTAGCTCCCAGCTCTCGGACGAAATACGAAGGTATTGGTCTACCTGAATGGAAAATAGGCCCACTGCCTCCTTGCCAAGAGTTTGTAAAATGCTAAGATGTATTTGGAGAAGCCAGAAGGCACGATGGGCTCTTTAAATGGAGTGAAATTGTTCACTGATGTGATTCTTCCATGTGTCACTTTTTCGGTTGTGAATTAAATTATACTTCACCCACCCCATGCCACCCCACACCAGCCCTCAGTGAAAATCTGTTTCAGCCAAAAATTCTTAAATGATTCATGAATTAGGGGAAGCTGGGCTGATGCTAGATGACAGGATCCTATTCAGGGCCCAACAGGGTGCTGAGAGCTGCAAGAAATCATCCTTTTATTTTATTTTTTTAATAAAGAGGATCGGGGCACCCACCAGAGGAGCAGATTGGTATATGAATTTATAGCAAGCGGTTCTGGTTTTGAGTAGAGATGGGGGGAGATGTGGGCAGAGGGAAGGTCAGTTGGTGGGAGCATGTTGTCATTCTTCATACCGGGTGTGTCAGAAAGTTTTGGTACTTAGCCAGACATGTTACAGTGGGTTGAACGCTACCCTGCATGGGCAATGGCTGAGATGTGGATGGGTGTGTCACACCAATCCTTGCGGTCCATCATATGCCAGGGTATTGGTGCAGGGCACCCCTTGCAATCACACCCGACTTCAATATGTAGGTACAGCAGGAGTTAGACTGAATGAAAACCCAATCCTTGTGGACAACCATGGAAGGATTACATAGGACAAGCCAAGCAAGGCCAGGTATGAGCAGGGATGCACAGAGCAGATCAACCCAAATGCTAGCAACTCGCTATGGTCCTGGATGGTGACCTCAGGAGCATCAGTCATGCATATAGCAGGTCTGGAGGAGTGGGGAACTGTTGATGGACCCAGTTTGCCACAGGGTTGCCTTTGAATTGAACTGGGATCCAGGCCACCTTCACAAAGTCCAAATGCGTGAAGTTATTGAAAGCTGTGGCACCAACCAGAGCAGCGTGAGTAGCTGCTGCTGTGGTAAGTAGGCATAGAGAGAGCAGGTCTGCAGGAGAAGTGGAGATGGCACTGGAGTCACAAGAGCGTCCAGTGTCAGCGGTGTGGTCAGGGGTCTCAGGAGAGCTGGGCTACCACAATAAAGGCTCTACTCTGCCTCTGCCAGACAAGGTCACACTACATGTCCAGCTGCAAAATCCCTTTTACTGTTTGCTTTGCAACCATGCTGGATCTTCTGGTTTACCTGAACGAACTTTTTTCCTCCCTGCCAGTCTCTCATCTGGAGCAAGTAATCACAGCCTCAGGTGGTTTGGACTTGGTCCCCAAGCTTTGCTCCAGACATACAGCAGACGTGTACATGGGGTAGTATTCTCCACTTTGGGACTGCACAGATATCCCAGTGTACACCAGGAGGCACGGTGCTGCTGGAGAGGCTCTCTCCCTGTGATGCATTGCTCACCCTGGAGTTCAGGCCAGACCCAAATCTTGCCAACTTCATTCCACCTCCCTAAATTCCCCTGGTGGCTTTCTGCTGGCCAGGGGTCTGTGGGCTCTCTCCCTCAATACTGGGGGCTGCGTCGCCGTCCTCCACTCAGCAGCGGATGCCCTCACCCCTGTGGCTGGTTGGGCAAAGGGGGTGCTGGTTCTGTGCCCATGGGACTACAGAGCTTGACCAGATCATGGTGAGTCACTTCAGGGAGGCTCCGGCTGATGCTGAGGGCGCTGCCAGCTTATGCCGGTTCCTGCTGTACGTTGTGTTCTCCCGCCACCATACATACCCACCCTTCCTCTGCTAGCACACCCAAGCCCTTTGTGGTCAACGGGGTCGGAGGCTCCTCTGTGGGCTGCAACCTGACTGTGCTCTCAGGAATGTAATAAACACAACACCCGGGATATCAGGACCTCCTGTAACAGGCTGCACCAGGCTGGGGCTCAAAACGCTTCTAAATAATGGACTTGGGAGCTCATATATCATGGTGCATTCAAAGCAGCACTCCCAAGGCAGCCAGCTTTCCCGTGGGACAAGCCTAGCAGCTTTAAAGGTAAAATGGGGTGAGGCAGAGCACAGCTTACTGCTTAGTAGCAGGCACTGGCTCCTGCTCCTCTCACTGGGGCATCTCCTTTGGATACCTCTTCCCAATGGATGTGTTTCAAAGTGGGTCAGCGGAGCTGAGAGGAACACCGTGGCATCACGCTGACATCCATCGGTAATACTGAGCTATAAGGCAGGTTAAGCACTGGAGCAGATCACCGGGGCGCAGGGAGAATTGCCAGCACTGGAGGTTGCTAAGACCAGATCTAACAAACGCCTTTTGGAGAGGGGTGGGGGATTAGGTAGAATTGATCCTGCCTCTAGGCAGGGGTTTGGGCTCAGTGGCCTGTCAACGGCTCCATTTTCTGTGATGTGTCGATTACTCCCGAGTCTCTGGGAATTTTGACCTCAAGGCCCCGCTGCTCCGAGATCACAGGAGATGGGTCAGCAAGGGGCACCCGACCCATCCCCAGCTGTGGCTGAGTCCGCTCCAATGCAGGCACAAAACTACAATAGGCATCCTATAGGAGAAGGCGCTCTTCTACCTCCATCAGGCTGCAACCAGTACATCCGTCTGGCCTGAAGAAGTTCGGTCCCTGGAGACGTCACAAAGCAAAAACTACTCACTTCAACTCCTCCTGCTACCGGGGGGGGTGGTTATCCCACACAAGGTGAGCTGAAACTGCCATCCTAACCCAAGCAGGAGTAACTTTGAACTTCACTTCCTGGCCTAAGTTACTGCATGATGTTGTTATACGCACAGACGAATTGCATCCCAGTGGTGCCTGCCTTTCAATAATATGAATTGCATCTGAGTTGTTACTCCTTTCAAAAATATGAATTGCATCCCACTGATGGCTGCCTTTCAATAATACTAATTGCATCCCTTTCAGTGACTGCCTTTCAGTAATAGGTCAGAACTGGAAACTTGAAGCCAAGCTCCTTGGATTTCTGGAGCATTAAAGATCTGATTCCCCTTCTCCAAATCCATCTCTATGGTTTAGTTGTAGACCCCAGACTAGCCAGTTTTCTGGGTCCAGTGGAGATGCAGATGAAATCTAATATGAAAGGCTGATCTCGTGGGATTTCCACCGCCCCAGACAGTGAACATGTTATGAGCAAGCTGATCTCCTGAAAATCCTACCATGTAAGGCTGAAATCTTATGGGAAGAGCTTGCAAGCATTGGCCCAGCTGCAACCAAGCTGGGATTCAGTCTCAAATCTAATCCTGGAAACTGGACCTAAACCGGAGCAGAAAACCCCTGTCTTCTGGGTCATGCCCAGTGTTTATGCATACATGTCATTGTGAATGCCAAACTCTAGTACTCTTGGTTCACAGATTATACCTTTTATTAAACCAACTAAGAAATTGCAAGAACAAAAAATTGGCTTTTTGCGATTTCTTAGTTGGTCTGATAAAAGGTATCATTTCTGAACCAAGAGTCCTAGAGCTTTGCATTTCTTTTTGTCTCAGACCAACACGGCTACCAAATACATCCCTGTCCTTGTCAATGGCACCTGTACTCTGAATGCACCTGGGGGGCTTTAGAAAATCCTACCCGCAAGGAATCAGGATGCAAAGCACCATGTACTTGGCCCCTGCAGCAAAATAGCTCAGATAACAAAGATCTGGGATAACACTTGACCTACCAACAGCAGTGGCAGCTGCTATATGTGCAGGATGCCTCGTGTTGCTTCTGATTCCCAGTCTCTGGCAACAGCGGACAGGCACCTGGGCTGGGGGAAAGCTGCTGCTGGTCTCCGTGGAATACAGGGGGAGGCCATTCGCTGCTAAGTACCAGGATGAGGGTTGATCTGATGAGGTCTGGGCTTACATTACATGAGGACTTCTTACAGATGAGCTTCTGAAGAGGTCAGAGGGAGCTAGGCAGTCTCTGTGACCCCTAGGGAGCAGAGCGCGTTTGAATCTGCGGGGCTTTGGAAGCCCCTCGCATGGACAAGGGTGAAGAGTTTGGGCCTGATTTTTGGAAATGTCAAGCACCCCCAGCTAGGCACTAGCTTTGCTGCTGGTGAAAAATAAGGGTGCATCTTGCCATAGTCTTGGCTTTCCTGGTTTAATAGCATCCAGCACCCGCCAGAACAGGAAAGGGGGAAAGCCAGGCACATCCCCTGTCCTGACATGCAGGTACTGGGCTGTGGCCCAAGTTACAGATGTGCGGGGCGGCTGAGCCAGACTAACCAGGGAACAACCTGGCCGTGGGTAGGGCTCTTTCTACGGCTCTTCCTCCTCTGTCTGCTCTTGCTCCTTGCAGCAAACAAGAGTGCTCCCCGTGAAACACACCCAGCCCATTCTCGATTGCTCTCGTCCCGGGGCTCCCATCAGACTCCCTGGCTGACTAGTACATAGCCCAAATAGTTTCCTAACCTCCATCCTCCTGGCTCCATCTCCTCAGACCTCTCTCCGTGGTGTTTACACTCGTCAGAGACTGGCAGACCGTTATCCAGCTCAGCTCCCTCCTTCGTCATCATTTGGCCAGACTTTATATATTTCATTCTCTTTTTTTTTCCTTTCAATTGTTCCTCTGACTCCTCTCCCCTTAGGAGGTTTTTTCCCCTGTGGGCTTCTCCGTTTACCTTGGATCAGAGCATGTTTTTAACATCCCGATGACGTGGGTTTTGCAAGAGTAACCGTGAAGCTCGGAGCCACCCACACCCTCAGCCCAGGCATGGAGCACAAGGACAACCACGGAGCTAAAAAGGAAATACGAGACAAGAGCTCTGGGGCCAGGAAGCACCATCCCCTGGGCATGGCATCAGCCCAAAAGGATGATTTGCTTGAACTAAATGATCCAAATGACATAGGAAGATACTAGGTTCGGTGCCTTCCCAAGAAGAAGATCATCTGAGAGCAGTGGGGATGCGTGCGGAGATCGTGTGCCATCCTTCATGACCGAGGGCAGCAAAAACAGGCTCTTGAGCATCTGCCGTGGCGAAAAGATTCAGTGGGCCTGATTCTCTTCTCGCACTTCCAGGTACATCCGGAGGGATTATGCAATAAGGAATGGACTTAACGTGGTGTAAGGGAGGGGAGCATCAGTTCCACTGACCCATCTTCAAAGCCCAGCTGTGCCTGCTTAATAACCTTCTGCTTTTTGGCCGCCTGTGCAAGTCTAGTCCACCCAGACTGTCCAGCCCTCCGGACTGCCCACTGGCCATCGGTGCAAGCCCGGTCCACCCATGAGCAATTGGGTCTTGTCACCACTCGATGGCTGTTTCCTGGCCCACTTGAGCTCACTCTAAAGCAGCCAACATCTGGGATACAGTCAGAGTGGCTACCAGCAGCCCCAAAATCCACAGCGGCCGCTCAGCCTGGCCAGTTGGTTTGCAAATGCTGGGCCTGGCATCAATTGTTTTGGGGCAAAAGTCCTGTTTCTAGGAGCCTTTGTGGGCACAGCTCTGACAGTCAGACCTGTCATGGATGATCTGGGATGGTGGGTGGCTTGACCTCACTCTAGGACAGATGTGCACTTCACAAAACCCCTTGGAGCCCATGCTAATTGTCCCCTCATGGGCAGACATCTGAGTGCACTGTGGCTAATGGACTTCTCTCCTACTGGTGGTCCCTCTGCGGAGGGCAGCACACCGGTGGCACCTGCGTGTGAGGAAGCTGGCTGTGCCAGAGAAATCCCAGTTCCCCAGCTGTCAACCTGGCACTGTGTGTGTGACTTTAACCCACGTCGACACAGACAGGCCAAGCTGGCCCAGCTGGTGAGAAACGCCGTAATAGTCTTGGAAACATGCAAAGAAGCAAACTGTGGGCCAGCGAGGTCCAGCGCAGAGCTTCTCAACCCACGGGTCGCAACCCAAAAGTAGGACACAAGAATATATGAAAGGGTCCCAAACAAACTTTAAAGATAGATTTTCCTTTAAAGGAAGAAAACATGGGAAACTGGGTTTTCCCTTGCAGGAGGGCAGAGTTGCAGCCTGCAAGGGGCTGCTTGGGGCCCCGCATGCCCTCTCCACCCCACATACCCACCCCCTGCCCTATATACTGGGGGTCTGAATGAGGGGCACTGGGCTGGGACTGGCCATCAATGCTTACAAATGGGTCCTGGTACAAAAAGTGTTGAGAACCACTGGTCTAGGGGATGCAGCCCTGTACTGGGCCTGAGGAGAACCTGAAATGCAATCCTTGGCTCTGCCACTGAGCTGCCAGATGACCTTGGGCGAGTCACTTCAGCTCTCTGAGGCTCTATGCACTTAGAGCAGTGGCTGGCATTATTTTGGAGCCATGGACCGAAACAATCCAGCTCTGGTCTAAGGCAGGCTAGTGTCCTACCCCGGTCATCGCTGCTTTTCCCTGCTGCCCCTTCTTCCTGTGGCCTGAACCTGGCATGGGTGCAGCTCCTTGCTTTCTGTTGGCTGCATGGATGAAGCCTCCTGCTGCCAACATGCCACTGGTTCGATGGGCGAGGCATTGCTGAGGATAGGCCCTTCAGACTGTCCCTTTGTGCAGGTGTGAGTAGCATGCAGTGTCATGGAGCCATGGGGCATTGCAAGATACACAATAACGTGTGTGGACGTCCTGGTGCAGCAGCATTGGAAATATTTCCTCCCTCTGGGACTCCATAAAATGACCATCTGTGAAATGAGATTCATCCCCAACTCCATTGGAGCTGGAGCGGCACCCTCCCTCCAGCCTGGGTGCTAGGTTTCCTTCGATCGAGCTGCATTTCAAATTAACGACTGCGTCGGAGATTAATTACCTTCCTTCCATACCACGAAGGAATTTTCTTCTTCTCCCAGACCCAGAAATTCACTTTGCAAAGCTGCAAGTAAAACTTACTGGGGCACGGGGAAATGCCAGGTATGTTAGGAATGCAGACTTCGGCTCCGGTTCCTGGTACCGGGTCTGTTCTGCTTTGGAGGTCTGGTCCACCTTCCCCCGGCTGATAACAGCACTCGTGGGTCTGCCCTGCCGGGTTCGTTGTACTATTCAGACACTGGGTTTTGTCTGTGAAGTGCGCTATGCAGATCGGACGCACAATCAGTGCTGGCTACCGGTTTGCCGTGTGACGTGTTTTCTCAGCATGGTGCCTCGAAGGGTTTGCTAGGAAGAAATAGCTGAAAAGTCAGGTGCTTCTCTTGTGCTGGCAATCCAGAAAGAAGAGGGAGTATAGCATCTCCCGGTTCTGCTCCCCCACCCACCTCCACTGCCCAAAGAGAAATGGAGGAAGAAGCAAAGCAAAGTGAAAATGATAGTGTGACTTGAATTTTAAAGTGACATGAGCCCCTTGTGACTGTATCATCAGAGTGGTGGAATATCCATCCTTAGAAGAATTAGGAGTAGGGCAGAGAAACTCTCGGCTGGGATGCTTTGGGCAGGGGTGGTCTTCCTTGAGTGAGGTTTGGAGGAGGTGACCACCCGAGGTCCCTGCCAGACCTATATTTCTATGATTCCCGCCCCCGTTCAGTCCAGGGAAATCCCCCCAGTGATCTTCCACATTGAGCCCATAGCTGCTGGTAGCGCATCTTTGTAGAAACCACTCCCCGCCCCCAGCCAAGATGAAAATAGCACTGTAGCCTTCCCGCATCTCAGTTCTGAATGGCCTTTCTTGTGTTTTAAAACTCTCCAGGAATTTTCTTCTGCCTTCACCTGCATCTGGGATCCATCCTGCTAAACCCTGCATGTGCATCGTTCCTCCATGGCTTCAGTGGCACCTACCCATGCGAAGGGCTTCGGTAATCACATGAGCACAGGAAGGGATATATAGAGTTCGTGTCCCGCATCCTGATCCTGACATTGGCCAAGACTAGATGCTTTCCCGGAAGATTTAAGCAGCCTTGTACTTGTGAATGTCCCCATAGGTAACGTGTATGTGTGCACACTCATAACCGCTCTCATTACCCCGCGGCACGTCCAAGCCCACTAGACTCTCACGAAGGACTTGCCTCCTGTGTCTCATGGCAAGTTCTGCAGGTGCCCTGTGCACCTGTTTTAAAGCTGGTTCAGTATGTGTGCATACGTCTCTATGTTTTTTTCCCTCTAGTTGCCCACTCTGAGGCCTCTATTCACCTGGCACAAGCCTTTTCTCTTTCTCCTTTACAGGATCTAGTTACTTTTGGTGCAAGGATTTTCTGCTCTGCCTCCCTGGCATTGTGGAATGAGCCTGCTGTAGCCACTCCCCGCCTCATTGCAATTCTCCACTGAAAGCATCTCATTCATCCTTAGTTTTCCTAGCCAGTACCTAAGCTAGAAATGTGTTAGCTAGGACAGCTAATACCTGTCTCTTCCGGGCTGCTTGTCCACAGGGCTCGGTACAGAACTTTAAAACTACGCCACAAGAACGTCACGTTTGCTAAGTCAGAAGTTAGCAAAGGCCTGCCTCCTGCCTCCTTTGTGTACATGCCATTGAATCATAAAATCATAGAAAATGAGGGTTGGAAGAGACCTCAGGAGGTCACATCTAGTCCAACCCCCTGCTCGAAGCAGGACCAGCCCCAACTTGATCATCCCAGACAAGGCTTTCTCAAACCGTGCCTTAAAACCTCCAGGGATGGAGAGTCCGCAACTTCTCCATGTAACCCGTTCCCATGCTTCATCACCCTCCTACTGAGTAAGTTTTTCCTAATATCCAACCTAAACTTCCCTTGCTGCAACTTGAGCTCATTGTTCCTCGATCATCTGCCACCACTGAGAACAGCCCAGCTCCAGCCTCTTGGCAACCACCTTTCACATAGTTAATGGCTATGCATAACGGATGATGTATACGTGTATTGTGTTGCAATATTTAATTGCATAGTCACGAACATTTTTCTTCCCTTCCCCAATATTGTTTCTTTCTCGTTCCTGGCTTCTCGTCCCTGCTCCATTCCACTTCCTAACTGAGTCCCAAACTCCCGGCCCCTTCCTCCTTGCCCGGCCAGTCCCGTTCTTCCCTCCCCGATCTGTGTCCGATCCGATGTGGTCTCTCTGAAACCCACTTTTCTCCCCTGATCCCTGTTTCTTTTTCACTAGTTCAGCATCTCCCTTCCTGGGCTCCTCTTGTGACCTTCGCATCCTCACCCTCTCCTGGTTCCTCGTTCCTCTTTGCCTCCGCCTCTTTGCCCATTTCTTCCCCAGCACCTTTGTCGGATCCATCTCCCCTCAACCCACACTAAGTCCAAGCCCCTTTTCCTTGCCCTCCTTCCCTCTTTCCTCATCTCCTGGAAGTTTTCTGCCAAAAAGACCTTGCCCCAGTCTCACCCTGGCCCAGAGCAGCCATTATAAGGAAAGCCTGGCTTTGCCTTTAGGCTGGGGCATGATTTCACTGTGGGGAGGATGCAGCTGAGGGGTGGGAAGAGGAGATGAAATCTTCAGACACCATGAGTGCTGAACTCTAATGAGTCTCTACTGAGCATATGCAAATTGGGAACCTGCTCCCAAATGTGGCTGAAGTCAGGTAGATTTTGATGGAGAAGGCAAAAGGCAACTCCCTGATAAGCCCTGCCGAATTTTCAACCCCTCTTCCCAAGCACAGAGGCACCAGAACTGCTCGCAAGCAAGTTTTATTGTTTGAAAACAGCAAAACCTATTCCCTGTTAGGGCCCCTAAGCACCTGGACCCTCTAGCCCTACCCTTTCAAAATTAGCCTGAGACAGACACCTGAGACAGGAGCTTTTGGCCTAAGCAGATGCAGCGTGACCAAGGGCAGGGAACTGGACACAGGCTTGCAACGGGGAGCATCAGAAACCTCAGTAATCATCTGTCAGCTCTGCCTTAATAAAGCTGTATTAAACCTGCAGTGTTTGCACACAAACAAAACTCTTTGCCTGGCATCCTTGGCACCTTTCTCGGTCGTGCAGAGGGCACAGTGACCGCAAGATATCCCAGAGGAATGGGTGGGCTTCCTGATGTCAGTGCTGCGTAAAACCAGGCTAGGGCTGGACCTTGCCGGAGGCTGGCAGGGAGGTAGTGCCATGTCCGCAGGGTACTCGGCCATTGCCAGTTCCCTCTGCACCGTCCTGACAGGGGAGGATAGCTGCCCAGGGCAGAGGCCAGCAGTTTTATCTTTGGCAGCTGGCTATCTATAGCCCATTTTAATAAATCAATAGGATTCATGGCGTGCCTCCCCCAGACTGTTTAACCCCCATCAGGCTGGAGGAGGATGAGGATGAAGGAGATGGGCTTGTAAAACCCTGGCTGCAGGGAGCTGCGGCGGAGTTATCTCCTCCTGGACAATTTCTGTGCAACAGAGATATTCTTAGCTTCAAATTCATGTTTAGAGGGAGAAGCACAACTGGGATCCCTCTCAGAGCAGATAAACAAGGCCTAAGCTGTGATGAATCTGCATCTTGCCAGGGAATATAGGTTCTTATACTATTCTCATCTCTGTTGTAGCCAAGCCTCTTCCAGCCTTGCATTATGCAACATGACTAATAGCCATTGTGTACGGCTCACTCCTTTCCACCCTCCTTGTAGGTGGAGAATTGCGTCTGCGATGGAGGGTTTGGTTTGGTTTGGTTTTCCGGGGGGATTTTGTAATGTTCCCACTGCAGTGGGTTGGTAGAAGGGACAAGCATCCCTTTCCTGGAAAAGCTGTCTCCGTGACAGTTGAGTTGGACCCAGTACCATAACTAAGGGTGGGTGACCAGGGCACCAGCCAGACGTTGAGGGGCCGTAATGGCCTTCCAGATACTGCTACTGCTCCCGCTGCTCTGGCTGCTGCCACTGCCCAAGGGTCACAAGCTATTTGTTATACCTCTGGTGTGACCTGCTGGGCAGAAACTTTGGTTGCACCTGAGCGAGCTTGTCAACCACAGCCTGCATCCCAGTGGTTTAGGTACCCTGGGTCCAAGTCAATGGATGCCTTGAAGGTATGGGCAGATACCTTGACCCGGCCTGTGGCAATTTCTCAATTTCCTGCAACCTAATGGACTACAAAAGCCTCCAGCAAGTCATGTTGCTGAGCCAGTCCGGGTGCTATGCTCATGTGGTTTCTAATCATGGGCGAGTTATTAGTAGATACATGGCACAAAAGAAATGCTTCAGGTATCTCACTCCCTAGTAGCAAAGCAGCCTGCCCCTCCAGTGAAGTCCCAGGCTTAGCAATGCTTAGAGACCTTACAGAGCCCTGTAACTTTGCGTAGGATGATTTTTTTTCGGTTTGAGGATGAGGGGGTTCACTGGAATAGGCACACAAAGTACAGCCTCAGAGTGTAGCCACCCATTGACCATGTTTCATGCCCAACTTGTTGGTAAGAACATGGGAAGGCTTTAATGCATCTAAAACCAAACTGTGTATTTAAGGATGCTGCGTAGAGTAATGCTGCATAAAGAGAGAGCTAACTCTAGACTCCGGCAAACAGACTGACTTACCGACTTGAACCTCCACTAACCCCTTTGCTTCTGCCATCCTTGGTCCAACCACCAAGCTTGCTACAGATTCTGCTGCAAGCTGCAAATACTCAGCACCAGTCTGGATCAGGTCCCAGGACTGACCAATTCATGGTCTACTTCCAAAGCTCACGTCACGTGGAAATGGAGCAGTGAGTGAATGAGCCACAGGTCAGTGCAGACCATCGGGAGTGTCCCAGGGTCATAGAAAATGAGGGTCGGAAGGGACCTCAGGAGGTCACATCTAGTCCAACCCCCTGCTCAAAGCAAGACCAGCCCCAACTACATCATCCCGGCCAAGGTTTTGTCAAGCTGGGTCTAAAAAACCTCAAAGGATAGAGATCGCACCACCTCTCTGGGTAGCCTATTGCTTTAGTGCTTTACTACCCTCATTGTGAGAAAGTTTTTCCTAATATCCAACCTAAGCCTCCCTTGCTGCAGCTTGAGCCCATTGCTCCTTGTTCTGTCATCCGCCACCACTGAGGACATCCAGCTCCATCCTCTTTGCAACCCCCCTGCAGGTGCTGCTATTAAATCCCCTCTCAGTCTCCTCTTCTCTAGACTAAATAACCCCAGCTTCCTCTATCTTTCCTCACAAGTCATGTCCCCCAGCCCCCAAACCATTTTTGTTGCCCTCCGCTGGACTCTTTCCAATTTGTCCACATCCTTTTGGTAGTGGGGGGCCCAAAACTGGACACAGGACTCCAGATGTAGCCTCCCCAGTGCTGAATAGAGGGGAAGGATCACTTCCCTTGATCTGCTGGCATCACTTCTACCAATGCAGCCCTGGATGCCGTGAGCCTTCTTGGCAACAAGGGCACACCGCTGGCTCATATTCAGCTTATTGCCCCCTGTGACCCCCAGGTCCTTTCTGCAAAACTGCTGCTTAACCAGTTAGCCCCCAGACTGCACCAGTGTGTGGGATTCTTCTGCCCTTTGTGCAGGGGCTTTGCATTTGTCCTTAATGAACTCATGCGGGGGACTGTATTTGCCATCTGCTTTGTTTGCTGGTTTTGGGCAGAGGGGGTGTGGGGTGTTGAGACCTTTGCTTCCATTTGCTTCACGTTTTCAAGCTTTTCCTAGAATCGGAGTCACAGAACCACAGAGAAGCAGGGCTGGAAGGGACGTCCACGGGTCATCTAGTCCAACCCCTGCCCAAGGCAGCAGCATCTCTATCCAAGCCATCCATAACCTAATGTCATACTAAAACTACCATCCACTCTGACACAACACAAAACATAAAGCCCTAACCTGCCACAGGGAAAGCAGGGGGGCCACGGCAGCCAGCATCCTGCTTCTGTAAAAGGTTGTTCAGATACACTCGAGGTCCCAGATAGAGGGTAAGCCTCCCACTACAGAAGGAGGCAAAACCCGCACAGTCCACACCAATCTGACCACAGGGTAAAATTCCTTCCTGACCCCAAATGTAGCAATCGGTCTAACCCTGAGCAAGGGGCAATCCACACTAATCAAGAACCTCAAGCTTTAAGTACCAGCAGAAGCACTGGGACATCCCAGTCAAAAGCCCCAGACTTTGCCAACACCCAATGCCTCTGAGGCCTTGCTCAAAACAGCCCACAATAGGCTGTGAGAAGAAAGAACAGGTGCAGTTTGGTGACGTGTTTCATAGGGGCCTGCACATTTAACAGCCAGCAGCAGAGAGCTGCTTCACACATGGAGTGTGTGTCTATGAGCATGTCATTTTGATTCAAATTATAATTATACTAGGAAAAGCTCTGGCGCGCACATTGTTATATCGATGCAAATAGCTATATCCTGAATTCAGATAGCTACACCAATCATCCTTGCCACTTTTACAGGCAATGTATTCCCCTCCCTGTACAGGTATAAGAAACCCTGGCATCATCATTTGCTTACTGCTTTAACTGCATATGCTACAGGGAAACCATACTGCTGTTAAGTCTACTAGAATAGCGACAGTGATAAGGCTCTTGATCAGCAGACAAGGCTATGTTGTCTGCCTGGCTGGTTGTATATGTTGATGATACATGGGTACCATGTAGATACCATTTATCTACATGGTAAGTAGATACATAGATAGATTTAAGGTCCATCCAAGCCTAGCAGCCTGTCAGGCCACTGTGGTTAAGGCGCCAGTTTCTGTAGGCAACAGCGCACATGGAAGCTGTGTCCAGCCTCCCATCCAGCCTCCTTGAAGTCCCCAGCCTGAATGTCCAGGCACCATTTACAGCTATAAATGGTGCAGTTGCACTGGTGCAGTTGCACTCCCCCTTTGACTCCTGCTCCACCCCAGTTTAAAACCAACTGCCCAGCAGTAGCAGCAGCATTTCTACTCAGGCAGCACTAAGGGGGACAACCGATTTATGGCTTATTAAAATCCTCCTGATTCTTTCTAAACTCTTCATTCCACAGGCGTTAACAACTCTCTCTCCTTTTTTATGGTCTTGATGTCCCACTGATCAAGCTAGCCTTTGTTCTGCAATTCTGCTGTCTGTGAGTTGAATATAGCTCCTATTTCACAGCCTGTTTTTAACTTATTCCAATAAAGTTATATTTGTTTTTGCATCAGTCTTAACCTGCATAATACTTCCCTAAGCCTCTTGCATATTAGTATAGCTTCTAGTTTCTTTTTACCTAGAAACAAATGTGTTGTCACCTGTGGTGATGCACCTCCCCATCTGCACCCCCTCGTTTCAAAAGCCTGCGTCCACCCATGGCTGGGAGCAACTGGGGCTGGCTTCCAGCACAAGTATGAAGCAAGGTCACTGGAGCTGTGGTAGGATACTTTAATCCCTTTGCCATCATGCCATAGTTTGTATAACCTATAGGGTAAATCCCTCATTGCCAAGCAGGAGTATCTGAACTGCCTTCTCCACCTGAGCCTCTTTTACACATACTTGCATTTTCTGTTTCGTGCAGCAATGGCAGAGGTGGAAAAGGGATGGTCTTTAACCAGGTATGGAAGGATTTTATTGCTCCATTGGTGTCCAGGGCAGAAGAAGTGATATGGAAGAGTTCTGTGGCTTTAGAAAGTTTGAAAGCCACTAAGTTAATCATAGCACGCACTCCAGGTCTAAAGAAAAACTATAGGACACCATAGAAAAGCCAGGCTGGAAGGGGCCTTCACAGGTCATCGGGTCCAACCCTCTGCCTGAGACAGGACAACCTCTGTCCAAAGCATCCTATACAAATCCTTGTCTAACCAATTCTAGAACTACACAATCCACTCTATCGTGCAGCTACAAGGCATATGGCCCACGGACACCAAAAGCACCAAAAGTCGCAGGTAAAGCAGAGGAACTAGGGCTGTCAGGACAAGGGCCGATAGACATGCTTTGTGCAGTACAATGCATGCAGTGCAAAGAATAAAAACTCTGATAAAACTGTCTCTGGAAAAGCATGTGGCAAACTGAAGAGCACCTTGTTGTCAACGGTCCGAGTTGGGGTAGAGCAGTGGCATTTTTTAATCGCTCCCATGCAACGTGGATTTCCCTGCAGCTTCATCCTTCCTTGACGGGCAGCGGCAGGATGTCAGCATTCGCTGCCGGGAATGTGTTTGGGGCAGAAGTGTTCATTTGAGCAAGATCTCAGGGCCAAATAGCCTTGTTTGTATAACCTTTAAGAAAGCCAAAGGCCCACGGAGATCTAAGCTCAGTTGGCTGATGTGTACATTGCAGCTTCATCTTTAACCCGTGCTCTCAGGGAGCCAGCTGGGAGCTTAGGTTCAAATTAACCTTTCACTCCTTTACAATGGCCATAGCTATCTGCTTACTGGAAAGGATTTTTTTTGTTTTTTTAATTATAGTGATTTCATGCAGCTGTTGTTGGCTTCTTCCTGCACCTCCTATTCATGGAAGATTCGTGAGGGGGTCTCTTCAGGGCAGCTGTTTTCTTTCATTCCTTTCACTTAATTAGAATTGAAGCTTCAAGTCGAAAAGGTGTCAAAAGTCACGGTAGACACCGCATCCAGAAATTGCTGGAATTTAATGCCTACAGGGGAAGCTTGGAGTGATGGGAACATGAAACACAGCTCAGCCATGGTGTTGCAAGGGTGTGTGTGCATGCACGTGTGCGTGCGTGTGCACGTGTGTGCATGGTACAATGTCAAATGGGCACAACTCAATGTCCTGCTGAGTCCTGACGCTGTAGCAGTCTGTGGGAATTGGACTGGCAGGGGCTTGGGCTTTTCAGCGGGGGGCTATGATCCCTGGGACCGACGCAGGCTCGGTACATGGTATGTGACCTAAAAGCCACAGGTGCCCACAAACTTACCTGGGGCCCAATCTGATACCTTCAAGAGAAACTGAGCTGGAGACCACAGCATTTCTGTGGGTTTGATGTGGACCACAAATTCATTCTTTTTGGTAAATTTGCAGCCTTGGTGAAGAAACATATTGATTATCCAGCAAACGGTTCAGATTAATGCCTGTATTTATATGGTGCTGCTAAATCCTCCCGGAGGGCAATAACCAAAGACCTGCATCAAATGGCAGAGTGCTCTCTCAGACCACACTCCTCAAGACTGTTTTGCTTTGTCTGTGTAAAGCAAGACGACGGTGAGGAGCGCGGTCTGGCATGCACGCGTCTAATAGCCATGATGTTGGTGGCTAGGGGAGAGTAGGCTGTGAGGGGAGCTCTTCCTTCTCAGAGGTGGCACCTGTCATGATAGAAGCTATAATTTAGAGACGCTCCCTTGCTTAGAGAAGTTGGGATTTAAGAGACAGTCCCTCAGATAGAGCAGTTAGAGAGATAGACAAAGGGTCTGCAGAGGTTGCCTACTGCTCCACAATAAAGTTCATTGCCAATTCACCTCCTTCATGTATGCCTGTGTTTACTGTACCCAGGGGTTACTACAAGACCCAAGAGGGGAGGGAACCTCTACACAGAGGAAGGCCCCTCTGCTGTCAAGGGAAAGGATCCCTAATGGGCCAAGATTCTTCACACTTAAGGCGTTGTTCCTACATCCCAGGTCTGTGCCCTTCCCCTCATCCCCAGAGGGATGCTAATGTGTTGATGCACTGCCAGAGGGGTCACCTGGATGTGGCTGCCCAGGCGAGCACCACAGAAAGCACCATACAGCCCTATGTTCAACGGAGGAGTGATGCTCACCCCCCCCTCGCCACTTTCCATGTAGCCCCAAACCTGTACCCCACCCTTTATGGAGAGTGGCATGGTCCACCAAGAGGGGATGGCCCTATGACTGTATGGCCTCCCTCCTCACCCATCACCACCAAAACAAGCCCCAGCCACCCGCTCCCATTCAGGTGCTCCAAAGAGCAGCAGTAGGTAAAGGAGATGGTACAGGAGTGGACTTGAGCAGCCTGGTGTCAACCTGATGCATGCCCTTCAGCTACCATAAGCCATTGCTCTGTCCTGTTGCCAGTCCCTGGCGTATCAGTGAATGGGGCTTATTTTATTAGCTCTTTCCCTTTCACAACCTGTTCCCTGCTCCTTTCACAAGATCTCTGGTATTCAAGGATCTCTGCAGGATCCAACCCCCAGGATCACACTGCTGTCAGTCCAGGGAATTATATGCTGACTCGTTTTTTTCCCCCTCTGTTTTGCTTTGTTTTTTAATTGAGCTCATGTTTCCAACAAGGAAGCGAACGTCAGAAAGGATGCCCAAATCCAGAACCGTGGCGAGATCAATCAACAACAACTCGACCCTTTTTTAGGGAAAACAGCACTGCGGCAACCTCTGAGGATTAGATGCAAAAAAAAAAGGGGGGGGGAGCACACAGCATTGCCTATTAATTCAAGCTGGCTGTTTTTAAAGCTCATCTGAACCCAACTTGGAATACACAAACAATTGAGGGAAAAACAGAAATTGCTGGCTTGCCTGGCCCCTGCCTTCCTTCCACTGCTTTTGAAGATATTTGATAAGAGATCCTTTCTTGCCTTTGAAGTCCAGGACACGCAGTTTCTAGTGCCAGTTTAGGGCTGTGTTGTCATTTGCAAAGCAATTAAGAGATCCACCCCTGCTTACTTCAAAGAGCAAATTTCAGTCGAGGAGCCACTGCGATGAGTAGGTTCCCCTGAGACAGTGCAGATAATCAAGTGCAGGGTGTAAGGCCAGTGAGAAAGTTGTAGGACAAAGTATTCCCTGTCGAGGGACTTGCTTAGAGAACAGGAGCTCAGGTGAATCCCCAGGACAGAAGTTACACGTAAACCGGTGGAAGCGATCAGAAACTGGTTTAAACATGTAACAGAACAGATATTCAGTGTATACCAACCAGTTTCAAAATGGCCCAATCTGATTTAAGATAAACCTAGTTGGATGTAGGATCAGACTTAACTGATTTAGGCCAACGCAGTTTATGGAACTTCTGTCCCAGATCCCCTTCCTAATTCAAGTTAACTCACAGTCCCCCAGCATCCCAGGATGCTTTGCAGCGGAGCAGGGACTGCCTCACCCCTCTGCTTCTTAAGCTGCTTCCTGCCTGCTTCCATCAGTCCATAGGCACCCTGGGGCATGGGGGGACAGGGGAACAGGCCACCAGGCCCCCTAGCCAGGGTCTATACAGCATGGGGGGAGGGAAAGCCCCTGTAGTGGGGGCTTTTTGACCCCAAGCAGCCCTCCCCCTCCACCTTCCCAGCGGCTGATTGCTTCACTGGCTGCCCCAGGAGGGCTGCATGGGCAGGCACAGGCTGGGAGGATGCCTTCTCCCGCCCTCCTGGGGCAGCAGCTGGAGCAATCAGCAGCTGGGAAGGGGGAGGGAGGGAATTCCCATCAGGTCCCCAGGGCTGCCTGAGCTGGGGGACCAGGTAGAGGGCTCCTAAACCCCCTAAGGGGGAGCCTCCCCCAAAGTGGGTCCAGCACCAGGCAAGGGTGCTCCTTAACCCCCTGTGAGGAGGGCAGCAGGAACACGGGGACACGTGGCTGGGAAATGAGCTCTAGCACCCCGTGCCTACTGGCCTGGGTCAGTGCAGGCCTCCCCCTGCCCTTCCCAATTGAAAACTGAACGTGAGATCAGCTGCTTACCGGTTCAAGCTACACCACTTAGAGGAAGCTGCCTCCATTGAATCAATTCTACCTCGGGCTTTTTGACTGTCTGCATGTAGCTGATAGGGCAACGGGGGAAAGGGAAGAATTCAGCAGCCAGTAACCACACTGCCTGCACAGCACACGTGCAGGGAGCAAATGCCTTCCAGCAAAGTTGAAAGACCTATTTAGCAAAAAAAAAGGGTAAAATCATCCCAATTCCACTGCAGTCACTGACCACAGTCCCAGTGATTTCAGCATAGCCGAGATGCTCCCGCCATAGCAGGCCATGCCCTGAGCCTGCAGGCAGCGTGGAGCAGGGGCTCTGAGAGGTGTTCATTGCAGGAGAGTGTTGGCTCTGAGGCCTAATGATGCCCCCTCCTATATCACTGTTAACTACCCCGATCCAAGAAAGCAAATGGGACAGGTCAGTGATCATGGTCTGCACCTGTGTGCTGTGAATGCATCCCCACGACTGGCTCCACAACGGGAACCTCAGAAACGTGTCCCAAGCTCCTCTCACAGGCACCCTAATGTCTTTAGCATAACCCAGATGGTTTTCCATAGGCTTCTGTATGTGCATGAGACCTCAGAAAGGCGGTGTTCAGTCTCCTAAGCTCTGAAGTCATGTTAGTGAAGCATCAAACTGCAGATTTACTGGGATCTATAAGAGCCCATTACAGGGATCTGGGCATAAGATCAAAAAGGGGCAAGTAGCTAGACATGTTGGCCGAAACATCCTACTACTCAGTGTTAGTGCTGCTAAGAAAGAGTGGCTGGGCTCTGACTCACTGAGGGGGAGGATCCCCTATCTTCCCTGGACGTACAGAAGGCAGAAGGGGTTCTTTGGGAAGAAAAGATGTAGAGCGTGGACCAAGCAGCTCTGAGGGCGGAAATCTAGGAGCAGTTGGACCAAGGAAAAGCCACGGAGATGGGCATTGTTGCCTGCTCGTGGATTTCTTGTCTAACCATCGTTATTTGTATTGCAATAGCTGCTAGAAGCTGACCAGGGTACCATTGCACTAACCAGTGGTTAAGCACACAGCCCCGGCCTCAAAGAGATCCCAGCGCAACTGGACAAGAGAGACAAAGGCTGGGAAGAGAAATCCGGGAGCAGAGATACAGCTGGCCCAGTGTCACACAGCAAGTCACGAGCAGATCCCAGTCTCTGGAGTCCTGGTCCAGTGCCCTGTCCACCAGCCCTCCCTGGCTAACGAGGAAGGGACGAATCTGAGCTTCACACGATAGGTGCGCAGTGTGCACAGAGCACGCGGCTGTGCCGATGGGCGGGCACCGGGGTCCCATATCTCATTAGGCCTCTGCTATGTGAGTATAACTCCCACGTCCTTCTGCTACCATAAGTATTGAGGGCACTGGAAAGTCTCTCCTTCCCCTGCGCAGGTACCCAGCATTTGCCCTGCGCAGTGAGCTAGCAACCCAGCCTGCCACGAAGAGAGGCAGCGCTTGGGTTCCCAGATAAGTCATAAATCTCAGCGCTGGTTCGTGTTTGCTCTGCCGCAGACCGAGGCTTGGAGGGGGAGAGCGGGAGCCCCCAGAGGAGATAATCTATCATCTTCTAAGCACGTTCATGAGGGTAAATTTTCCTCTCTCTCTGTGCTCCAGCCCAGGCCTGGCTGTGGCCATTAGCTGCCTGCAGACCAGCCACAGCAATGCACGTTGCCCTGGAAGGTCGCCGTGCTGCAAAGCAGCCCAGGAAGCATTTCTAGCACCAGCTTTGCTCAGCTGGGCTCTGTCACGTTTGTCGGTGGGAACCATCATCCACCCTAGAAGTGTCGCCAACGAGAGATTGTACCTACCGCACAGCGTAGCAAAGTACCACCAAGTCCAGGAGTCCTGAACTACCAGGGATTCGCATACGATCAAAGCCTTTCGGCTAGTGAATTAGCCACAATGTCGTACCCCTAGGGAACTGGAAGCGAGGAACGGCCTGGGCACAGATTAGGGGTCCCACCACCAGCAGTCTGCAGAAGGCCTCTGGGCTTTGTCTGCCCTTAGGGATGATTTATTGTCGTCTTTTGCACTTTGACTAATCAGATATAACTAGTCTGAAAGCAGTGCACCCACACTGCATAGCTATGCTGACTTAAACCATCTGCTTTCTGAATCCTTGAACTGCCATCCTAGGTCAGCCTGTAGGGCCATCTGTGTCCTGTCTCTCACCATCCGCAGACCCACAAAGTCCTGGGACCTTTGCTCGTGAATCCCAACATGCCCTAGATCCAGGCAGAGCTGGGCTTTCCTTGAGGGCATTTGCTGCCGGGGTGGGAAGGCTGAGGGCCCTGGTGCTAACTGGGAGAGTACTCTAGCTGCACTGGAAAGTACTGGGGGCTCATTCAGAGTGAGCAGCCACAGCCATCTGTGCTGGGGATTATTTAGGGTGGGAGTTTTACAAGGCAGTGATTCTCAACCACGGTGTAAACGCCCGCGCGTGATTCACAAGATAACCCGGGAGATTTCAAAGAGGAATCCAGAGGGTCACAAACATGCTGCTTTCTGAGCTCTTTGCAACAGAAGAATTGCTCCTGTGTTTTTCCATAGTCAACCTGCTGTATACCTGTCTTGCTGCGTATACAAATGAGGTGTCTGCCCTACGCCCCTAGTTGTCTGTGTTTATTCCAGACGCGCACATTTGATTTCTTGCTGTGGGGATCGGAGGAACCGGCGAGCAGAGAAGGAATGTGCTGGGAGGCAGATGGAGTAATTACCTGCATGCCAGCGAGCTGAGCAAGCGCTGCTGAACCTCACTTATCAGGGGGACCTGGTACGCGGTGGAACCTTGTTTAAAAGGGAAATCCCAGCTGCGCCAGAGAAGCAGGCCAGCATAAATTGCAAAAGGAAAGGGCTGGCAGGCAGCAAAGCCCTGGCTGGGAGATAGAGGGCAAGTTTTACACTGAGCTCAGGGCAGGGACTGATCTGGAGAGGTGCTGAGCACTTTTAAGGCTTCATTGCTGTGGAAGCTCAGTGCCTTTGCGGGGTTGGAGAGCAGCTGAGAAATTGCACTTGTGCTTTCTGACTATGCATTTGTATGGTGGCAGATGCCAGGAGGCCCTGGTAGAGGTGGAGGACCTCCCTGGCTCTACTGCTTTCTCTCTCTCTCTCTCTCTCTCTCTCTCCCTCATACACACACACACACGTGACCAAAAAAGACAGCTCATGCCCCAAAACTTCATTCACGCTTTTGCCTCCACTCCGTGCTTTCCCTCTTGATTTTTAAAGCAACCACCTTAGCTCTACATCAGTGGTCCTCAGCCTTTTTAGACTCAAGGGCCCTGGCATTAGACTGAAGGCCTCCCCTTGGAAAATGCAGTAACCTTTGGGCTGATCCCCCTTTTACTTTAAAATTGCCCAGTTTTGTCCCAAACTTGCATCACGGATTGGGCTTTTACTATTGCATCGGTACCTGTCACAGGCATCAGGGCCTCTGTGCGTTAGGTGTTGCATACACACATGGCAGTAAAACTGTTCGGTGCCCAAAAACATTCAAGTTCCTCCTTCCTCCGGGTGCATCCTTCGTTGCCTACGTCATTCTGACACATAAGGCTGTCCTGTAACCTTAAACTTAATAGACCCACTCAGAGTGAGTCAGTGGTTAGGACAAAGAGACCCAGGTTGAAAACTTATATCTCAAAATGCAGATTTTCTTCTGGGAACCAGCCCTGTGTGTCCTCTGCTCATTATGATACCCCATCTGATAATACTCTAATACTCTCTATAATACTCAATAAGTGTATTTGTCCTTCGAGTTGGCAGAGATTTCTTTAGCCCACCACAGTCCTTAAATAAGCAACTTTTTAATGCATGAGATGTGAGGAGTGAAGAGCACCAGGCAGATGGATAGCTAGGGGTACAAAGGGCCAAATTCAGCTTCTCAAATCCACTAGTCCTAGCATCACTCCCATGCTCAGCTTTACCGTCATGCCTGATGCTCCCAGTGGCAGGACTGAGAAAGGGTGTGAGTGTGTGTGTGGACACACACACATTGAAGGAACAAAAACGATCAGCCCATGATTACAAGTATACACCACCCAAAAGAGCTGATGGCAGGATTTTGCTTTATAAATTAATTGTTAACATAAGAATATAAAGTCTCACGCTAGCCCAATATCCTGTTTCTGCCAGCAGCAGAAGGAAAAGGGCCTGCAGTAGAAAGGACAGATCTATAGTAATCCATCCCCCGTCAGACCCTGCCTGGCCTCCACCATCAGTGGTCTAGGGATAAGGGAGGATGCATCCCTGACTGCTCTATTTAAAAGCTCCCAATGGACCTGTGCTTCATGGATTTGTCTAATCCCTTTTTGAACCTTGTAATACCTTTCTGAAACTGTCTAATCCCTTCTGGAACGTAAAGGAAATCCAAGATTGTCAAGAGTTCACAAAGTGGTGATAAGTTGATAATGAAAGAAGGTGGCTCAAGTTGTATGCAGCTAGCTGGAGGGATAGCATAACTAAGGCCGTTGCATCCCTATTCAGCAAAGCTTATATACGTGGGCGCAGACCCTATTAACTTCAGCAGAGCTTCTGCCTGTGGCTGATTGCTCAGCTGTATCAGGGCCCCACTACTGACAAAATCCTCCGCTGCCCCCATCCTGTGCTGATGTGGGGTTGCAGATACCACATGCCTTGCTTTGAACCAGAATGGTTCAGATTGCCGGCAGCCAGCCCTGCCTTTGCACAAGACCCACCTGGTCTCTGACTTGGGCATCGCTGACTCTGTGTGCTTCAAAATATAGCAGCTGCTCCTCCAAATTGGAAGAGTCGGGGACTTTTTAAAATCTTCTTAGTTTCTAAGCCAAATGAATGCAGGAGCTGGGGCTTTAAGACAAGCATCAGCTATTACTGGAGAGATTCCCACCGTGTCATCTGGCTGTAGATTTGGCTGGAGGCTTTTTCAGGCCTAGACAGACAAACCCCTTGAATGGGATGGGGTAAGGGTGCATGAAGTCTAATCCGTCATGTGCTGCCTTTCAGCTCCGGATGACTTTCACAGTGTCTGTTTAAGCAGGAAAATGGGCAGATGAGTATCCAACCCTACCTCCCCACGCCCCCCTGTCCGTAGGTCTGAGCCAAAGTAAATATTCAGAGGTTTATGGAACCGGTTTTTGAGTTTAGTGCTGCCTCTTTTTCTTGTCAAGTCCCCTTCACGCACTCAAAAAAGGGGCAGCAGTGGTTGCTACATCCATGGGACGATAAAGACCCATACTCCCCTCTCTTTTAGACGCAGTTGAGGAGTTTAATTGCTCCCTGCCCGCATGTGCACACGCATAGTCAGCAATGTTCAAACATGGACCTTTCAGCGCCATTGCACAGGTACACACCACTTGTGCTAAAGGTTGATGGAAAAGGTTGGCCGCTCTCCTTTAGCAGGGCAGCCCATTTGAAGAGGAGCATTAGAGCTGTGAACATCTTTTTTGGCAAGTATCCCCCAAATGTTTGCAAATTCATGTTTAAAAAAAAACCAAACCGAGAGAGTGGGAGAGAATTCTTTTAATGTCAAAATGATTCATTTTGCCATTTTGTGTAATTAAAAATATTTTGACCTTTTTTCATTTCCAAGTTTCGTTTTTTGGTTTGGGAATTCATTTTCTAAAGGAAAAAAGAATCTATATTTGGGGTCAATCCCCCAGAAATGTGCTCTGTTCTGGTGGAGAGGTTGCACAGGGATTTGAAACGGGTTTAGAATTAAAATGGTCAAAACCAAAAACCTGTGTATTTTCTCACATATAGGGCATACCTTCTTTTTAAAGGTATTTACAGCTGCTGGAAATTGGAGTGTGCACTACAAGTGAGGAAATACTGCTGCTTAGCTTTCTGCCAGGTGAAAGCTAATCCCTGGGGAGCAGACCCATGAGCAGGCTGCTGCTACTCGATTACTTATAAGATCTTCATTCCACCTTTCAAAACCACAGTGTGTGCATGTTATATGTGAGAAGATATGGCCAACACTGGGGGTGCTTGTACCTGTGACGATGACAAGATGTCCACGTGACGAAAATCCCCCTTTGTGTGGCTTAATGGCGTCACACTTGGCATGTACGTGAGTTCGGAGCTTTCTAAATGAGCTTGTATTGCTGCAAATGAAACTACATCCTGATGTAATTTAGTTTGCAACTTTGAAAGTTTCAGCCATTAGTCAGCTTGCCTCCACCCCCATCCATGGGAGAGTTGGGCAGGCTCTGCCGAAAAAAGGATCAGGCCCCTGCTGCTTCTGCTTTAAGGGGGCCCGATCCTTCCTGTTGCAGAGCCTCCCCGCCTGCCCTGGGGGCCTGCCCGCCAGAGCAGTGGTCCTTCCCTCCATGATGGTGGTGCCCCTGGGGCCAGCTTGGAGGCCTGCTAGCTGGGCTGGTGTTGTCCAAGCTCACAGGTATCCAATCCAACTTTCCTGGAGCCCACCCGGGCTTCCAGCTCCTCACCCACTTCTCCCACCCCCAGCTCACCCTCCTCCCTTACCTATAGCTAATCTCTCTGTGATAGATCAGGGGAGTGAGCTGGCAGGCCAGCAGGAAAAAGTACCCCCACCCCCATTCACCTAAGATATTATCAGCATTATCACACGCCTGCTGCACATTAGCCTGATAACACTGCGCAGTAGTGTAGCGGCTATTAACCGTGCTAATAGCCTACTGGGCAGTGTTATTAGGCTAATGCCATGCACTGGTACTACTGCACAGTAACTCTAGTTCCTGTACATTCAGTTAGTACCTCTTATTAGAGGGACTAAACTAAATGCGCAGTAACAGGCACATTAATGAACATGTAGCTATGCCCACCGAGTGCAGACTTTGGGCAGAAAGGGGCTGTGTAGATGCAGATGTGCACAGTGTAGCTCACTGGTTAAGGGCGACTGTGATAGAGGAATGAACTATGTATGCTCCTGAAAGGCCCTTGCGCTGGGTTTTCCCTGGTGGCTGGCGCACAGGCTGCTCCAGTGCACAGACCCACGGCTGCAGTGTTCAGCAAAAGTGCTTGGCACTCACCCCTGTTGGCCCATTCATAGGACAGGCTCTGGCTTTCAGAGTTGCCTGCAGGCACTGGCACAAAGCTGGCAGTTTTGTGCCAGGGTTGTGTGGCAGCTCTATTAGTCAGCAAATAAGATGTAAAGCCCCATCAACAAATGCCTGGTCCCCCTCACAGCCACAGTGAATGCTCCTGGCCATCAATCAGGAGGCGAGCGAGCCACTCTGTGCAGCTGGCAGCAGGGTCCCTGCACCCTTGTGGGGTTCTGGGATGGACGATGTGCTTCACTTCACCCTGGCTTGATTATTAATGCTTCGCTCCATACGCACTCTCTGTACCAACATGCACCACCGCCGTGCTCTTCTGCAGGCTGGCTCTTGTGACAGACAGCCCCTCTGTGGGGCTAAGTGCATCGCAGCCCAGGAAAGGGGGATACAACCACATGGACCCAGCATGCCCGGCTCTCCCTTGGCCATGAATTCCCCCCAGCGACCTGAAAAATGAACTCACAGAGCCCAGCTACATTCCCCTTGCCAAGCTGCCCTACTGAGACATCTGTCCAGACACCCACCCACTTCCTGCCCTCCTTCACCTGCAAACTCGCATTGTGATGGAGAAAGAGGCAAAAAGCTCATCGAAATCTCACGCCCTGTGTGAAACCCCTGCTGCCTTGCCTCACCACATCCCATCTGTCCTCACACATGCCGGGTAAGCATCATGCACTGATCAGCTGCCCGGCTCCCCTACATGGGGCTCTGCAGGATACAGGGCAGGCCATGGCCCCCACCACCAGAAATGACCACAGACTTGTGAATCTCCCTGTGGTCATCACCAGGGATCCTGTTTTTCTCTGTTTTAAAAAAATCCTCAATATTTGGTAAAAAAAATGTAAACCCTAATCTACATTTTTTCATGGTGAAAATGAAACCTCTCTCTCTCTATATATATATATGTGTGTGTGTGTGTGTGTGCGCGCGCGCACACACATATATATGTATATATAGATATACATATAGATATAATGAAACACCACTATATATGTATGCATGTATAAATAGATAGATATAATAAACATGTTTTGTTGCTCTTTTATACACAGTCGACATACATCCATATAGCTTGAGGCCTGTAGGCAAGACTCCTGAATTGATTGCTCTGAACACCCTGTTTTATCCATAATGCATTTTTTTTTACAGACTATTCTTATCAGCTTTTTATCAGATCTAAACTCCTTTTTTTCCATTAGTCTACATTTCTGCCATATGAAACATGAAGACGTCGGCCCTTTTTTTGTGTACCTCTGACTGTGAATGTTTTCTATCCAAATCGATCGTCTACACTTGGATGTGGATCAAGAGAGTTTTCCCTGATGGGAATCTGATCTTCTTTGATTTTTTTTTTTCAAAATCCTTTATAACCCAGCACAAGCTTGAACTCAATCACAGTGGTCATCCCACTTCATTTCTGCTTTTGCTATTTGATGCTAGAGATGGAGCCTTTTCAATTTATTCAAAAAGAAAACTCAAATGATTAACTTTCAAAACCTTCAAACCCGAGACCACTTTCCAAGCAGCTGGTATACATTAATTTCTACTAAACCCAAGATGCTGGTTAGTGAAGCATTTCATTATATTCACCAGTCCTTTCACTTCACTGCATTTCTTGAGAGGATGTAAGTCTGTAATGACATTCTTCGCTAAATGAAATTTTGGTTTTAACAGAACTTAATCTGTAGAAGTTACTTGGAAAGATATTTCTCTATAGCATCAGAAATGTATCTTACCCGGCAATGTATGATGGTCTCGAAGATTACCTGATTAAGCACAGAGCTAGCTTGGTGGGAGTAGTGGCAGATGTATTTCACTATCGTGCCATCCTGATATTATCCCCCAGCATTTTGCTACAGCCTTGGAAGCACTGTCTGCCTAATTCATGAGAAAGTAATCCAAGTTTCTGAGAGCTAATGGATATTAAAGATTCTTTGGCACCTTTTCTGTGAGTAAGAATGTCTGCCCTAATATTTTATCATACTTATATCTGAACATAAATACTCAGCTGCTTTTCTCCCCTCTCTGCTTTTCTGTAGCTAATTTCTCTGATGGCGTTATACTGAGACTGTAAGCTCTTTGGACTAACAGCTGTCTGGTATGTGTTCATAGAGCCCAATGGCCCTGATACTTTTAGGTACTTTGTTGGTCAGATTATAGTAATATTTCTTGGCCAAATTCCAATGTGGGGAAGTCTTGTCTTTCTACCACCATTCCCCACCCCACGCTTGTGCTCTTAATATACTCTACACTGGATGTGGCTACATTTTCATGGCAATTAGAATTGAATAAACCATTTGCAACAGGTAAGGTATTCAGTGAATGTCACCTCTGTTTCTGTCCGCAAAGCGTTCAGTTGGCTATGATATGTCCTGAATGGATGCATTGACGCCTGGGGCCTCCAGTCTGCCTCAATGCAAATAATGAACCACTCTTCATGGAGATAATTTTATTACGATACAAATAATAAATAAAAATCAATTGCTCACTTAAATAGCTTCGATGACTTATTCCTGATCCTGTCACTTCTTCTTTTTTGGACCAGCTGCTTGTAAGAATTCAGTATTTATATTTTGATTGGATTGGGCTTGAGTAAAAACTTTACTGTTACAACGGTGCAGCAGTGGACTAGACTCCTAGGGAAATCACAGAGAAATGTGATTTTTTCTCCTGGAGTGGACTACTCTATTATTGGAGGTGTTCAAGAAGAGGTTGGACAGCCCATGGTTGGGGATGATCTTTTCTAGGCATATCAATACCTGTCCCCATGACCTGTTCATCATGGGGATTTTCCATGCCTCTGAGCTTTTGCATGAATGGACCTAAGTTTCCACTAACATGTATTTCAGCAAGCGAGATGCCTAAGAAAGCAAACACAAAAGGGTACCAACATGGCAGAGTAAATGAGATTTTAAAGACCCACCAGGAAATGTTTTGTAGCCGTTGCTTAGTGCAACTGTCCTGCTTTGCTGTCTGCCAGGCTGTTGAAAGCATTTTGGGAGCCATTACTAAGACATTGTTACAGATTAAATTATTCTTCACGTAGCAGAAGCCCTGAAAAATAACCCTATCTTCACTAAAATCACCTACATCATGGCAGCCACCCAGTAATTTAGCAAGGCTCTGATGTACATGCATGTCAGCGGGCGCATCTACACGTGTTGATATAAGGCTCTTTAGCACATTTTAAGGCACGTTAAGGGCACATGTCAACACATGCGCACACTTAGTGCATCTTAAAAAATGGTGATTTTAGGCTATTCATGCCTAAATTTGATACCTGCCAAAGCAGGTGTCAAATTTAGGTGCAAATAGCTAAAGTGTATTAATGCATATGTAGACATGCTAAGGTGTATTAGTTCTGTGTATGGACTGCTGTGGGACTAACTTTAGTTCCACGTCAGTCCACGCACACATCATTAATGCACTTTAATGTGTGCACGAGTAGACACGAGCCTAAATCACTTTAATGTGCATTAAGCAAATATGCATTAAACTTAGGCATGCTAAAGGCCCAGTAAATTTTAATTTCAGCCAACAAGGAAAATTAGAAATGACGTGAGTCACCCAGGAGAAGGCAGGTGAGAAAGGAACAGATGAGGGGATCTGATCCCTTGGAGCTTCGCTCTTGCTCTTTGTCCAAGTTGTTTTACATGCTCATAACATCCCTTGAGGATCTGGCTTCCTTAGTTTGCAGGCTCCAGGACTCTTTCTATGGATAAGATTTTCCAAAGCAAGTGCACAAAATTATCCTGAAATCACTATCCTGGGATCTAAATAAACTGCTCAATTGCTTTAAAACAATGCTGAGCATTCAGCAGCTCCCATTTGTCTTCTATAGGAGCTGACAAGTGCTGGAGACGCCCTTGTGGTACTTGGCATGCCACACATCTCCATCTCTGTGCAGCTGTTGCAAGACACCTTTTCTGCTCTGCCACCACACTGCAAGACCAATGGGGTAGAAAAGCAGTGTTATGCTCTTACACACGGAGGAACAAAGTCATATGGCTTGCCCAAGGTCCCAAAGGGACGGAAGGGTGTGATAGGTTTTGGAAGTGATCTCAGATCCTCTGATGAGTGCCAGTCCTGCTCTCTAACTGCAGACTGCCTTCCTCTTGCCAGCCATAGGTGAGGCAGCAGCTTCTCTTGATCTGTTGTGTCTAAGGTGGCTGGACAATGGACAGTCTCATATTATCAGCATGGACACCAAAAGTTTGTTATTGAGTGATAGTATCAGACAGTGCCTCATAGATTTGGAACTTGAGATCCGATGCCATACGAAAAAGAGAAAGAGTGTGGACACCTAGAGTGAATGTGATACTGTTGTACCTCTTAGGGTGTGTGTACATGTGCATTTACACTGGCTTAAATTTACTGCACAGTAAGCAGGAATAGACCACCATCTACATGTGCAGGTGTTAAAGCGCATTAAAGCTATAGGTGGTCTGACTTGGGACTAAAGTTAGTTCCAAGTCAGTTCACGTACACAATGTTACTGCGTAGTAAGGAGTCTACATGTGTGTTACTGCGCAGGAACTCATCACACATAAATTTGGTACCTGAATGATGCAGGTATCAAATTTACACTCAAGTCAGCATAAGTTGCCCTATTTACTGCACAGTACAGGCATGCACATGTAGAAGTGTGCCCATAGTGTGCAGTAATTTCAGTTACTGTTCAGTAAATTTGCACGTGTAGAAGTGCCCTTTAGGCAACATGCCCTTAGACCTAAGTGCAATCCTATTTCACCATACTCACATCTCTGAAAACCAGTTAATGCAGAAGGTGGGTGAATCTCCCTTCTCCCTCTTGCTCTTTGTGACCTATTCAAAAAGCTGAGTAGAAGGTGTGTTAAAAAATAAGCCCATCAACATTTCTTCAGGGTCTTCGGCTTGGTGGAACACGGATGGTATGTAGGTGCGTAAGTCCGCATAGGCACCTAATAGATTAAACAAAGTCTGGCCCCCAATCTTTACCCATGACCAGAATGAAATCATCTCACCACATCACCAGTGTCAAGCCAGTCCCATATGTAGTTCTGTAGCCCAGCGTCATCTAGACCTGAAGCAACTAAGTATTGCAAATTACCTTCATAGAGTCATACAAAAATATGGCAGGATGGGCTTTTAAGAAGTCATCTAGTCCAGGCCCTTGCTCCAGGCACGATCATCCCTTTCTAAAGCATCCCAGATAAACGTGTGTCTAACTTCCAAGAATGAGACTCCACTCTATAGCTATTCTGTCCTGGTGCTTAACAGAGTTAGGAAGTTCTTCCTAATGTCCAGCCTAAATTTCCCTGGTTATAATTCAGCAGAGGATGATCGAGCTCCATCTCTGTGATCCATGCCAGAAATGAAAGACTGTTCCAGTACCAAGAGTCAATACTGACAGAGGACACATTACACTTTCATTATACCTTCATTCCCCTGGAGGACATATGGACCTTCTGCACCAGCACTCTCTAGTTCTGTCTTCCAAAAGCTTTCCTCCACCAAATAAAACCCAGGTCTAAAGAACTAGTTGCTTCATTGGCTACTGTATTTTCTCACATACAACACACAACTTTTCCCCCAGAAAACAGCTGCTGGAAATTGGAGTGCACCTTAAAGAGAGACATAGGGTAAGAGCAGGTTCTGTCATTTACCAGGTGAAACCAGAAGTTAAGCCAACAGGCTCCATGTGGAGCAGAACAAGCAGGCTCAGCTCCCGCCTGCTCGGTTACTTACTACAAGGAAAGAGCTTTTCCCCTTTGCTCTGCCTTTCACAAACAAGATGCCTATTAAATTCTGTGGCACGTTGCGTGTGAGCAAATACGGTAATTCACAGGGCACTCCCTCCCCTCATCTTGGCAATTATCTCTCCTCTTGTGCCTTCCTACCACGTAGGCAGCTCCAGCACCAGAGGCTTTTGCACTCGGTGGTGTTTTCTTTTGCTGTGGCTTGTCCAGCAGTAGCAAAGTGTGGCCAACAGGAATGGAAACTAAATATAACTGGCTGCAGTGGGTGGATTTCATTATCAAGAACAGAAAAGGAAACACCTGGAGCAGGGGGAATTGAACGCAGCCAGCACTGGTGGGCTGACAACACACCAGCCCCAGAGGCATCTGCGTTCCCATCACATGCTCATAACAAACGTCAGCAGCGCTGTGTTTTTCCCTCCACCAGCACATCCCTTTGCAAGCACGGCCCAGCCTGAACAGCAGTGCTGGCAGGATCGGGCGATAGCCTTTGGGCTAGCACTTTGCCCTTACCGTGTGTCTCACCTAACTCACAGACGTGCAAGGCCTGGATCACAAAGCTCGTTGTACAGAGAAGGGACTTGCCCCCAGAGAGTCCTGCAGCAGCCCTACATCTCCCAGCTCCCCAGCACCACATTCAGCCCCCAGCTTCCTAAGTGACGGCTACATGCAAAATTTGCTGCACGGGAAATGTACTGTGCTGTAAATGTACCACGCCCTCACATCATGTTGGTGTACGTTCTCCCAGGGGCCAACCTGGCTTCACTTCCCAAGAGCTGCCATGATGAAGGCAGAGAGGGAATGACATTATCCAGGTCAGGGTCTCCTATTAGCTAGATCCATCATCCCCAGACACCCCGAATTTCAGCTTTCTGCACCCTTATAAAAGTCCCCTGTGTTGTCTCCCACTTCTCGGGAGTCCTGTCTTACAAATTTTCTTTTCACTCCCTCTCTGTGGAGTGCAGAAGTTTATCCGGGCTCAAAGACGGAGGCAATAATGATTGTTTTTTCCATGCCAAACACTCCACCTGCCTGGGCTTGAATTCCCACCCAGCGTCCGTCCCATCCCCTTCCCCAGTCTTTTCACATTCCCACAGGAAAACATTCACAATGGGGCAGATCAACAGACAAGAGAATAGCACACAAGCCAATAGTCCTCCAGCCAGCAAATGATTGTGTTTTCCTTCTCCCTTCACATGCTAATCACCGCTGGGACACCCAGCAAAAAACCTGAAAGAAAGGCCGGGGGTGTTTTCAATGCCAAGTGGCCCTTGGAGGAACCCAGGAACAAAATGACAAGAGCTGAACTCAACAAAAGGCACTGAGGGTCCCGGGTCCCTAATCCCTAGGCTTCACTTCGTCCTCTCCCTGCAGCAGAACCCAAGCAGGCGGACAATCCCTTTACTAGAGATTGCCGCCGCCGTATTAGCATTCGCCTTTCCAGGCGCTCAGCGCTGGCAAAGGGGGGCAAGCCAGCGGGCGTGTTGGTGAGATGAGAGGGGAACGGCTTCGCGGAGGCGCTTGGAAATTCTTCAGATGCTTCTGCTTTTGTGTCTGGGAGCTGAGCTGAACACAGAGACGTTCGCCACCGGGAGCCCAGCTGACAAAAGCGCCTGCCCCCCAGGAGGGAGCGCGGATGGGGCCTTCCAGCAGCAAGGCCTTTTCACTCCCTTCGGAGGGCGGCTTCAAAAATGGGAAATAATTGCCTTTTCTTTGGAGCAGCCCAGCCCCCCAGGAGCCAGGCTCTCTGGTCCTTTTGAATGCATGAAAAAAGGGGCTAGAGATGGAAAAGATCTGGTGAGCTCCACCAGGCTGTTTCCCTGCAGTCCCCGCAAGCCTGATCTCTGGGCTGTCTTCTGTGGACCGTTTACCCCAGGCCATGCTAGTGTCAAATGTTATGTTCTGGTCCTCAGCACCACCTTACACATCCTCAATTTTCTCCTTGTGAACTACACTAAGTCACCATCCTCTACAGCGAAGAACTCAGGAGTTTCGAGACTGGATCAGGCCCGTGATCCATCTCCTCCAGTATCTCATCCCTAAGAGGGGCCAGTTCAGACACTCTAGGGCAGTGGTTGCTTCACCTGCTCTGTAGTAACTTCCTGAGGTTTAGTTGCCCCTGTGATTAGTAAAACAAAGGCAAATTTGCACTGTTTAGGGGCTAAAGCCCCTGCCACGTTACAGATACTGTGCAGTGACCTAGTAAATCGTGCAATAAATTTAGACTCACCACTCATAAAAAGTAATGATCACACTATTAAAATGTCCACCGGGCTATAAAAAGAGCCAGCCAGTGACAAAGGTAGTGCTTGGAAATAGGTAACAACTTTATGGCTGGCCTCCACCCAGCTCTAACGAAAACAGGTGGCAGGGCCCTAAGTTATCCCAGCTCAGGTCTTGCCACAGGGTGAGGGCAAGTAGAAAGATGGTTACTGCTCGACCTCTGCCAATAGTTAAACAAGGGTTGAAGGGACTTACCATGAAGTAGCTGGGGTGTAGTGAGTCCCTGTGCCCCGTTAACAGGCAAGCCACAAATAGTGACCATGTCTGGGGTCGCACAAAATTACCGCACCCTTCTTTGCATCCAGAAAGCGTGGGGGCTGCAGAAAAGTGCTTGCTATGCCACAGTACCATTAAGTGGTGAGTTTTTTCACCCTCATTTCTAGCAGAGAGGATTCCCATCTACACCCATCCCCAGTCTCCCTGAAAGGATGGAGCCTAGGGATCTCACCACCTCCGCTGCTGACTCATGGCTGACCCGAGCAAATGACAGCACGTTTCCATCCTTGGGTCCAGCTCTAAAACATGGGTTGGAATAGTGACCTCTCCCACCCGTGGGGGGGCCTGGATGAGTTTCCCAAGTGTTTGGGTGGAAAAGCAGACAGTTATCAGCAAGCCCTCTATGTCAGCATTGGACAAGCAAGTGGGAAAAGAGGAGTCCACCTTTGACAGCCTGTGGGATCCAACAGAGGATATGTTTTTGGAGCAATGCATGGGAAAATGGGTAACTTTTTAGCTAAATATAGGGGCAGCGTATAATGTGGAATATATGACTGGCCAACCATGGAGCTTTTGGCTGGTTTGCAAGGGGGAGTGACAGCAGAGAGGCGATGCAGATGGTCAGCTTTGTTTTTCTCTATTTGCTGCCTTGTTCAGCTCCCTTTCTCTCTCTAGCTAATAACACTCCCTGGGCTCTTCACTTCCTCCACCTTGTCCTCCTCCATCCCGCGGCCAGCTGGTCCTAGCTGTTACATGTGTGTTGTACTGGGGGGCTCTTCAGTCGAATGCTCACCAGACAGAGTGATGCGGAGCAGCAGGAAAGGAAAGGAAAGGATTGCAATAGTGGACAGTGGGGTCAGCACCTTCCATGGGCAGAAAAATGCAAGGACCTGAGCATTATCACAAAACAATTAAGAAGTCTGTAAAAGGCTGTCAGAGAACAAGGCCATGTGACACGGAAAAAGTGGAGAGACATTTCTGGTGGAATTTCTAATAAAAAAAAGATGCCAATCAGATAAACGCCAGCTTGTACAGGACAACGATAAGGCCATGTATGACTCCCGGGTACTAGAAAGGGCAGAGATGGGAACGTTGAGAAGAAGTCTGGGAGTCAACCTGAGAGATAAGATAAGAAGTGAGGATATGCCTGGGAGTAGGAAGAGTCATGGAAAAGGTCAGAGAAGCCACACGGAAATGGCCTGGGCCTGCACGAGGTCTGACAGTGAGTCCATTGTGCCAGTCACCTGTGAGTAGGCAGCAGGCCCTGAGGATGACTAAGACTGAGGTGGAAGATGACCTCTAGGGTCTGGGACAGACATTGCGTAAGCGGGTTTGACCCAAATCAGTTAAATCTGATACTACATTCAGCCAGGTTTATCTCAAACCGGTTTCAGACATTGTGAAACTGGCTTATATGTACTGGACGTCTGTTCTGTTCCAGGCTTAAACCAGCTTCTGATCCCTTAAAGCAGCTCGTGTGTCATGTCTGTCCCTAGCGTATGAGCGTATGAGATCTGAACACCTCACCCGAGGATGCAATGGGTCACAAGTGGAGAGCGCTGATCCGAAAAGGTGAGCATACCCAATGGTGGGAGCCACAACCATAAGAGAGAAGAAGCATGTTCACTTCACAGTGTCTTGGTAGTTAGTAAGGAGATCGGCTACAAGAGCAGGGAGAGGGAGCAGGGCAGGGGAGGAAAGGCAAAAGGGGGCAGCTGCAGTGGTTCTGCCTCAGCCTCCTCTTGTAAGCTTAGACAGTCATTTGCTCTATTTCACCATCTATGAAATGGGAGCAGACGCCTGTCCTTTCCCTCTCCCAGCTGTTTTAGGCATAAACTCTTTGCTTCAGGAGTGGCTGTTCACTATGTTCATGTCTGGCACCCGCTGGAAGAGACTGCGATCTCATTTAAGCCTCCTCCTGCTACCATGCTTGACATTAATACATTAAACAGACAAAGGAAGGGAGATTTATAACATGACCCAGGTGACCTCTTTCCCTTACTAAGAACATCTGATAATGGCTCTACAGTGTTAGAGTTGCAGTCATTTTTCTTTCTCCCTCCTCTTTTTGTTTAGCAATTTTAAGAAGCAAAGGGAAAAACTGATATCCCAGTGTATCATCCACTCTGGGGCTTCCCTTGACGTGGAATGAATTAAAGTTTTTTCCTCTGGGGAAGGATTTAAAGGGCAGTGCTTCACTCTCTCTCCCATGGCTGGCAGTCTTCTCCATAGTCACACACCAGGCAGGCCTTCATTTTCTGTCTATGAGGCCAGTGGCTGCCACGCTCATGGGAGGTGCTGATATTATCTGGAGGTGTCGGGTTCAAATCTTATGTAGCATGGTGAAGACAGGTGGTTAATGTGTAGGGTCAGTGGTCAGGTCTTGGCTCTCCTGATTTACCTACCATCTCTGTCATTTGTCTGGATGTGACCATCCCAAGGTTTGGACAGCTGTGATGGCTAAGCAGGAGTCCCTACACATAAAGTGGCATCCTAGGAGGTTTGGAAAAATCTTTGTTGGAAGATGTCAACCTTTGTGTGGTTCATGTGGATCTCCAGGGTCCATCCCCACCCCCGTGCTGCAAGGCAGCAGTGCTAGAAATGCCTGAACGTGCAGCGTGCGGCACCGTAGCCAGGTCCCGGTGCCACATACTGCATGGCCACGCTACTCTGGACGTGGTCAGAGGTTTCAAATAGGGGTCTTTCCTGTTGTCTTCCTGATTTCTTTGCAACCGAAGAATTGGTCTGTTATTTTTCCATAATCAAAACATGAGTGGAAAACGAAGGGCCTGGTTACACATTACGCTGTAAGCTGCACAAATGTTAATCAGCTTAATGTTCTTTGGCTTAGTGGAGCAGTCGCACCACAAAGTGAAAAACCATCTCTGATGGTCCTTCACCTGCACAGCGGTGACTTGCCACTGGTGAGCAAGGGCGGGACTGGGAGCAGCACTGTAGCACAAGAGGGGCAAACGAGGCAACTGCCCGGGGCATCGAAGCAAACGGGAGCCAACAGATGCTGCCCAGCCAGGGCAGGATGGGGACAGAGCTGTGAGCAGCTTATCTGTGGGGGACGTGGGGAGTAGGGGGCAGCTCCTGCTGCTGCGTGCAACCCCAGGCAAACTTGGGGGTGCCCCCCAGATCTGTGCGGGGCAAGGACGCCAAGCCTGGCTGCCAAGCTTCTTTGCTATAGCACTGACTAGGAGCCACACATGGCCCCAGACAGAGGTGCTATCCCATTATATCATCATAACATTCTTTGTGTTTTTCTGTCATTAAATACCCTTTGAGCTTCTTAAATCTGAGCCCCTTTCAATCTAGGGGGCAAAAGGTGATTCCCAGCAACCCCAGGTGAGGCCAGAACCTGATGCAAATAGGGGATGGCTCACTTGTAGCTGGTGAGGGGGGCATTCCCGGCTGTGGGGAGAGGTCACACACCATGACCCCTGGGAACTCCAAGATGTGGTGCTCGCTCTGCCCGACATGCCCAAGGGGGTTTCTGCCTAGACCAGCTTGCTTTACCTGCTGGGCAGAGCAAACACAGCAGCCATGGAGCATCCTGGGATACTGGAAGACTTCGGCTTGGGCGGAATAGCTGTGAGATGTGGCCATACCTTAATGAAACAGGAGCGACATTATGTGGATAAGAGATCATCCTTCCCTTAAGTGGCGTAATTTTGAGCTGAACAAATGCTTTAAGCCACATAAAGGTGTTAACATGCAGCCAATCCAGGGGTAAGAGCTCCAGAAGCCGCCTAAAAGTACTATGCAACAAGGCCGTAAGAGTTGGCATTTTCTGTGGGATGCCTCAAGTCAAATGGCAGGTTCCTTGAATCCAACAAAGTTAAAAACCACTGTTGTATACCAGCCTCCTCAAATGCTACAGCTCAGCAGCAGTCAAACTGTTGGGCGCTACTGCTAGTGCGGACCTCAGCAGAAGTCTGGCCTGTCCCAGGTCCTGACTAATACATTAGCAGTGGGGTTCATCATAGATCCCAGCGCCTCCAGCAGTGGGTAAGCTGTGGGGCTTGAACTCCTCACTGCTCAGCCCCAATATAGAGTGCTACCTCTCTTTGGCTCCATTCAGTCAGCAGGTTTGCCAGCTTCGTAAATTAAATTGTTCACCAAAGCTGGGTGACTGATTGAGAACGATCGATATTTATGGTGGTTTTACTCTCTTGCTGCTTGCCAGCCAATTGGGCACAAATCCCAGATTTTTCTCTGAGTAGACCTCTCATTGTCAGGGCGAGCATCCATATTCCTCTGCCACCTGAAGACCTCTGAAATGTTCCATGTGCCGCATGCTTCACCCCCTTACATGCTTCACCCCCTGACATGCTTCACCCCCTTGCAGAAGTGCCTGGCATGGTTTCAGGCCGGATCGAGCGACAGACTGAGAATTCACTTCTACTTGCAGAAAGCTGAGCTGAGCACTTCAAGCAGGTGGCATTCCCACCCCGCTCCTAAGGCAGCATGCGCACACTGGATCATGTCCAGCCTACCCCTTCATGCTGGAATTTCCTTTTATTGTTAGCTTCAACAACAACACAAAACAGAAACCCAAGCTTAAGTGTTCTGCCGAGCCTGAGTTTCCCCTCCAGGGACCCTCTAATCTTTTATCTAGGTCCCTTTCCCTAAGACAAAGATTCAGTTCCCTTCTAGCTTGATTGCTGGTGCGAGTCTGCAAAAAATAACTGCATCTCTGGGCAGACAAGGTTCTTTGCATAATCGATATCTTTTATTAGACCAACTCAAAGGTTCTTTGGGGATCAGATATTTTTTATTAGACCAACTCAGATGGTTGGAAAAATGTTTCTTTGCAAGCTTTCGTCAGGCTGATGGTGTGTGATCTTCTGCAGACGCTTCCTGCAACCTGATGAAGGGTGTTGGCACCCAAAAACTTGCTAAGAAGAATTTTTCCAACTATTTGAGTTGATCTAATAAAAGATATCGGATTTACCCAAAGAACCTCATCTGCCTATATCTACAACCTCCACCCCCACATCTCTGGGCAGCATCCTTTCCCCTGGCATCAGCAAAAGAGCTCTGCAGGTCTATTTGGGGTCCTGGGACCTGCCAACCTGTTATGTCTGTGCATTATGGTATAGGCTACTTTGGAAAAATATATCTCATCTCCAGAAGTATTAATATAGCTGAATGACTAGTCATTCTTAGGAAGGGACTGTCCCTTTTTTCTGTATTTGTACAGCACTTGGTGCAATACACTTCTAGTCCCTGACTAATGCACCTAGTTGCTACAATAATACAAATAATAAATAACAATACATTAGATAATCAACCAAGTGTAATGATTAGTGTCATCACCATTTTAGATAATCCATTTTTCCAGATAATCAAACACCACAGCATGAAGCATTGAAAACTGCTCTTTAACGATTGCACTGTACCACAAATCCTAAAAAAACCCAACAAGAAATGAAGGGCTGGCACCGTGGAATGTGTTACCATCTCAGAGCAGCAATAAATCAACAATTCACAGGTGTCTCGCCGACAAGCATAACCTAACTGCGGGGGCTGACAGTTTTGTTCTTACAAAAACCTTCTGGTTCATTGACTTTCAGGATAATCAACTCTCTCCTTTAATAATTAGTGGTTACTTACCAGTGCGCTGAAACTTGCTAGTGACATCAATGGCTAGATAATGTTACCGTTCAGCTTCCCAAAGGAGATCGTGCCAGAAGCGTATGTTTAGTATGGAGTTAAAAACATAACTCCATGGCATTCATTTTTTCAGGCACTCAGGAGTGTAATGCAGCAAGGATACAAGCATAGGGGGAATACAGGTACATCCGCATGTACCTGCTGGTTAGTTGATGGACCTGATGTCAAATCTGAGAAAAAGAATTGCAGATCTGTGCGAGTCCAACGCCAATGTGACAATTGAACTCCAACACGACAATCATGGCAAAGTGCTAATTTTAGGTCAAACACTGAATCCTGAAAATGCACCTTGTCTTTGGGGCCTGACACTTTCTCCCACTACCTGTTTGCACAGGACCTAGCACAATACGATCCTGGCCTCAGCTGAGCTCTCTAGAAGCTAATAATCCTTTCTAATACATTTTAGTTGCAATGTCGTCTCTTTTCATTGGAAAAGCCCTGCCCTCCAACACCAGCTAATTAATCAGTCACTCCTGTCCTTGCCTATACTAGGACAATGAAGAGCGATGCCACTGAAAAGTGGTTATACCTACTGGTGTAAGGATGGGAACAGAGGAAAATCAGACTCGGGCCCATTGAGTCTCTAACAAATCTCAAGAAAGCAACCTCCTGCTACCAGTGGGCTGGGATCACTGTGGGAATCACCTGTCTTCCACTTCTAGACTCTTTCTGACCCAAAAATGAAGGCCCAGGCCTCCCACCATTGCCAGCCAAAAGCTCGAGAGAAGTAAACTTCTTCCCAAGTGAGGAGCTCAGGAAATTTCCAACTCCAGGTCTGTGCAAGCATGAGTCTAGTCTTACTGAATCCCACCCACAAGCAAACAACGTTTCCTTCCCACTAGAGTCAGGTCGTTTAAAAGAAAATAGCCTACTAGTGCTGCTAGCCAGGGGAATTACTCCTTTATCTAAAGTATGCTGCGGTTTCTAAGGTTTCAACCCTGCTGAATACTCATTCATGGGCTCATCACACTGGCACTTTTCCTGATACAACCTGGCTTTTGGTTACAGGGATGTTAGTGGGAGGTTGCAAGGGGATAAATAGGGCCAAATTAGTCCTCAGCCCTATTTATCCTATGGTGTCCATCCCCTTCCCTGGCCAGCCTTTCAGCTCAAGGTGTATGGGAGAGAAGGGCAAGCCTGTGGGTCTCACTTTGGCTGCCTCTGCCCCTTCAAAGAGGATGCCACTCTCAACAGGATGGTACAAGGTGGGTAGCAGCCAAGAACATTTTGTGCCCCCCATCAGTACTTCTGTGATGTACCGCCCTGAACCTGCGCTCTGCTGAAGGCACCTGCGAACCCTGCTCAATGAGCACCTCAGCAAGGGTTGGATCCAAAACTGTTGGCCCCAGCAGATAGCTGGACCACACCCACAGGCACGTTGGCATCAGCCTCTTCTTCCTTCTCCCCCTCTGCTGCTTTCTGCACCATCACTCGTGAGAGGGACGTGGACCAGGAGCATCTTAGCTATTCCTCAAATGCAAAGGGACTGACTCCCTGTGGTGCGATGCAGCAGCTCCCCTGGGTGTTTGCCAGGAGAGCAGAGAGCTGCATCCAGCTCCCGGTTCCTGCATGGGTTGGAGGTGAGGCCAAATAAATCACCCAGGCCTGGATCCTCAAAGGAGCTGCCTGACTGAGACAGGCACCTGGTGAAGTAGGACATGGGGGCACTGGGAGATGTCCCTTTGCTCAAGATGTCCCCCCCTGTAGCTGATCTCCAGGGACAGGGACCGATGAGATGCTGAATGCCACCATTTAGGACCTGCTCCTCTCTCCCGACTCCTTGACAGTACTGAGGTGTGTTAAGGGCACAGCTCAAAAGTGCAGACCTCAAACGAGCTGCACTGGCTTCCTCCGTGTTCAATGGCCCCTTCCACTCAGCCCGAGACCCCAGAGGTAGCACTCAGCCCAGGGCAAAGCTTAGGGCACTTTGATCTGGGGAGTGAGGGGGAATCTTGGCTGTGGCTACAGTAGCGTCAGAGCCGGTTTTAGGGACAAAGCAAGCCCAGGGCCCCAGGGCCACTAGACTGAATTAGTGCTAGCCATCCAGTGTGCAGGTGGGAAAGAAGGGGTGCAGTGGCATGCCCTGTCCTGGGGCTGGGGACCTGGAGTCTAACACTGCAGCAAATGTTTCTCCCACTGTTGAAATGCAGCCACTTCTGGGGACCTGTGGAAGAGCTAGCCCTTTAATACCTATAGAGGTATTCATAATTTACACCAAAGCCAGAAGAGAATCAGGCAATAAGTGTTATTTACTTCCATGCACTTGATCCCTGGTGAAATGCCAGTTGCTGTTACAATGCAGTGATTGCAGTCTCATTGCAGCAGTAGGTCTCAAAGCGATTTCCCTGGGGCGCTGGGCTGAGAGTGGACCCCTGGGTCCTGAGCCAGCCTCTCAGATCAGTACCACCTATATTTGAGTCGCAGCCCCTGTCACACCAACTCCCATCACATCTCCTTGCCAGCATCCTTAGCAGAGAGCAAGAAGTGGTCGGCCATGGAGGCCCAGCTGCCCTCCAAGACCCGGGCTGAGCCCACTGGGGATGTAGTGGGATAGGAGCAGACACTGCTGCTGTCTACTCTGCACAGATGATCTGAGGCAATATTGGATCAGAGGCTCCAGGGCTGGCACCTTTCAGCAATGCTGCATTCATTTACCAACAGAAATGAATCACTTCTCATGCCAGCCCTGCCTGAAAATGTCCATTCCTCTTTGTGATTCATGGGGGAGGTGAGCAAAGTGCCTTAGTGAAGCATTTTAAATGGGTGGCATCAAAATAAAATGTGCTGTGGTTTGTACTCGTCTCTCCTGGGCTGAGAGATTTTAGGGGTCTCTTCTGCATGTCATTCCCGGTAATGCCACCGAGCCTGACGCACGTCCACTAACAAGATGAGTGAGTGTCCATCAAATGAATCTCTTCTAAAATGGGGGAGAACCTCTTTTCATTGCAAACGTTTCAATTGGCAATTTCCTCCCAGTTTAGCTTTTATGTTTGTGTTCTTTTCTCTATAGCTAGATAAGAGATTTCAATGTGAAAGACACAAAAATGCGAGCAAACAAGAAGCAGGGAGGGAGGGGGAATTTAATATCTAAGAGCTGCGGCTGGTTCAATGGAACAGTAATTCTATTCCCTCCATCGATCTCAAAACACTTCAGAGACCTCCACGAAAGATGTCTCATTAACCCCAGCATGACTAGATGATCTACCTAGGTCCCTTCCGACTCTAGCTACTACTATGAGCTACTATGACAGAGGGCTTTTACAGTTTACAGAGGAAAAAACTGAGGCACAGAGAATGGAAATCCATTTGCAGCCCAGGTTAAAATGCCAAGTCAGGGCCAGAGCCGGAAATAAGACCTGGATGAACATGGTTTCCAGTGCTGTGTTATAAGCAAGGATCCTGGTTTTCTCTGTTTTAAAAAAAATCCCCAATTTTTGATTAAAAAAGGGTAACCCCAAATCCATATTTTTCCATGATTAAAAATGAAACACCACAATCTATCTATCTAGCTATCTAGCTATCTATCTAGCTATCTATCTACATGTGTGTGGATAGATAGATAGATAGATAGATAGATAGTGTTGTTTCATTTAAATCATGGAAAATGTGGATTTGGGGTTACTTTTCTTTTTAAGTCAAAAATGGGGGCTTTTTTTTAAATCAGAGAAAACCAGGATCCCTGGTTATAAATGCATGAATACTGCCCGGATGATCATTTTTGATTCTGTATTGCAAGATGTTTCAGCATAACAGTAAAAATGGGGCTTGGAAAATTCATCTCACATCTACTAGCCCCAAGGCCAAGTAGTTCAGTGGAAGTTGGACACTGACACCTTTTAGGCTCCTTTGAGAAGCTCAGGTTGAGACAGACATGTTGTCATTTATGTGACAGATGAGATAGTCTAAGTGCTCAGCCAACAAGGCCTCTACTGTTGTCTTTAGTGGGAGCAATGTCAGGCTGGCACTGGGGGCTTTGGAGAATTTGATCCATGTGCCTGATCACAAGGCTCCAATTTCTTTTTAGGAAAGATAAGTGGAGAAGAGCTGCTGCTGAATCACGGAGAGGCTGCCTGCAGCATTGGCAGCTTGTGAGGTTATTATGGAAGGAGTGAGCTGCAAGAAGGACTGAGAGTAGCTGCACAAATTGAAGGGCCTTCCACGCAGAAGGAGCCCCAATGAATGGTTGAGGGGGCAGCGAGAAGTTTGCCACAATGCAAGATAAGGGACAGAAACCCAATTGTGAAGGACTCAGAGGATAAGCATGGGCAACCAGGGACCGTAGTGCAGCCAGGGGTGCCCTCCTTGTAGGGCATCCCAAGAAGGAGGGGTGCGTGAAACACAAATAACACAGTAAGGCGGATGCTTGGTGGTGGCTGCAGTTATATGACTATAGCTATAAAGTTTGAGGATTGAGATTGCAGGAACTAAACAGAGAGCAGAGGCAGTCAGGGCAACTCAAGGTACAAAATCCTCCTTCTTTCCCATCCTAAATGTTCAGCAGTTCCTTGCAGCCCTAAGAAAGGATCAGATGCCCATCATGCCAGGGGCTGTACAGGCTCAGGGGCAGGGCAGGACAGGTCTGCCTTGTGTCTCTGGTGTTCCTGAAAAACCTTCCTGCTAGACAGCTGTGTCCGGCATGTCCCAAAAGACAGTTCATGTCCAGAAGAGCAAAGCAAAGGGCCACAGAGGTAGCAGAGGCAAAGGTGACCTACACAAGACTACACAGGTCAGCAACTAAGCCAAGGACCAATGCAGGTCTCCCAGTTCCCAGTTTAGTGCCCTCCCTGCCACTCCAGCAAAGCCCTCCTGGCTTATGAGATTCAGCCAAGCCATCAAGGGATTTTCACTGCAGACCAGTAAGAAGAAAGCCTCTCTACCACCCAGGCCCTCAACTTCAAGCAATTTGCCTTGTCTGTAATAACTCAATGCGCTTTGTTATGACAGGATGATGCTGTTAATGAAGAGTGAAACAGGAGAAGAATGTGGGGAAGTTGCAGCTTTTATCCCTAAAACAAATAGTGAATTCTTCTGGGCCGGGGAAGGGCTCAAGCAATGCTTTGCCCTGCCAGGGTTTGACCTGTTGCAAGTCCTAGCTGAAGAGAGAAGGGGGAAAAGGCAGAAATGATCGACAGAAAGGCGGTTATGGAATTTGGGAAGCAGAGTGTCCCCACGAGGTGGGTTTGGCCTGGAGAAATCCCTTTTAATATAAGGCTCTCTAGGAGCCAGTCTGAAGCTTGCTGAGCTCAGTGGGAGCCTTTCCACTAAAGGAAGCAGGTTTTGGAGGATGGTGCCCCCGAAAGAAGGGGTTCCCCTGCGTCAGTTGGGGTAACATTTACCCCTAGCTCAACAAAGAAGGAAAGGGGAAAAAATCCCAGATCCAGCTCGGTGGCCAGCGGATCCCTGCCAGCAGTTTGTGTAGCTAACCCAGGGCCTTTGTGATGGGAATTATATGATCTTTTCAGGCAGTGAACTTTCCACTGGCACCGGCTTGGTAAAAGAGACATCTATTTATCTGGCTGAGTAATAGAGACCTGCCAAGAGAGATACAGGCCTCTTCCAATGGCTCTTGATGGGAAGCGTGTCTAGCCGTCCGCCTGCCCTGTCTTAATGGGCTGCTTGTTTGTTTGTCTAATGCTTTTCTCTCTCCTCTCCCCCTTATTTGCATTATGCAAATGTTAGCGCTAACCACAGAGGAAATGATGTGGCTCTCTAGAAGGCCTCTGTGCCGCTACCGATGGACTACAGCATTCATCCATGTCATTCCCTTTTCTCTGCTCTGCCCCTCCAGATGCCCTTCCCATGCTCCTAAATCTTGACATGCCACAGCCTCCAATACACCAATCTTAACCTATCCCCCTTGTCTTGGCCTGAAACAGCCCCTGCTCTTTCACTGCTGGACTCCAGCCACATGCAGCTTTGCTGATGCCCCTCCGCTCTGACCTGCTTTTCTAATCAATCCCATTCAGTCCAGTCCAATCAATAGTCTAGTCATTTCAGTGGTGCATGGGGAAAACTTAAGGCTTGTCAGTGAACGGAGACCGTCAGACCCATTTCTCGTGGACACAATTCTGCTGGAGCCCATTTCTTGGGTCCACTTAGATTTTTGTTAATAATCACAATATCTCAGTCACATGCCCAAACTGCATGCAGTAGTCTGGAAAAGTACACAGGGCTGTGGGATCCTTCAATATGAAAGGGGCTTGGGGAGTGTTAATGCAGTTGCATTGCATGCAGCTGTTATGTGCCAAAGTTTTGCTTTGAGGCTCGGTTTTGAAGCGACAGTAGCATTGGCATTTGCTTCGCAAACCTGCTCCAACATTAGGATATAATACATGGGTGGGATCCAATGCATGTCTGTATACAGTGTACATATGTACTCATTGTATATAGGTACATAAGTATATGTACCTATGTATTTCTTGAATATAAAGTGGTACATTCAGACATGGTCTTTTGTATCTCAGTGCAGGGCAGAAGTTTCTGGTAGTGTAAGGGATGAGCATGCAGTAGGATTTTTATTATTGGTTATTTTCATAGGATCATGGGATCACGGAGCCATTGAAAATCTCTTTGCATCTGGTGCTTCAAAAAGAAGTGTCCGTTTTCAGCAGAGCTCATGGTCTGAACATAAAAGACCAATCAAATGTGGGTGAATGGAATCACTACCCCAGAAGTGGCTGCATTTCAGCAGTCGGGGGAGCGCTAGACTCCAGGTCTCCAGCCCCAGGACAGGGCATGCCCCCCGCCCCCCCTTCTCTTCACGTTAGATGGCTTGCATTAATTCAGTTTAGTGGCCCTGGGGCCTTGAGTTTGCTTTGTCCCTAAAATGGGCTCTGATGTTAATGTAGCTGCAGCCAAGATTTCCACCCCCATTCCCCACATCTAAGTGGCCTAAGCTTTGCCCCAGGCTGAGCGCTATCTCTGGGGTCTCAGGCTGAATGGAAAGGGCCGTTGAACACCGAGGAAGCCAGTGCAGCTTGTTTGAGGTCTGCACCTTTGAGATGCACCCTTAACGCACCTCAGTGTTGTCAAGGAGTTGGGAGAGAGGAGCAGGTCCTAAATGGTGGCATTCAGCATCTTGTTGGTCCCCGTCCCTGGAGATCAGCTACAGCGGGGGACATCTTGAGCAAAGGGACATCTCCCAGTGCCCCCACGTCCTACTTTACCAAGTGCCTGTCTCAATCAGGCAGCTCCTTTGAGGATCCAGGCCCGCGTGATTTATTTGGCCTCACCTCAACCCATGCAGGAATCGGGAACTGGATGCAGCTCTCTGCTTTCCTGGCAAACACCCAGGGGAGTCGCACCCAGGGGAGTCTGGACTAGCCCCTTTGCATTTTAAACATAGAGAGCTGAGGGACAGAGGGATCACGTGACCAGGAGTCCATAGCAGAGCTGGGAAATAAATCCAGGTTCCCTGAGTCCACTATGCTAACAGCACTGGCCTTTGTGTTATCGCTGCCATCTCCCTGCCATGTGCTCATAGGTAGCAGTGAGATGCTTTGGCTGCCCTGCTCCCGGCATTGCTTGTGACAGCCAGCCCTTGTGCGGCACGAGATGCCTCCTATATTGCAGAGCCCAGTTCTCCTGACTGTGCCCTCTGTATAAAACTGCCTCCCTTGCTTCTCTCTTTAAGACTCTCTACTCCTCCTGGAGATTTTTGCATCTGAAGATCCCATCCCATAAATGGTCATTTTTCCTTAGGGGTTATCTGCCAGGCAGACCTCAGGCAGCACATACGTTTGTCTTCTGCTGGGCTTCTTTGCTTCCCTTCCTGAAATAGCCCGGGGTTATCTTGACCCTGGGGGCTGCCCATGCTCTTCATGCTGCTACTCACCCTGAGCTAGCCGGCTCCTGCGCTACCACCCGTCTTCCAGCCTTAATCCTACATTTGAACTCCAAACATTATTGCATTGCACGCCATGGCATGGGGCAGCGAGAGGATGACACTCAGTAATGTCAGATTGCTGGACAGCTGGGACAGGTAGGTTAATCCCTCAGCCCAGCCCCAAGAACTGTGGCTGCCACGATATACAGGTTTCCCTGTACAGGTTGCCCTAGTCCAGCCAGCAGAACTAAATATTGCAGTGATTTCTGGACTGAACATTTGCATCCAGGCCCATGTGAACGATGCAGGACAGAGGAGGAAAAGCTCCGCTAGGTCTTCCAGCCCATTTCTCTGCTTCCTACCTTGCATTTTCTCTTGCTCTGTGCTAATGTGGCTTCCTCCACTTCCAAAGAGGAGACTATTAAAGAGTTTAATGGTTTTCAGGCAAGTTTCCCCTGAGATCCAGGGGCATACCTGGTAGGGTTTGTGTCTTGGGCACCTCAGGCTGTGAACTCCACCTTGGGGACCTGGGCTCTGGCTGCACAGAGCAGGAAGGAGATAAGGGGGAAAGTCCAAGCTATAGGACTCCAGGAGCTCTGGGGAAAGATGTCCCCCAGCCAAGGAGTTAAGTCTCTTGCCAGCCCTCCACAGGCATTGCTGACTGCCATGCTGAGCAAAGACATAAAACACTTCATTTGATGGCAGGGTGGCCCCTCACCCTCTGGTTCCTTCCCCCATTTATCAAGTTAGTCCTTGCAGCTTCTAGAATAGCAATGTAGCTGCCTCTCTTCTGGCAACCCCCTACCTCCATCCCAGCACCACACGTCCCCCCTCTTCACCATCCCTCGTTGCACTACTGCTGTAATGTAGACCCTCTCCTGCTCTTTGCACTTTCACCCCTTGCACTGCTGGTTATGCACCCCGACCCACTTCACCTCTGTAAATCCCCTTTTTACATCCCAGTCTTCCTCTTTCACATGGTCTGCTACAGGTGCATTGAATACAAGGTGGTGGTTTAAGAAGTTGCTGGCTGTTTCTGTGTCCTGTGTGTCTGTCTATGTATGCACACTTGCAGTATTGCCACCTTGGAGTGTCACAAGAAGGATAGTGGCTTAAAAATGATGCAATTAAGACCAAATCAAAAAGCCTTTTTTCTCATTTTTGGTTTTTGGCCTTGGCTGCACTTGCATGGTGAAAGGAAAGTTGGGCTGGAAGGGACCTCAAGGCATCCTCTAGTCCAGCCCCCAGCTAAAGGCAGGACCATCCCTGACTAAACCATCCAAGCGACACGTGGAAAATTTCTAGGGATGGAGATCCCACAGCTTCTCTAACCAGCCAGCTCCAATGCATGGCCACCCTCATAGTCAGGAAGCTTTTCCTAATCTCCAACCTAAAATCCTGCTGCTGCAGATTGAGGCCATTATTAGTGGCTCTGCCCTCTAGGGTCACAGAGGAAAGTTATCTCCATCCTCTCCATAATCACCCTACAGATATTTGAAAACTGTTATGAAATCCCCCTTTAATTTTCTCTTCTGACTAAGGCATAAAGCCTTTTTTTTTTTTTACAAATGAAAGCAGAGATTCTTCCATAACCAGTACCAGGAAATGGGTCTTTAAAAAATCCTCACATAGTGACTCTTATTATAAAATCTGGAAAATCAGTAACTGCATATGTGGTTTGCTTTAGTTAATGATCTACCCTTTCTGTACGACATGCAGTGATAGAGTGGTCAAGGGGTCTCACTGTGGCTCCAGAGGTGTGAGCTTGAGGCATGCTCTAGAGTTGTATCAAAAGCTGTCTCAAACTAGAAATGGTACTTGGTGATTTGGGCTGGGGCGTCAAAGGATCTACGAAATAATGATGCCTATGTAGAAATGCCTAACTGTGTGGTTTTAGCCACCTCCCCTGCTCTCTGCTCCTGAATCCAGATCTCAGTTACTCCTTCAAAGTCAGTGGAACATGGCCCAATGTGTCCTGAGAGTGGATCTGGACCTAAGATACATTGGTAAAAACATGCAAGCTGCTGTTGGTTTTTGTGGTGGTCCCACGCATGGCCCCAGATCCCACTGTGCTGCACAAACTTAGGATAGACAGCCCGGCTCTGCCCCAAGGAGTTTACAAGTTAAGTAACGGCATTTGTATCCTCCGGCTTGGCATGTTATACGACTTAGACACTTGGCAGTGATCCTCAACCAGAGTGCCATGCACTAATTGTGCTGTCAGGTGTGCAAATGCCTACACACGATTCACAAGATAAACCCAGAGATTTCAAATAGCAATCCAGAGGATCCAAACCTTTCTGCCCTGTTCTCAGTTCTCTGCACAGAAGACTTGTTCTCCTTTTTTTCTGTAGCCAAAGAACAAGTCAGTGAAGAACTGGCATTTCCCAAGAGGGGCCTTGAGTCTAACAAGGCTGAAAACCATCAAATTATTCCATGAAATGTCAGATTTTGAATACAAGCCGGGGAGGTTGACAGATTACCATCGTTAAAGGTTTCGAACCACAGGTTAGACCAGTGGTTCTCAGCCAGGAAGCCATGGCACCCCGGGGTGCTTTGAGATCCTTTTGGGGTGCCACACCATGTTGCCACTATTAGGTGTGCAACATGATTTCCAAGATAAACCCAGAGATTTCAAATAGGAAGCCATCGTTTTAAAAGCACTCTGCCCTGCTCCGGTCTTTCTGAGTTTTTTGAAACACAACTGCTTTATAATCAAAATTTTACATGAAAGCTAGGAGCTGATGTTTTCTGAGGGGAGGAGGTTGCCTTGACTCTAGTAAGGAGTGTCTTGAGTCCCGGGGTGAGTCCAGGGGGGTGCAGTGGTGCAGCTTCACCCCCTCGCCCCCCACTTTGACTCCTGCTCCAGCCAAAGCTTAAAACCAACTTCCTGGGAGCAGGGCGTGGTATTTCTACTAAGGCACAGCTCCAAGAGCCACTTTAATTAAAGCGCTCAGAGCGTCACATGTATCAGCATCCCCACACTGAAAAATGGTGGAGGGGGCACTTTAAAGCCCCTTGAACGAGCTTTAGTTAAAGTGCCCTTGCCACCTTTCTGCAGCACGGGGACACTGATACACATGACGCTGGAGTCTGCTACAGCACGGTAATTACCATGTTCCAGCAGACTCAATTAATGCAATTACAGCGCGTAGGAGCTGCCTCAGTGCACATGTGTGGGCACCCTATATGCTGGAGGCTGCAAATGAGAGAGAAACAATGTTAGGGGAAAAAACCCTGGTCATACCCTGCTCACTCTCCACTTTCTGCCCCCACGTAACACAGGAGACTGGGCAAGATGGACCTGTGGTCTGACCCAGAAAATGGCAATCCTTATCTTCTTATGTTCTCTCCACAGATATTAAGGACCCTGTCTCCTTTTTAATAGTCCGATGTGCCACTATTTAAACTACCTTTCATTCTGCAAAGTGACAGTCTCTTGGTCATGCCTGGTAATATCTCTCTTCTATGTCACAGCCCTGATGACTGTGCAGACTCTGGCAAAAAACTTTAATTCAGTTGTGGTCATATTAGCCCAGGCGCAGATATGGCAGGGAAGTACTGGAGGCAGTGTCAAGATGCTCACGAAGGCTAGATTTTGTGAATAAATCTGAGTGCGAGACATACATTTAACAGTAATGACTCTGGGACTAACGACAATAGCTGTTAATATAAGAACTGGCGTTGGCTGCCTCAGACCAGCGATTCCTCTCACCCAGTCTCCTGTCACACAGGGCAGAAAGCAGATGCTGAACAATTTTGCCTATGTTGCCTACTTGTATTTCGACTCTTTTTTTTTTAAGTGTGCCTATTTTACTGAATAGGGTTATTTTTTTAACCTTGAGATGTAATCTGACAACAAGCTGGCTATGGTGTTTGCTTTGGCTTGGATCTGAAACAGAATCACTTGTTGCATCTCAGTACAGGTGCTGACCTGGAGACGTGAGGTGGTGTGAGTTGTGTGGACGCGCTTCCACGTCTTCACCCCGCTTTCCAAATCCTGGAGCCATGCTTGAGCCTAAAAATGGCTGAGTCACAGATTCCCAGCAAATGAGGGTGGGAAGGGGCCTCAGGGGGGTCACATCTAGTCCGGCCCCCCTGCTCCAAGCAGGACGGGCCCCAACTGCCACAGCTTTGTCTACCCGGGTCCTAAACGCCTCCAAGGACGGCATGTCTGGCACCTCTCTGGGTAACCGGCACCACCCTCCCGGTGAAAAAGTTTTTTCCTAATGTCCACCCCTCGCTGCGACTTGGAGAGCCGTGGAGAAGCGGGGCTGGAAGGGACCACCACGGCCCATGCCGCTCAACCCCTGCCTGAGGCAGGCTGCTCCCGACCCGTACCCGCCCCGACGCCACCGACAGCCCCGAACGGGCCCACATCCAAGCCGCCTCACAGGCGGTACCCAGGGGGCGGGGCCAGCCGCGGCAGCCGCCTATCAGCGGCGGGGGCCGGGACAAAGGCGTCGGTGCCGGACCGGGCAGCATGAGGCGAGCGGGGCTGTCGCTGCTCCTGCCGCTGCTCCTGC
>NW_017728931.1:139343568-139355216 GCF_001723895.1 Crocodylus porosus | reverse complement strand
TGCAGGCAGGAAGGGGAGCCGGAGATGGAGGGGGGATATAGGAGGGATATTAGTTGGAGATCCAGGACCTGGAGCCGGAGATGCAGGCAGGAAGGTGTAGCCGGAGATGTAGTGGGGTGACCGCCCCTCCCAGAGCAGGGCTGGCCAGGCAGCCGCAGACACTGTTCTGCAGAGTTCAAAGTGGAGCCGACTCTGGCAGATGGGACTCAAACAAATCCGGGTTGTCCTGCGTGCGCGGCATGCTCGCCATCGCCCACGACTCCAGAACCCTTTGCGCCCCTGGTCCCTGCTTGTTGCGGGCTCCGTCCCCCGCTCCGCGTGCTCGCTGAAATGCAGAGGTCTGAAGGCCGCATTAGTTTGGCAGTGTCCAGCCGTGCTGGCGACACAGGGCCTGGCTTCTGATTCAGTCTCATGTCAGAGCTGCCACTGCAGCTGTGGCAGCCAGGGTACTTCACATTCAGAGGGGGGTATCGTGTCCTCTCCCGCCCGGTGTGGTACAGGCACAGGTAGCCCCTGCCCTGCGCAGCCCGCCGGCCATGGGCAAGTCACTCCAGGGCACCCCTAAACAAGGACTTGGCACTTGGGTTGAAATGTAGGTGTCTGAGTCCAAAGGAGCTTCCCCCCCAACTGTGCTAAACAGCTGAGATGCCTCTTTTCTATGGCAAAATGTAGATGCCTAAAATTCAGCTCCTGCTCATGCTTAGACCCGAGTCCTAGGGCGCAGGATCCAGCTATTCGACTCCACTGCCTCTCTCCTCCTGCTCCGGCACATTTGTCTGAAGAGAAGTGGGATCAGCCTGTGTAAAGGGGAGTTTGATGAGATTTAGTAGCCCTGTCTTAGATTTAGCTGGGACTTGGGTGTTAACACCTGTACTCTTTCAGAGCTGCAAGCCCCAGAGACCTCGGTTCTGGGTTTAATTTGAAGCATGTCAAATTCACTCCAATTTTAAAAAAATAAAGTGGGAGGAAGGGGAAATTGCTCCTATGTTTCAAAGGGAAAGCCTGGAATATTTCTCATGTAATGTGAGAGACAGATGTGCAGCCTTGCTTTGGGGCATGTTGTGTATTGCTGTATCCCTGCTGCTGGCTTCGATTTTTACCTATGGGTAAAACGAGTGAACTCTCTTGAGGTTAACTGCCCCCCCCGTAGAGACAAGTTGGACTTGTGTTAAACTTACTGAGGTCAGGCCCTAACTTCTGTTTGGGGTTGATCTCCATCAGTTTATCTTGGAAAATTACCTTTTCTTTGCCAGGGGGTTTGTACCTCCGAAGAGTTTGAAGGGGTTAAACCACCTTGCAGGAAAAAAGCCTGCTCCTGTATTAGCAGTGAAGGCATCCCTCTCCTGGGACAGGAGGTGCAGGGACCCCAGCCCATACCAAAAGCAGACCTAGAGTTTTTATGGGGTTTTCTAGGTGTTTGGCTACTGGAGGATGAGGACAAACTGATCTCATGGACACCCGGGCTCAGTGTAGACAGTCTTGCTTCACTCCATATAGATTATGGCTCAATAACTTTTGGTAGATTTTCCCCGCCAGGGATTTAGCACTCAAACTGTTTTGAGTTGTAGGGGGTTTAGGCTCCAGGCTGTGCTATGGGGTGTTGGGCTGGGGAGCTGTTATTGTAACGCCTCTGTCAAATAATCCTTTTATACTCTTCTTGGAAAACATTCGATCAAACTCTGCATGGCAACATCTCCTCTCCTAAGCTGCTGCTGCTGGGTTTTGAAGTAAGCCACTTAGCAAAGCTTTCATATTTTCCCTTGTGTATTGAAGCTGGATTTTTGTTGTTGTTTTTTTTGTTTTTTTACCCTGGCGGCCAGATTGCTTCGCCCTTATTCACAGTGACTTTCCTTGTTCCCAGCGGGGCTGTTCCAGTTCGTCCCAGGTAGAGGGTCTGGCGAGGTCTGTGGCACTTAATTTAATAATGAGCAATTCCCCTTGCGATCCGTGGGCATATGCAAGAAGCAAAGTGCTGCTGATGCCAGGAAGGGCGATAGACTTGGCCCCTTCATTTTTTATTGCTCCCTAAAGAGGGGAATTTTTTTTTTTTTAATGAAAAGCTGTCATTTTGTGGGGGTGTGAAGGGGGGAAAATGAACTTGAAATAAAAGGCAAGAATGTCTTAGGGTAATAGCTTTTACTGGCATAGCAGGGATAGAGTTGGACAAGTTTACAAATACAGGAGGCTTGATTATTCCCTGCCCGGCCGCCTGGGCATTCATTTCCCCCTGGGCCAAGCAGGTGCCAATTGCCAAAACGGGCTGAACTTTCCACCTGTGCGAACAGGAGACCACTGTAACACAGGGCAGTGCAGAATCAAGTCCCGAAAGCAGGTATTTTCTGGTAAGGCTGTTGTCCTGCCTCGTCTGGGCCTGAGGTTGAATTCACAGCAATAAAATCCACTGCCCAGGTTATGCTTCTGCTCCAGAGCCCGTTGCCCCCAGCTTGTGATTTATACCCATGCCACAGCCGAGCGCAGCTCACCCCAGAAACCCGTCCGTGTGAGCGTATGTGCTGTAGCTAGGACGGACGTGGCTGCGGGAATGGATGGCTTTAACCAGCATGCCTTCGCATCCCGCCAGCCTGTCCCAAAGGGCCCGGGGAGGCTTGTCGCCGCACGTTTGCTTTGTCACTTGTTAGATCTCCAATCAATCCCCTACCAGGGTGGCATTTCCTTGAGAGGAGAAAACTGACACCTTTATCTGAAAGGCAGATAAAAGGGAAGCAAAGTGCAGAACAATCCTTCCTGGAAAGAGCACAAATCCGCCCGGGGGGTCTGCTGCCTGCCTAATCCCAAATCACTCCTGCCCAAGACTGGAGCGCCTCTATCTAAACCCCCCCACCTCTTTGGTCTCCCAGCTGCTGCTGTGCACCTGAAGCCAAGAGGCGATTTGGTCAGAGAGTCTATGCACGAACACCTGAAGGTGGATGGTTTTAAAGTTAGCTGACTTTCTTTTAATTTTCTCTCTTTGTTACTATTATTTACAGTGTTGGGAGGTCAGCCAGGACCCCTGGAGAAGGACACAGGGGGGCTTCTTCTACCCTAAGCAAAAGGGCATCTTTGAATATATTAGCAAATGCATCTTTGCTAAGACATGTTAAAACCCAGATGCAGACCCGTCAAGCTGTGTTTGCAGTGGCCAGGTATCGGGACTTCAACGAATTGTAACTTCAGACATTGCTGCATAAGCCGCTCTGTGCCTCTGCCTTCCCCAGCCGTGGGACAGAAAAGATAATGATGTCCCACTGGGCTGTTTTGAAGCTTAATGAATTAACTGTTTGTAAAGCACCTTGAGTTCAAAAGGAGCTACGGCAAGGTGACATATGGGTTTGTTTTCTGGGGGTTCCTTTAAAGGCTTATGATCGTGATGAAGAAGTGACGCTGTGACTGATTTCTTAATGGCCTGTAGTTTATTTGCCTGTAGTTTATTTCCTACCTATGGGGACGTATTATCGTCTTTAACTTTCCCTGAGCCTGACAAAGGCTGTGTGAGCCCAAAAATTTGCAAGAAAAAAAAAAATATTTTTTTGGAATTTCTCAGCTGGTCTAATAAAAGGTATCATCTCTGAACCAAGCGTAGTAGAGTTTTGCCTTCCTGATGCCTGTGGGACTCCTGTTTGGGGCAGATTTTTGAGGACAGGGAGAGACTAACTTCTGGGGTTATATACCAAGCATGAGAGATTGATCCTGACTGCAGATGAGCTGTCCTGAAGCAGGAAGGGGGCTTGAGACCCAGCCAGGTTGGGGATTCCTGCAGAGGTGAGATCTCCAGAGGGCCCAGGTAACCCCCCCAACTCTGGGGCTGGGAGTCTGTAAGCTACTTCCCAGCTGGCATCCTGTCCAGGGGCTCCTTGGGGAGCTCTCTGCCGTATGCATTGGCGTGGGTAAGGGGCAGGAGGGGGATCTTGGTGGAAACTGGGGACAGCACAGAAGGTAACCAGGAGGGGGGTTAGTCTCTGTCTAGGGAGATCGCTGTGGGCATGTGGGGACATGACTGTGGGGAGGGGTGGGCCCCCCCCCAAGTGCACACGTGCAAGTCCACATGCACGCATACACACACATGCACCCCCTCAAGGCTCTGCTGATGTGTCAGGGACACACCTGCCAGAGCAAGGAGATGGAGACGGGTGGTTTTCTGTGACGTGTTGCTGCCTGGCCATTGTCTGCTAGATTTGGTCCCCTCTTCTTCCATGTCCCAGCCCCGCTGCGCTGACTGGGGTGCAGAGGGAGAGAGATCTCTTTCTGTCGGCTCGGTGTGTGGCCTGTCACCTGGGGTACTTTTGATGCTTTGCTCAAGTCTCTGCCCAGCAGCACCCTGCAGACCCAGCCACAGCCAAAGTGGCTTGTTGACAGTGTCACAGCCATCGAGCTGCTGGTTCCCTTGTGTGCCAGCTTGTGAGGAGGGACCGCAGTTGTCAGCAGAGCATGGTGTGTTTGTGCTCTTACAGCAAAGGGAAACCCAGGACGGGGTGAGGGCAGGAGGGTATTGCGAGCTCTGTTGGAGACTTCAGCAGGCACGGTTCTTTGGGTAAACAGGATATCTTTTATTAGACCAACTCAATAGTTGGAAAAATTGTTCTTTGCAAGCTTTCGGGTACAAGCACCAGTTGGAGACTTGGCATTCAAGAGGACGGAGAGTGCATGTGATAGCCACAGCTGCTGGCAGGGAAGGGCACTGGGGGGAACGTGCTATTTGCCCCATGATCCCTGCCACCTGGCAGGGGACTTTGCAGGGTAGGTGGAAGGAAACAAGCCTGTTGTGGACTGGAGGGTGTGCATGCGCCTCTCCACCCTCTGCCAGACAGAAGCAAAGCAGCTCAAACGCACGCTGTAACCTCCATTCATCGGGTGGAGATTTGCCTCTGGCAAGGGTTTTGGAGGATGAGGGTCTTGGCTCTCTTGGCTGTCACTTGTCGGCTGCTATGAGCTTCTCCCAGGGCCAGCATAAGCGAACCTATCGTAGACCCCAGCATGTTCCCTTCTCAGGCCGGCCCCCTGCGAAGCTGCGTGCTACTTGCAGTACTGCTGGCTTCTCTGTTTCGGTGGCCGTTTAGGAAGGCGTTTGCATGGGCAGATCAGAAGGGCTTGGCTGTGCATCACAGGTCCTAGGCCACTGACAGCTAATGCCGTGCAGGGTCTCATAGTCTGTCCTCCTCCCCAGCAATCAAACTCAGACCAGTGCCTCTTGGAGCATTTTGATGGAAGCAGGTAGTGACCAGCAATTCAGGACACCATCGGCTGTGGCTGCTTTTTCTGCAGCCTGGGTTTCTTTTTTCTTTCACGCTCTTCTCCCAACAACTTTCTTTGCAAGGGTCCATTCATAGGTCTTGCCACCTGGGCAGCTGCTTTAATCTCTTGCTTGCTAGAGGATGGCCACCTAGGTCGAGCCTTAATGACTTGTCAGCTTCTGGGAATCCCTAAGCCCTTTTGCTTTCCCCTATTTGCTTGTTATATCTGAACCAAACTGGATGCTGTGTATATCTCTAGTATCTTCAGCCTGGCTCCTGTCACCGGCCACACGCAGCATGAGCTGTGCTCAGGGCATCATGGTATGGGAGTGTGTGGCCAGGAGTAAACTGTGCTAGGGAATCACACACCATAGTTATAACATGGAATGGTGCCTGCCACGTAGGCAAGGCTAAGCCATGTGATGATTGAGTCCAAACTCAATAGGTTTGGCTTTGCTGATGGGCCTGCCACATGGGAGTCCTAACCAATAACGTACCGAGTCAGCCCACAGGTCTGTCTAGCCCAATCTCCTGTCTCAGTGTCAGGGCATATCAAATATTGGCTTCTCTGTAATTTTTCCAGTCTCCCTTGCAATGTTCCTTATAAAAACATGAAGTCATGGCAGGGAATCGGGGTGCGGGAAGTCCACTTATTTTTACCCCTGTGCTGTAATATGGGGGAAGGAAGATCCATGCTATTGAAAGGCCACGTGTTTCAAGCTGACGAAGGGACATTGGTGCCTGGTCTCCTGTGTGACGCTTTGTCACAGGTTTCCCCTGATCCATGAAAAGAGGATTTGGCGTGGATATGGAGGACAACCGCCGGTCTATTGTGTAGAGTGACAGCAATGAGAGTTGCAACGCCATGGACTTCAGGGTGCAAGCTCATCTCTTGGGGAGAGGGGGGCATGTCTCCCATTTCCTTTTTTGTTATTCCAGGAATTTGGGCCCGGTCTTCTTGGGGCACCTGGCATGGGTCATTGTTGTGGGGGAAGGAGTGAGTCTGCTAATCTGGATTTCCACATCCCAGTCTCAAAAATTCCACCACACTTTGCTGCCTGAAGCCAAATTTGTTCAGTTTGGAGCTGATTTACTTGGTCTCCTTGTATTTCTTTCTTCCCTGGCCCTTATCCCATTATCATCATGCAATTTGGAACCACGCTTTTCCTGTTTGCTTAATGCACAAAACCGTGGCCCTAACACTGACTTGAGTGTTAGCCCCGGTGGCTACCTCCACTCCCATACAGAGTGCCGCCAAAGCGCCTGCTCTGTGGGCCAGATCAAACAGCTCCAAGAGGAACCGTGCCTTTCCAGACCCTGTCTGTCTCTATTGCTACCTCCAGGATTTTCCTTCTTGCATTTGAAATGGACTGAAGCACTCCTGGAAGTTGTGGGAGTGTGCCCTCTGCATAGCTACAGGATGGCGCAGTTCCCCTGACTGGTTATGTGGTCATGCAACTGTTATGATTTTTCACCACACCTTTAAATTCCTGGGAGCTTGCTGGCTCAAGCCGTCAATTTGTGCCTGGCTCCGAGGCTGCTTCTTAATGAGGAGAGAAGTGAAAGCAGTCTCCTGGAGACATTCATTTTTGCTGTCTTCCCTTCGTCTGCGTGCGGCGGGGACACGCTTATTGCTCGCTGCTCTAGTCCCTACAAGTATTGACCCAGGTCCTAATCCTGCTGTTCCCACTGAAATTGCAGGACGTGCAGATGCACGGCCCCTCACAGGAGCCGCCCCTACCTTTGTCGGACATGAGCTGAATGTAATAAAGCAATGTCCTTTCCCCTTAACTAGAGGTTGTATTCCTGTTCCTTATCCCTGCCCACCCTGCCGGTGGTGGCAGGCTTCTTCTGTATCTCCTACTGCTTCCTTCATTATGCCAGATTGCCGTTCATCTGTGCCTGGGGCTTTGTCAATTTTTAACACTTCTAATTGCACAATTATCTGCTTTAGTGCTGTGCTAAAGCCTCTTAGTGCTTCACTCTGCCCTCCAGGAAGATGTATCCCTACTTCAGCATGGCCGCGGACAGGGGGGAGTGCTCAGTGTATATACAGCCTGTATGCAAGCAATCCCTGTGTTTTCCATTTCTCTCTTCCTTCTTGAGGTCCAGTCTTTCTGGTCCTCCAGAGGTGAATTATTTTGGCAAGTCGAAGCATAACTGGCTTTCCTCTTCTTGAGAATGGAGGGTGGGAAATGGGCTTTTCTATTATTCATGCCCCCCATCGCCTTACAACCCTCTCAGGTGCCAAGGAGAGGGAGCAACCCTGATACAGAGCATTGCCCAGAAGTGGTCTGGAAAGGGTTTGTTGCCAGCTATGCTGCCAACCCACTCTGTGTGACCTTGAATAAGTCATGCCATCTCTCTCCGCCAGTGTTTTCCCTTCATGCCCTTTGTCTTGTCCGTTTAGACTGTAAACTCGTTGGCATCAGGGTTTTCCCTTGCGCAACGAGGCCCTGATCTAATTGGGGGACTGCAGGCTTTGCTATAACGATTAAGGCCACAACAAGGGTTGACATTTGGCAGTGAAATAGTGCTCCTTGGAAGGCCTGTGCCTCTGTGGACTTGCTCCTGATTTACAGGGTGTGAGTGGAAAGCCAGAGGCGGGGGTGTTACACCACATCAGCCAGCAAAATTGGAGTCAGGCCGGTATTGTAAATCAAGGTTGCCAGCCTCTGAGGTGCTTGTCTGTGCACCCATAATGCCCTTGTAAAACACAGTTGTTTTGTGATGGCACAAGAAGTCCAAGGCTATTTTGGCACCACCAGAGCATGGCACTGGAGGCAAGCTGAATGGCCTATGGGTGCAAGGTGGCTAAGGCTCTTCCCTTGCTGGAGCCCGGGGTGCATAAGGTGATGTAACCAGTGGTGCATGTGGCTGCCTTTGTCCCCCTGGGTGCCTGAATGACCCAGCACCAGCCCTTTGCAGATGGCTTCGTTACAAATCCAGAGGGATGCCTCAAATGTATGTCATCTGCAAGCGGTGCAGGGCGCCTTGGCCACTCCGGTCCTCCGTTGGGTACGAAAGGCAAATGGTATCAGCAAGAAAGAGCATTGCCAGGAAAATGCCAGCAGCAAAGGAGGAATGAAACACCCTCGACCGCCTCCTTGAGCAGCTCTCTGTTCATAATTAGTACTTAATTGCACACTTTTACAGCGTGCTTCACTGCAGTATTGGGATTCTCCCATTAAGGTGATGCTCTCCACAAAAGACCCTTTAAAACACATCCTGTTCTGCAGGACATTTCCTCCTTTGTTAGGGGTACAAGACTGAGTTCCCATAGGAAAGATGTGTGACTTTCTTAAAAAGGGACAGTGTGGTAGCGCTCCTGCTTCTCATTCACATCTTTATATGAGAGCTCATTTTGCAGGGGGAGGTGGGGCCTTAGCCCAGCATTTATGCTCAGCGTAAGCCCTGGCAGAAGCCAGTCCCATGGCTACAAAAGCTTGGCTGCAAGTCCCTATCAAGCGTGCTCTGTGCCAGGTGGATGGAGCAGACAGGCAGCCCAGGAGACTTGTGGACTTTGGAGCCAACTAGGTCTTCTGTACCTGATGCCTGGGAACCTGAATTGGACTTGACACTGGATGGAGGTGCAAAACCCTGGGGATAGCCTGCCTTGCGCAGGGAGAGGTAGTTAGCCATGTGAGTCTGAAGTCAGTTTGAAGACAGGGTAGATAAACTTCTATAGACTGACTAAATAAGATCAATACAGAGAGAGCACATGCTTTTGTGAACCTGAGTTCACTTCGTTAGGTGCCCTGCTCAGTCACTGCTGCATCCTGACCCAGGTGGCACTACCATGCGTCTTTCAGGGTTGCTCCCTGATACAAAGCTTTGCCCAGAAGTGGTTTGGAGGTGACAGAGGTAGAGATCAGTGGTCCTAAGGTCTTTTCCAACAGAGGAGGGTGCAGTCTTCTAGCCAGCAACAGATGGACTGAAGTTATTGTCAGTTTCCAGGATCTGAGGAGCTCAGGGGACTTGGTGGCTAAGCATCCCTTTGAGCATCCCTTCTCCCGAGCAGGAGCTCATGGACCTAGATGTGGCTGCTTTCAAGTGCCTGCTGCTAGTACGATGCTTTTGCATTGCCCTGGCTCCCAGACCTGCCATCACAGCCCTGCTTTGCCAGGCAGCGGGCAGTCACATCAGCAGCATGCCACAAGCCAAGGGAATCGTGCTTGTGTATTGCAGATGCTGGGGACAGCTTGATGACAAGGTACTTCAGGGTACAAAGAAAGTGCATATGAATGCTAGGAAATTATCTCCGTGTCACTTACTGTAATGCTGCAAAACTCCAGTTGCTTGAAGCAGGCAAAAGGCAAGGTAATGATGGGGGGAGCGTCTTTATTTTCAAGAGCTGGCAGCCAGCGCTCTTTGAACATCTGCTCCTCGATGCATATCTACAATAACACAGCTGCTGGAAGACAACCTGCTGTAACGCTCGCCAAACTCTTTCTGTTCCCTTATGTGGCAATTTGGCTTTCAGCGCTTGGGTGTAATTAATCTCCAAGAAATTGTCTCCTTTGCATATCTCCCAGCCATCGGCCTCTTGAAGGGGATACTGGGTGTTGGGATCGCCTCTTGCAGAACCATAATGCCAGTGGCTTCCTGGGAGGCACAGCTTTGTTTGCAGTGTGAGAAGATGAGCAGAGCCTTGTGAATGCATTGCTTTTATGGTAAGAGGAGGTGTGTTAGGAAAGGGGGAATAAATGTGTCCTTCAGCGGTGCCAGCTCTCCTCCTTCCATGGCAAGTCATAGGATTTTCAGCATTTGTCACCAGGCGCCTGCTGTGGGAGTCGTGGCGTCGCTCGGGAATCTCTACATTCATGGAAGGAAAAGTTTCCTAGGTGCACAGAAAACTTTGCGTGGGAAGCATTGCACATCCCCACGGTGCAACCACCAGAAGACAATCAAGAGCAACTCTGTGAACATTTATTTTTTTAACAGAAATCTCATTTGGGGGTCTAAAGTCTTGATTTTTTTTTTTGTTTGAGGGTGGCAACATGGCATACAGTAGTTCCTGGTGGCGGACTGGCTTTTTCGTTCTTTATCCTTAGTGTAGATGCGATTTGCCGTGCTAGTCTGAAGTCAGGCAGAAGGCAGGGCAGGGTGACACCTTAAGGATTTACTGGTTTAGAGGCATGAACTTTCATAAACAACAGCCACTTTGTCAGGTGCAAGGAGGATTCTGCTGCTGCGTCTATCCTACATCCACCCAAGCCTTGCAAGTTAAGCCATCTTGTAACTGGCCCACTGAAGGAGAAGTCCGGACCCAGATGGTCTGACAAAGGTAGTGCGTGCAAAGACATTTGTGCAAGTTGGTGTTTAACTTGAACACACAGTCACTTTCATTGCATGCCCAGGAAAACTCACGTTCCTGGAGAAAGCAGTGCAGGGGATGATTTTAGGAGGTAACGCTGCTCTGAGGCTAGCCAGATCCTGCACAGTGGGTGTGTCTACACATGCATTTGCTGCACAGTACATTACTACACAGAGGTGGTTTTACGCCAGCGTCTACACATGCAGGCATTATAGCACAGGAACACTGTGTGTGGACTGACTTGGGACTAAAGTTAGTCCCAATTTAGTCTACATGCAAAGGGTTATTGCACGGTAAGGCGTCTACATGTGCCTTACTGCACAGTAACTAATCAGGCATAAATTTGCTATCTGCATGATGCAGTTAGCAAATTTACGCCCAAGTCGGTGTAAGTCACTATAGTTGTTGCACATTACGGGCACACATGTGTAGATGCGTTACTGTACTGTACAGTAATTTTTGGGTACTGTACCTAACCTAAATTACTAACCTAAATTACTGCACAGGAACTGTGCACATGTAGATGCACCCAGTGTAAAGAAAACCAGATCCTAAGTAAGACTGAGGGCATCCACTGCTACAGTACAGAGCAGCATGGTGAAGCACAGTGCCCACACGCTGCATGCAGAGAGTTGGAAGTGGATGCAGTGTTTGTGCACCCGCTGTCTCAGCGTCTCCAGGTGTAATGGTGGAGAGGAGTAAGAATACCGGTACTTGGTCACCGGCTTTCCAGTAATACCAAGAAAGTGTAAACAGCTGAAGTTAGTACAGTATGGTAGCAATGCTAATTCCTGAGTGATAATCCAACTGGCCCAATTCTCCCAAGCTCAGGAGACTATGTTGCATTGGGAGAGGTTTGCTTGTATTACAAAATTGGTGGCATTATATCAGTATAAGAAGCAATCCTGGAGTCTCTGGGTGGGAAAGCGAAGGTGGCAGATATCCATCCATACCTGCTAACTGCTGGGAAGAGGGTTACAGAATACACTGCGGCATTTCAAACCACTGCAGCCATGTTACTGGGCATTCGGTAATAATAATAATAAAAAAAATCATCTATCAGTTCTTCCTTTCAAGAATCAAGTAATTCTCATAGAGCTCGG
>NW_017728931.1:139324491-139343468 GCF_001723895.1 Crocodylus porosus | reverse complement strand
GTGTGTGTGTGTGTGTGTGTGTGTGTGTGAGAGAGAGAGAGAGAGAGAGAGAGAGAGAGAGAGAGAGAGAGAGAGAGAGAGATCTTGCAGTGGCAAAACCAGACCTTTGTTTCATTTTGGCAGGTTCATCTCTGGGCTGGGTCAGGGCAGGGGGTGGAGTTTGACTTAAATTATTATCAAGCATGAATGTGTCCCAATTTTTTTAGGAACCTATTAATTTATACCCTTGCTATTTTCACAATTGAGCTGGCAGGCTTATTGAGGGAATGGTTTTGAAGTGATTCCTGGCACGTGGAATCCAAGGAAAAGAGCAAATTCTGGAAAAGAGCAAATCCACCGGGATCCAAAGAAAAGAGCAAATTCCGATTTAACTGTCTAATTGGATTGAAGATATTGATGGGCAGAAAGGGTCTGAGAAAACATCTTCCAAGGACTTTATCAATAAAGCATAATAACAGGGGGTTTTTTCCTTGGTGTAGGAGAGTGAAGCAAGCTGTCCCAGTGAGGACCCACTGGTACTTTAAATATACTGGAGGTCGTATATCTTGCTATCTCAAGTACGTGGAGTGACCACATTGTATGTGGTTTCTAGCTACACAAATGAGTGGACGATTCTGCCATCCTCTGAGCTCATGCCATTTTATATCCAGCTCACCCCGAGCTTATAGCAAAGCTCTGTAAGTCTTATGGACTCAGTCATACCACCATACTTCAAGTGGTCCAATCCCTCCCAGTCTGGATACAGGTGTATACTTTGTTGTGAAGGTGTTCAGATGAGTTCAGTCCCATACAGGGGGAAGCTACGCTGGGATAGGGCATAACATCATAGAAAATGAGGGTAGGAAGGGACTTCAGGAGGCCACATCTAGTCCAACCCCCTGCTCAAAGCAGGACCAGCCCCACCTACATCGTCCCAAGGATGGAGAGTCTACATAACATGTTCCAGCGCTTCACCTCCCTCTTTGTGAGAGATTTTCCCAGTATCCAACCTCAACTTCCCTGCTGCAACTTGAGCCCATTGCTCCTTGTCCTGTCATCTGCCCCCACTGAGAACAGTCCAGCTCCATCCTCTTTCCAACCCCCTGCAGGGAGTTGAGATAGCAAGAGGGAATTTAATAGCAGCTTTCAAGTACATGGAGTACACTGGGCATATTTAGTCTCTTCTTGAGACTAAATATGCCCAATTCCCTCAGCGTTTTCTCATAAGTCAGGCATTTTTGCACCTGTGTAAATGTCTCCATTAGGGAACTGATAAAACAGAAGTTGTAGCCTGAACTAACCGGGTAGCACTAGCCAGTGTTTTGTGACAATCGTGTTGTCTTAAGACAATTATATCTTAAGACGATCATGGCAGATAGTCACCCTTGACTGCGAAGGATTGCTGAAGAGCACTAACCTAAACGGTAATAGTGGTACAAAGCTAGACCTAGGTTAGGTCTGATGTTACATTAAAACACAATATGAAATATGACTCTCAATATTAATTAATATGAATCTGATATCAATATCCATCATATATCAATATAGCGTATCATAATCATATCAATATGTTGTTATTATTAATATATTATGGCGTTAGTATTAATATGGCATTAGTATTATTAATATATTGTTATTAATAAAACTCAATAATATGAATCTCAGTATATCAATAAGTGAAGCTTCTGTATTCTAGGTTGCCGTTAGTGCTGCTGGGATTTGATTATGGTGCATTATGCTGTATTAGGACCTCTTTGTGCCTTTTCCCAGTTATGCATTTAGATATAAATAACTGCAGGGCTCTCACCTGACACTTCAGATGGCTTACCCAGCTTTGGACACTGCACTGATAAAGGGCTATGTAGTCACACAAGTGGAACAAGTACGTTGAAGTCTGTAGTGCTTCATGTTGGGCGGTGAGTTTGCTTTCTTAGATGCTAAAGAGCATTGGGCCAAATTGCTCCTTGGATGGAAGACCTCCCAGGCCCTGCAGGCAGAGGTGTTGCTTATTTGGTAGGTGGCATGGCAGTGAGACAGTGCTCTGTGGGAATATCAGGGATCACGGCAGGCCTGGTAGGACCAAGGAGGCAATTCCCCTTCACCCAGACAGTGCTGCAACCTATATATGAGTACCCTGTTGAAGCACTCTGTATAAAAACAAGACCCCCCACCAATCACTCGTGGCCTTGTGGTGTAGGCATAGGGGCCACGTAGGCGTATGTGCATTCTGGTTCCTTGATTTACTTCTGCTTCCAGGTGTGGTGAGAACTGTGATGATCAGAGTCAGGACTCTGGCGTTTCATTCATCACTCTGCCACTGCCTTGCCATGTGGCCCGTGCCACATCATTTAATCTTTCTCTGCCTGGGTTTCCTGCTCTGTAGAAAGCTGGGCAGTCACAATACATCAGCAGGGTGTAGCTCACTGTCAGCACAGCGTGTCTGGAGCCTCGAATGAAAGGTGCTGCAGCCCCGTGCGATGCCCCCCTCCCCACCAGCCGGAAGAATCAGCTTTCTGCACGGCGATCAAGGTGAAGACTGATTCATTGTGGATGTGGCAGGCAGCATGCTTGGCGTCATGTGTTGTGCGAGCTCTGAAAGCAGGAGCCTTGCCCTCGTTGGTGACCCGAAATATTGTTCCGAACCATCTCCTCCACACGGATCAGGGTTTTTCTTTTTCACTTTCCGGAATTAATCTGAGCCCACGCTGCAGTGACTAATGAAGGCCACTGGCAGCAAACAAAGGGAGAAAGTGAGACATCGTGTGTGTATGCGTGCGTGCACGTGTGTGTGTGTGTGTGTGTGTGTGTGTGTGTGTGTGTGTGATGGGACGGGGGGCAAGTAGTACTCAAACTGTTCTGCCCACCTAGTGACTGCTCCTGAATTGGAGAAAACCTTTTCTGTTCCTTCCCAGGACTCTGCTCCAATTACAGCTCCATAAAAGAAATGCCACTGTCGATGACAGAGGTGTCTGCTGCATCTGCACAGTTACGTGATTCTTCCTTTATAGAAAAGACAGGTGGAATCTAATAGGAAAATATATGTTTTAATCACTACCGTGCACATTAAAAAATCACACCCCTGCTTTAGAATGATGCAGGATAGCTCAAAACCCCAATAGAAAGATCTCTTCTGATAAAAGTGTCGACTGGCAAAGCAACACCTACAAAAGCCAAGGACGTGTTTATTTGATTTGATTAGTTTCCCCCCTGTTAAATTCAGTGCGCCATGCTGTGATCCCATTACCATCGTTGGTGAGTAAATAGACCTGTTCACTTCTCATCAAGGGCCCATTATTGCCCCTTATGGGAAGAGGAGTTGATTTAAATCAATTTTAGTTGTGATTTAAATTGGCAAGCATTAAATCTTAGTTTCAAAAATTTAATTTTACTGATATTTCTTGTGTTTGTACTCTTTAGGGGAAAAAAAATTAAGATAGATAGAGACTCACTGGCTGGTGACCATTAGGACATGCTGATTCATAGCTCACTCTAATCTTTCTATTAAATTTTGTAACCAGGCAGACACGCTAGAGGTATCCACATCTGTTACATAGTTAGGTAGCTTAAGACAGTTTTACTTTGGGTCTTAGTGCTTCTATTTTAATTAAGTTAGAAAACGGGGGAGAGTGTATTGATGTGCTCGTTCTTTTTTCAATTAATTTCGTTAGGGAATGATTCATGGCTAGAGTTTATGTGGTGCTGCGTTTCAGTGGATATGAAAAAAACCCAACATTTTAAGACTGTTTCAAATACCAAACATTGCCTGATAAACTTTTCCATGTCTGCCTAGCAAATTGAAGGTGCTTGGTCTTAACAAATAGAAACCAAGTGGGTTAGTAAAAAGAAGTATTAGCAGAGCATGGAGAGTTCATTGAGTGCAGCGGGGAGGGAGAGGGGATGATGACTGCTGTCTTGGGGAAGGGGACGGACACATGAATGGAAGGACGGACGGATGAACGATTTGGTCCCCCTGTCTTTCAAGATTTTTGAGCTAGAAGATCTCATCCCCTTAGCCCCTTATTTGTATTGGTTTTCTCTTCCAATCTTTTTAACTCCTAACTGGTTTGAGTGAACTCCTCAGCGAGCAGGTTGAATGAACTGGAATATTTGTTGTGCGTTGCAAGAAGGCTACTGCTGTTGAAAACTGGTTTGGGACTTCAGCAAACCAGCTCCAGATGACAAGCCTCCCGTGCGGTAATTTGGTTTTGTAGAAATTTCTATTAGGGTGTTTTTTGTTTTTAATTCAGTTTTAATAGACTCCAGAAAATGTAGGTCTCATAGGAGAAGTCATAATTACACCTTTAATTTTGAATGGGTTTATTTTCAAAAAGGAGGGGAAAGCATTCAGTTCAAAAAAAGAGGAGGTTTTCATTTAATTCATCGTTTTATTTGTCTTGCTATAGGGCAGGGGTGGCCAACCTCTGGCATGGGTGCCACAAGTGGTACAGGCAGCCTCTGTGTGTGGCATGCAACAGACTGGGGAGGCGACAGGCAGCCAAGGGGCAGATCGGGCGCAGAGCAGAGAGCGGAGCAGCAGGCTGGGCAGGGAGCAGAAAGCAGAGCAGCAGTGTGGGCAGGGAAAGGCGATTGCGTGGCACTTGGGGGGGATGCGGGCTAATTTGGCGTGGGCACTTGGGGAGGATGCGTGGGTTAAACCTGCCATAAAGTTTGGTGCCCACTGCAATAGGGGATTCTTCCCATCATCATCACCTTTCATTTCCTGTAACAACCCTCGCCCCTGTCCTGAATGAGCGAGGCTGGGATGGCACGAAACCCCTGGCCTGTGCCCGTGTGGGCAGCCCAGGCCTGGAGTAACTCTGCCATCCCACATCCTCTGAGGGGAAGCCTCACCTCTCCTGGTCTGCCTTGCCATTGCTCTCCCATCGAAAGCACAGGCCCCTGTCACCCTGTGTCCCTGTACTGCAATCTTGCCACCTCTGTCCGGAGTCACCAGCAAAGACGTGCAAGGTGTGCCCTTGCTTGGGCCTATTCTGATACATCCCCTTGCTCTGCTGCAAAACTTTTTCTGTCCCAACCTGACAGCTACAATGCTGCCACTGAAAGCGGTAGTTGGGGGAGCCTGTTTGCACCAGTGACACATCCTTGACGAAGTGTCGCAGGCTCCTGGCTGTGGGAGGCACCTCTTCTTTACATTGCCAGCTCCTTGCACCAGTCTTCTTCTCCGGGATGATGGCTAACCTCTCCCTCACTAATTGGAGGAGTCCAGCTGTCTCTCCTGTTACAGCCTCTTCTCAAGACCGTAGCATGTTGGCCACGCAACTTGAATTCTGCCCTCCCATTCCCCCACGCCTCGAGGTTGCAATAGCCCCAACTTTTAATTAACACACAAGGCCAAAACTTGCTGTCCTTGCTGTTATTAGTCTGTCAAAACTTCTTTAAGGGCGGGTGGCCACGTTGAAGCTTGCAAGATGGACATCTCCCCCAGGGATTGTTAGCCGAGTAGCGCTTTCAAAGTGTGCCCTATGGTTTCCCATCCCATCTAGAAACCCTTTTCTGTAGGTGGCTCATATTGAGATTAAGGCTGGATTTGGGGTAGGTTAGCATTGCGGTATGGGCTGCATTGGTGATAATCTATATGATGTATGGGGTACCCTCAGTGGCCTTTCTCTGCCTCTGAAGCATCTACCTGCTTGGTTTCACAGGTCTCCTCCCCATTGCCATGTGTTTCTGTGCATTGGGCTCCTCCTAAGTGTGGCTGCATCCCAGAATCCTTTGCAGGGTGGCTGCTCTGGTGTTTCCTCTAAAGCACTAGTTCAAAGAAATCTGGGACAACAGAGTGGAAATAGAGCTACCCATTTAGAGGAGGAAATGGCACAAAGGGAGGAAGGGTTGGGTTGTTGGCAGGGGATCCATGGCATGAGTGATGGCAGGTACCCATCTATTCTTGCCTTTAACACAGGGTGCACTGGTCTCTGAGCCGGTCCTGCCCTTACATGCCAGCACTGGGGAACATAGCTGTCACATGGGATTGCCATTCTCTCTCATCCGGTCATATATGCCTGCAGTCTTGCCATTGCATATGTGAAAGGAGGGATTGTTACGTTCGGAGTGACAGCAGGAAATACATCGAGGGGAGAGGGTCTTTGACAGTTTCCCAAGAGATGTATCTAATTCTTGTGTCTTGCCACCCATGAAGCTTGTTCTTTGGGGGCCAACTTCCTGTGGATAATGACATCTGTAGGGTCTGGAGAAAAGTGATGGCAAAATTAACGTGGAGCAGGGATTTCGAGCAGGGTGGCTGATTCCTGGGTAACTCTAACCCTTGCTAAGTCACCCCAGTTTAACCTTTATGTGGGAGGTAAGAGCACGTGCTTGAAGGAGGGTGTTTATGCCCCAAAGCTGGTGAAGAATCATCTTTCCAACTATTTAGTTTGTCTAATAAAAGATACCACATTTACCCAAAGACCCTCATCTGCCTACATGCTTAGACCAACACGGCTACAACTAGCACCCTCTCAGACCGGCCCTTCTTTGATCCAAGTCCTGCCTCTGTGATCATTTAGGATCTCCTGGCCCTTTCCCCGAGAAAAGGATTGTTGATCCTGTCCCGGTTGTCACGAGGAGGATTGCATGCCCACTCCCCAATTTCTCTTGCAATACCGTTCTTCCCTTCCAGTCTTAAACTGTTAAGCAGTAGCAGTGCTCTACCCCAGAGGTTGCTGCGTTTTGCTGCCTGTACCTTCCTGTAAGGTCTCACTGGCTCTCCGTAGTTCCCCCGTTGGTTGTGGCAGTGGTAGCACTGCTTTCGGTACTGCAGGGGTTGCTGCCAGTAGCCGTGTTACGCACAGAAGTACTAGGAAAAGAAACAAAGTGAGGCCTTGGGAGCCGGGATTGCAGTCCAGAAGCCGGCTGTGCCTCGAGGACCCTACTTAATGAGAAATTCTTCTGGGACAGCCATGCGAAAAGAATGCCAGCTATTTGCTTTTTATTTGTATTTGAGTGGAGCAGAAGGACCAGGATTTCGGCGCTCTGTTTTGTCTTATGATTGCCGCCTCTGTTCGCCTGCCCTCCTTGCGTGTCTTGACGGGAGGACTGCAAGCTGATTAGGAAGGGGGCTCATTAGCGAGGGGCTGCCACAGTACAAAGCCATAAGCTGATTTCCTCCGCCCTGTACTTAGGGGTCTGCCTGTCGGGAGGAGTCTGAGAACGAGCTCTGCCGGCCTGGCTCTTCTAGGGAGGGCTGCATCCAGGGCCAGTTCAGAAGCTGTTTTGGGGTCACCAGTTTCCAGGGTCTTATTCCCGTCTCGGCACAGTGCAAGGTGACGGAGAGCTCCCAAGCAAACGCTGGAGTGCATGGGGAAGGGGCTATAAAGCTTTTGCAAATCCTGCAGGCATTTTGGTTACGATGGGAACAACAAAATCATCATCCTCCGGTTGATAAAGCTTGACCTTTCTCCTGCACTCAGGGGGAATTTCCACCCTCCTTGCACATCTGTACATCTCGAACAGATGTGTAGCCTATCAACCTGTCCCCATGGCTGAAGAACATCAGTAGTGCTTTGCATTTCCCTCCTGACTGTCTGTGTGAAAGTCCTTCTTGCCCAAATCATGGCTTGGCTGGTCTCTCGGGTGTGAGATGGCAGGGGAAGCTCGGTGAGGGTTCAGGCCTGGCGTCTCATATCGTACAGGCACTTCCACCTTGGGTCCATCCAGAGAGGCTGGAGTTGAGGAGTGGGGGGCTTGGTGCGCTGGTAGTGGGATGCATCTGGGGTGAGCGGTAGTGCTCCCAAGTCTGTGCAGCCCTTGGGATGTCGCTGTCCATGGCCCATTCAGGGCTCTGCATGGAGCAGCTGTAATAGAGCTTCATGTCTCAGCGCCCATGTGTCTGAAATTATAACGCCACTGGCAAGCTCAGCCACAGACCTCCAAATACCCCTGCATTCTGTTTACAGGCCGGACCCTTAGTGCTGGGCTGAGGCCATGAGCAAGGAAAGAAGCTGCGCGTCTGCTCAGAGACTGGGAATATCTGCTTCCGGGGTTGTGTCGATTCCTGAACAGCAAGCAACTTGCTGTTGGGGAAAAATTGTCAAAGGGGGGATGTCCTGAATAACAAACAGCATCTTCCCCCACCCTTCCCCTCCTTCCAAGAGCAAAAACTGCCTCCGATGGAGCTCATGGGCTCAGGCAGCAGGTGCATGACAGCCTGGAGCAAAGGGCTCGGTAGTGGAAGGGGCGCAATCTGCACTGGGGGGTGGGGGCCGGTCTGTGAGCTGGTTGTGCACCACTGGGATAATGAACGGCTTCAGCATCCACATCTCCACTCAAACTTCAACCCTGATCCCTGCCAGCCTCCCCTGAGTCCCTCTCTGCTTCTGGCTGAGAACGAAAGTGGAAGAGCTGCGAGACACGGGGCGGGGGGCGGTTGCTCTTGCTGTTGTGCTGATGCGATTGCCTGTTGCTTGATTTAGGATGTGGGGCTGCGAGGCAGGGGGTCTGATCTCAGTTCTGCTGTTGATCTGCTGGATCCAGTCACATCCTGACTCAGTGACCTGTCACCTTCCTCTCCTGACTGGCTCTGTTTTCCCCTCCCATCCTTTCCCTAGCTGTTTGGACTCTGTGCTGGTCAGGGAAGGGGCTGGCTCTTACTAGCAGTTCCCATGAGACCCAGCACAACAGGACATTGCTGTCACTTGGGTGTGCCGGTCCTGCTCTACTACTGTTGCTAATAATAACAGGCGGTGCTAATTATTGACCCCTCCATTGCTCGTTTCCAGCTTGAGACTTAATCCCAAATGGAGTCAGTGGGAGTTTTGCCGGGGCCAGATATCACAGGGCGGCTCATGTTGAGTAAGAGGGTTTGAATCGGCTTGGAAATCACCCAGTGCACCTGTGCGATCAGATGCTCCTCTGAGCAGGCAAGGGTTTGCCAGCCAGGCATTGCCCTGTGCTCCCGAGCTGGCGTGCTGCAATGGTTTCTACCTGCGAGTACGTAACATGCGGCGAGACAAAGCAATTTTCATGGCGTGTTTGTGGGACAAACACCTGATTACCTGGCAGCCCCCTGATTGGTGCAGATACACGTACCGCTATAATTGAATAGCGAATTCTGTGGCAAGTCAATGATACTATGTCATGGATCACGTGATTATAGATCTAAATATTACATTTAAATCTAAATTCAGATATATTAGAGATATGTGCACAACATGAATTGTAACGTCCGTCATCATCACCGTGTCTTACTATATGCAGCGTTTTACAAGGAGTTTAGAAATACTAATTAGTACCAACTTTAATCGAAACATTTTTACTTCCCTGACTGGCGCCTTTGCTTAGGCTACGTCAGGAGCAGACAGTAACTCTCAATCATGATTTTCCACGGCTGCAGGGATTGTCATGTTGTCTTTGCATTTTGGTATTGCATTGGGACAATCGAATTATATGAATAATATGCTGTTTGTTTGCTTTTTAAGGCTGATTTTGCAGGAAATCGCAGGCAATGTAATAGTATGTCCTCGTGATTGCAGGCAATGCTGTTTTTCACGCTTTCCATGAAAGCACGCATTACATAGACCCCTAATTATGACCAGTAGCAGCCACAGTAATACCTAGTCCTCCCAGTACTGCCAGGGCAGCGTGCCCTTGACCCACAGACCTTTTGTTTTGGTCCTGGCCTCCCTGCCAGCATTGCCACGCAGCTGTCTCAGACCCAGCCCAACCAGCGCGCCCTCCATGCGTCCCATCCTGGGTCTCCCCTGGGCCCAGTCCACACGCCAGCCTGCAGCCCCACTACGCCCCCCACCGCCCAGCCCAGCCTGCCTACAGCTTTCAGGTGGGAGTGCGCAGCCTGTGCTTGTATTTCACTGCTGGGCCTGGGAGTGGGAACCGGAGAGCAAGGTCCCTGGGGCAGCATGGTTCAGATACTTTCATCAAGCCCAACCCACCCCCTTGCCTATGGCTGTGAGTCACAAGCCCTCTCCCGTGTGGTGCTCTTGCACTTGCCAGCTTCTCTGAATGGGAGATCACAGTCACAGAAAACGAGGGTTAGAAGGGACCTCAGGAGGTCACATCTAGTCCAAACCCCTGCTCAAAGCAGGACCAGCCCCAACTACATCATCCCAGCCAAAGCTTTGTCTAGCTGAGCCTTAAAAACCTCCAAGGATGGACAGTCCACCACCTCTCTGGGTGACCTGTTCCAATGTTTTACTACCCTCCTAGTGAGAAAATTCTTCCTAATTTCCAACCTCAGCTGCCCTTGCTGCAACTTGAGTCCATTGCTCCTCGTCCTGACAGCTGCCACCACTGAGGACAGTCCAGCTCCATCCTCTTTGCAACCCCCCTGCAGGTGCTGCTATTAAATCCCCTCTCAGTCTCCTCTTTTCTAGACTAAATAATCCCAGCTTCCTCAACCTTTTCTCATAAGTCAAGTCCTCCAGCCCCCAAACCATTTTTGTTGCCCTCCGCTGGATTCTCTCCAATTTCTTCCCATCCTTTCTGTAATGGGAGGCCCAAAACTGGACACAGGACTCTAGATGTGGCCTCCCCAGCGCTGAATAGAGGGAAAGAATCACTTCCCTCCATCTACTGGAAAGACTCCTACCAGTGCAGCCTGGGATGCCGTTAGCCTTCTTCACAACAAGGGCACACTGACGATGGTGATAGGGAGTGATAGGGAAGGGGCATCACTCCCTAGGTTCCCTCCTTTGCATCCATCCCTCTCCTGCCTTGCCCCGAGACGCTTCTTTTGGTACCATTTCAAAGTGAGAGTGGGAGGAACCTAGGGCCTGGGCGAGGGGAAGCACTGAACCACCTCTCAGCCCATGGAGGAGGTGGGAGGATCTTGTTGCTGTGGCGGTGAGATCCCCAGCTCCCATTCGTTTGCCTTGCTCCCCGCAAGAGCATCATTGAACCCCAGCTGGCATCCCCTTCCTGGACACCCCCCCACACACATGACTGCCCAAGTCACCCCTGGATCGCCTCTCCTCTGCCCAGCGGGGTAAGATACTTTTGTGACCTCCCTTCCTGCCATTTCTCAGCCCCAGGGAGCCAAATCTGAGAATGGTGTTAAAACACGTGGAGTGACCCTGCCATGAAAAGTAAAATCTCTCAGCTCCCAAACCACACAGTTCAAATCTATTGTCTGCCCACAGCCGGCTGGCACACTGCCTGGGGTGCCGGGGTCCCGGGGTCCTCTGCCTGTCCCCGTTGTGGCTCAGGCACCTGCACACCCAACCATCCTGTCCCCCAACAGATTGCAGAGAAACCAGGAGCCCGTTCCTCTTCCCTTCCTCTGACGATTCATCACAGCAGGGCAGGCTGCTTGTAGAGAAGATGGTGTTCGAGATCCAAGACACAGCAGCTAGGTCTCATTTTAGACTTACCCATCTTGTTGGAGACTCATTTAATTGCATGACTAAAAGGATGGCTAATCCCTGGGCGAGCTCCAGTTTGGGAGGGCAGGCAAGAACCAGGCAGCTAATGTCTTTATTGGGCTCTTCTCAATAAGTTACCTAGATCTTCTCCCTTGCTCCCCTTACACTGTGCAGTCCCAACTCAAATCAAGATCCTCTTGGTCCATAGGCCAGTCAGGCCAGTTCGAGATGAACGTGCCTGTGGCTTGGTGCAGATAGGAGTCTCTCTGAGCTTCCCCCTGGCAAAGGTGAGGCGAAGCTGTGTTTAGAGCAAAGGGCTGTGACTCCAGGCACCTGGCTTTGATCCTCACTTCTGCCACTGATTCTCTGCATGACCCTTGGCAAGTCACTCAACTCCAGGCACCTGGCTGTGATCCTCACTGTTGCCACTGATTCTCTGCATGGCCTTTGGCAAGTAACTTGTGCCATGTCAGCACAATCGACAGAGGTGATTGCAACACAGGAGAAGTTCAATCTAGCCCCCTTTGGTCATGGTTGCAGTGAGGGGGCTGCCTAGGCCTCAGCACAGGCCAGCCCTGAAGAAGAGCACAGCATCTCCCCTGGACTTGGACAGCCTTTGTGGTGACTCCCACTACCTCGTCTCTACGGCCGTTGTAACTGGAGCTAGCTAAATTAAGTCTAGCCTGAGGGTAGCTATGTGCACTAAACTCATACCTTTCCTTGCAACAGAGTCAAACCATAAAGTCTGGATCCTCAGATGCTTTTAGGGGGCCTAACTCCCATTGGTTTCAATGGGATCATTGAACTTCCTCTTATTCCCTTCAGTGGCAGTCAGGTGCCTAAATACCTTTAGGCTCAGATCCTCCAACCTCGGGCACCTTTGTAAAGCACTTTGAGATCCTTGGCTGAAAAGTACTTTGTGAACATTGCAGCAAACCTGCTGCCTTAGGAGACTTCCCCCAGGACTCTTCAGCTGTGTTGAGCCCACATCTAAGCCACTTGTATTAGGATGCTGCCTCTGCTAAACATCCGAGTTTTCTTGTTCATCTGGTGTGTTGCTTTGGCTAGTCCTGTGCTAGGCATCTGTTTGCTGTCTCAGGAGGTAGAGTCCTTGCAGCATTGCACGAGGTCCTTTCGAAGGGTGTACAAAGCAAGGAAGAGGAACAATTGTTTGGGAGGAAATGGAGACATTGTTTGTATTACAACTTGTTGGGCTAGATGCTGTACAAATACATACTAAGAGCTTGCTCCTGCCCCCAGGATCTTAGGTCTAACTGCGCAAGACATTACCATCTAACTGAGTCAACCTGAGAAGCTAAATGACTTAACCAAGGTCATATGTGAAGTCTGTGGCAGAGCCAGGATGGGAATCAACAACCCAGCCTTGTGCCATAGCCACAAAGCCCTTCTTCTGTTTTGGCGGGGGAGGAAGTGGATGGTACTTTACTGTTGATGCTTGTATCTGTGTTGGAAAACACCGGATTCTATATGGCAGGGAAAAATCTTGGCTTGGCAGACTAGCAGATATAGGAACCTCTTATTTTTGAGCCCTTCCATCCCTGATTTCTATGAAGTTGTGTGTCGTTGTCACCAAGGAGAAGCAGCAAAGGTGCAAGCTTTCGTCCAAGTGCCCCCTTTCTAAAAATGAAAGCTAACCTGGCTAATGAGTAACAGGATCCACGAGCAATGGGACCATCGTCTCCCTAGTCGCTGGGCGCCGCATGGAGCCGGGGTCTAACAATCTGGAGTTGAAATCTCTTGCACCGGGAGAGTTAAATCGCGAAGCGGCTCTGGATTTGCCAACAATAGGAGTTGTTCTGATCTAATGGGAGATTGCGACCATTGGAGCCGTTCAGTGGGAAAGAACTTTTGTGCCCAGTGTCTTTAAATAGTTTTCAATAGGAGGGAGGGTTAGTTATGTCCTTCCCTTCCTAGCCTCTCCCCATCTAAAGAATGGCCCTCATTTCCCTGCCAAGCCAACTGTGTCATGACAGTGCCTGCAGGTCCGGGCTGTGCATGTTCCCTGCCCAGACACTTTTGAGATGGAAGTCTGTATTTCTAGCCCCCTGTGAGGGAGGAGTGGGTGGGGAGCAAGAGACAAAACGTGGACCCAAAATAGCATCAAGACACAAAGATCACAAGGAAACGTACAACCCTTCTTGAGACATTAACAGGAAACCTCCAAGCTTCTGGCAGAGGAACTCCACTGGCCCAAGGTCATTCAACAATGATTGCAGGAGAGGGCCTGAGCCTGGGGGCCTGAGCAGGCTGAGCATCTGCAGATGCCCTCGCAGGATCTTGAGGGGTTGGGGGGGTGTAAAACACCTTGCATTTGTCCAGGCATTTCTGCAGACACTTCCTCTGCTTGTGTCTCAAGCCATCACCCAAGGGAGCAGCAAAAAATCGATGGCCTAGAAGAGCTGCTGCATAGCAGGGAGCTGCATGGGTTTTTACTGAGAGCCTGAGTCAAGGCAAGCCAGTCCCGGGGCTGCTGCGAGCCTTGGGGCACCTCGGATGCCTGAAGGTGGCCTTCAATTTGTCACTTCACACTGCTTTGCCTGCCCGATGCAGCTCCTACAACATCCACCCCACTCTCTGTGAAACTCTTCGCTCGCTGCTGACATGCAGCCACCTCTCAGCTTCGCCGCACAGCTGGATGGGGCAGGAAGGGAGGCAGAATAGGAGCATTGACATGGGAAGTGGGCTTTGTCTCCCCATAATGCGCTTCGGCTGGCGTATCTTTTGCATCCAGAGATAGTCAATATAATCTCACAGCACGAGGGTGACAACACCCTCCACCTCCAAGCTGGGAGTCTGAGTCAATACGGACCGAGAGGAAGGAGTGTCATATACTGAATCATCTATCCCACGTCCGGCAGCACCAGAGAAAGCAGTTGTCATGTGCAGGCGGAGGTGAAGAGTGAAGAGAATGACTCTCGTGGCAGTTTTGCCATTTGAAGCCTGACAGGAAGTGTTTTCCACTCGCTGATGACGGCTGGAGGAAGCATGGCCCTTCAGCGTGCAATCTGTGCATGAGCAACGCTGACCAGGTCGGCAGCTGGTGTAACCTGGCACAGCTCCTTGAAGTCACTGTGCTTTGCTGATTCACATCGTCTGAGCATCTCTGGCCTCTAGGTCTGCCAGCCTGTGCCCTGCAAGTGCATTAGAGGGTGCCTGGGGGACTTATCAGCCAGACCCAGATGTGCAGGCACAAGTGGGTTGTGGCTCCACAAACTGCACATGTTGCACGTTAAGCGACGTGGGGCACTGCTAATTAGCATCACTGGAGCAAAATTTGTTACTGTGATTTTCTGGTAGCAAATAAAGACCATGGGGAAAAAAATTGGCACGAAGCACACCAACGTGCCATTGGCTGGGATAAACATGGAGATGGGGGAGCAGCTTGTTTCCTGGTCTCCGTGCACTGTGGAGCTCCCACACTGAAGCATGCAGGGACAGGGGAGCAGCCAGCCCAGGGCTGCTTGCTCCCCTGTCTCGAGGCACTGCGACCCCGGTCCCTGCCAGCTAGCCCCGTGTTGAGGCACCCTGTGCCCCGGGCAGCACATGGAGCAGCAGGACATGGTGTCCCGCTGCAAAACGCACAAGTGTGGGCGTTTGCCACAGCATAAAGTGGCAGCTCCAATTTGTCTCGCTGAAGACTCATGCCCCTGCTCATGAGGATGCAGCCATCATGGCCAAACTCACAGCAGTCACCAGGTACTTGCTAGGAGCATGGTTGGGGAACGGTTTTAATGGCATGCATTGGGCTGGAATCTGTTCCTCATCCAAGGCAAAATGAGCATGGCTGGTGGAGAGAACAAGGACCCCTGACCTTAGCACCCGTCTCTTATGCACCCCTGCAGCATCTAAATGATACCCGTGTTCCCAGTTCTCCTACAAGCACTTCCTGCAAGACAGAGCAAGGACCGGGGGGCGGGGGCAGGCAGTGGAGATCGAGGGGCTCTGAACGCCGGGTTGCAAAATTACTCTGCTTTGTCACCACCCTACCCTGCTTACACCGGACACATGGCTTTCCCAGCATTTCAGCCCTCACTAAACTCAGCGCAGACACATCAGCAGGCCTTGCCCTGCCTGCTCTGCCAGGGCGAACGTTGCTGTCTGGACAGCGGCTTCTCCTTTTCCTCTGGTGTGATACGCTTGGGCGGTCAGGACTCGCGGAGGGAATGGCGGCTGCTGAGAGAGCGATTCCTGCCCATAAATCTAAGGGGTACGGAAAGGGAGGTACCCAGGGCTGGAGCTGTGCATCCTCCGCTCCGAGGACAGTCGGGTTGCAGCACCAGGGCGTGTGCTTCGTGCCAGGGTAAAACTACGCTCTGAAGTCGCCACCTCCCTTTTCTCCTCTTCGTTCTTGCTGCGAGGGAAAGGGCTTCAGTGCACCCCGCTCGTTCCTGGGTTGTCTCTTTGCAGCCCTCTGCTGTCATTTCCTCCCAAGCCAGGCTGCTTCGTGCTGAAGCTCAGCAGGCAGGCAGTCGCCTCCCTTCCCCTCCACCCTGCACCGCAAATTTTGGTCTTAGCAATGCCCCACGTGGGACCCTTGCAGAAAATGCCTCCTTCAGTTAAAGCAGTCATGAATAGCTCCTTGCCCTGTTGCTTTTCCCTAGTTATGACACAGCTGAGATGTTGAGTAGAGGCCTTTCTGCTTTGGCCAGTGCCTGCAGCTGCTAATCCCAAACACTTTCTTTCTTTGGCCAAGAAATGAGCCCTGCCTGTTCTCACCTTCCCTGGACATGCTGCACAAAGGCCAGACGTGCCCAGGACTGCTTGCAAGGCACTGGGAGCCTGAGGGCATCTCTGGAAATGCACCAAAAGTGCTTGTACAGCATGTTTGGGGGCCCACGGCACCGTTTGCTGGGTGGAGCAGGAGGGAGTAAGCAGGGTTGGCTTCTTGGGGGTTTTGGGACAGCTGTGGAGGTGGATTAGACACACCTTTAATCTGACTGTTCGTGCTCAGTGTGGGAAGGCTGGTTTGTTCACTTGTCCGGGCTCGGCGCCGGCAGGAAGGCACAAGGAGGACGGGCAAAGGCACGTGGCTGTCACAGGAAGCTCCATTTTGGCCTTGCAGAGCCTATAGTTCAGGCGCCTCACTCCAGTACGGTGATCCACATTGACGGGGCTAGGTGCCGACATCCTCAGATGGCAAGAGGCGCCTCCCCAAAGTGATCGGACACATCTCGATCCCCACCCTCTCCAGTAAGCTGGGGGCTGCACATGAGTACCTCTGTTGCCTCCGGTTCAGGTTTCCAACCAGGTCGATGGTGTCCCACTGGCAGAGTGGGGACACAGGTGAAGCTTGTGCATCTGTCTGGCTCTCCGTGAAGCTCAGGAGCTGCACACTTAGGCCCGGGGTCTGGATTGCGTCAGGGCATCCACTTGCATGAGCTGAGACAGCTCGGGAACTTAAGTCAAAACTGGAGCCAGTGGACCAGAGTCATCCTGTGCTCCTTTTTGTGACTTGGGTTCCTCCCTTCCATTTCGGGGAGTCTCTGGGAGAGATATGGATGGAGCCCTAAAGCCAGCCAGCAAAGCCCTCCCTCGTCAGTCAGCTGTAAATCTTCTTCCCTTGGTGGCTATTGAGAGCAGTGGACATCAGCGATGGGCAAGAGGAGGTTGGATGTGAGGGAAGGAGAGGAAATGTGTCCGCTGTATTGGGCTACTGTAGTGCTGAACTTCCCCATCCCGCCCAGCTGAACAATAGTGACATCCTGGGGCATGGAGAGATGCCAGCACACAGCATTCACTCGGATCCAGATGCTACGCAGTGACAGCGGTGACAGCTCGGGCCTGGGGCCCGGCTGCAGCTGCTGAGCTGGATGAGGCAGCAACGGGGCCCCTGGCAGGAGTCCCCGAAGAGGCAGGCGGCAGCAAGCAGAGCGAATGGCACGGCACCATCTCCCTCCCACCAGGCAAGGAGCAAGGAGGAGTGGGGACTAAGCATGTGGCACTAGACCAGGTCCACACATGGCGCAGCCGCCGTCTCCAGGTTGTGCAATTCAGAGCAGTCCCGTCAGCCACTTTTCATCAGTGTCAGGAGTGACACCAGATTGGGTCTCCTTCTGTGTAGGTGCAAGCAGGTCTCTGCAGGGCCGCTGATGTCCTCGGCACCAAGGTGCTTCTGCTTTCTTTCACTTCTCTTCGAAAAAGAACAAGCAAACTAGTAGCAACACAGGGAGCAACCGATGGGAATTCGTGGGGCTTGGAAAATGTTCACTTTTCAAGCACCAGGACATGCCATGATTAAATTTCAGGGGCGTCAGAAAGACCTTTCCTCCTGGCTGTGCGAGTGACCGGGGCGTTAGCAGAAAGGACCCTTAGGTTTTCAGGAGAGAAACATTTCAGGGCCTGCCTATGCAGAGGCACTCAATCTGAATTGACTTTTAAGTGGATTAGTGAAGGCGTTGTGACGCAGCGTATTACACCCGCTGGGTGGACACATGTTTTTCAGATGTAAGGCTATGAAGTGAAGTGAGGGAAATCTAAGTTTTGAATAAGGATTTCCACAGGCGGGGTTTAATGCGGTGCATGCGATTCATTGTAAAGTCACACCTTCGCTTGACTTGGATTCGTTTTCCCAAGCGTGCTTCGGCCTGGCACACCCATCTCGGGTCTCACATGCACCGTGTCTCAGGAGGTCCCATCTCTCCTCGCCTGCCACACCTTCACTTGCCCCCACCACGTATGGTCCCGCAGCCTGGCTCCCGCACAGCTGGCTGGTCAGGCACTCAAGCTAGCTCTGCCACAGAAACCGCTGGCTTCACTTGCGTGGGGCCACGCTTTTCTGTGTGGCCGGACCTTGTTGCCTCTCCCACCCGCTCTCCGCATCCCCTCCTGTCTGCCGACTCGATGCTAACTTTCCTTCTGCCGGGGCAAGTGGAGGGAGCAGTGGGTACAGCTGGAGGCACCTGTGCTGTGGCCTCTGGGTGGGTGCGGCAGGGGGATCTAATTGAGACCGCTGTTTCTGATGGGTTCCCCTTTTTTTGGCCTGAAAGACGCCAGCACACTTGGGAATTGTGGTGGTGTGCCTGACCAGGGGAGAGGAGGGCTCACACTTTCTCTGCCCCTGCTGTGCAGTGGCTGGTGGTGCGTGCCCCCTGCTCTGCGTACACACCTGCCTCCTCGTTTCCTGCCATGCTTCCTCCCAGAGGTACGGCAAGGGCAGGGTATCAAATGGTTGTACTTCAGGTGTGGGTGCAGCGATGTCTGGTCAGGAAAGAAGGCAGGAGATTGCTTTCCTTCAACAAAAGGTGAGCCTGCTTGCCCTGGAGCAGATGTGGCGAGGGGAAACGGGGTGGAGGAACCTTCCCCCCCCACCCAGTGGTGCTTAACTTCTCTTGCACCAGGGACAAAGCGATCAGCGTTTCATTTCCACTGACTGTGGGGTAAAGCGTGCGCATGGGCAGTCACCACAGACTGACAGATGCACCGCCAAGCCCTGCCCTCCTTTCCCTTGTGGTACCCTGAAGTACCTCTCTACAGAGCTGGCCAGGGATTTACAGGAGAAGCAGTGGCACCAAAACTGATTTTTTTTTGTTTGGGGATGTACATACCAGTTTCAGCAGGAAGAGCCCTGGTCGGATGGGGTGTTTCTGGCCAAAGCCAGAAAGGAGTAGCCTGTAGCCTTGTGACTAGAAAAGCTTGTTCCATATA
>NW_017728931.1:139314539-139323292 GCF_001723895.1 Crocodylus porosus | reverse complement strand
CCTTGCGCTGGATGGTGAATCCCAGCAGGCGATGATCGCTGTCGCCCAGGTGGTCGAGCACCCGCAGCCCCCTCACCAGGTCATCGCCCGTGGCCAGCACCAGGTCCAACAAGGCGTCTCCCCCAGTGGGGCTGTGCACCTCCTGGGTTAGATGGAGGTCCTGCATTTGGGCTAGGGACCTACGTGAGCCGTCAGACCTGGCTGACTGCTTTTCCCAGCACATGTCTGGGTAGTTCAGGTCACCCATGATGACCACATCCCTTGACTGTACTGCCTCCGCGAGCTGACCTGATAATTCCCGGCCCAGCTCTTCTCCTTGGTTGGGTGGTCTGTAGTAGACCCCCACCGTTAAGTCCCTTTCCCCCTGACCCCCTTGTATTTGGACCCAGAGCACTTCAGTCTGCCCCTCCTCTGACCCCCCACCATTTGTTGAGGACGTGTATTGCTCTTTGATGTAGGCACCACACCCCCACCTTTCCTCCCGGCCCTGTCTCTCCTGTACAGCCCATAGCCTTTGATGTTCACCGCCCAGTCGTGTGTTGGGTCCCACCACGTTTCGGTGAGCCCCACTATGTCTGGATTGGTGTTAGCTAGCCGGAGGGCAAGTTCCTCCTGCTTGTTCCCCATACTACGAGCATTAGTGTAGAGGCATTTAACGCCTCCTGAAGGTGCATGCACCGCCACCCTATCCTAGGGCTATCCCAGCCCCTGTCTCTTACCTGGGTATTTCTTGTGCTCGTTGCCTGTCTTGGCCAGGCTGTTCATGTGGGTGGCTCTTTGTTCGGTGCTCCGTGGCTCCCTCCGTCCTCAACTTCCCCTTCCCCTTCCCCCGACGTATCTGTATACTCAAGTAGGCAATATGTGTATATACAACTAGGGTGCCACTTCCCTGTGGGATGCCTTAAGCACTGGGAGGTTTTTGCAGACATGATTCACAAGATAAACCCAGAGATTTCAAATGGAAATCCATAGTTGTGGCCTTTATGAGGTAGCAGAAAAGCTGCTGTTATTTTTTTCTGTAGTCAAAAAAAAGAGTGAAAACTAAGAGCTGGCATTTTCCAGGTGGTGCCTTGAATCTAAAAAGGTTGCTACCCACTGGCCCAGGAGATGCAAAACTCCCCTGCCTTTTGTTATGGCACGCACTCAAGCTGGGGCATGGAGAGCTGCTGGGATATGGATGCAGTTTTCTATAACCTGATGGCTGGGGTCCTTACCCTGGGATTAGGGGAAGTAGGGTCAAGGCTCTGTTTCAGCAAGAGGGTAGCCAGGTCTCCGATGGTAAGGACACCCACCTTGAAAGACCAGGATCAATGCCCTGGCTGGAGTTGATCAGAGCAGCTTGTTGGCTATGCCAGGATGATGGTGGTTCCCTTCCAGTGTGAAACAGGAGAGTGCATGGGAGAAATCATTTTTTCTTACCCCTCTTTTCTTCTACAGGCCCTGCTGCTGTATTTCTAATCATTGGTGCAGTTATCTGCACGAGGACCTGGAGCACCCACGTGCTCAGACACCCACCCAGGGTCACAGAGGAAGTCTGTGGCAAGGCAGAGAATTGAACTCAGCTCTCTGAAGTCCTAGCTTAGGGCCCTAATCACTAGACCATCCTGCCCCTCTCCTAGGGTTTCCTAGGCTCATCGCTCTGCCCAGCAGAAACACTACTTAAAGGAGATTGGGGAAGCTAGGAATACTTCTTCCAGGGGAGACATCACCTGGAGAATGGTTAAGAGGAAGGCAGGCCTCTGGTTTATGGTGGAAAATCTAGTTCTTGGAAGAGCCCGGCTAGCTTAGGGAATTGGTGTTGCCATACAGAGCCCCATCTGTTTGCCACCCAGCTGCAAGCTGGCAAAGTTGCGGCGATCTCTGCGTGGTTGGTGATGAGGAGCTAGCAATTACCCAGCACTGTCCGCATTCAGACAGCCTTGCATTGGGTCACCCAGCATCCCAAGAGAAAGGGGTATTTTACCCCCAGGAAACGCAGGGGGAAGTTGGGACACCGTGAATGTACATGTGTTGTCCAAAGCTACCCAGGCCCTGCCTCCATGTCCCAAACAAGCTGATAGTTTCAAGCCCATGGCTGAAAGCCAGTCCCTTGCTCCGGTCTGAGTGAGGCCACAAAGAGCAGCTCATACCTGTTGGGCATGCTAACAGCATTTAGTGGCCTTGATGTGCTGGCACAGACATTGTGCAAGAGGCAGTCTCTGCCCCGAGCAGCTTATTGTCTAAATCAATGAGGCTGTCCATGGCAGGATTTTTCTCCCCATTTCACAGGCAGGGAACTGAGGCACTGAGGCTGATGCACTCAAAGGTATGTAAGCACCTAACAACCTTTATGATGATAAGCAGGCTGGCGCAGAAAGACAGTAGCAGAGCTGGGAACGGCAGCCCTGTGAGTCCCATCTCAGTCCCCTCTATTTGATGCCTTGTGGGGGTTCATTGGGAAGGAAGGGCACTGCTCCCATGCTTGCTCATCTCCGGTGGTGCCTTTTTGATGCATGGCATACAGCTGCCTGTTGCAACGCTGTGATGGGAAAGAGACACCCTAAATCTGTCACTGCATGGAGTGCCCACTGAATGCCCCAGACGCCAAAAGCCTCTGTCCGGCTGTTGGGCTGAACCGGGGCGATAAGAGCAAAGTACTTTCGGGTCTGAAGAATGCCTGGTGTTCATCTCTCCTGCTGTGCAGCTGTCAGCGCTTATCTAGTCAGGCCTGCTGGACATCAGCCTTGGATTGAATGCGCCCTCCTCCTTGCTCCTGCTTAATAGGGGAGGAGAGGACACAGTGTACTTTATTTCTTTCATTTCTCAGTATTGCTCGCACGCCAGCCCTCAACAGCTCTAGCTCCAACAGTCTTTATAAATGAATCCTCCTCCCCGTGGCCGGTAAGGAAGCCCGCTCTCCCCCCCTGCTGAAAGCAAGCTTTGCATTCAATCTGAATCCCAGTATGCGGGCTTCCTTTGTAGGCCTGTCCTGCGAGACCAAGGAAGCATCTTTAATATTTCCCAGTGCGGCGCTGTGAGGGCTCAGGGCAGCTTTCATTCTGGCCCGGTTTTGAATGAGATGCAAATTCAGCCCTCGGATAATTAGCCCGATGAACTGCTGTTGGCAGAGTGCCTCGAGGGGGCTCGCTGAGAGTTGCCAACTCGTACTGTTTGGCGAACATTGCACGCTTTGATTTCGCGTTGGCTTGGAGCAGAAGGTGCAAGGGGGTTTCATTCATTCGGTAGCTTTCTGTAACCAATGGGACTTGCAGTAACAGGTTGGCTAATGCCAGTTAGCACAGATTTTTTCTATGATACGGCCACCTTCTCTTCTGCAGGGTTAATGGCATTGCTTATAATTTGCATTCAGACCCTGCCATTTGGCCTATGGAGGGATTTGTGTGATGATGGTTGCCAATGGCATCCGGTCAGGAGGGGTGCACGGCTGATGGGGATGCTGTCTTTCTATAGGGGACATATAAAGCTGATGGGGATGCTCTCTTTCTATAGAGGACATACACAGGTGAGGAGGATGCTTTCTTTCTATAGAGGACATAAACCCGAGGTCCTGGCCACATGCAGTCAGTGGTTGTCAGCAAGAGGTGTGTTGCTCCGACCAGATGCCTGTGTGAGCACTTCCATCCTGCTGATTTAGCGCTCTCCTCCCCAGCTGCACCTGCAGATGACAGATGCTTTCATTTTCATTTATGAGCAGTCATATTGCTGCCATATTCCACCCCAGGGATGGCTGCATTTCAGTTTTCCCTTTGATGAGCTCAACCCATTGGCCTTTTACGAAGAGGGAAAGACTGCAGAGGGGAAATAGCAAGTTCTCAAGGTTTGCAAAGCCCTGGTGGCGTGTGGCCTCCGCCCCCACTAGCCACATTGCCTGACCCCAGCTCCGTTCCCCATCCCGCTGTGGGAGAAGCAGAGGCTTTCAGCCAGCATCAAGGAGCAAGGGGCACTCTGCCTGCCGGTCATAAAAGGGGTGTCACTCGCCATTTCCGAAGTTATTCTCTTGTGTTTCCTTTCCCCGCTATTAATAGACGTTGAGCCAATCTGAGCGGTTCCAGTGAAGTGGTCAAGGGGGGAGGGGGATGGGGACGATTTCCAGAGAGAGAAAAGCGGGAGGGTCTCAGACAGAGAATGAGCCCGAGGGCAGAAGCTGCAAGGAGGCAGCGGTGGCTTCAGATGGGCTTGGGGAGGAAGGGAGGATCGTTCTTTGCTTTTGTGCTCGGCTTCTTTTTCCGCGTGCTGCGCGGCCTTTCCAAACACATCCTGCAGCAAGCCCACCCTGCGCCTCTTCCCAATCCAACCATCGGTGTGCCTAAGAAAACCCTGCCCCAGCTGTGCCAGGGATTAGCAACAAAGCCTGAGCCTCCTGATAGAGGCCTGCCCCCCAGGTCTGCTTGGGTAACTTGAACAAACCAATTGGCATGCCGTGATCCCTTCCATTGCCCTGCATTTTGGATGGCTGTTCAATGCCGTAGCCTTTCCTACCCAAATGAACAATAGGCCAGGTGCAGGGCAAGGGAGAGCTAGCCCTAGCTGTTGGTGGGAAATGAACCAAGCATTTCTGGCACCAACATCACGAGTCCTGCTCATGCGAGCTAAATGGATGATGCCAATAGGTAAGAGTAAGCACGGAGCTTTTACCCTGGCTGAGGTCTCCTCCTAAGGAGAAACAGTCACCTAAGCATGCAACAGGCTTATTCAGCACATGCTCTTCCACTGGGCACTTCTTCCTCTTGGCTCTCCAGCCCCAGCCTGCCATGGATGTGCGCGCACAGAGGTTTTCTCAGAGTCCCTTGCAGCAGACATCATGACTTTGGTTGCAGGCACTGTTATTCCGACTCCATGATCCCACCACTAAGACGCTGTCTCCCACTAAAAAAAACTACCCCAGGGTCAGAGGGCTGGTGTGCTGCTTTCCAATCTTCCCTGCATGATGGGAAAAAAAGTGATAGTGCAAGAGATGAAAGTCCAGAGGTGAGCGCCTGAGATGCCCTAAAGCTGCCAGGCCAGAAAGGTGGGAGCTGAGAATTTTCTGCCTTTCCAGATTTTACTCTTTTTTTGCAATGAAAGAAATGGTTTTACAAAATTCTTGTTGGTCTAATAAGAGAAATCACCTCTACCATGAGCCCTGACTGTGTTCGGGAAGTGTCATCCTAGTGGAAATCCTGGGTGAAGTGACTTCCTCAAATTTTGATGAAGTACGTTTCTCCAGTGAGACGATGCCAGTCATTTCACATGGTGCTCCTGCAGAATTTTTTTTTCCCCCCTCTCTTTGCTTGCGCGAAGCCCCTGCATCCTTGGGGAGAAGGTGTTCACTGCCAGGGTAAGGGACTGTTGAATGATTCCTTCATTCCCTTTTATAGGTAAAACCCGTTCTTGTCACTATAAAAAGAAGTAAAACCAATGGACAAACCGACCTTTATTGCCATCTAGGCCGTGAAGGAGGGCTGGGTAACACTTGAGCGCAATGTGTGCGCGCAGGCTGTCTCTTAGTCTAATGCTGATACGACCTTGCTTGCTCAGTGATATGCAGCCTGCCAGGCTTAGGAGCCACAAGAGCAGTCCCTATTTACCAGGGAGCTGCAACATCCATGCCACACGGCAAAAACCATTCTGGTTCCCAAGCAAAAAACCTACAGTGCATTAGCTAGCTTTTGAACAGTCTGTCTGCCTTGCGTGCCCTCACCTTGGCTTGTGGCCTCTTATTCTGTATATCGCCAAGTGGGCAATGGCATGAGATCACTGTGTGACTGTAAGATTAAAATGACCCTTTTTGGAGAGACTGATTTAGGGTGAGGCTGCAAAGGCAGTCGACTGTCCAGCTGCGGGCAGACAGGCTGACTTTACAGTGCCTTCTCCAGACCTCTGCCTCCTGCGTCCCTCGCCCCCAGACACCTTGCTGTGCTTTTATGGCTTCTGCACTCCCTTTCTACACCTCTTCGTTAGCCTTCCCGTCACCCAGCACTTGTCCTTGGAGCAATTTATGCCCACCCCATGCATCAGGTTTGTCCCTGTAGAAAGTTCCCAGCAATGAAGAAGGGCTGGGCACCCACCTGTTATCATTTTATCATGTTATCTCTGCCTTGGGTATTGGGTCTGTGATGAAAAATAAGGGGAATGGAGCTGTTTGCAGTAGAAAAACTTTCATCTGATTAAATCACCATCTCAAGCTAATTTCTGTTCTAGGAGATGCATTGAACACGACCACAGTTAAGATCACCAGCACCACTTCTGGTGTGGCAAGCTCCTTCTCTATCCCAGAAAGCTCTTCTGCCAGAAAAAACTCCTCTGTTGTCCTGGAAAGTTCCTCCAGTGCCACCAAAATCTCCTCCGTTGGCCCAGAAAGATCCACCCCTAGCCTGAAAAGTACCTCTGTTGCCCCAAACACCTCCCTCTCGAGCTCAGAACGCATCCCTTCTGGCTCAAAAAGCACCTCCCCTACTTCCTTGGGTACCACCCATGACACAAAAAAGTCCTCCCTTTCCCCAGGCAGTTCCACCACACACACAGCAACAATCCCCTCCACTACCAAGAAAAGCCCCTCCCCTGTCCTGGGAAGTACCACCCATGGTGCAGGAAGCTCCTCTCCTACTGTGGAAGGGCCCTCCCGCAGCATGACGAGCTCCCCCCCGGACCTGAAAACGACAAATGTTAGTATGGGAAGTGCCCCCCCTGACAGGGCGAGCTCTTCTCATGTCACAGAAATCCCCCCACCTAGCAGCACCTCCTCTGATGGGAAAGTCATATCAAGCCCTGTTGTGGACGTAGCCCCCACATCAGCTCCTATGACATCGAAGCCCACCGTGCCTGGGACAACTCTGACAGCTGGCATCCATCTGGAAAAGGACCCTGCGGCGCGTCCAACTCTGAATACCACACTTTTGGAAATCACTTCAGGTACAAGCAAGGTTGTGTCTTCTTCTTTGGGGGCCGGTTGGTCTTTCAGGGTGCTTATTCCAACGAGAGCCTGAGCACTATTAGGCTTTCTTAGATCCAAACTCCTAATGGGCAGTGACCAGACCCGGGACCCCTCTAGTGCCAGCATTATCGTAGCCCCTTGCATTAAAAAGAGCCCCTTCCTGAGGTCCAGGTTCAAGCTTTCCTTTAGCTGTTACTTTTGGGTGCGGGCCCTGCCACAAGCTGCGTGCCTGATTCTGAGATTATTCACGAGTCAAGGGACAGCCCACGGGCTCAAACTGAGCCCAGGTTGGCTGTGGCGAAACGTTGCTGCCCCCCCAGCACCTTAGGGTTGCCAACTCAGCCTGAAGCTATTCCAGGAGATTTTTTTTTTGCCAACACGACATAATGTCATGAATTGCACTGTTCAACCTGTTCACGCTATCGATCCCCCAGGTTGCTTTCAATAGTCCCCGGGAGATCGACTTTGATTCTGGGAGACTCCTGGTCAATCTGGGAGGGTTGGCAACCCTACAGCACCTGGGTGAGGTGAGCTCAGTCCAGTTTCCAGTGCATAACTTCCCATATCACAAAAGCTACCCTTGAATTATTAGCAGGGCAGAGCAGACCCAGAGAGGCCTTCATAGGGGCTGGCCATGCTGTCTTCCTATGTGAACCTCATGTCTGGTTTCAGAGGCTTTGGAAGGGGCATGCTCAGCTCAGATACGGCCCCAGGTTGGAGTTGGCAAAGCCTGGGAAACTTTTCCATGGAAGTATTGGGCTCCCAATCCAATGCAAACACAAGCTTTGGAAGAGGCCAAAAGCAAATGGTGGAGCAGGACACGACTTTTTAACATGTTTTTCCCCCTTCCACCAAGGGGGAATTAGTAGCAACATGGGGCAGGGGATCTGTTTTTATGTCAGGACACCTACTTCCCCTTGCACAAAGGCCTTTGGGACCTGGTTGCTGTCCCTCCCAGTGAGGCTCCAACCACCACAGCGCTCCCAGCTTTTCCCACTGGGCTGTGAATGCATCTGGGTATGAAAAAGGACACTTCTCCAGGCCCCAGACTGCCAGGCTTTCACCAGGACATATAACAACCTGCAGCAAGCTTCTAGCCAGTAAGGTTGATATTTGAAAACTAAACCAGCCAAAATGAAGGAGATTTCTAGACAGAAATCTTCAACCTGCAGCTAGGGCTTTAGCTCAGCGCCAGTCTTCTCTTCACATTGCCTCTCCTCCAGTTGTGTTTTGCAGACCTCTGTCTAACTACCCCATGCCTTGTTTGTTCATTCATGAATGCAGGTGGCAGTAAAGAGCTTAAAAAGGCTGAGACAACCAGAGGAACGTCAGCAACCACAGTTGGCAGATCTGGGGGAGACAAAAAGGATGCGACCGTGAAGAAGTCTGATTCTCCCTTACCGCCAACCATCTCAGTCTTTGGGGCTGCCACATCTACTCCGGCTAACACCGAGCGTGTGTCTGAGCCCATGTCTACGTTCAAGCCCCATGACTCCCAGCAGGTAATGGGCCCTAGGAGTCTCTTAATCGTGCCCAGAGGAGGTAGGAGAGGAGGCTCATGCTTCTTTGGGAGTCTGAAGCAAGTCTTGGGCAATGACCATCTAACTCTGGATTGTATCTGGCATGGAGGCCTTGGGTCTCTTGACATACTACTTCCAGGGGCAGGACATCGACAGTGCCCTCATCCCCCTGCAAGGTGTAGGGCATTTTTGACATTGCAAGCAGTGCAGTTGGGGGTGAGGGTTCCTGAAGTGAAGAGCAGGTTCAAGAAACAGGTCCAAGGAGCAGGTCCAAGGCAGGAGCAGGTCCAAGGCAGAGATGGAACTGGGACTAGCTTCCC
>NW_017728931.1:139309206-139314439 GCF_001723895.1 Crocodylus porosus | reverse complement strand
GGGTTTTTAAGAGGAGGTTAGATGCACATCTTGCTGGGGTCGTTTGACCCCAGTACTCTTTCCTGCCATGGCAGGGGGTCGGACTAGGTGATCTGCTCAGGTCCCTTCCAACCCTAGAAACTATGAAACTATGAAACACTTGACTGGGGTGACTTAGTTAGGGAAGAAGGGTCTGGAGCAGGGGTTTGTACTAGATGACCTCCCTGGGGTCCTGCCAGCCCTGCTTTTCCATGAGGCTATGACTTTTGTATTCTTCAGGCTGTATGTTCATGTTGCTGTCTGACGGCCAGGCAACAAGAGAAGACACAAGCTCTGCCATAGGTGGAGGTCTTCCTGGGAAAACCTCTAACAAGGCATGAGCCTGCAGCCCAGGATCGGGTAAAGTCCCCAGATGAGGGGGGAGAGGGAGTTGCAATCCGGCTGCCGTTCAGGGAAGAATTTTATTTGGGATGGAAGAGAAAATATAATGGAGGAAGAAATTTGCTGGAGATAAGATAGGTGGTTGGGCCTGCAGGAGTTGTGCATGGTCTTTTTGTTTGCTCTGCAGAGGAGCTACACCATGCATTAGAGCAGGGGTGTCAAATGTATGGTCTGCAGGCCAGGTCTGGCCTGAGGAGCCGCTCTGCGCAGCCCTCCCATTTACTGGAGGCGATGGGAAGTTGGGGATGTGGCCAGGGGGAAGTGGCTTGCCACAAAATCCAGGCCTAGGTAGACCTGGCAGTTGGCAGCAGGAAGGTAAGCAAGAGCTGCTGATACAACCCCAATTGCCCTCCAGGCACTTCACCCATTGCTGCTGCCATGGCCCCAGTTCCTTGGCCGATAGTCCCACCACCATCCCATGCTGGAGCTGCCGTTGCTACTGCACATCCCATGGCCCATGCCGGAGTAGAGCTCCCACCATGGCAGAGGGGCATGCACTGGTGGCTTCAGCTTTGGCATGGGGCACACGATGAGAGCAGGAGTTGCGCAATTCCGGAGTTGCCGCTGCGTGTCTGAGGGTGAATCTGGCCCACAAGGAGCCCCGCTGTCCGGATCTGGCCTGGGGTGCAAGGTGAATTCGCGCCCCCGTATTAGATGATGGGGCTTGGGTGTGTGTAGCAAGGTGGGAAGCATGGCAATAGGGGTGGGAGAGGTTTCAGAGAGTTGCTTTCAGCACAGGTGGGTCTGGATCCCAGCCAACATGCATACAACTGCCTAACCTCACCCCGCAGTGGCCATGCTGTCCGCCTCCTCCCCTTAATGCCAAAACTCATTTTGGCATGTGCACTAACAGATACGCACCAGACAGTGGTTTCCCAAATAGGGTTATCCAGATAGATGAGCCCAACAGACCTGACACGCCTCATTTCACTCTTGCCTCTCACATCTGCTGTCTGCTGATTTTTATATTCGTTGTTTCACAGAATTTATGACCGTAAAAGGGGTCATTGGTTAGACCTCGTCCAACTGCTGGTATAGTACAGGCCACAAAATGGACTGGGATGCTTCAGACAGGGTTCTTTGGGTAGATGTGATCTCCTTTATTAGGCCAACTAAAAAGTTGGAAAAAACTGCTTAGTTGAGTTGGTCTAATAAAAGAGATCACATCTGCCCGAAAAACCCTGCCTGCCAATGTCCGTAGGCCAACGCAGCTACAACCACCCACCCTTGGGACACTCCGGGCCTTCGTGCCTGACCTGCCAGTTCTACCAGAGACCAGGTCTCCATTGCATCGAAATGACTGATTTGGGGTGGATTGTGTCTTTTCAGATCGCTTGCAAGGAGCAGATACCGTTGTTCGAAACAGAAAAGAAAACACCAAAGCTTGTAACCTTGAAAGCGACGGGAATCTGTGTGAGTAGCACCTTTTCCTGTGTCTTAAAAAACTCATTCGAACTAGACCCATCTGCCTGGAAGCTTTGGAGATCGGACATGATCTGGCAGAGTCTTAGCCTGGAAAAAAAGATGTCCTTGTTCTCTTCTTGCTTATGCTGGAGTGAATCAGAAGCAAGTCCATTGAAGTTGATAGTATTACATGCTGTAAAGCCAGAGTAAGTGAAAGGAAAACCCAGCCCAAGTAGTTTATACTAGGAGTCCTCAACTATTTCGGAGTATGAGCTGCACCCAAGTCAAGTTAATAGGAAGGGCACCCTCCTCCTTGTTCATATTCATGTAACATCTCTGTGGCAGTTTCTGATATGGAGACTTGTTTAATACATAGATAACTGCCTTTAATGTCTTGCACTGAGACAAAAGAGTCAATTTTGTATGAATTTGCCACCTCCCCGCTCCTTACTTTTTCATACTTGTGATTGTTTAGGATGCCAAGTGGCTTTTGGATGGGCAAGGCCCCTGGCTTCTAGTTCTTGGGGTTTTCAAGACAGTAGGGGGACATCTGTACTGCTTGGGTGTACCCTGTTCCTGTGTCCTTTGCCAACCCCAGGAATGAGGGACCCAAACCGTTTGGGGAATGCTGCCCGCTCTCTCCCTGGCACATTTGAGGGCACTCATGGGGGCACCCCAGGGTGACTTCCCTGCCTCATTTCCAGTTTGGGGGTGGATGAATGGGGGCGGGTAGCCAGGGTGCATGCCGGGGATGCAGGGCAGGCGTACCCTAGAAGTGCCAAGTCTGGCAGGGTCAGTTTGGCGGCTCTTACTTGTGCTGCCTCCGGGGACGGAGAGACATTCCTGACCGTGGGTTGCCCCAGCTGTAGTGCGGGCTCATGCTGGCTGAAAAGGAGCGTAGTGAGAGCCAGGCAGGCAGGAGGAGACAGACCACTGGAGCATGCACGCTTCTCTTCTTCAGCCTAGGAGCTGCATGCACCTCCCTCCCTCTGTGTCTCAACCTATTGATCCACCTCCCTGCTGGGGTCTGGCTGGCCCGAGAGGGAAGATGCGCCCAGCTTGGGGACCACAGCCAGTCTGAACGCACCCATGGGGATGGAGGTTGGGGAGGCCGCTGCAGAAACCTCCCCCCCTTTCCGAGTAATAGACTTTCATAGATTAAATCAAGTTTAATCAAGTAAACAAACGCGCCTGCAAATGCTAGGAACTTGGCGAGCGGAAGCTGTGCTCGTTTCTGCGACGCGGGGCCTCTGAGTCACTTCTGGCCCCAGAGTATAATGGCTCCCTGGCTGTGCTCAGGCAGCAGCCCCTGCAAAGTGCTCTCGGGGCTTTGCACCCCTGTGCTGGACTCGCAGCGGGCTGCGCCACAGGGAAGGTGACTCACGGCCACCACCTCCTGGTCAACGTCTCCCCTGCTCTTAGGGTAAAATCATGGTAAAAGCTCCTTAAATGGATACTGCCAGACTAAAATCCACATCTGCAGCCGTATCTGTGTCATTAGTAATCGCTTGGATTACTTAGGAGGCTTCAAAAAAATATTGGGCATTCATATGGATCAAGCAGATAGCCAGGTTATGATATAGGATTGTCAGAACGCCAGCACATGTCTGAAAGGGATAAACTCTTCTGCTGGGAGGAGAAAGCCGGTCTGTCTGGGAGGGAGGGAGGAAGAAGTTTCCCACACTTTCCTCTAAAGCAGTGGTTCCCAATTGGTGGTGCAGGTACCACCAGTGGTATGCAGACAGCCTGTCAGTGGTACGCGTTAACAAATTTATTATAAGTACTTTATATGACAGAAATTTGCTGGTGGTACTTAAAGTTGAACTGAAAATTTGCTGGTGGTACTTAAGGTATCGTGTTAAATTGGTGGTGTGCTGTCTGTCAGGGTTTGGGGACCACTGGTCTAAAGCATCTAGCTTGACCAGTGTCAGAGACACTGTTGGACTGGTTGGGCTCAGGGTAGCAGATCCTGCGGGCTTCTGGACTTTTCCCCACTGATACATTTCCAGACCAGAGCATGAAACTAGAGCAGGCAGCTTTGCTTGTGGTTCACTTTTATGGCTTCAGGTCTTATCCCTACACTGTTGCTTTGCAGATGAAATGGCAGGACAGTGATTAAGATAAGGACATAGGATGAAATGCCAGACAGGATCCAGCTTGGGCAGTAGCCAGAGCCAGACGCAGGAAGGTGAAGGATCAGCAGAAGTGGGGCAGTGGGTCTCCACATGAGGTCTCACCTTGGTTTTTAAATTGAATTTAGACCTCCCTCCCATATTTTCAGTGAACATGCGTGTGCTTTAATCCATGAAAACATTGCAACTTTATTTTATTTAAAGAATGTCTTTTTGGGCTCTAAGTTACCATGCCCACTTTGCTTCAGTCATGCACGGGTGATGGGTTGGCTCACCATGCGTGGTCAGGTGGCTAGCAGCTGGCTTCAGGGACCGGAAGAGCCTTGTAGCAAAAGGTTTGACTTCGCTAGCTCAAGTGGAAGAGCTGGTGGTGATGGGCCTGCGTTTCGATCCCTATGGAGTTTGCCTGTATACACTCGGAGTTTGTTACAACGGGGCCCCCTGTGCAATGCCTAGACTCATGTTTCTCCATCTGTTTAGACTCAAGACACCCCTCCTTAGGTTCAGGGCACCCTTGTTAGATTCAGGGTGCCCCTTGGAAGATGCTGGCTCTTAGCTTTTACTTGTTTTTTGACTGCAGAAAAAATACTAAAGCAATCCTTTTGTTGCAGAGAACTCAGAAGGAGCACACCAGGGCAGCATCACTATGGATTCCTATTTGAAATCTAGGGTTTTATCTTGTGAATCGTGTTTGCACACCTAACAGTGCTAAGGTTGTGCGGCACTATGGTTGATAATCACTGGTTTCATCTAAGTAGATTCGTATAAAGTGCCCCTCACTGGAGCATCCAAGGGCAGATTGCAGATCGGCCCCTTAGGCACCACCACATGTGGATAGATTACCTGGGCTTCCCTGGGAAACTGAGTCAGAGGAATCAGGTGAGGTCCCTGGACTCCTCAGGTAAAGAGGAGAGTTAAATGGATAGACCGAGTGCTGAGCCTGGAGGCTTGGAGCTGGCCAGTATGACCTGCTAAGCACAGGGGTGTTTCTGAGCTCCCTCCTTGGACTTGACCTATGGGTGCATGTTAGGCATCACAGAAGAAGCTTTTTAAAGTCGGCCTCTAACGGGGGCTGAGGGTGGTAGCCATGCCCACCACTTGTAGAGCAGCCCTTTGTGTGAGCTCGATGCCGAATTATATAGGACTGAATTAAGCACAGGCTCAGACCTGTTCAATTTAAAACTTTTATTGTTTCACAAAGTCATAAACTAAAGGAGGTCTGTTGGTTCACGAGGTTCCCAAATCAAGCCCTTGCTCTCTAACCCGGAGGCTAGGTG
>NW_017728931.1:139307301-139309195 GCF_001723895.1 Crocodylus porosus | reverse complement strand
GCTAATTTTCTATAACCTAAATACATTATTCATCTATATGTTTTGCTGGGTTTTGCAGGGTTAAAATGTCAAAACTGACATAATATGTGGTTGTTTTTTCGTCACTGCGGTTTAGCCATGCAGTTTCCTATTCTTAACCATGTAAGCAGCATGTCTGCTATTTTTATCATTGTTCAAAGATCAGAAGTTCAGTATTTTCATCTAAGGGTCAGAAAGTGATTACCAGAATGTCAATCGCTGACTCCTCAACCTCCTTGAAGCATTCTGGGAGTTCTAGTGTATTATTTCTAATGCTAGGCCTTGCTTAGCATGAGCACTCTCTCACACCCTTGCCCAGCACGTGGGAGGCTTGAGTTTTGGGCCCTCGAGCAGTGGAGATTCAGCTCCCCATTCCCACTTCCCAGCAGAGAGCCCGACTCACCAGGCCAGCAAGCTGTCTCGCATGCAGCTGCCAAATGAATTTCAGCACTTAGAGGGGCTTGTGGTCTCTAGATCAGGGTTACTTTGTACCACTTGCTGTGACTTAGCTCCTTAGGGTTTTCCTGAATCCTGTGTACATAGCCAGTAGAGAAACCTAGATTTTTTCTCCAAGCACCTGCTAGGAGTGCTTTATGCAGTACCATGGGCCTAGGTCAGGTGTGAGCGAAGTCATCCCCACAGGAGAAGCAGGTGGAGCAGAGCATCTTGTTTAGGCAGAAGGGATTTCGGTTTAGGTTTGCAGGTCTTTTTGGGGAGAAGTTGTTTTCTTGGCATCACGGAGATGTTGGGCTGAAGGGACCTCATCTAGTCCAACCCCTGCCTGAGGCGGGATCATCCCTAATGCAAATCATCCCATACAAATGCATTATCTAAACTCTGAGTAAAGTTGCACAGGCAACCCTGACACAAAACAAGACATAACACCCTAATCCACCATGGGTAAAGAAGGGGGACCACAGCAGCCAACATCCTGCTGCTGCGAGGGTTGTTCAGATGCACTCAAGAGATCCCAGGAAGACAGCCATGACCCCCGCTACAAAGGAAGGCAAACACTTGTTCTGCTCACGGATGCCAACAGATTTAACATAAAGCAGCACCCTGTTTGCATGCATTAATGCATTAATTGCAAGCCTCCTAGCTTGGCAACTTCTTTGTCTCCTTGCTGCTGGGGGTATCTGTGCTATTGCTCCCTCTGGCTGGTAAGCTCAGGTGCCTTGGGAAGTCCTATTCATCACAGCTCCCATTAATACAAAGTGCTGATCCAAATTTTTAACCGTTTTCAGTAAGATGGTTAGTATGTCCTCCAGCCTCTAAAATCACCCCTCGCACCCATGCCATAAAGCCTCCCACTCCACTGCCCATTTGAAGAAACTGTATGGCTCCCAAGCTAGGCAGATCAATCCTGTCTGACGTCCTGCCTTTGCAGATGTGGCAAACAAGTCTCCAGCCAAATCCTGGCAGTCAGGTGGAAACCTCTTATGCAGTTCACAGTGTGCACAGACAGCAAGTGGAGTCAGATCACATTTCTGCATTCAGCATTTGAAGCACAGACCCCCAGCTAGAGCTGGCATCACAGCGCGTGTCGTGTTGCATGCACACAGTGAGAGTCAGGCTCTACCCCAAAGTGCTGAATTATCTAAACAGGCAGGAGGGTGTGGGAGGGGAATTAGAGGTACAGGGGGGTTGCCCAAGGGGTTGGGAGTAAGAAGCCAGTGTCCTGGCTCCCAGCAGTGCTCTGAGTGTATTGGGCCATGCTGCCTTCTGGCACAGCTCCCCCAACAAACAAGTTTGCAGATGACACTAAGCTATGGGGCGAAGTGGACACGCCGGAGGGCAGGGAACAGCTGCAAGCAGACCTGGACAGGTTAGACAAGTGGGCAGAAAACAACAGAATGCAGTTCAACAAGGAGAAATG
>NW_017728931.1:139280077-139307290 GCF_001723895.1 Crocodylus porosus | reverse complement strand
GACTCGATGATCCATTGAGGTCCCTTCCAACCCTAGCATCTATGAATCTATGAAACAAGGGGACAGTTGTGATGGTCCAGGGCAGCCCTACACTAATCGGCTTCCCCTGTAGCATGGAGAGGAGTGTCTTGGGTGACCAGGAGCAAAGTGCACCACAATCTTTAAGATCTCTTGGGCCCAGGCTGTGGAGCACCTGGTCGCTAGACTCAGTTGGACATGCTGCGGGTGGTGGAGAAGGACAGGTGTGACACGTCTCTGGCAGTCCATTGCCAAGAAGACAGGCTTTAAGGTGCTGGAGGTCCCTCAGGTGTGAAAGGTTTGTGCCCAGGCAGCCTAGATGGGCGGTGAGTGGCCTTGGGGTGCAGGGGAGCCACGTGTAGGGCTACGGTGGAGACCATCTATCCTCCGGGCTTCACACTTGCCATCTTGGTGCTCTTTAATGGCTGTCACAGCTTGCTGATCCTGGTGCTCCTTGCTGTCCCAGCTGAGGAGTGCAGTGCTGGGAGTGGTGTATACGCCTTTAGGCCTGCTGACATGGCTGGTGTCTCTGTGTGTGCAGACTTGTTCTGGCAGCAGCTTCTGTTTGCTTGCCTATATAAAATGGAGAAAAGCTCCTTTAGGGCTGAAATGGAGCCTGGCGAGTGAATGTGTGTGCAAATCTCCTGGTTTGGCATCTTCATTTCCTCTATGCTAGGGGCAGCTGCATTATCCCTCTCCGTGTCTGGCCAGCCAGGAAGCCTGGCACTCCAGTCCTTCAGGTGGCTCGGATCATGATATTTATCCAAGCTGCCGTTAACACCCAGTGCAGATCCAGGTTTGAAGCTGTTTGCAGTAGGACTGCGAGCGTGTGTCCTTCGTCATTTAAATCATTCCCCTCCCACTCGATCCACCATTAACTCTCCACCCAAGGAATTCCTGAAAATCATAAACATTTATGCTTCCCAAGCTGGGCAACCATATCCGACTTCCTGCCTTTGAAGATGTGGCAAACAAGTCTCTAGTCAAACCCTGTCAGCTAGGTGGAAAAGTCATGTGTCATTCACAGCCCATGAGAAAAACAGCAAACCGAGTGCTGCCAGAGACGTCTTTCTAAGGGATCAGAACTTGGGTCGACTTTAGGGGAGCTGGATAAAGTCACAATGCCCCTAAAGCACGTGGGCTGTGACGGAGTGGGCTGGCACAATGAACAACACCCTGTAATGTCAGAGGGTCGTATTTATATGGCTGTGGTCACCGAAAGCTCGAGTGGTAGCAACCCTGCAAAGTGAAGGCAAGTGCACCCACTTGCACGGGGATGGGAAAGTGGAAAGCAAATGTTTAACCCCGTTCCTCCGGGCTCCCTGGAGAGGGCAGAGCATTTGGCTAGGGTGCTGGATAATTTCCACAGTGAAAGGAAACCCAGGAATGAGATGGTCTTTGGAGATGCTCCAGCCAGGCCCAGCACTGGGGAGGACAGGACTGAGCATCCACCTGTGTCTGCAGATTCACCCCAAATCTCGCAGTTTGCCTAGGAGACTCCTCTGGATACATCCCCTACTTTCAAGCCTTTCGCCTCTACCAGGTCTGAAAGCAGGCTAGGGAAGAGTCCACAGCAGCATCACTTCTAGGGCTGGACCACATGTTGGGCAGGGTGTGCTCAGGAAATGCTGCTGATACTGGAAAGACTAAAGTGGTCAAAGCTCGAAGCCATTCCCCCAAGTTTCCTCTATCAGAGCCAAGCTTAGCATCCAAGACTCGTGGCTCTCATTTCCCTGCTTGGCTACTCGTCCATCAGCCGGCAGTGGAGGTCCGGTCATGCCAGGCTGTTCCCGCTGTGCAGGCAGCGCTCCCTCCCCAGAACAGAGCTGTATTCTCTGTCCTTGGGTTCGTTGTGCCCTGGCAATGTGTCGTGACAGCCCCTCTGGCTGGTGGGTCTTGCTCACACGCTCAGAGTTAAAGCAATCAACATTTTGGGGGTAAGGAAGGCATTTCCCCCTGGATCCGATTGGTAAGGATCACTGGACTTTTTCTGCCTTCCAGTGAAGCCTGGGGCATGGTCTGTGTCCTAGGATCATCTGGACGAGTTTTATCCAACAACCTTCCTGCCATTGCATGGCCAAAGTACTGCTGATGCCCTTGTCTCTTCCTGAGGCACACTGGAGGGGCCTGGCTTGTGGTTTCAGTGGCTGTTTTATGACCCCTCCGGACAAACCTCTATTGTGTGGCTGGCCGCCGTTGCAGGAAACTGGACTCAGTGACCTGGGTGGTCCGTTCCAGGTCTGTGCTCCAAAGAGGATGTCTACACCACCTCCACAGTAACCCTGAGACTGGTGCGGAGAAAAAGCCCTGCCTACTTGGCTCAGCCCTGCCTACCCTTCTTGCCAAAAAATGTCCGGTGGTTGCTTTTTCATAGACTCATAGAAAATAAGGGCTGGAAGGGACCTCAGGAGGTCACATCTAGTCCAACCCCTGCTTGAAGCAGGACCAGCCCCACCTAGATCATCCAAGCTAAAGCTTTGTCTGCCTGGGGTTAGAAAAACCTCCAAGGATGGAGAGTTTTCCACCTCTCTGGGTAGCCTGTTCCAGTGCTTCACCACCCTCCTCGTGAAATAGTTCTTCCTAATATCCAACCTAAACTTCCCTTGCTGCAACTTGAGCCCATTGCTCCTTGTCCTATCATCTGCCCCCATTGAGAGTAGCCAAATCCTCTTTCAAACTCCAAGACCTGAAGCTGGGTTGTGTTCATGAGAACAGCGATGCGTGTCCCAGGTATCACTCTGAGCGAACGTGGCTTTTCTTCAGCATCTAGAGTTGGGGGAAGCAAGCAAGGGTGTTTCTCACCACTGGAGTGGCACGAAGACACTCCAAAAATCATTGTAACAGCCCAGGATGATACAGATGTGAAGGTATTGGAGGACTTCTGGGACGGTCTGCTAGGTTGGGGTAAGCCAGCACTTGACCATCAGTATCCGGCCAGTTGGGCTTCAACAGCATCTTTCAAGTAGGGCTCTCAAAGCACTTAGGGCATTGATTTAATTTAGCCTACACCACCTCACTCAGGAGGCAAGTGATGCCCATGGACTATTTTTACTGTAATCCTGCAGGCCAAGTTGCATTTTACTGGGTGACTATCATTATCCAGCTGCATCCATCGGGCGTCCACAGCAGAGCCAACACAAAACTGAACTTGATGGGCTTAATTTGGAGGGGATCAGCTCAGTGGAAAGGAGAAGGAGGAGGAGGAAAGAGGGTAGAGTAGTGAAAGCAAAGTGAAAAAACAAGGAGGGCAAGGAGCAAGGGAAGGATGGAGGACACAGTCCCATGGCACAGGACAGAGAAGGTCCAGCTAGCACGAGGGAGCTCCCTGGATGTGCAACAGTCCCCGTTTTGGCAGCATCTGTCCCTACCAGCTGGCATGTCTGGGTACTCGGAGAAGTGATGCAAGGGCCCCCGGCACTACGGGAAGTGGAGGGTGTGGTAGGCAGTGCCCTTCTGTTTAAATCAGCCGTGCCAAAACAGATCCCTGCGTTCGGCGCTAAGCTGCATCGGATGATGCACTAACCACTGACTACACTGTGATATTTTGGAGAGGGTCTTCATCTTGGCGTCCAACCCGAAAGCCAGCTCTGGTAACTGCAGGGAGAATTGTGGGCAGTCATTTCAGCCTGGCAGAGTATTTTGCTTCACTGTGTTGTGGCTGGGTACGATTAAAGAGCTGTCTGTGTGTCTGTGTACCTGCCCTTCCTCTCCAGAGGGATCGGAGGCATCATTCGTGACGCTAAGAGGCTTTCAGAGCTCAGGTTTTCTGCGTGCCAGCCTCCTCGCTCTGCCCAGCATCCTCTTTCAGCAAGGCGAGTCTTGAAAGGGAAGCTCTTTGCTGTGCATAACATCGCCTCGCCTGGGCCAGGCTCCATCGGCGGGGAAGCCTGTTCCTGGGGCCACCCCCCAGAAACAACGCTTCTCACTTCTTTGATTTGCTTTTTTAAAGGGCCCGTAACACCCAGTTTCTATCCGCCAGGGAAAGATTAGAGCTGCAGGAACAGGCCTTTGCTTCCTGCAGATCTGGGCAGCGTCACCGCACAGCAGTTTCCCTGCCAGCGCCGGCGGTGACTGACATGGGAAAGTGGAGCTCTGCCAGGCCTGGCTCATGGCGAGCTTGCTGCATTGCATCGTGAACCCTCATTTGGACCCTGTTTTATTTCCCACATCAGCTGGGCGAAGCCCTGAGCAGCATTACTTCACTCTGACTTGGACGAGAGCGGAGAGGGGAAAATCTTTGTCCATGCTCCTTCCCCAGCCCCAAGCCCATCTGCCTGGAGCAGGTTTGTTGATTCAAGTGCCGTTACCTCATTTGGGGATGTTAGTTTTAGATTCCCACCAGTGTGGGAACCAGATGAGATCAGCTTGTTAGGTCCTGTCAACTCCAGCCAAGGGACGGGAAGTGCTGCAGAGGGCCGGCGCTGGAGCAGATGGGAGCCGCAGGGGACTGCCCTGTTCGGGAGCCTGGAAAAGCAACGAAGCTTTTTGCCTCTGAGGGTGCTAGGTCCAGCCCAGCTCAGGGCAGGAGCAATTGCACGTTGCTCTGAGATGTCCCTTGGGGGGTGTCCACTGGCTCCGTGGCCTTCCTCTTGGAGTCACGGGTGTCGTCCGCCTCTGCTTGCTGCCCCCTCCGGGTCCCTCGCATCCTCTCTGGGACCTGTTACACCCATTCCCATTTTGCATTTGGTTAAGTGGTATCATTTCTGGCTCTTCTGTTGCTTTGTGGGATGTGTCCATCACCTTAGGCTTAAAAATAAGCCAACGTCCTCTCTCCGGATGCCATCAGGTGCTTTTTAAAGCCCTGGTACCTCGAGGTGACCAAATATTTGCACGGCCTTTGGCTACCTCCCGATAGGCGCCTGCGCTGGGTGAGGACGTTGAGGTGTATTCAGCACAGCCAAAGAGGGGGACTTCCCTGCTCTTCCACTGGCTTCTTGTACAGCTTGGGTCAAGTCACTTAGGTGTCTAAATCCTCTTACGGAGCTGAGCCACGGTTTGCCCATTCCCCATCTGTAAAATGGGGGTCCAAGTCCTTCACTCCTTTGCAAGGGATGCGGTGAGGCTCAACCTATTGGCGGCGTGGGTGACAAGGCCTATATACATCTTGTAGGACTGTGAGCGAAACTCCCAATGTCAGGGGGGAAAGTCCTGCCCTCTTGGGCCCTTTGTGTCCCAGCAAAACGCCCCATAGCAGCAGATGCCGGGCCTCGCCACTCACGCTTCCCCATGGTTGGCGCCCACCCCGCCTTGACATCTTTCACGCCAGGGATGTGCTGAGCGTCCAGCTTTCTCCATTTGCAAGAAATAGCTTCTGTGTTGTCTTCGCAGGGAGCTGCCCCCACAACCTCTTCAGTTTTCCTCCGGCAGGTTGCTAGGGGAACCTGCTGGGACTGAATGGGCTGAAGTGGTTTGTCAGGACATCCTTATTCAGGCAGCATTGTTTTCCATACGAGCTTCCACTGAACTTAGCAGCTCAACCCTGAGGGCACAGAAAGGGGACATGAAAAAATAGGCTCGTCCCCGCCAGCACCATGAGACAGAGCTCCTCTCCAGTAGCCTGATCCTCCCCGGTCTCTTCAGATGGCCGCGGCGTGCCCCCGAGATACGCTCAGTCCCACTGAGAGCTCGCGTCTACACACGACACTTCCTGCGCAGTAGCTCGTCGCTACAGCGCAGCAGCGTTGCGTGGCACAAACCGCAACGGGATGCTGCTGTGCAGTAGTAACGAGCTGCCGGGCAGTCGGCGTGGGAGCCGTGCAGGGACGCTACTTTGCAGCACTGCTGGTGACTGCGCAGTCACATAGTACTTGGGTGTGCAACTACTATACGACTGTGCAGTAAGCGCAGGCGCGGCCAGAGAGCCTGAGCTCAGGGACAGCAGGGTAACTCCACTGAAGATGCTGAGACCGCAACAAATACGCCTCGATTATCCTGCCTCTCTGATGTACTCCCCTGGCCCCGTCACTGCAGCATCTGAGCAGACTGAATCCTTTACAGCCTCACCACGCCCGCCGAGGCAGGCTCATGCTGGGATCCCATTTTGCAGGCAGCTCGAGGCCCAGGGGCTGACCCGAGAGGATGTGACCCGCGGGTCTCTCTGGCGCCGTGACCAGGGATTGTGAGGAATGAATAACGTAAGAGGGCGGAGAAGAGAGTCAGCCCTAGAAACAAATCAGCGACGTGAGAGCTTGTCTAAACTTTCAGCTCTGCAGGCCAGGGGCCCTGCCGTCCTTCACGTCCTGGGCCTAGCACACAGAGCCGCGGGCTGTACTGCACTAGGATGCAAATGGGAGATGGCGGGACGGGCGATTTAGAAACACAAGCTGCCAGTGTCAGCGCTGGACTTGGGATCCAGGGGCAGGGCTGGGGATGGATGGGGCACGGTGAGCCCTGTTAGGGCAGGCTGCAGCCTGGAGGAAGCAGGGCGGTGCCTTGCTAGCGCAGCTGGGTGCCCGAGCCCTGGAGCAGGGATGGCCTCTCATCTGCCCGCTGCTCAGGAGCCAATGCCGCAGAGCCCAGGGCGATTGAAGAGCCTGCCAGGGCTGGGCTTTCCCAGTGGAAAGCGAAAGGGCAAGAAGGGGACAGTGCCTGGATCGCTCCCCGTTCTCATGGTGCCGTGGCCAAGGCCCCCCATCCCCGCTGGGGACTAACAATATACACAAGCTCCCTTGCTCGCTGCAGCGGGGGGCTCTTCCTTCCTCCCAAGCATATGCATCCTGTTGCAGCCAGGTGCCCCCGGAGCCACTTGCTAAATGCTTGGACTGGGGGGGGAGATTAGGAAGATTCCTCCTGAGGTCACGTCCCCCAGGAGAGCTCCAGGGCCTGACCGGCAGCCTGCCCCGGCTTCTTCTTCTGGGGGCTTAGGCGAGGCCAGGACCCCCCAAGGGAGGCAGAGGAAACAGAATTGGAGGGTGGTGAATGCTGAGGGCAGGGCGGGCATTGTCCCCAGCCAGGAGCTCAGGCCAGGCACAGGAGGCTGAGGAAGAAGGCTGAAGGGCTTGTGGTAGGGGAGGAGGGCTGAAAGAGACTCCCAGAAGGAGCTGGCTTGTCCACCTGTGCAGCCCCCAGCAGCTGGTCTGCTCCCCCCACCACCCAGCATGCTGCTTTTGCGGGGAGCACCATGCATGCACCTAGCAGCGCAATGCCTACCCTTCCCGACACAACAGGAGAGAAGGGAGCAGGAAAGCATTGAGTCACGTGGGCTGAGTGAAGTGAGCTGCAGACGCAGCCCAGCAGCCACACTGTGTGGCAACCCTGCCCTGAGCCCCATGGCAGGAGCTCATCCCCAACTCCCGTACCCTGCCCGCCTCTCTGCCTCCCAGCTCAGCGTGCTTGCAGCTGTGCGGACAGTGCATTTGTCTAGCCTAGCATTTCTGCACGGGGCGGCTTCGTGGTGGGGGGCTGGAAGAGCCACGAGTTAGAAGCGGTGCAGGAGGGCAGCCCCATTGCACGGTCCAGGTGCTGATTGCTATACTTGGGGTGACGGAGGCCAACATGGTGAAGCCAAGGGAAATACTAAGGTCACCGTGGAAGGGAAAATGCTTTGCTTTTTCAATCCTCATGGAAACAAAACATAGCTAAAGGGGAAAGCGGGCAGAGACTAGGGAAATTGTTGCGTGATTCCCACCACAAAGCCACCTCGTGTCTGCTCTCAGGAGTAGCTGATACAAATCAGGCATTGGCAGAGAGGATGCAATCAGAGCATTTGCAGAGGTCACCGCTGGGCTGAGAAAGGAGATCCCTGGCGTGGGGTGAATAATGCATGGGCAGACTAGCGAAGCCGGGCACAGGAAGCTGCCCGGCACGTGCCCGGGGTTAGGCGCTGCACGTTTTCACGTTGGCTGGCAAGCCGTCAGGCTCTCTGAGGAGGGCTCGGCTCTGCCGTGGGCCCACGAGGTGCTGCGTTCTTCCTGCACCATCCTTTCCGCCCCCAGAGGACTTCGCTTACCCTGGACATCACACAGGGTGTCTCGCTGGAAGCCGGTGCTGTGCAAGCACATTTGTTTATTGGGACATGCCTCAGATTGCATACCCTCCGCCTTTTCTGCAGCTTTTGGGAACAAGCCCTTTGAGACTCTCCCCCGCCAGACCAGCCCTGAGATCCACCCCCTCCCTGCTCCCACTGTCCCCCCCCCGGGGAGATGCTATTCCTGTAACTCCAAAAGCTGCAGCCCTCAGATAAGGACGGCGGTGCCCTGGCATGCAGCACAGGCCAAGCGGATTTGGCTCGTAATAAATAAACTACTTTTAAATGCTTCCTGGCCCGCAGACACAGTGGCCGCGCGGAGGGAGAGCAGAGGTTGTGGAACCTGCTGCCGGGAATGAAGATAACAGGCTCCTTCCCATTCCCACCGTCGTCCCCATCACTCAGGCGTGCGGCAGGGGCATCCAGCACTGAGGAAAGGTGCATCAGTGCTTGCTGGCACTCATTCGCCCCCGAGCCTAGCAGAGAGAATGAGTGCTACGCCCAGGGCAAAGCAGCAAATACAGCCACAGCCTTGCTTTGTAGGAGCTGGAGCAGGAGGCTGAAACATTTCCGCCCCCCCCCCGGTCCTTGGGACAACCCTGTTCTGCGTTACCAGGACATAGTTGACTTTGGCCTTTGGAGGGGCTAAACCGGCAGCAACACTTTACAGTTGAGGAACCAGAGGAGAAACCTGGTTTTATTTCCTGCCTTGCTACCGATAACCGCAGCCGGCGCTGATATGGCTGTGCCTCAGCATCCCTTCTGCCACGTGCCTCTCATCGGAGGGGTGTTGCGAGGGTCCGTGCAGCAGGGAACACGAGATGCTCAGGCCGTCAAGTGCCCAAGAGAGACAGCATGACTTGTTAGGGTTAGGTGTCCAGCAGCCCTTGCGCATGGAGCCAGGAAACTGTCTGGAAGGAGGGAGCTGTCATCCATGCATGTGCTTTCTGTCCCTGCAGGGCGCGGTGGAGCAAACGAAGCAGAGCGAGGAGCTGTACAGCATAATCTGCAAAGCACTGAAGCCCACCTTCAACCAGAGCCAAGACCGGTGCATTGTGAGCCTGGCCCCTATCCAGGGCTCCTCTAACCACTATGCTTTGGTGGATGCTTCTGTGCTGAGTAAGTGCCGTGCACCTCCTAATGCTGTTGGCAGGGGCCCTGACAGCAAAACACCCTTTACCTGTTCAGCTCTGGAAGGAGGCCAGTATGGGAGCAGCCAAGTGGAAGTGCTGGAGGTGTTCAGACAGGACCCCATGCAACACCTCTGACTCAGGTGGTGTTTACAGTACAGCCCATTAAGGGCTTGTTTCTGGGCCCACATCGGTTTCTGCTGCCCTCCTTCAGCTCCTAATGGAAGCCCCTTAGGGCCAGGATGAAATAACCACTAGGCCCATCGCTGTGTTTCCAGACCTAGGTGCTATTGGAGCCATATTGGACCCTTTTCCCTAGGGGGCTACAAAACTCAGGACGCTCCAGCTTCAAGGCATTTCTTTTTTTTTTTTTTTAATCTTTCCTGCCCTCCAACACACACATTTCAAAGGTTCACATTTCAAGGGTTCAAACCCAGCTCAACCCAGGAGTAGCCAAGCACTACTCTAGTCCAGGGCTGCTTCACGTGGCAACACAGTGAATCAAGGAAAGGGGGGTGGATTTCAGTCCAAACAAAGGCTTGCATCATTCAACTGCCCCCAGAAGGCCTTGTCAGTTTGGGACAGATCACAAAGGAGGAGGGAAGGTTTGGACAAGTCACGAAAACTGAACCCGCCCCTCCACTTAATCTGGATGCAGAAGTGGGGCAGTCACTTATGTCACCAAGGGAGAAATTTGCCCTCGGAGCAGATTATATCCTAACTGTCCAGTAGTGGGTTTCTCAAAGCATCTGGCCCTGCAGGATGGACCTGCTCTCACCATCTAGGAGGAGAGCACCTGCTTCCTTGTTCAAGCCATGCTTAGCTTTGCAGAGGAAGGGAGCTAGGTTGGGCTGAGCATACTGCTGGGCCCAGAGCTAGTCTGCAGGTGTGCGCGCGGGGGAGCGGAGGCAGACAAACAAGGCGTGACAGATGTTCTGGCATCTGCGGCCATCACCCAGCCCTCCAGAGCCACGGGGCATCCATGTGGGCTGCTCTCCCAGCCCAGGAGCCAGGCTGTAACACTACTGCCTGCTACACTGGGCCCTTCCCAGACAAACCGCCCGGAGCAATGGAAGCTGTGCTGCGCTCCCGGGAGGACACCAGCCCTTTAGTGCTCAGGCTGCTCATTCGAAATGCCCGGTGCTCCCAAGAGGGGTTCGCACCTGGAAGCCAGTCACAGGAGCCAGTTTTACAAGTCATCCCATGGTGCTGCGAGATCCAGGCTAGGGAACAGCCTCACACTGGCCCAGGAGAGTCAGGCACTGGCTGGCTGTCCTGCAGATCTGCTCAGCTTCGATTTTTAGTCTGGTCATGCCTATTCCCCAGGCTGCAGGCATGCCCAGCACCACTGTGGTGGGCACCAGAATCTCCCTGTTTAAATTTCTGCGCAGGTCAGTTTTGCTTTCTTCCTGGGTTGCTCAGTGCAGGCCGGAGCCCCAGTATCCACACAGCCAGCAGCAGAGCATGCTTGTCTCTGCTGTCTCCCCCAGTCCAGACATGGACAGTGAGCAAGCCTGGCTCTATCCCTTGCTTAATGCTGGGCTTTGCTGCAGAAATGAAAGGGGCCATTGGATACTGGGCTGCGTGCACAACCTTCACCCTCGCCAACCCCTAAGCATGTGGTTGCATCTCCAAACGTCTGCAGCACCAGCACTGGGGTCCAGGGAAGCTGGATCTGCATTGGTCCACCTTCACCTCCAACTGAGATCGAGGATATGAGTGCAAGCCTTGGAGCCAAGTTAGCCTCCCTAGCAAACCTCCAGGTCCAGCGCATGTTGGCAGGCAGGCACTTGGCCCTGCCCTCCCTGGAAGCATGACAGACAAGCCCTGTAACTCCTGCCATCCCCCTAACATGAGCGAAAGCTGACAGGACCCAGCAGGAGAGAGGGTCTCCTGTCTGTCCCTGGCACCCAGGCTTCATTCCCTCTACTTCTTCATGCAAACCACTATTTCGGCAGGCCTCCCTTCCCTCCTTTGGATGAGGGAGACACTTTATAGCACAGCACTTGGGCTGGGACCGCTCCAGGCTTCCCGGTGGGAGGGCAGCAGAGAGCGCTCCCTGCCCTGTGGGTGGGTGCACGTGGCTCAGCTGCTGTTCATCTCTTCCCTTAGTAAACCCAGGACAGGAGGAGCTTTTTGAACTGCTGAGGGAGAAGAAGGACGAATTTAAGAAGGTAAGAGCAAAGAGACCTCCCTTAGCTTTCAAACCAGCACCATTTCTTGGCCCTCGAGATGCTGCAGAAACCAGCGTCTTGCAGGATGCCGGAAGTGACCACAAGGAAGGCAGACTGAATCCATGCCCATGTGTCCACCATCCCAGTGGGAGCAGGCATAGGGCAATGTTGGGATCTGTCCTCCTGTTGTACAGGCCAGGATCACCGACGTCATGTTGGCCGACAAGCAGCTCGGGGACGACGAGCCCACTGACCGGTTCAGCACGCCTCTGATCACCACCATCGTGTGCCTGGCTGTCGCCTTGCTGCTCACAGCTGCCATCTACAGCTGCTGCCGCCAACGCAGGTCCTGCAGGAAGGACCAGGTAAGCTGCCCTGGGCATCCAGGCAGGGCAGAAAGGAGGGATACCCCAAATAGAGGCTGTGTAATTGCCGCAAGGAGATGGGCCACTGCCAGGACCAGACGCTTCCCCCTCTCCTGCATTGCTCCAAGAGGCCTTTGAAAATGGGCTGGCACCATCTCATATGTGCCTCCTGAGAGGTCCCAGTAGGATGACTGTGATGGCGGGGAGAACGGGACAGTCTCTGCCCATCGAGCATAGCCTGGGGCCGCAGCAACAGTAGGAGAAAGGACATGGCTGCTCAGAGCAGGGCGAGCTGCTCATTCAGCCCAAGCGGGTTGTGATGATCAATACAGGATGCAGCCGAGGCAGGTGGAAACGGTGCTATCCAAAGAGAATTCAGAGGGAAACCGCAACTGCCCCGATTGTCACAACACCTTCTGGTTTGCATCTAAACTGCCCACCCTGACCTTTTAGTGCTTAGCTTGTGGGGAAAATGGTCATTACTACAACTCTACTTTGGGGGGGGGTTTCTAACCCAAAATAGTTTTAGGAAGAAACGAAACTTTTTTTTTTTAAATGGAAAAACAAAACAAGAAAACAGGAAGCTTAGAGGGCGAGGAAGGGCAGTTTCCCCTCATTTCTGGTAAGCTGCAATTTGCATTTCTTGTCCTGAGATGTCAGCCAGAAATACTGCTCCGTGGCTGGAGAATGGGCAGAGTGCCCATAGCTAATGTTTTATCCTTCCCGCGAACGTGGGACAGCACATGCGGTGGACCCTAGGTGGGCTGCCGGGCCCTAGAGCTGCTAAGGTTTTTAGGAGGGTGGTAGGTTTTTCCTCTGGGTCCTGCAGAACTAACACTGCATCCCCAACCGCCCCGACGACAGGCAGCGTGGCTTGCCTGCCCAGATCCTTACAGCATGGCTGTGCTCACGGAGTCCGTCGCTGGGAGCAGCATTTTGTCACCCATCGACCTGAGCTGCGGCCGAACGTCTGTGCCAGGGTACAGCCCTGGCAGCCCTGCGGGCTCTGCCGCAGCATCGCTGCGGGCAGTGCACGCAGCAGCTCATGTGTGGCAGAGAAAGCCGAAATGCTGTGCAGAGAGTACGATGTGCACAGGAGGGCGCCAGCTCCCCGTTCCCCGGCAGCTGCTGCAGCAGTACTTGGGTCTTTTAAGTTTTGCACTGCACGGGAAATGCCTTTGCAGAAAAAGGTCTCGGATGAAGGCAACGTTGCTGCAAAGCATACAGGCCAATGTCCTGCGAGTCTTAAGCAAAGACACCAAGTACAGCTCTCTGAGATTTAACCCGTGAAGACGCTTCCTCCAAAGTGTCTTGGACTCACCTCTGAGAGGGATGGGACCTGGGATTAAACAGAGGCCTGATGGTGACAGTCCCCTACTCCCGACCCATCCCCAGCGAAAAGCCCAGTGACTTGCACTGGCTCCAGCTGCTATTGCCAAGAGTTAAAATCCCCAAGAGTACAAATTTGATTGCTAAAAACTATCATTGGGACAAGACTCTAGCCCAGAGAACTACAATCCTCCTTTAAGCCGACTTAACAATCCTACCAAAGGCGATTGCTTGGTTTCAGAAGCCTGGAAATGTGTCTGTGCATGCATGCACCCCCAAGAGATGCCCGATTCCCAGTCCTAGAGCCCACACTGCTGTCCAGCTGTCGAGCAGAAACAGCACAAACTTCCTGCATTCAGGCCTATTCCAGCATGCTCCATATTCATGAGCCGAGACAAAAAAAAGAAAATTTAGTGTTTGACTTCTGCTCCAACACTGCAAACAGGAGATGTTGCTGGTGTTGCAAAAGCAGCTGGACCCCCAGGACCCCCCCTTGAGCTTGGTACTGTACAGATACAAAGCAAAAAGATGGGCCTTGCCATGCAGAAATTACAGTCTGAGTACTAGACCAGAGCTGAGAGGTGGGTACGGACACCCAGGGGAGCATGAGGAAGCCACGAGCTGGTATCAGCCTCACCATCAAGTGTAAGATATGGGAACAGAGCTTCTGTAGGGGCTGTGGATCCTTATGGGATCCACATGAGAAAGCAGAGGTGCTCATTTGCAAATCTAACCAGGGCTTGACGGAAGCCGGCATCAAAGACAACAGGAGCGTGGGGGACAGGCTAGAGGGACATGGCCCACCTGAGACCTTTGGTCATGTCCTAGAACTAGAATTCAGGGTAGCTACAGATCTCGCCGCGTTCAGCTCGTGTCGACTTACAGTCCCAAGCTTCCTGTTCTTGCACACGGCCAAACTCCAAACCTGTCTTCTTACAGCAGCAGACCCACACAAAAACGGGAGCAACCGGACAGCAGCCATCGTGGCCCCAGCTGCACGCGCTGCATCACTTCACCTGTCATTTCATCCCATTTTGAAACAGAAACATCATCGGGAAGTTGTAGGCATCCCTCTGACTGCAGTGCATGCCCGTCCAGGACAGCCTCTCTAGTACTATCAGGTGCCACTAATTAGTCACCTGGGCTGTGTTCGCACTGCATCTTTCGGGAGAGACACTCTCAGCCCCAACCCCAAGGTGCTCAAATTGAGAGGGGGTCACTTAGGCATCTAAATGCCTTTGAGGCTGTGGGCATTTACACTTTGAGTAGAGAAGGTTGTTTTGGGGCTTTTCCCCCTGCATTTATGTCAACCCTTTGCATCGTTTTTTCTTTTTTATTCTTTTTCTTCTTGCTTCTTTGAAATAGAGAAGAATGACTTGAAAGTTTTGTTTTTTGTTTTTTTTTCTTTTCTTTTTTAATCCTGCTGGTTTTTTACCTCGGAAATAACCAGACCATCTCCTCTGCTGTCCCGGGGTTTGAAGGCGGACATGTAGCTGTGCTCTTTACTGTGAGTTTTTATACCTGCATGCCAAATCTCCAACACACGCAGCCTTTATCCCCAGGGCTCAGTAGAGGCCAATAGCTCCTCGCAGGAACAAAGCCAAGGCTTTGAACAGCCCGACCTGCAAGCCCCTTCCCTTCTGCGGCAAGGATGCTCAACCATGTGCTGCTCCACCACCCTGCAAACAGCTGGTTGCTGTTTGGCGCTGTCAGAAACCATTGCCCCGTCAGCTAAGTATCTGTATGCCAGGAGTTTCCTTCAGCATGTCTGTCAGAGCAAAACCTCTCCTCCAGCATAGCTCTGGTCACTGGAACAGGTTCCCAGGGGCAGGCAAGGGCTGACATAAAAGCTGGGGGGCAGGTGCATACACACACACACACACACACACACACCCACCTTGTTTTTATGTCATCCCAATAACATGGGACACAACCCAGTCCCCTCGCCCATCCTTCCCAGGTCTAGCAGAGCCACGTTCCCCCACCTCTCCTCAGATTTGACTTCTGAGCTCATTTATTTGTCCCGAGAGAAACCTTCTGATCAAGGCACCCAAGAGGAAGCAGCAGCATCCTGTCTAGACACTCAGAGGCTCGCACCGCACATTGTTTGTCAAACCCCAAAGAACCAGAGCAGACTCGGGCAAAGGCCAACGTGAGGATGAAGCATCGAGGTCATTAGAGGAAGGCTGAATTTGATAGAGAATAAAGGTCCCAATGCAGCTCCCTAGAGGCTGCTCCCACGCAGGTTGAGGTACACTCAGAGGCTGGCAGCAAACAGAAAACCAAGGGCGAGGGGCCAGGCTCGGCCGACCAGATTATAACAAGCGAGGAAGGCAGCGCCGTCCCAAATTTAAAACCAACTTCTACAGCTGGTAGAAGTGCTGCCGACGCCGCTGGGAAGCTGGTTTTAAATTTGGGATGGAGCAGGAATCAAAATCCGGTCCACCCTGGTCCCTGCAGCCGCATCACCCTCCTTGCACCTGCTGGAGGGAAGGGAAAGGAAAAGGAGCAGCCATCACACAGCATCTCCATGCTTCTGGTCTGGGCAGAAAATCAGCTTCCCTGCTTAAAAACACAGATCCCAATTGTTAAAGGATAATTTTGGAGGGGAAGGTGCATGTGGCATGCTAATAAATAGGGTACAGTAGCAGCCAGAGGTCCCAACTGCAGTAGGTGTTGTGCAGACACATGATAAAAGTCAAGCCTCCCACCCCGATCATTTTTTTAACCCAACATCTCACCTACATGAGAAAGCTCTGACCAGCGCTACCAACATAGTCTGGGCAGTACAGCAATATGGACACTCATTTGGGTATAGGAATGGCTTGTTCGGCTTTGCTAATGGTATCCCAGCCAACCTCAGTCACTTATTGAAATAATGAAAGTTCATGCAGGTGAGGAGCTATATCAAGACAACTCCATCAACTTGCAGTCACCCCGGGAGTTAACAGCAAGCCAGCTTTTGCTGCCTGCTTACTTGCTTATAAGCTTTTTTGTTTTAATTTTGCAAGCAAGCTGTCATAGAAACAGGCAGACAAAGAGGAGGGGGAAGGAACAGCAGCAGTAACCCAGTCTCACAGCAGGCCAGCGCTGAAAATAGCCAGCCGGTCAGTGCAGCATTCAGTCTGTTCTTCCTTGCTTTCTCCTTCATTGCAATTGCCAGGAGCTGGGGAAGGAAGGACTTCCAGACCTCCCGTTCAGACAGGCATTGTCTGGGCACTGCAGAATGAGCCAAGCTGCTGCTGCGTGCTCAGAAGAGGCACAGGCGTGGAAGCACCGGGCCCAGAGGGGTATGTGACATGGGGCCGAGTCTCCAGCCACAGAGGAAGTGCAGTGCTGGGTGTTGCCATCCACAGGAAAAAGAAATCACCGCACAGAGTTTAGAGCAACTAGCCACACTTTTTACTGTCTTCCTAAGCAGTCAGTCATGCCTGAAGCTTAGGGGCCAGGATGGAGATGGCACGGAGGTGTTAGACAAGCATTTGAGTTAGTGTCTCAGTCTCATTTGCAAAATCTGATCTAGTGGTTCAACTGTTTTAGACTCAAGAGCCCCAGCCACCCAGATGCCAGCTCAGTTTTCACTCCTTTTTTGACTACAGAAAACTAATAATGTGATTTTTCTGTTGTATAGGACTCAGAAAAACCACAGCAAGGCAGAATGTTTTTAATGCTAGAGATTCCTTTGTGAAATCTCTGGGTTTATCGCAGAATCATGTTTGCACACCTAATGGTGCAAATGTTGTGTGGCACCCCTGAAAGGATCTCCAGGCACCCCAGGGTGCTGCTGCAACACCCTGGTTGAGAGTCACTGGTGTAATCAAACTGGCCGGCACAAAAGCACCCACAAAACCCAGTTAAAAAACAGAGCTGGGGTTGCAGACCAGGAATGTAGCTGGAGCAGCTGTTTGGTGGCCTTCTGCCCGGATTGCTTTCAACACCAGGTTCCTCCTCGTTCATAAAGTGGACTGATGACACCAAAATGGGATTAAGGCAAACGCTAACAAGCTCTGGAGAGACTAGAAACGTGGCCAGGCAAATAATCGACTGGCAAATTTATCTAGAGCAACAGACCCCAACACACATGCACAGGAAGGAGAAACCTGGGAGAAGCAACAGTGCCAAAAGAGACAGCAGGGCATGAGCAGGCACCCAACTTGAAGTTGCTTTGTATGGGGGTATGCGACTTCAGGCACCACTTTCCAGGCTTCCTGTTGCAGAGGAGAATGAATGCTCCCTGCAGCTCTGATGAGGCTGCTTCTGAAATACCAGGTGTTGTTCTAGGCATCAGTTTATTGAAAGAACAACCCCCCCCCCATCCTTGGCGCTAGAACCGACAAAAACGGCCAGATCCAGACATGCAGGCATATGCAGTTTGTGGCACTGCAAACACACACGCGTTGCACGTTCAACCATGCACGACGCTGCTAATTTGCAACCAGGATTTCCTGGTAGCAAAAAAATAACTCCCTGAATAAAAAAGCAGCCCTGGGCTGCCTGTTCCCTCATCATCGCGTGCCACTCCCCAGCTGGGTGGACTGCAGCATGCCTGAGTGCAGGGGCTGCCTGCCAGCTAGCCCCGTATTGAGGCATCCTATGCTGCAGCCAGCCCCCCTGCTGCAGCGCAGCAGGACAGTGTATCCCGCTGCGAAGCAAATGAGCAGGGGCATCACTATGGCACAAAGTAGCAGCACAGATTTGTGCTGCTGCAAATGCACACCCCTTCTCGTGCAGATATGGCCAACTAGTCTGCACAACCCAGAAGACACGGACTGGATGGTCCATTTGTTTTTCCCATTTCTAAAGTTTCACCAGAGACCACTGGGGCCCCAAGGTCTCATTTCTTTTTGACGTGCAGCGCACGTCAAACCAGCAGTGCCCCACGCATAGGAGGTCCAGGGAGAGCAGCATTTTCACTGACCTGGAAATACCTAGAAAAGAGCAGCGTTAAGGGAGTAAGAAACATCTTAGCAAGGGAAGGACGGGCCAAAAACGGAGGGGAGGTGCAGACGAGACGAAGGCTGGTTCGGAGTGACAACAGGGTGTCAAATGTGGGGGGACCCTCACTGAAGGAGTGAGGAGCTGGAAGGGTTGGCAAGACGAGTTGAATGCTGTACTGCCAGCGGCTGGGACAGCAAGGGTAGAAGAAAGGTACCAGAGGCATTTCATTTCTAATTCGCACCCTTTTTGAAAGTCACTGCCTTTCAGTGGCATCGAATCTGTGCAGTCATAAAAAAAATAATCACCGAGCAATGGGGCTGGAAGGGATCTCAGGTGCTCGTCTAGCCCAACCCCCTGCCTGAACCATCCTAGACAAGTATTTGTCTCGCCTGCTCTTAAAAACCCTGAAAACAGCTCCTCCACCCAGCGACCCCGGATCATGTCCAGAACATCGACCTTACGCTGGCCACAGGTAAAGCAGGGGAATGAGGGCAGGGTCCGTGTCCTGCCACTGCAAGGACAAGTAGTTGTTTATTAAAATACACGTGAGTTTTACCTGCCGGGTAAAATTCCCTTCCTGATCCCAAAGGCATCAGTGTGATGCTGAGCGGAGAAGCAAGACCCTCTAGGTTTGCTTTAAGCCCCCCAACTCCCAGAGCAAGAGGAGGGGGAAAAGTCCCTTCCCAGCCCCATGTGGGGACCAGCAGAGCCCAGAAGCACGGACTAACCAGACACCCTCCGCTCCGCGCTGCAACCTGGGGACCGCAGACAGCTCCACGCATCTCACATGCATCGCTCCACGCATCTGGAGAACAGAGCTCCTTTTTCCATCACCGGTGGAGGAGAAGCAGATGCTTTGCCAGATCCTCCATCCAACCCGGCCCACACACTGCAGTCACGACCCGCAGCACCCCCGCGACCACAGCCCCAGCTCCCCACCCTGCCCCTCTCACTGGGTCCTCGCCCCTCTCCTCCACCCACCTAGCGGTGATCCTCACGATGGAAGTCATGCAGGCCATGCTTGACTGTGAGATGACTTGGCAGCGCGGACAGATGATCTGAGGATAAGACTAACAGCTAGGACATGCCATGCACTTATCCCCAGAGCTACCACCCAGCTCTGGTTTTCTTCACAGCTTTCTGGTTTCTTTCCTATCCCCTCACAGCAGCGCCTGACAGAAGAGCTGCAGACCATGGAGAACGGCTATCATGACAACCCGACGCTGGAGGTGATGGAGACCTCCTCCGAGATGCAGGAGAAGAAGATCAACCTGAACGGCGAGCTGGGCGACAGCTGGATCGTCCCCATGGACAACCTCACGAAAGAGGAGCTGGCGGAGGAAGAGGACACGCATCTATAAATGACGCTGGAGACCGCTAAGCAAAAACAAGCAAAACCCGAAACAGAAAACCAAACTGACTACAGCCACAAGTGCCGTCACCCTATCGGGCAAGGAGGGACCCACGTGCCTGCCAGCTTTGCTGAGGAAAGCAGCCGTGCTTGGAGTTTGCTGTGGCCTAAACATCGCAATCAAAACATATTCACTGTCCAGACTATAGAGTCTATTTTGTTTATATATAAATAAATATATAACAAAAAAATTATATATAGTGCCTCTATTTAAGCCTTGACCAGAGGAAACGAGATGGTTTCAAGAGATGAAAGGCTTTTCCAACTACTGATGATGGTATCAAGCTCAATGTGGTTGGCAGAACTTGGAATCTGCTTTCTCCAGATCGGGGCTCCTTCTGTCCAGCCGGGACCTGGCACGTGGGGTGCAACCACTGCCCGAGTTGAAGAACCCTTCACGGGCAACCAAAAGCCCGCGGCAACGACCGGGAACTAAAACAGCATTGAACGAAGAGGATCTGAACGGGAGCGGTAGCAGCTGCACCATCGATTGCAGCGCGGGGCAGCGTGGTGGCATACTCCAAGAGCTCCCCCCTGCCCCGTGCCTCTCTGTTGCCAATGTGGCTGATGGTTTATTTTTCCTTTTCCTCTATCATGTTGTAATATTAAAGACAGTTACTAAGCTTCACAGGAGATAAAGAGAAAAAGAGTAACGCCCTGGCATCACGTCCAGCCACATGATTAACTGGCCATTTCCAGATTCTTGCTGGAAGTGCTGGCTATTAAACACAACAGCTTCCCCCATCAACAATCACTTCTGGGTGGTCGGTGCTCCTATCCTACGGGGGCTTTCCCAGGCTGTATTGTGAACAGCATTGACCAGGTCCCAGACCAACACTGCCCCTAGTCTGCTTTCACCAGCCTAGGAAGCCATTTCGGTTCCTCAAGTCCGATGGTTTTCAAATGGCTATCTTAACTGCACTTGCTGCACTGAAGGGTCTGGGGGTCTTTTCCGACCTGGTGCGTGAGGCTGTGATGCTTCAATGCACCTGACTTGCAAAAGATACCATCCAAAGCCAGCAAAGGAAATGCCAGCACTGCCTCGGCGATTCAAGGGAACCAGCTCATCTTTCCGGCTTTCCCAGCTAGCGTGCCAGGAGCCAAAGGACAAGTTCAGAGGAAGCCCACCATGAGCCAAGGGAAGCTCCTTACCGTCGTCTGCATTTGAAGCAGCACTTAAATCCCCTTGTTCCGGGATTCTTGCACCCAAAGGCTCACAACATGCCCTCAAAATTTCTCACCTGTTCAGAAAAGGAATCGACCAGCAATCCAAGAGGGAATTGGTCTCTTAATCATTCAGTAGGCAGCAGGACTCAGGGAACGCAGATCCAGTAGACCGCAAGAATGCAAAGCAATTTCAAGGCCACTGTGCAACCAATTCTAGTACAGGGGGAAAAAACTCGGGAAGTTATTGCCATTCCCCCCAAACAACAGCGTGCTCCTCACAGCTCTGAAGACCCCTACGCCACGTCCTAGCCCCTACCATCACATCTGGCCTTGTTAGAGGAGCATTAGCAACGCCAGCAACTCCAGGCACTATTCTAGGCACAGCAAAACGGCAACAGGCATTTCAGTGAGAGCTAAAATGTGCATCTGTCCCTTGTTATGTTATTTAGTCATCACCTCTGCTCCACACTGCACTATGCTTTTCCTTCAAGGACATTTCTTTTCAACTCCTGGGTATCAAGCAATAGGGAAAAGGCCTTTGAGGTTGTTCAACACCAAAACAGACTGCCGAGGTGCACACCGCAGCAGGGGGGGACCAAATCGGGGCTGGACTGAGTGCCGTGAGCTTCCTGCTTCTACCTCCAGCACCCACCGAATGAGTTGTTATAAAGTGGAAACCACAAATGGTGAAGAAAACCCAGCAACTGGGATAAGCCACAGCCAGCTTCCTCCCGGGGGAGCACACCCCTGTCGCACCTGGGTCTGGGCAGCACTGGCCTGTTTCCGGCTGCTTGTACATCCTGTTGAAATCAGCAGGCCCGTCTTTCCTGGACAGTTGCAGGTGTGGCATCGCTCTTTTCCGAACAGAGTCTGTTTTATTTCTAGAGATTCATATGCCTTGCTCCTCACCCTGGTCCCAGACCAGCTTCCAGCACAGCGAGCCCAGCATCCGTCACATTCATCTCATCCTCTGCCCAGGCGTTGGAAGAGGGGATTTATTGGGGATATTTAGGTTCGGTTTCTTTATGATCAGCAGAAGCTGCACAAGGTTAAATGCAAAACACAAAGGAGACCGTCCTGTTGCTTCAGCAATCTCGCGTGTGAACACCAGCCCCTCTCGGGTATTTCCTCCCCCAAAGCCTACTGCTGTCCAAGGAGGCCATTGAGATGCACCTCAAGAGACTTCTGCATCCCCAGCAAATCTTCACCTTCCCTTCTCCTCTCCCAGGGGCTCCCTGGTCCGAGCATGGTCCAGAGGTTTAGCCCAAAAGGAGCCTGAGATAAAGGCACGTCACAGGTTCCACCTGGCCTACGTTGGAAAGATCATCACAATATCACACAAGGCATCTTTTGCCTTCTGAGTTTGTCGCAGACCTGGGCTGGATGGGCTGCTGGGAGCCGGGTTGGGCAGGTAGTCCGGAGCACGAAAGCAGCACAGTGAAGACAACCAGACCCGCACGCGGCCCGGGGAGCCAGCAGCTCATCTGAGCTCAGTAGCCCAGACCTCTGGATCCAGCCAAGCTGTTACAGATGAGGGCAGCCACAGCTGGCTCCTGGCTGCCGGCACAAGCCGTATTCAGCTTCGCAGCTCACGCAAACGGTGCACGGACAGCAGCCGCTGGCTCAGGTCTCGGCGCACAGAGTACCAGGAGCAGCTGCCTTTTCATCTGGTCCACATTTTTTGGGACTGGCGCAGATTACTGTGGACCGATAACTGCCCTGGGGGGAGTTTGCCCAAGGGAAGAGGCAGTTAAAACGCACCGTCTCCGGTAGCCACTCCCCTGGCAGAGGGGCTCCAGAGGCGTTGCTGAGGGTGGCCCACCCGGCACGGTCGGGGCCGTGCCGCGGAAGAGCCGGGCACCACGGCCAGGCCCTTCCCACCTGCGCTGGCAGGTCTCCTCCTGCCACAACAGGTCAAGGGCGGGAGGGGGCAATAATCTAAACGTGACTATTGCGTTTGTAGGGGTTTGCTTTGGCTTCAGGCTCTGCGCGTGGGGTAGCAAGTGCTTTTCCAGCACAAGCCCCACAACCCCTGGCTCCACTTACTCCCAGGCTCTGCTTTTGGTTTTTTTAAGGGCACTGCCAGTTTTTTGTAAAAGGTCACCTCTGGCTCTGCTCACAGCGGTGTCCGGATGCATTTGCCTTCGCTTTGCCTGGGAGCCACTAGAGACCTGTGGTCCTGCCACCTTCTCCCCTTGCAGAGCCAGACCCTTGTCTTCACGCAGGTTTTTAGCCCTGCAGCAGGGAGAGCGAGCTCCTTTCCAGAAGGCAGGAAGGGGATGGTAATAGCAGTGACAAGCAGTTGCAGGAGGAGCTCAAAGTTGCTTCTATCCATTTTACTTTATTTTTTTAAAAACTGAAGTTCTTGGGTCCCCTTTACATTAGTCTTCACCATGATGAACGCAGCATTGAGCTGGGGTGGGAGGACGGGGACAGGAGAGGGCATGAGAAGGGGGTTCAGGCTGGGACCACGGCGGTGCTTGGAGCACGGGCCTTCCCCCTGCCTCGCTCCACAGCCAGGGGAGACTCCATCTCCAAAGGGAGAGCTTCACGAAGCCCCTCAAGCCTATGAAACCCTAAGCAGCCCGGCACTTGGGAGCTTGGGACCCAACAGCTCTTCCCTTCAGGGAACGGGACTTGGGGAAGAAATGTCTCGCTTTCTTGGCCGCGGAGACTTTTGCCCAAACAGGACTAAGCGCTAAATTGTTCATTCCACAGAGAGAGTCAGAACGGCGGCAAGCGTGAAATAACCAAGAGGTTTTGGATTCCCAGTCTTACTCTCCGAGGCAAAGGCACAGGCTAGAAGCGCGAGGAGAAGCATGTCTCCTAGCATGGCAGGACCAAAAAAGCTGTCTGCAGAGTCCATCCTCTCTCTTCTCCTAAACAGCTTTTCCCCTTCTCCCTCCTCCCTGCAGAGTGGAGTTTGGAGTGATCAGATCCATGTATTGTGTGGCATCTCAGTGTTACTGCTGTTGACAAGTCAATGTATTTAGTTCCCTGGGCCTGTTTGCGCACTGCTTTAATGGAAACAATTTTCTCTCTTTTTTTTTTTTTAATCTTTTTGCATGGGGCAGGGGGAGGGAAGGGAGCAAAGGAACCAGTCTGATGCTTTGCGAGCAGCCCACGAATGCAGGCAGACCTCTCCGAGATCACCTTCATCTGAAATCTGGTCCCTCTCAGCATGAGGTCTGGTCCCACCCAGTTGAGAGAGACCAGTGCCCATTTGAGGCCAGAACTTCATGGCTGTCCCTTGCCAAAGGATGCTGCGAGTCACTGCACCGGCCATCGAGGGCAAAGAGTCATTTCTGAATCCAGCCAATGCTGTGCAAGCAATGGTCTTAAACCCGGGCGGTATGCAAGGCAGCAGCTTCCTTTCTGTGCTCCAGTAAGCTGGACCTGCTCCTGTAATGTTATGAAAAGCCTTAAAGAGCTGGTCTCAGCCTTTCCACTGATGCTCGCGGTCCCATCCACTCCCAGTTCTTCTATGGGACAGTCAGCCCATTTGCAAGTCTGTGGTTGTCCTCTGACATGAGGTTCAGACCCTTTGCTCAGGGGACCTGAAATGAGTTGTGCCCATTGCAGCAACTCACCCATATCCAGCTTAATGTTTACCTGTGCTAGCATCTCCTGAAAATCCATTAAATGCTCTCTTAAGAGCTTTGATGAAATGAGTCCAGACACCCTCCCCTAGCAGGGTTGAAAGAAGACAGCAAAAAACTTTCCATCTCATTCAGAGCAGAGATACAAGTGCTTGTAACACTGCATTGTTGACGAGGGATCATACATGTATTTATTTTTCCAATCCTATTTTTAAACCACTAAAGTAATTTTATAGTAGATTGTTTCCACTCTCTATTTAAAGAAGGCTTTCCTCTGAAAGCTGGGGAGAGCCACAGACGAGACCGTGCTTATTGCAAAGTCAGCTGGAAATGGAAACTAGAAATCTTTAGCCTTAAACCCTCCCGTATTGTAAAGGAGCCATAAGTGTACGCGTGCGACCAAAAAGGAAGATCCTCCCTAAAGCAAGAGCTTTACCATTCAGACCTGCTGTACAGAGATTGCTGCCTTTGCATTTTGGTAGGACTCTTGCAAACAGCGAAAACCTAGCAGGAAATGTTTCTGCATTCAGACTCATAAGGAACATGTACATAATATTAAGCCATTTCTCTTGCATTCATGAAGTCCAACTGCTGCACAATATATATAGTTACTACTAAAGCTAAGTCATGCAATTTGTACCGTAACCCAGAAGAGACGGCAGGGAGGCTGTTGCTAAAGAGGCTATTCTGTTGACTGGTGCACATATATGCACATTAGCGCTATCTTGCGTACTGTATATTGGCATCTCAGACAGGGACAGGAGTCTGATGTACACTGGAATTTACTGAGAAACTGGATTGTAGAGACTATAATTCTTGCATTTTCCTATGAGATATATTTTGAAGACACCGTGTACTTCTGTCAATAAAATGCTTTTGTGTAAATGAGCGTTCTTGGCTGGGTAATGGGCTGGAGGAGAGGGCAGCTTGCCTTCAGAGGGCCGTCGCTATGAATTGCCTTCATGCGCAGCCTGAACCACCTCACCAGTCCTCTCTCGTATCCCTTGGCTCAGGTTTCTTAACCTTGGAGCTCCCCACCTACCCGTCATGCTCGGGTCTGCTCCACTGCTCCCAATAACTGCAGCCGTGGCCACCCGTTCGGCCCAGGGCTGAGCTCCTCTCTCCCTCCTGATGACTTAGCCAATTCCCGACACCTGCAACGAGCCCCTTTCTGGGGCACGCTGCTGTGGTCCTACGTTTCAAAGGGCGCTGCGATGCCCAACCCAAGGATTCAGAGTCCATTTGCGGGAGGCACCTTAAAAAAAAACAAAACCAGTGTTGTACGTTGTGACCTTTGCAAGTCCCCAGTTGGCTTCAGGCCTGAGCCCCTGCAATACTGACCTCTGCAACAGGGCTGGCGTGGGGTGGAGTTACTGATGGCTGCACGTACTCAAGCTGAGCATCGCAGGGCCAAACCAGGCAACCTTCTGGGAGATCCAGATGCTCCCAAAGTCTTCCACAGCTAATCTTGAAATGCCATATTTTCTCATATATGTCATGCATTTTTTCAGCTGTTGAAAATTTTAGTGCACACTGTACGTAAAAAATACCATAAGAACGGTTTTGGCTTGTTGCAAAGCAAAAGCAAAGTCTGCATGTGACTGGCAAGAAGCAGAAGAGAACAGAAAATCAGAGTACGCTTCACTCCCAGCTGCTGCTGCTAAGTTAAGGAAGGATGTTCTCCTTCATTCTGCCTTTCAAGAACAAGGTACATATTTTATTTTGGAGCATGTTGTACACAAGAGAATACAGTGTCCTCTTCTCCGATCCAGGGGCACGGCAGCACCCTGCTCACCCCCCGAGTGCAGTTTCATAGGGAAAATAAGGGTTGGGAGGGACCTCAGAAGGTCACATCTAGTCCAACCTTTGTTCAAAGCAGCACTAGCCCCAACTCCATCATCCCAGCCAAGGCTTTGTCTAGCTGGATCTTAAAAACCTCCAAGGATGGAGATCCCACCACCTCCCCGGGTGACCTGTTCCAGTGCTTCACCGCCCTCCTAGCGAGAACATTCTTCCTAATATCCCACCTCAACTTCCCTTGCTGCAACTTGAGCCCATTGCTCCTTGCTCTGTTGTCTGCCCCCACTGAGGACAGCCCAGCTCCATCCCCTTTGCAGCCCCCCTGCAGGGAGGTGAAGGCTGCTTTTCAATCCCCCTCGGTCGTCTATTTTCCAGACTAAATAAGCCCAGACCCCTCAGCCCCTGAACCATTTTCGTTGCCTTCCACTGGACTCTCCAATTTGTCCACACCCTTTCTGTAGCAGGGAGCCCAAAACTGGACCCAGGACTCCAGATGTGGCCTCCCCGGTGCTGCGTAGAGGGGAAGAATCGCTTTCCTCGCTCTGCTGGCAATGCTCCTACCCAGGCAGCTCAGTATACCATTAGGCTTCCTGGCAAAAAGGGCACACGTGGCCCTGCTCACTGCTACTCCCTGCGACTGATCAGAGCAGGCTTCACCTGTCCTCAAAGCCGCTCAAGAAACAAAGGTCTCACACCATGACCAGCCCTGGGAGACGGCCGATGGTGGAGCCCAGCGGTCCCCTCATTTACGGTGTAATAGGTTGACCTGCCCCATCCACCTGTGGGGCTCTAGGAATAAGGCTCAACATGTGACCTGTGGTTCGTAAGATCGCTAGTGCGGGACCGCCCAGCTAGTGGCTGGGTCACTTGTGTGGGATGACCTGCTGCATGGTTTGCCCTCGCACACGGCACCTGCCTCCAGCCTCGGCGCTCTGCTCCGGCCACATCTGCTCTTGAAATACTAGAAATGAGGCGCGAAAGTGCAAAGACGTGTGGCCCTCCCAGGGATTAGGCACGTGTCAGCGACAGAAGCCACCACGTCACCAGAGCTTGAAACCCACTCCCCGTCGGGCCCCTCGTGGGGTTACACAGCTAGGACCAAGTGTCCATCTTCCACCCCCCAGCGCCCTCCCGATGGCCCAGCGCAACATGAACCATGCTTTGTCGCAAGGTGAAGCACTCAAACGTGGGGTGCCCAAGCCAAGAAGTGGAAGAGCTGGGAAGTGTCATCGGAGGGTATATGCAGGTGTGGGGAGGCAGGATGGGGGCTTCGACCAGAGCAAACCTATTCACAAGTTGGACTCGAATAGTTTTAG
>NW_017728931.1:139261462-139279977 GCF_001723895.1 Crocodylus porosus | reverse complement strand
GGAGGAGGAAATATTTGGAGGTCACAGGGGCAGCCTGGTTTCCAGGAAAAGGGGTCTACCTGCCCGACCTTTATCCAGGCAGCTCAGTGCTTAGGATGAGAGAGACTTGAGTTTAATTCCCCACTTCCAGCCAAGGGCCGTTGCCTCTGCTCAGCGCCCGCTCCACGACCCCACCACTGACTTTTGATCTCTCAAGCGACGCACGGCTGACAGGTGGGGCTGAGGACCCACCTCAAGACTACCCGAGCTTTCTGGCTAAGAGGGACCGGATCCTACCCCTGCTCTGAGCCAGCGTGGGTTTGAACTCGGCAAAGCCCTCAACCACGACGGCTCCTCCAGTCCCACCCGTCACCTGTCCCCCGTTTTGCACAAAGTCTGACGTGAATCAAGCCTGGTGGCTGGGACACTCCGGCCTTTGGCTCTAGTGAATGCCTAATTATTTGTGTACCAAGTAGTACGATGAACGAGAGCACCCAGGACACCCTATAAATCGAGGACAGAAATGCTTAGCCTGAGCAGGTAAGGAAACCCGAGTCTCCTATTTAGCTCAGCAAGTCCCCAGCTGCTGGGCGCTTAGACAAAAGAGGCTTGGCAGAATTCAATTTTTAAAATCGGGAAACATTGACAAATGTGGATTTCATCTCTCCGACCAGCCAAAAAATACTTCCATTGTAAATCGAAATTTATAGAAAGGGGACGCAAGAAAAACGATGGCTGATAGCGTGTGACAATAGGGGAGCAGTCCTACAGGACTGGGCTGACTGCCATTTGGACTGCAACCCCCAGAAACCCCAGGGGACGGGGAACAAAGGCGGAGGAAGTGACAAAACCAACGAGGGAGCTACGAGGAAGCAAAGCCGGGACCAACCGCAGCCCTGCCGCTCACCTGGTGGCAGTCCTCCAGCAGCTACGCTTTTCATTAATAAAACTGCCTGCCCCCCATGCTCCTAATTTCCCGCAGCCCTGAAAACACATTTCAAAAATGACATAAACCCTTCAAAATAAACATTGATATTATCCACTGACAATAAAAAATGAAAATTGAATTCTGCCAAGCCTATGTATGTGCCAGCCAGAGCCGTGGCACAGATCCAGGTAACCGCCGCTAGCAGGAGGCAGGACACCTTCCCGAGCTCTTCCTGCAGCCTGTAAGCAAGTGACAGACTTGCCATTTCCTCCGAGGGAAACTTTAAGTTTAGACTTACCACGAACCAAAATTCACTGGTTCTCGCTCCCCCCTTGAGAGATGTTTAGGGATTTTTAATGAAAGCAGAGCTAGAACGGACATGAAGAGACGCCGCCCCGTCTGGCTTACAAGCTTCCTTTTATTAATACAAAAACTGGATGATACACATTCTCTCCACGGGCGCATTCATACAGTGCAACTGTATTTTCATCAGATGCCCATTTGTTTGTTCAGTGATGCTGAGGCATCAACCCACCCAGGAATGACCTGTATTTTTGCCAAGGGCACTGGCCAGAGGAATTCGCACTGCAGACAGAGGGATGCTGTACAGCTGTGGGGCTGGGGTGGGAAGGGACAATGTCCAGACACTGGACAATCCTTTTCAGTATCTGAGCATCCATCACCGTGCAACATCCTGCAAGTCGCATCGGCTCAGCTCGAGTTGTCGGAACAGACTTTTACCTACTCATTAAAACCTCCAAGACACCCTGGTTCCCAAGGCTCCCGGATCCCCCGCAGCAAGGGCCCAAAGGCAACATTGCGCGTCCACCCAAAGGGAACGCAAGAGGCTTAAGGGCAGCCCTAGGTCGGTCTCACAGATGCATCTTGGCAGATCAGACGAGTAGAGGTGGACGTGCTGAGTTCAGGAAGTGGGGAAAGCTCATCTCTTGAAGCATTAAGCAGGGGCAAGGGGAGGAGGAAAACAGCAGGGCTTCACTGCTAACGTGCTCTTGCAAATCTGGCCAGCAACAGAAATCTCACGTGGCTGCAGGAAGTGGTTCTCCACGTTTAACGGCAACTTAATCCAAGTACTCTCTTCCTGGGCCACATCTCGCAAGCAGCAAGTCGACAAACCCTGCTCTGCCCCATGGAGCCAATGTGGCAACCAGGGAGCAAGCAAACATGCCTCCTGCAGCGGTGCGCTTGCAGCAGAGCGGACAGAGGCGGCAAGAGCAGCGCGGTCACAGCTGGAAATCATTTCTGCTTGCCAGCAAAGCAAGTGCAGGCTGAGAGCTGGAAGGAGCACGTCCCTATAAACACCGGCTTTTCCCAGGTACAAGAGACACCGAGGTTGTCGCTTGAGGTTTCAAAGCTCATGTCTGCCCTGAAAAGAGGTGGCTCCAGGAGAAGGCAACATTAGCACCCTGCAGGGGTCTGGTGCTCAGCAGATAAAGGCAGTAATTGGTTCAGTCCCTGGGATGCCCTTGTATTGGGCTGCTATGTTTAAAATGAATTTTCTGTTGAGAAATACTTGCCACGGAGCAGTTTCAAATTCATGCTGATGCAGCTGTCCCAGGGGAGCGCAGTTTGGTGCACCTTCCCCTTGTTAAAAGTGATTCTTAAATTAACCCACTTTTTTTTTTTTTTTTAAAGGGAAAAAAAAGATATGCCTGCGTGAAATATGAGCTTGGAGAGCCTGATTTCCCAAGCCTCCCAACGCAAAGAGCGTTGCCTAGGATAAATTTTCCAAGACAGCTGCTTCCGACTTGACTGCGAATTATGGTGTTGCATCTCAGGTCAGGACAATTTTCCGAGTGGGTGGTTTCACGCAGCTGGACCGAATGACTGCAGGGGGAAAATAAACGACCTCGCCTAGCGTTGTACATCAGTTTTCCTTTACTGCTGGTGTGGGAAGAAGTGCAGTCACAAGGCCCAAAATCTGGCCACAGCATATAAAAGATAGGATAGCGTCAGTCCACCTAAGGAAGGGGATGGAAGTCAAAGGCTCCTGGGCTGTGGGAGGAAGACCCCTGGCCTCAGGGGAGGAAGAACCAGATATCATTATTTCCAGGATCTTTTTCCTACAGGCCAGGAGGCCTCTTGATAAAGCAGCCCCGCAGCCTGCCGCCTCCCTGCGCCAAGCAGAACAGAACAATTGACATTAAACCCAGAAAGCCAACTAACTCGCCTCTGGGAATATTAGTATCCATTAGACACAAAGTAAGGTTCCCTCCTAGTTTAGCAAATGAAATGTAGGCTCACAGCAGGGCTGGGATCTTTGCCGTGCCTTGGACAGGTAGCTGGCATGCTACAGCTGTTGCAAAAATGCACTCAGCACTTCAAAGACGAGTATGCTTGCATGTCTTGCCCTGGTGCTCACTTATACCCAGCGCCCGGATGGCAGGGAAGGGGATATTTTGGATGCCTGCTGTAGTGCCCTTTGCAAGTTATGCCTCATGCTTTCTAAGCAAGCAAATCAGCACCTGCAACAAGGTCCCCATATTCCTGAAGATTAAAAGACATCTACATGTTTTTGGACCATAAGAAAAGCTCCTCGCTTGCGATAGCTCAGGGGCTTTGGAGCCTGCTCAAACCACGTGGCGATTTGTTTTGTTCCTGGGGGTAGGATGCAAACAGCCAGCTGTGTCCTATGCGCGTCACCACGTCCACATGCCACCTGCTGCCGGCCAGTCCGAGCTCGTGACTCCGTGTCCTTTGTTCCTGGGGCCAGCCAGCTTCAGGGAAGCGTGACAGTGCACAGAGATGCCTTTGCAATTGCTTTAGGAGGGGCGAAGACAGACTCTGCAGGGATGCGATGCAGAGAAGGGAGTGAAAGCCCTTCCAGAAAGGCCCCTTACCACGTCGTCATCAGCATCATACGTGGCGGCCAGCCATCACACAGGACTAAATCATAGTCAAGGGGTGTGCCTCCATCTGTAGTGGGGGGAGTGAACGTGCATGTGCCCGTGCATCCATCCATGGGTCGGTGGCTGCGTCTACTCTACAGCCCTCTCCCACTCAGACGTGGGGAACAGTGGTAGCTATTAAAACACCTCACCTTTATACTAGACACACAACCTTACACGGGAAGTCGTAAGACGCATCTGGACTTGGCCCGAAGGTTGGAGGCTGCTAGTCGAATCCAAGCGCCGTTCAGAGTTCAGCTCCCCCGGTCGGTAGGTCAGGAGAACCGGTGGAGGTCTCTTAGTTGCACAATACAGGTGAAAGCTAAAGACAGGCTTTGCTTCCACGACAAGGTGGGTGGTGGAGGCCTGATGCAGTGGTCATGGCACCTCCAGCACTGAGAAGGGAGCTGCTCACTGGGAAGCAACATTTCCAAAGCCAGCGCTGGTCAAAGACGCTCTCATGACAGCTCCGGACATGCAAGTCCCCAGCTGGCATCGGGTACAATGTACTGCCCAGTCCCATTCTGCATGTCTGATTGAAGCACCTGGGGGTGAGTGGGTTACTTCCCACTGTTCCTCCTGGCCCCTCTGCCAAGGACACAACCATGTGGAGCCAGCGCAGGTGTCTGTACGAGCGCAAGCTCCACGCAGAGCAGACACTAGTGATGGGGCCACTAGTGTCTTTCTAGGTTGGACTTGAATCTGTAAGCAGGGAGGTAAGGGGCTCCCTACCTTTTTGCTCAACTCCAGAGCTACTGCAATTAATGTGCCTTTGTAATGCATTTATGACAGCAAATTCCTGTTTCTTTTCTCTGGCTCTGAGCTCTCAGGGTAACAGAACAAAAGGCTCCCAGAGGAAAGGCTTCTTACATGAAAACCGTGACAACTCGGCTACCTTTTTAGTGCAACCCTTTTCATGGGGACAGGTACATATGGGGCTCCTGGGTGTGTATAAACCAGGGATGGGCAATTATTTTGGGCAGAGGATCGCTTACCGAGTTTTGACAAGCCATCAAGGGCTGCAAGATAGGCAGTCAGGGGCAGATAACGCATTTTCTAAAGTTTTTAGGGACCCCATGGGCCGGATAGAACGGCCTGGTGGGCCACGTCCGGGCCCCGGGCCACATTTCGCCCACCCCTGGTATAAACACTGATGTATTCCTGGTTACCACATGACCACCACACATCAATCAATGTTAATCTTCATCATTATTCACAGCTTTGATAGAAAATATGCCACTGCCAAGTCTAAGCCCAGTAAATAAACCACGCGCTTCTAACTGCTTCCCCACTTTCTCATGGAAAAGGAGCTCTCTCAAGTTCGGGATGCATGCAAAACTTCTGTCAACCAATCTAATCCTCCTTGGACTGAAGAACCCAAAGGCACCCATGATAAACAGATTTCCATACCAAGACAGGTTTAAAATAAAAAAATAAAATATTGCTCCAGCTGATTGATATTGAGAGCTTTTCCATGCTCATAGTAAAAAGAAGGCTGATCACAATTATAAAATATTGGCACAAGGCATTTCTATCATAGCCATCACTGTGCTGTGTCCATCTCCATTACGGTCGATTTCCAGCAAGGCAACCGAATGCTTCACTTCAAAAGCACCTTGTGAAAAGGATGCTTTTGAAGTGCACGGGGTGAAAATCACCTTGTTCAAATTTGCTGATGACACTAAGATGTGGGGTGATGTGGGCACACTAGACGGGAGGAATAGGCTACAATCGGACCCAGACAGGTTACAGGGGCGGGCGGATGAGAACAGCATGGGATTCAACACCGACAAGTGCAAGGTGCTACACCTGGGGAGGAAGGACCAGCACCATACCTACAGGCTGGGGGACTCCTTTCTCGTCAGTACAGTGGCAGAAAAGGATCTTGGAGTCATCACTGATGCCAAGATGAACATGGGCCGGCAGTGTGGGGATGCGGTCAGGAAGGCCAACTGCACCTTGTCATGCAGCCACAGATGCATCTCGAGCAGGTCCGGGTGATCCTCCGCCTCTATGCGGCACTGGTCAGGCCGCAGCTGGAGAACTGCGTCCAGGTCTGGGCGCCGCACTTCAGGAGGGATGTGGACAACATGGAGAGGGTCCAGAAGAGGCCACTCGCATGATTGGGGGCAGCAGGGCAGGCCCTAGGAGGAGAAGCTATGGGACCTGAACCTGTTCAGCCTCCACAAAAGAAGGCTGAGAGGGGACCTGGTGGCCATCTATAAACTTACCAGGGGAGACCAGCAGGGAACGGGAGAGTCCCTGTCCCTATCCCTGTTCCCCCGAGCACTACCAGGAGTAACTAGGAATAATGGCCACAAGTTGACTGAGAGTAGATTCAAGCTGGACATCAAGAGGCGCTACTTCAGTCAGGGCGGCTAGGATCTGAAACCAACTTCCAAGGGAAGTGGTGCTGGCTCTACCCTGGGAGTCTTCAAAAGGAGGTTAGACAGACACCTTGCCGGGGTCGTTTGACCCCAGTACTCTCTCCCGCCATGGCAGGGATGGGTCTTGATGGTTTGCTCAGGTCCCTTCCAACCCAACCAACTATGAAACTATGAAAATTGAAATCTGGGTTTGGAATTTGCTGTCAGGACCTCAGGAAGAGCCAAACTCGCACCCTCAACTCAGAACCAACTGTAAGGTAATGGGCTGGAATAGAAAATCTGTACTGCAATTTAAATTTTGCATCCCGGGTATCTCCATTTCATACGTGACTAATCATTTGCGATTCATCCAGAACCACCTTATACAATTAATTGCTTATGCATCTCAGTACAAGAGGAGTTAAAAAAAAAAAAATTAAAAAAATCTTAGCCTCCTCTAAAGCTATGTTGCATGAGATCTCTATAGGACGGCCACCGTCTTCCCCCATAATGAAATGCTTGCTGCATCCTGGGACTGTCTACAGCGACAGAGTTCTTCTGTTACCTCCTTTTAGTATGAACGTGGCTTGTTTTAATTTTGTGGCTGGTACATGGGATGCTTTTAATGTTACAGCTGAGCAACACACATCCAAGGGGTAATTTTGGAAATGTTACCGTGACTCAATGTATCGTGCTCCAACCCCAATGCCTCTGAAGACCAGGCTTCGATGGTAGGACAGGTCAACCCCCCTCTTAAAGGGCTTGCTTACATATGGAAACCAATCGCAGAAAATGTGGGCTGGATGGGACCTCAGGAGGTCACATCTAGTCCAACCGGCTGCTCAAAGCAGGACTACCCCCATCCAGATCTTTCCAGCCAAAGCTTTGTCTATCTGGGTCTTAAAAACCTCCAAGGATGGAGACTCCCCCACCACCTCTCTGTGTAACCTGGCCTGGCGCTATCAGAATACTCCAGCTCCTCGTACAGACAGTAATTACAGAAGAGCGTGCATTCAAAGCAGAGGGATTATTCTGGAATAAGAATTCGTTCTGGGGAAATGCAATTTATATGGGAGGCTTTTAACACATTTAGTTCAATTATAAGTTTACTCCTTGTTACTATTCAGCAGCGTGCGCACAAGCACCGACTGTGATATATGCCCATCTGTGTGGTACTGTCACCCAGTTAAGAGTCACATCTGTAAATCGTGACATGTTCCCCATAAGTAACTCTTGAAAGATAAAGCAATCACAAAGGCAAGCTGCTACGCTGGATTCGAACCTGAGCAGCTCAAGGCTACTTGGGTTTTTCTTGCGGGGTTTTGCCCCACAGAAGAAACTACAAACTCTCAAACACGCACCCAACTCGTATCCTTCAACAACTGGCTCCACGGAGCACGTTTCCACACGTGGGATTACACATCCTTGTGACCTGTTAAAAATCAAGAGCTACCGAACAGAAGAGATGTGACAATAGCTGCAAAAGAAGAGCTCCTTTACTGCAATTCATTCTGCGAAACTAGTTTTAAAGTATATATAGCTTAATTATACTCTGCTCAGCCGTATTCATAGCAGCGATGTCTCTGACAACAGGAATCATCTCCACAAGCTATTCTGCGCTCAGAGAAAAATGCACCAAGAATAGATGCGACCTTCGTGTCACAGCCAAACCTATTCTCAAAAGAAAAAGCCACTGCACTGTTTTCTTCCAGAGTGACATCGTCAAGGCAGATCTACCCGTGAGCTGACCTCGAGGGTTTGAGGAAGTTATTTGTAAAGTCGCTGGCCTCATTCGCTTTTCAAAGTAAAAATGCTTCAAAACAAATCTGAAAGACAATTCCTTAGCTGGATACCTGCAGCCTTACACAGGAGCCATAGCCACCCAAAGCAGCAAAAAACAAACCAACCACAGGCTGCCTGATGACCAGCTTCACGGAAAAACCCACTGTTGCCATCTACCTAAATTCGCAGCATACAGGGTGATGTGCACAGGGTTGATGAGCAAAACCAGCGTGCTTCCAGATGACATTGCCACCTCTTACCATGCTCAGCAAGGAGTGCAAGTCACATTTGCCACCACCTAGTACTTGCAGACTAGACCAGCTGTGACAACGCCACGTGCTTGTGCTCCGAGATCTGCCCGTCTTCAGGCCTGGAGGACGAAGCACTAAGAAGTTACTAAGGTAGTTGGCAATCAGGACTCGTAGTAGAGAGGATATAGCTTATTAGACCAACAAGATTTTTGCAAAATCAACCAAGGTGGTTGATTTTGCATTTAGCACACAACTCCTGTGCTCCAGTGAGTGCTCAATGCGGCAATTGTATAAGCGTCTTTTGATGTGGCCTGCTCCAAATAAAAGCAGCCTTTTCTCTTTGGGGGCTTCCATGTCTCTGTAACAGAGGTAATAAATCCTTGAAACAACACTAAAAGTTTAAAACTTAACAGCTTCTCACATAGTACAACCCCACAATCTGGTTCCAGTGAACCGTGTTCTTCCAAACTCGGTGCATTACAGGCCGGTTTGATACTTGCTTCTCAGCTCGGCAGGAGATGTAGTGTGCACCAGGATAAGGAGTGGATGCATTTCCCTTTAAGGAGGCAAAGCCACAGGAAGAATGCACTTTGGATTAACGCGGCTGGCCACAGGGTGCCCCTGTTGCACCACAAATACACAGCTTCAAACGCTGTTACTAGGCCAGGCTGTAAACCAAGACAAGTTCTTAAAAGAGGACAGGATTGAAGGAAATTACAGCTGATCTGGCACCAGCTGGGAGCTCTAAGTTACATTTCTGGGGAGAGCAGAGCAGCCAAGATATGCCAATATTTGATATTCTTGGTAAGCTGTCATTAGCTATAGATAAGAGCCAGGATCATCCGGTGCGGGTGAGAAAGCGCTAGGCTGGAAAGTATAAACACTCTGCTCTTAGACCCGTACTTCATGTGTACTAAGCAACATACAGTGTAGGTCAGGTCTGAAAGCCGACTTCAAAGTGCATGGGCACCCACAAAATCAAGCAGCCCATGATTCGGCATACGACCATGTACCATATGCTTTTCGAGAGGTATAACTGGAAATTTTACCATTAGTGTTTCTCAGAGAAGACTCCTCTTACAGGAACCTCCATGCACTGACCTGCCTGCTCCCCAGTTAGGTTTGCAAAACTTCCCCATCAGGTAGAAGAGAGAAGAACCATCGTTTGGAGTCTGTATGTGGCACAGCACACCATGAGACAGTCAGTACCATTACTACCCCACAAAATATCTGGTTTCCTTATTAAACCCTCTCACTCTCCTGCTTGCTACTTAGTTGTGGTGTTTCACTCCAGTGCAACCTTTATTTAAATCAAATCATTTCAGAACAAAAAGCCGTCTTGTTACAGAGAGGAGGAAGGACTAGTGTTTGGGGGAAACCGCTGAAAAAGCTGCAAGAGAAAACCCAAAGCTTCATCTGGTTGGAGCTGCGAACAAGTTTGCTTCTGTGAACAGAATGAGTAATCAGCCCATGAGCTCAAAGAGAAAGAGCACATAGCACTGCAACCCGAAGTATTGAAAGACTGCAAAATTTTGCTTGGTTATATCAAAAGCGCTTGACCCAGAGCCAACTGAAGCAAGAGACAACTCCATCGCTAATTCTTTTTCTGCATTAGCACCATTCAGATGCAAATCCATATGGTTTAACACTATTTTAGCCAGCTAGCAAAGAGCCTGTGGATACAACATGAAATAAAACTGGTCAGTGACGTGGCACTTTCATGTTACTGGGGCAAAAAATAGTTACCAATTTCTTTCTTGGAGATGCCTGAAGATATTGCACTGACTAAGCTGAACACTCTCTTGATTTTTCTGCAAACATTATTATTCATTAGACTACCTACAACATGCTCAGCAGCCTACGATACCAGAAACTTCAAAAAAAAGTCTATTATTTTTGCTCAAGATGAAAAAGTCTGATTACTTTATTTTTGGGTTTTTATGAGGGATTTTAAGCCAAGTCCACTCTTGGGTACTATTCATTTTGGACAAATTAAAAGCCCAAGAAGCTAAATAAAGACATTTTTCTATTGATATCCAACGTACCAAAATAAACCGTGTTCGAAAGAGGGGAGAACTGATTTGAATGAAAGCACACAGACACTAGAGCTTTGAAAAAAATATACTTCATTATCGTTTCTTTTTATTTAAAGAGTCCAATCCATCTCTTGCACACACACAAGACTTCTGGCGAGTTCAACAGTAGTCAGCCGTAGGGAATGCAAGTATCCTGCCCTGTGAAGTTTTGGCTCTCTAGACATGAAGCTGTGCGGTCTTCATACAACTTTCAACACCCCATTTATTCTACGTGCTTGCTGGCACTCTAGTATTTGCTAGTGCTAGGCACATGTGTCCTTCACCACACACTACTGACCTTGTGTGGCACCAGATCTTTAGCCCTAAAGGATGTTTTCTGCAAGGGAGGAAATAAAGTCCAACTTCCCATACATATGTATCAGCTTATTTTTAATGGAATTGTTTCTGCCAAACAAAAAAAAAAAAACTCTCTTCCCCTGCATTTAAACGATAGGTTGAAGATGCATTTAAAAGTTGAATGAGCTGTGCTACATAGGACAAAGACAAGCGGTTGGAACAAGCCTCGCTGAGTTACACACTCACAAATCTATGCGGTGAGCTAACAGGTTTGTAAATCTAGATATCATCTGCCTCAGAAAGCGGGGTGCCCGAAACAGAGGGCTGCAGATTTTCAGCCTGTGCACAGAGGATATGGAAGACCCGATTCTGCAGAACTCGAAAAGGAACCTGCAAAAGTTTCTCCTCAGCGCATCACAGGAGAGATACAGACATAAAACTACCCCTGAAACAGGCTTCTGCAGGCACCTCCTGCCCTCACTCTCTAAAGGTTTCTCTGAGGTTCAGACTTGACTACCAGCTCTAAATAGGCAGCTTCGGAGAACGGAAGCCAGGCTTTTACAGCAGCACCAACTAAATATTTTTGTTCACGCTTTATATCCAATCCAAATTACACACGAGCATCAATCGGTTTCTCAAACTATAAAAAAGGATGGCAACATTGTAACATATGTTTCCTCTTCACATGGTACACTGCAATTACAAAACGCAAGTCAGGAAAGACGGACATTACCTTAACATACACCAGCATCCTGCGGCCAAGTTACACAATTGTGGCGAATGAAGCTAGTAGGGCAAAGCAAGATGTTGGGACTAGTTACAATAAGCAGGGGCAAAAGAGCCAAGAAACCCAAAGTGAAACCAACTGTAGTGAGCTGCAAAGAGCCTGTAAAATTTCCATGTTTTCCTTTACAAGCGAAGAGGATGACTGCATGACTGATTTTTCTTCTTCTTCTCTTTCCATTTGCTAACTCTTGAAAGTCAAAGTCAGAAAAAAAAAAATAAATATATTTAGTTGGAAGTAGATCAGTTACATTTTATTAGCCTAATCCAACAAGGGAAAACCTCAGGGATTCACTGAAACAAATAGAAAGCCCCTTTCAAAGACCCAGGGGTTGCTATATTACTTCAGCCCAGCAGTCCATCAATGCAGTAAAAAAATTAAAATACTGAAAATGGATGCTTTTTCCTTTTCCATGTGTCCAGTGATTGCTCTGCTACAGTGTGATGAGGTCTACCAGGTTGCCCTTAGGAGGCGTCATGTTGTCAGGAAAGAAATTTACTAGTGTATCAAAGAGCTGAGTTCTTTGCGCGTATGTATGGTCAACGTCTGAAAATCCTGGGGAAGGAAAGAAAGAGGGGGTGGGGGGGAACAAGACAGTTAATTTTAAAGATTACATAAACCAAGCACAAAAATGCCCCCTGGTATACACATTAGAATTTGTAGTCCTTAATCCTCTTTTTTCCTTTTAAAAAAAAAAGGTGCATATCCTTGCATCCAGTTGTAACCAAAATGATTCCCCAACCACTGCTCCATTCATCAGGGCTCAGCCCACACCCAAAATGTCACACTATCATGATCCTGTTCCATTCCTCAATTACCCATTGATGCTGAAGACTGGCCTGTATGCGCAGATCTAGGGTTTTGAAAAGAGCTAAACACTTTCTGCACGACTGTTAAATGGAAGAGACCATGAGTAGCTAACAGAGAGCAAAAGGACAGCTTGATTAGTGGAACATCAAGACCATTCAACAGGAGAAAGGGTCATTAAAATCCGTGGAGTGAAGAGCAGGAACCAGGTAGATTATAATGAGCAATGAAGGCAATTGTCTCCATCAGCACTGTCGGAATAGAAATGCCACGGCTGCTGGACAGATGGATTTAGACTTTGGATGAAGCGGAGATCAAATCAGTTGTGTGGGACATTCCCACACAACTGCAACCCCCCTGGCTCTGCTCCTGCTGGACTTCACCCTTCCCTCCACAAAGCTGCTGGAGAGAAGAAAATGAAAAGACGCAACAGCCATCTTACAGCTGCTCTGCGATTCTGTTTGGGGCAGAATATTCAGCTTCCTTGCTTAAGACACTCCTCAATTTTGGAAGGCTTATTTTTTAGGAGAAGGTGCATGTAGTATGTGAATAAATATGGTTTTTCCTTAACTATTTAATGAAGGATACTGGAATACAGTGTTACCCAATTAACAAGTCAGAGGGCATCTAAACAGTCTTAATGGACAATGAAGAGACTTTAAAACTGAAATATTTTGTTTGAAAAAAAGATAAAAAAAGCACAAAAAGGAAAACGATTTGCTAAGATGCCATATGTTGGTTCTTTCACGTGTCAAACACATCCTCTTTAGAAGAATACTTAATTCTGTGGCACAGTTACTAGAAAAATATTAGAGGGGATCATTTCTGAGCATCACTGTGGTATAGAGGCCAATTCATCTTTTTATGTTGTAGCATCAAAACGGGGAAAAATGAACGTCTGGCTTCAAGAGGTTTTTATCTTACGGGTTTGGTTCAGAGTGCCTCTTTCCGGAAGTACACACTATTGTTTTCCTCATTCTTGACATCCTGCCCAAAGAGCCAGTGTTACAAAGAACAGACTGAACCAAACTGTTCTCAAGGCATTCAACAATGCTCACAGCAAACAGACTCGTAACCATGCTGCTGGATTCCAAAGTGACATGAGTTACATTATTTTGAGCAAGGCTTCTGCAAATCTGGATAAACAGGATAGCATCTGATGTTACAGGAGCTGAAAAATGATCCACGGAGACGTGCATTTAAAACCACTGGTGACTGATGTTTTTCAAAGCGGGCTTGAGGCAGTGAGCAGTGGTGATCAGAAACATTCCTTCTACAGTATCTAACAGTGCTTCGTACACGTAGAGATTAAGAGACCTACCACTTGGATGTGGCCTATAAATACTTGACTTCAACTGCAGAAACAGAAACGCAACAATAATTAACCTAAATGCAGTAAGCGGCTAGCACAATTCATTTCTCAGGTTCATTATAATACTCACCAAGAGTAGTGAAATCTGAGCCAGATTTGAACAATGCTGAAGCAAGAAGCTGAAACTGTAAAGAAAAAGAAACCAGAGTTACCCCACTGCTTACAGGAGATGCACAAAACCTTCTTAAAACCTCAAATAACATTAAAGGTGCCCTGGGCTGGGTTTACTTAGTGCTGTTGTCATTTAGATGTACGAAACACCGGTTCTCTTAATTAATAGGGGCAGTCGTGCAGGATTTTGCAATTACATTCCCTGCCAGTGTAACAGGACACAATTTCAGATGGGTCATCAGCTGCTTGCTTTTTCCTTGGCATTTAAATGCATTTAAGCAAGTTTGGTGTGAATATTGCAAGAGCTCAGATTCTACTTATCCACAAAGGCAGCATGTCACAGGAAAAGGCCATGGTCATCTCCATCAAACTGCCTCATCACATCTTGCAGTGACCCCACTGGAGGTATGAACGTGGCATACAAGTCTCTGGGACTATTCAACCAAGCAGCTTGCCAATGGAGATAAACTTTGGGGTGGTCTCCGCAACCCAAGCATTTGGGAGTTTGTTAAAAATCTCAAGTGGGAAAACTGAGATTCACAAGGGGAAATGCAAGTGGGTTTTTAAAAAAGTTCCAGCCGTCTTAAAGACTAATAACGTCCACTTTCACATCCAGATTCTTTGAATGGTGGCTAGCAGCTAAAAGCAGCCACTGCCTCATGTTTCTTGGCCAATAGAAAGTGCAATTATTAGAAATTTAGCGCTTAATGCGTCTGCCACTCGAGTTAATAGAGTAACTGATACAATACTGGGCTGTGGCCCTCTATGAGGCTTGTAGCAGAAGGGCATGAAAGGACACTTTGCGGGGGGGGGGGCAGTCATTTCTGGAGAGCAGAGGAAGACTGAGGCCCAGGAGCCCTGACGTCCGTTCCTGACTCCAGAAAGCAGCGTGTCCTAGCAGGCATCCTTCCTCTTCCTCGAAGACTTGACCTCTTCTGGTCCACCTCTGCCCCATCTTTCCCAGTCCCCTTCTCACTGCCTACCTGTCTCCGGTCTCCACACCTCTGGCTTCCTCATCTGTCTCCTCATCCAGCCAGGCCCTGCACCCACCTCGATCTCTCTCCTCTTTCCCACACTTACTGTCGAGTCTCCTTGTATAGCAGCCCCACTCTACCTTCCCTTCTCCAGCAAACTGTCTCCCATCAGCCCCAGTTCCTCAGGTCTCAATCATCCTGCAATCAGTCTCTTTCCCCTGCTCTTTCGAGACCCCCAGTTGCAAGTCTCCCTCTCCAACCAAGCCCTGCCCCAGTCCTGACTCTGTCCCAGTTCCACTGCCTTGCCACCCCATGCTTAGTCATCTCCCCTGTGCCACCACCCTTTTCCCCCACTAATTTTGATCCTAATACAATCTCTTAGTCTGGAGAGTCTCAACCTCTGGACCCCCAACGTCTCACTGAATATCAGCATTTCCCATCCCAGCCAAACGACTTCCAGGTACTCCCCCAGTCTCCTCCCCTGGGACTCTCCCCTCCACTCATACAATCCAGTCCCAGTCTATCCCTGTCTCTCTTTCACCTGGTCTTTGTCTTCTCTGCATTTGAAACATACAGCTCTCCCCACCTTGCCAGCAGAGGACCATGAGCCAACAAGGGCCCTGGGCCTGGAGCCACCAATACTGGGAAAGTCAAGCTCTGGCTTGCAGCTCGGGACTGAAAGGACACGCTTCGTTGCTTTGCAGAGATGGCGTATAAATGGTCAAGTCACATATGGAGGGATTGGGAGGGCGGGGTGAGGAGGCTCCAGCAAACGTTCACAGCCAAGACAGATCCTTGGCTTGTAGCATGGAGAATCTCAGAAGTCTGCACATGTGCAAACTGATTGTGTTTTCAAATGCTTCTTGACCAAATTTGGGCAGATTTTCATGAGGAGAGGAAAAAAAAAAAAGGCATGTCCCTGACAACGGCAACGGCCCTGTCAAATGTTGGTTCCTTGCTCCAAAGCAGTAGGGGCCGAAATAGCCCCACACCCTCCCCTGACGTCCACTCCTGCCCCCTGCCCAACTCTGCTGCTCTGCTTTCTGCTCCCCGACCCAATCTGCTGCTCTAGCTTTTGCCCTGGGCTCTCTGCCCAATTTGCTGCTTCACTTTTTGCTTCCTCTCCCATCTGCTGCTTTGCTGCCTGTCCTCTTCTCTATGTGCCATGCAGAAGCTGCCCATGGCACTTGTGCTACAGACTGGCCACCCCTGCTCTAGCACATGTAGGAGCTAGAGATTTCCAAACCAAGGGCAATCTGAATTTAATGTGTTCATGTGATGGTTTACCCTAGCCTTGGCCTCAGAAATAACTGCACTGCTCTGACTGAAGTTTTCCAAAAGATGAAGTCTTAGGCAAATCCCTGATGAGCCTAGGGAATTTACATCCTTGGAAATTTTTAAGAGCAGGCCAGACAGACATGTGGCTGGGATGATTTAGGCAGGGATGATCCTGTCCTGAGCAGGACCTATTATCCTATGATCCCTTCCGGTGGTATGCTAAGGGCTAAAAGATCTGAAGTTTGGCATAATTATTAGCAACTCAAAATCAGAAGCCCCTACAAAATGCAAGGCAAGTGTTGTGGGCAGTACCTCCATTTACCCTGCAATTCAACACACCCCTGTAAGTCCCACAGGAAAGTTTCCCTACACTACTGATTCTCAACCAAGATGCCTGGAGATCTTTTCAGGGCTGCCACGCAACGTTAGCACCGTTAGGTGTACAAACATGACGAACAAGATAAGAGCATAGATTTCAAATGGGAATTCACAGCGTTAAAAACATTCAGACCCATTGTGGGCTTCCCAAGTTCTCTACAGCAAAAGAATTGTTCTACGGTTTTTCTGTAGTCAGAGCCTGAGCGAAAGCCAAGAGCTGGCATTTTTCAAGGGGTGCCTCGAGCCTAAAAAGGTTCTAGACTACTGCTCCTCTTCCTCCTCTCTTCTGAGACTAACTTACCTGGAATTTATACTTCTAGTTCAAACCTATTTACAGAGTTACTATGCATTGCCACTTGAGTTCTTGCACTTGATGGCGTCTGGCCTCCATTCATCAGTAGGTATTTTTCTGTCCTTTGCATTTGCTCTAGCCTTCCATTAACCTTTCAGGAGCTACGATGCTCTAAGCGTAGTAGCTACAGCTCAAGGACATGATGCCGCTGCAGTTTTACATGTGATCACTGTTAATAATGTTAGGTTTTTCTTCCAATAGTGTCGTATAAAAGCTCATATTTAGTTGTTATTTTTACCATGCTGGGGACTTTCAGTTTCTGTTTCGGGATATACCATATTTACTCAAATGGTTATTTCCCAGCACTCCCCGCCCCCAGCATGGGGGAAAAAAAGCCCCTCCCAGATACACTCGGTCTTTCATTAAATTACTGCCAAAAGCAGCATGTGATCAGTAATGGAAACCAACTATGATGCTGATTAAATGCAGGCAAAATTCAGCATGACTATAAACACACTAGTGAATTGCCAGTGAAGAATGACAGGGGTGGGGAAGGTTAGTAACTCTACCCTGCCCCCCCCCCGCCTCCCAGGAGCAGGGCGGTGAGACTTGCCCCGACGTCCCCTCCATTCCCGTCTGCCAGCACCCTGCGCCACAGCCACCTCCACTAGCTAACCTATTTAATGACTTCTTTGCCTCCATTTTCCTGATCAGCCCCCCACCGGGCCCCCCTCAGGCCCCAAGGGAGGCGCACCCAGGCCAAGGGTCAAGGAGGATCTAGTCAGGGAATGTCTGGAGGGACTGCATGTATTTAAATCAGCTGGTCTGGACAATCTCCACCCCCGGGTGCTGAGGGAATTGGCTGCGGTCACTGCAGGACCCCTGGCATGGCTGTAAGAGCACCCGTGGTGCTCTGGTGTGGTGCCGGAGGACTAGAAGAAGGCCAGTGTCGTTCCCATCTTCAAAAAGGGGAAGAAGGAGGACCCAGGGAACTATAGGCCAGTTAGACTTACCTCGATCCTGGGCAAGCTTTTGGAGAGAGTTAACCTGGCACCTGTGGGTTCATTAGTGGCAGGTCCTGTCAGACCAACCTGGTGGCGTCTACAACCAGGTCACCAAATCCTTTAGACGTAGGGGTAGCAGTGAACATCGTCTTCCTGGACTTTCGGAAAGCCTTTGACACCATGTCTCACCCCCTTCTCATTAAGAAACTGGGGGACTGTGGTGTCGACACCCACACAGTTAGATGTGTCAGCACCTGGCTGGAGGGCCGCACCCAGAGAGCGGTGGTGGATGGGTCATGTTCGACCCGGAGGGATGTGGGCAGTGGGGTCCCACAGGGCTCGGTCCTTGGGCCCGCGCTGCTCCAACATCTTCATCAGCGACTTGGACGAGGGGGTAAAAAGCACCCTGCTCAAATTTGCTGATGACACTAAGATGTGGGGGGATGTGCATGGTAGAAGGGAAGAATAGGCTGCAATCGGACCTAGACAGGTTACAGGGGTAGGAACAGGATGGGATTCAACACTGACAAGTGCAAGGTGCTACACCTGGGGAGGAAGAGCCAGCACCATACCTACAGGCTGGGGAACTCCCTTCTCCTCAGTGCAGAGGCAGAAAAGGATCTGGGAATCATCACTGATGCCAAGACGAACATGGGCCGGCAGTGCGGGGATGCGGTCAGGAAGGCCAACCGCACCTTGTCATGTATCCACAGATGCATCTCGAGCAGGTCCAAGGAGATAATACTGCGTCCAGTTCTGGGCACCGCACTTCAAGAGGGATGTGGACAACATAGAGAGCGTCCAGAGGGCCACCCGCATGATCTGGGGACAGCAGGGCAGGGCAGGGCAGCAGGGTAGGCCCTACAAGGAGAGGCAACGGGACCTGAACCTGTTCAGCCTCCACAAGAGAAGGCTGAGGGGGATCTAGTGG
>NW_017728931.1:139259286-139261362 GCF_001723895.1 Crocodylus porosus | reverse complement strand
AGGCTTGACAATCACCTTGCTGGGGTCGTTTGACCCCAGTACTCTTTCCTGCCATGGCAGGGGGTTGGACTTGATGATCTGCTCGGGCCCCTTCCTACCCTACAAACTATGAAACTATGGGTAGGGAAGGGGGGGGGCAAGACCTGCCCCCCTCACTCTGTCCCCACCATCATGGCAGCGCCCTGCCACGCTGCCACCTCCTGTCCGTAACACTCTTGGAGCACTATGATTGGTTGTTTCAGTAACCAGAGTGTTCCAAGACTGTGACAGACAGACAGACAGACAGACTTTAATATATTAGAACGGTGCACAATGCACAAACATATACGAACCTGTGACAAGAACACGTTAGTTCCACCTGTCTGAATAAGACATGGTAGTGCCCATAGTGCTCAGCCTCCTTCAGTGCCAACTCTTCGTCAGGTCATGGTGAGCCACTACACCAAATACATTTCAACTTCCTCTTCACTTCCATAGCTGTGCTGAGCCTTTCTTTCCCACTTCCAATCATTCCTATTTTTTCACCAGCTTTAGATGTCTGGGAAACATCAAACACAGGGCTTCAAGTTCACCCAGAATCCCACTGCTGGCCTCCTCTCTCAGCCTGTCACATGTGATTAGTGTGGCCTTGCCTTCCCTGAAGTGGGCTAAAACTTGCAGCAGTTTCAAAAAGGTAAAATGCATCAATTCTGGATGAACAAGGTTTCTGGTACAGGGGTACAGGTTGTAGCCATGTTGGTCTAAGGACATAGGCAGACAAGGCTTTTACAATAAATATGATATCTTTTATTAGACCAACTCAAATGGATGGAAAAATTCCTTTTTGCTGGGTATTTATACCTGAAAGCTTGCAAAAAAGAATTTTTCCAGCTATTTGAGTTAAATATCGGATTTATCCATCGAATCTTGTCTGCATCGGTCTATGGTAGGCATGTAAATATTGTTTTAAAATATTAATTTAACCTCCTCTAATTATACTGGTTAAACAATTAACCCATAACACAGCAACTCAGCTGCTGCTGGGAACTGCTCCTAGCTCCCAGGGGCCCTTTGACTGTGGGGAGCTAAGGAGAAGGCAAGCCTGGAAGACAAATACAGTCCACATGAAGCTCTGGGCTGGAAGGGAGGAAGCCCCTGTGAAGCACCAGCTAATTGCTTAATTGATGAGTCATAAGGCAGCTTGCTGTTTTCCTCTTACCCTATATGTACTGGTCCTCTTCTCTCTCCCCTGCCCGCACCTGCTTGCTCTTCCCTCCCTCCTGGCTGCCCTGTTGCCTTCCAATTCCTGCTGGGGCCTTGCGTGGCTTCCCTTCCCCACTTCCCTGCCAGACTGCACCCACCCTGAGCTACAGGACAACTGGTAAGCTAATCGGTTATCACTATATTGGCCGATTAATCCTTTAACTGATTTTACATCCCTAATCTGTGGGCAACCGTAATAGTTTGCCTATATGCAAATTACAATAGGCATGGTTATTTCAAGGTCGGTGTGTTCAGTTCTGCTCTTTGTTTTCATATGCTTAGAGAGAGAGCCAAGTCCAGCAGAAGGGAAAGAAAGGGCTGCAGAGGGAAGAAATTGGGGGCGGGGGACGACAAAGAAGCCTCTCCCTGCCGCCCCCCCCCCCCGATTTATTTTCTCTACTGTAGTAGTGGGAGGGAGACAAATTCAAGGCAAACCTCCAATAAATTAGATTCTATACCTGGAAAATTATAACAAATGTATACATAGTCCATATACAGAATCCAATTACTGGGGGGGGGGTCATCTTGTATTTGAGTACATATATGAGCAAAGCATGTATTCATGCTGTTAAAATGGCATAGGCATATATACTTCTTAAAGCAACAAGAGCAAATTCCAGTCTCTGATATGCTGGGTCATGAACGTCCTACAAAAAACACTGACGGATGCCCATTTGCCAGGGAGACCTTCTAGACTCCTCGTATACTGTCCCAGGACAGTAAGCACCAGAACAGTTATGCTTCCAAGTCAATAAAGAGACATTTCCTCCAACATCATCTAAAAGCTGCCACACTGGTGAGAGACAAGAGGACCAAGACTTGCAAGAGGCCGCC
>NW_017728931.1:139254281-139258691 GCF_001723895.1 Crocodylus porosus | reverse complement strand
TGCTGCAAACTTCCCTGGAAAACAGGCTGTAAAGTAAGCCCTGCTTCCCCAAGCATCACTGATCTGTGTTGGTCTAAGAACATAGGCAGACAAGGTTTTTTAGGGAAATCCAATATCTTTTATTAGATAGTTGGAAAAATTCTTCTTTGCAAGTTTTTGGGTACAAATCATCAGGCTGGTTCTGTTAACCTGGCTCTTGGCAGTGACCCCTAACACGTCCTCTCACAGCAGCATCCTGCCATGAGGCCTGGCTCCCCACCTCCCTTTACTCAGTGCCCAGAGATCACGTGCCACACACAGCAGCTGCCAGGCATGCATGGTATAGAGCAGAGGGATGCACTACCCTTAATATCACCTAAAATTGTATCATCCTTATAAATGGAACCAGGGAGCATGCAGGTGTCTGTGCTGGGAGACGCACTGAAACTGTTGCCTGCAATTTTAAACTGAACCCTCAAGACTGAGTCAGAGCTTTGAGGAGCAGGAAAACACCCCATGTGAAGACGACGTCTGGATCTGAGAGCCAGAAGCAGACTCAGAGATCAGTAACTGGAAAGGAAGCTGACGTCAAATGGAAATATACCCAGTCAGTACCAGGGCAGTACATGGCATGAAGCAATTTCGCTGGCACTATAAAAAGCTGTGCAAACTACAGCTATCTGAACACAACAAGGTTGAAAAGGCAGCAGTTCCTAAAGGATTTCAGGAGTCTATTAGAGCAGAGCTGCAATTCTGCTGCTGAACAGGAAGTGTTGATCCGGCATAGAGAAATGAGTAGGAAAGAGGTCAGAGAATTTTAACAGGCATTAGTCAAAGAGAAATGCCGCAGATTACATTCATTCACTCTGTGAGGTCTGCCTGACAGCTTATGCAACAAATGACAAATAGAGAGGGCTGGAAGCTCTCACAAAAGACAGTGTTCACTGTTATGGTGCCTTTACTGTAGCAAACTGTGTGTAATGAAATCAATGCTGGTCTCCTCGGAAAGCCAGAGAGAATGCTTGGGCATCCTATGCATTGCTTAAAGCCCTCCCCTGAAATCATGGGTTCAGATCGCAGCACAAATCAAGTCAGCTCTCATCCTAGACAGGCAGACTGATTGAAAACCATTTGTTTACTGTGTACCTGTGGATACTGTAGGATCCTTGACAAACTATTCAGAAGGTAAAACAACAGCTACTGCCTGGTTTGAAAAACAGTAGTGGAAAACTCTTGTCTCACATGCCAAGCAGCAAGAAAGCTGTGGAAGATAGGGCCATCTTAGTCTGAAGTTCACAATGTAGAAGTTTATATGACTGCATTTTGGCTACACAGCCCACATCAGCAAAGTTATCAACGTTCAACCACAACCCGCGATAAAACCCAACACACGTAATCATGGCCAAGATCCCAAAGCAAATAAACTACTGCTACTGTGAGATCCTGAAACCCTATGATCATAACATGATACTGTGTGTGTCCTTCAAGGAAAAAGCCTTATAGAATCAAAACTTCTTAGGGGCTATTATTAATAAATGTACATTTTAGCTGCTTTAAAAGGGGATGGCTAGGGAGCCAGCTGTTATAAGCTAACTCTCACATCTGCATGGTCCTGTAGCAAATTTAAGTTTGCTGAACTACCCTAACTAATATAACCCTGCTTCACGTAGGGTCAAAAAGTTGGAAAGCTTTTGCTATACCCACAGGAATCATGCATGCATAATTGTAACAGTTTACATCAGTATCTTGAATATCAAAGTGTTAACACCTATTTAGGCCCTTGGACAATATCTCTTTAAAGCAATGATACGAGCTAACAAGCAAACTAAGGAGCCTGATGCAGGCGCCCAGTATACCTGCAGCTTTGACAATGACTTCGGTAATATGGGCAAGGCATTTAGTCGCTGAGCCACTTGTCAACCCTGATTTATAACAGTACCTATCCAATCATGTCAGAAGAGTTACTCCTGACTCGCACAGCGCGAGTAGGCAATCAAGATCACTGTCTCAGTTTCCTGTCTCTATCCAGCTAGGGTGAGGAGGGTTAAAGCTGGTATGCAGCATTTGATACAAAAAAAAATACCAATATAACTCTGAAGGTGTAAAGTGCTAGGTATAAATTCCAATAGCAAACAATCCAAAAATGTATCTGATATCTCAAAAGCTCTGTAAATCATCTCAGACAACTCAACTTCCTCAACTCCTTTTATAGGATGATGTGTGTTGTGCTAGGGAACAAAACAGGAAGAGGAAACAAATTCCTAAAACTTATCAAAGACTGCACACTGAAACAAAACAGTCTAAGGCCATAAAAACACGTGGGCTTTAAGCCTCAGCGGACAACGGATATACACACAACCTGCTGAAATCAATCTATGTTTTGGAGAAGAATTTTTTTTTTTTTTTTTAAACTTTGGAACTATTTAAATGCCAACAAACTAGAAGCTGCTATGAAAGATGCCTATTCAGAGTACGCAGCACAACTACAGGCCCGTGCCATTAGCTTGGACTATTATAGATATCAAAACAAAATCTTTCACATGGCGTGATTTTTTTTCTTTTTTAAACGACAAATATCTGTAGTAGTACAACCATGATAAAGCAGTTCTCAAAAGATACTTCAAACCATTATTCCAAGTTTTGTTTAAACGGCATTAAGGGAAGCAGAAGTTGTAAAAGTTCCACTTGACCTTTTACTCGCCCTGTTTCCAAAAAAAAAAAAAAGAGGAGGAAGTTTTCACTATTACCTCTTTTGTTTCCTCAGGGTCCGAATGATCCACTGTTACATACAAGTCGTTCTGTAGATATTTCAGTGCGCTGAGTGGGTCAGTTTGGGCCTTTTCTTCAAACCTGCAAAGTGGAAAATGATAAATGAGCACCTAATCCTTCCATACATTTCTTTAAAGACAGCTCGGTCCCTGTCTGTTAAGCGTCTGAGCCTAAGAGCAGAGTTCAACCTTAGAATAGTTGAAAGGGGAGGGGCAGGGGAAATAATGCCAGGCACTAATTTCTGTTAGCAAAGGGAACAAACGACTTTGTGATGCACTGAAGTTATACTAGTGCAAAGTATTTTGCAAACAGTCAGGGACATGAGTTGTAAATTTGCAGTTTCTCCATTTTACAGATAGATAAACTGAGGCACTGAGTCTTAAAATGACTTGCCTAGGGCACTCGTACAATGTACGTCAAACACCGAAGATTTTTTGGCACCCTAGCCTAAAGAGCAGAAGTCGTCTCTGCCTACTAGCAGGCTAGAAACAGAAGGAGAACTCATCTTGCCTCTTTCAAAAACTTTTTTTCCCCCTTGTGTCATCTTATTCCTCCAGGGATAAAAGCAGAGGGCTACAACATGGGTGTCAAACTCATGTGGCCATGTGTGGTGGGTGAATGGCTCAGGGTTGACCCTACAGGACAGACGGGGCCCACAGATACTCCCCTTTCCTCCTGCATACCAAAACCAGTGACTGTTCTGGTCTGGCTGGTCCAAGACTGCACCGGTATCACGCCTGGTCTGCACATAGCACCTGCTGCAGACTGGCTGGAGCAGGTGCCGTGTACATGCCAGACCAGCCAAAGCAGGTGTGAATGGTATGGCTCTTGTCCCAGACTGGCCAGAGCAGATGGCACAATCCCGGATTGACGGAAGCAGAAGCCATGGACTCTTGCCAAGGCTAGCACTGGGGGCCAGGTGATGTTGCTCCATAGGCACGCCTTCGACACCCACAGGCTGCAAGCTCTTGAAATGTCGTCTTCAGGAACCATCAATGATTAAAGAGAATAACTAAACCCACAACTGCAAGTTGGTCCGCCCAAAGACAAATGAATAGATTCAGATCAGTCAGTCCGGCTTTGAGGACCGATTCTACGTATTACACAGACTCCTCAGATCACAGAAAGGATTCATTTTCACTTCAAGCTAGGTGAATGGACCTAGCTAGGTTAATGGACTGGCAGACGCCAACATCCTAATGAACAGCCAGCACGGGTTTGTTGCGGGTAGGTCTTGCTTGACCAATCTCATTTCCTTCTACGACCAAGTGACCTATCACCTGGACAAGGAAGAAGAGAGTGATGTCATATATCCTGACTTCAAAAAAGCCTTCGATCTGGTATCCCATGATCACCTCTTGGCAAAACTGGTCAATTGTGGCCTTGGGTCCACCATGAACTGCTGGCTGGGAAATTGGCTCCGTGGTCAGACCCAGAGGGCAGTAATTGATGGCAGTCACTCATCGTGGTGTCCTGTGACCAGTGGGGTCCCCTAAACTGTCCTTGGACCCATATTGTTCAACATTTTCATCAATGATGTGGACATTGGAGTCAGGAGCGGATTGGCCAAGTTCGCTGATGACACCAAACTTTGGGGCAAAGCATCCACGCCAGAAGACAGGCGGGTGATCCAGGCTGACCTGGACAGGCTCAGCAAATGGG
>NW_017728931.1:139244679-139254038 GCF_001723895.1 Crocodylus porosus | reverse complement strand
GGAAAAGCGCAGGCTCAGGGGTGATCTGATGGCCACCTATAAGTTTATCAGGGGTGACCACCAGGATCTGGGGGAACGACTGTTCACCAGAGAGCCCCAAGGGATGACAAGGTCAAACAGTCATAAACTACTGTGAGACCGTTTCAGGCTGGACATAAGGAAGAATTTCTCTACCGTCTAAGCTCCCAAGGTCCAGAACAACCTGCCATCGGAGGTGGCTCAAACACCTAAACTCAACACCAGGAGGTGGTTCAAGCACCTACACTGAACACCTTCAAGAGCAAATTGGATGCTTATCTTGCTGGGATCCTATGAGCCCAGCTGACTGCCTGCCCCGGGGATGGGGGCTGGACTCGACGATCTTCCGAAGTCCCTTCCAGTCCAAATGTAAAAAAAAGACCCACTCCAATTTTGTACACTGCGACGTAGCTCCAAAACAACTGTTCTCAGACAAATAAATGAACTACACAGGAAACAACTAGTTTTTTTCTGCATCCCAAGTATTAAGAGTTATTGTCTACCATGGTCACTGTGGAAATCACAGGAAAGAACAAACTTGGGGCACTCCGCTTCAAAAAAAAACAAAAAAACCCCCCAAAAAACAAAGGGCTTTCTAAAATTAAGAGACAACATCACAGCATTAATAGCAAACAAGGTTTCATTCTTCAAGTGATCTGCACCGAAGAGGATCAGACAGTCCACAGCAGGTGGCAGTGATTACACACATGCCAATATTCCCAAGTTTAAAGACTCTCAACATGGAGTCAGAGCAGATTACTCAAACAAGTGCAATTTGGTATTTACCTAATACAGCTGCCTGGACCTTACTCCTACTATCGTGCTATGCTAGAAAGTTTCCTAAGTCTTTGTTTAAAGTCACTCCTTTGACTAGGAAGAATTCAAATAGATTTATGTACATCCTTTTTTTAAAAAAACAAACAAAGGCAGCTATTTAAACTTGAAACTATGGCAAAATGTATAATGTCAAAACTTGCTATAATCTTTTAAAATATTCAAGCAGTAAATATTTCCTTCTAAAGTTTTCACCATAGGGGCCACTGAATTCATGGAGTCACTGGTAAAACAAGTTCTCGTTCCAAGTGCCAAACCAGTGCTTGATAGCAGCAGTCAACTCTTCTACAGATGCCGAAAGATCTCCCTCATTTCCGTTTGACTGGTTCCAGCCAAGAAGTTCACTCAAAGGTGAGACAGCAATGGGAATTGAAAGAGAAGGAAATTGTTTCCTTTTTTTTTTCTTTGAAAAGAGAGAATTCAAATGAAATATACCAGTTCTAAAAATCCCAAGCTAAACAGTCATGGGGACCAAAATTGTAGCGAAGATGGGAGAGGCAAGACTTGTGAGGTGAGGCTCTCTCTTCCACTGGATCAACCTGTATTGCTGGAAGCGATTTCTGGCTTAATTCTTGATTTCAGAAGCTTCTGGGCAAGAGCCAAAATTAAGATTTTAATTCAGATTAAGTAAGATTCACCCAGAATCTTTATTTCTAGCTTTTGCCCAGAAGCTTGACTGACATTCAGGAATTTTCTTCCTTCCAGGAAGAGCACAGACGAACCGCAAATGCTTCCTCAGCTGGAGGAAGGGGGTCTGTACCCAAGAGATTGCAAAGAAGAATTTTTTCCCAACTATTTGAGTTGGTCTAATAAAAGATATCGGATTTACCCAAAGATCCTTGTCTGCCTATGTCCTTAGACCAGTGCGGCTACAACCTACACCCTTGAAATATGGAAAATGCGTGACATCTGGCATTTTAATTCCTTCGTTTCCAAACAAGTCAGAACAACTCTCGCTCTTGGACCTGAACATGTTAATGAGTTTGATTAGTTGATGGTAAATTGGGCAGTTACCACCTACAAAGCAAAAAAAAAAGTTAAGAGAAGGGGAAACACGAGGCAAGTTACAAAATGCATCACAAAACTAATGTCTTTATAAAGCTTGCAGGTTTTCTGCGTTCAGTAAGTTATGGATTTAGTGGTTCCTTTCAAGTAGGGAAATCCACATGATTAAAGGAAGGCGCCTGTTCTACCTTGAACTTGGTAGCTGCTTCTTTTCCAGATCAAATGAAGAGTGTTTACTGCCCAGAAGTTTGTCCAGCATCTAACTATATAGCAAAATTCATTAATCCAGTGAAAAAAAAAATATGTTTCCTTTTTTTTTTTTAACCATAAAATTAACAGTCTGAGTAAACAAGGACTAAACCATGTAAGTGCTTAACTAATGTAAAGTGCAAAAGTGTACCTTTCTGGCCAGCAAAAAAAAATGCTCAGTTTAGTGTAAGGCCCTGAATTTAGTTGCAAGTTCACATGTTTTTTGTGTTTGACACAATGAGAAAGCCAGCTTCTTGAGATGAATAGAAAATATATTACAAAATAAAATTAATCTTTCATGTTTTAAATCGTGGTGACTTTCTTGCTAATGTAAATGCTGTGATTTAAATCAATCCACAGTGCCTTCAATTATCTCCTGACATTAAAGTGTTTCCACGTGTTTTTAGAAGAGTTATGTGGCCAAGGATCTGGAAGAAAACTAGCAGATGATAAGACTGGGAGATGGACTGAGGTCCTCTTGACAGCACCAGATTTACTTGACACAAGTGATGCCTACATACCAGCTCGACTTGCAGCAAAACCCGCATCAGACAGCGGGCTGTACTACGTACAAACAAGTGCACACACTTTAGTGTGCCCCAGTGTCTACAAACATGAACAGGACTTTCTCTGTGTCATCAGGAAATATGTTTTTAGTAAGAAGTGGTGCTGAAACTTTGGCTGCACAACACAAACATTTTGAAAACATTTGTACAAGGGGTGGTTCCAGTCCCTATATATAGCCATCTCCCAGTAACGGAGCCTGAAGCGACCTCTAAATAAAACATAGCCATGCCCAATAGTGCAATGCCAACAGCAAAACTGGTATTTTTATTGGGTGAATGCCTCCCCACCCCATCCTTACTGCCCTACTTTCATGTGACTACTACAGAATATTCCCCACCCCCCCACCAACAATAAACAGGATTAACAAAAATAGAGCTACCAGCCCAGCCAGATAAAGCTTACACAGGTTGGGAGCAAAGATAAAAAGAGGCTGCAAGATAACTGGAGACTGCAGCTATGGGATTTTAGAGCCCTTCTGGACATGCATGTAAAGGTGGGATAGGATCTGATGCATGATCCACACAAATCGTGCTTCCTGCCATACCACACATGCATGGCTGTACCTGTCCTGTGGGGGCAGTCCAGGTCCTTCCAAGCTCTCTCAAGGGACTGCCCCAAATGGAGGAAGTGTTTCCCAGCTTTGCTGCATGAAGTTCAGGACAGGTTGGAATGGGACAGGCCTGGCCGAGTCGGCATCGGCAAGAAGAGGAGGCTTAGCCAGCTGAGCCAAGTGCTGCTCAGGACCAGCCTGGCCCAGCCGGGGTGGCACGCAGCTCAGCTGTGCCCTCCCTTACTTCCACTGACCTGTCCCAGCCAGCCCCAAGAGGCACGCAGCTCAGCCACTGCTTCTCTTTGCCAGTGGCCTCCCGGCCAGGCCCCGCTGTCCCGAGTGGCACATGGGGAAGCAGCAGCTGGGCCGGCTTTGCTGCGTGCCGCTCGGGATGGGGCAGGCTGGGTCGGACCGGCAAGGAGAAGCAGTGGCTGAACCAGCGGAGCCACGTGCCCCTTCCCCGCACCGCTCGGGACAGGTCGGGATGGGCTTGGCCTAGCCTGGTTGGCACCACAGGGGCAAAGCCATGGCTGAGCCTGTGCCGAAGAACACGCAAGGAAGTGGCACGTGGCTCAGCTGCGGCTTCTGCTCGCCGATGCTGACCCGGCCATGCCCATTCTGTCCCAAGCAGCATGCAGCAAAGCTGACCCTGCCACTGCTTCCCTGGGTGCTGCTTGGGATGCGAGGGGCCCGGCCAAGTCAGCACCTGCTGAGCCATGTGCCACTTGGGACTGGACAGGCCAGGCTGGCAGAGGTAAGTGCGTGGCTTTGTGCAGCTGTTCCCAGAGCCTTGGAGACTCCTGCCATGGCCAGGAGCCCCCCAAACCCAGTGTCTTGCCTCTACCAGGCAGCATCCTCTTGCAAGTAGGGCAGCTGTGCCCCATCCCATGGAGCTGTGTGGGCCAGGCCCGGCTCCACATTGGGTGCCACTGGGGGCCCAGCTTTGGCCCGAGTCTGCACAGCTCTGGGGCAGCCCCCATTCCCCTTCCGGCCCTGCCCCCTCCTCTGGCTGCCACCTTCCCAAGGGCCTGGCTAGCCTACCCACGATGCCACCCCCTTCCTCCCCCCTCTATGAAGTTTTATTTATTGTCACCAGGTTTAGAATTTTTATAAAACCTGGTGTTTACCACCAAAAAAGAAACTTTTATGATTATTAACTATATTAATATGCAGTGCGTCCTGCCATGTACTCCCTGGCCCAGTTTTGTTTTTTTGGCATGCCGGCACTCCAGCACCCTACAAGGTAGACATTGTGGGTTTTTCAGCACTCCGGCCAGAAAACATCGCCTACCCCAACATAGACCATGTGACAGAGTGCAACTTCCAGTTCAAGGCCATACTACCCTCTTCCAAAAAGAACTCTTCCGGGGGCAAAGGGAGGGACTTCTGGCCACGAGATGGCAAACAGGGGGCAGGGCAACTGTCAAGGGGCGGGGCTACCCATTTGGCCCTTGATGGCTCACCAAAATTCGTGAAGTGGCCCTCTAGCCAAAATAATTGCCCGCCCCTGGTTAAGACTATCATGGAAAATGATTATCTTGGACTGTAAGGGATTGCTGCTGCTGCTGATGCACGGCAGGAAGCGTGACTGCTGGATCCAGCATCAGATCCTGCCGTGCCTTATTGCCATCCCAGGCTTCCTCTGCACCAGCAGTCCTGTAGGTAATGGGACTTGCAGCCGTGGCACTGCCTCCCAGCCACCAGGACTCAGAGTGCTGCAGTTGTGAACTCTGGGTCCCAGCACACCACCCAGAGTGCCCTCCGGTGGCGCTGCCAAGACCCAGCGCCCACAGCTACAGGACTGAGGCAGGTGTAGGGCTCCCTGGTCCGGCTGTGCATGGTGCATCCCTGAGACTGGGAGTCCCAACTATAAGGACAGACCCTGCTACATGTGCAAATTAAAGCTGGATAGCAACCAGCTATAAAGTCATTACACATTTTCCAGCAATAACTTTATAGCTGGTTGCACCTTTTTATGGAGAGAGAGTTAATTTGCATGTGTAGCCAGTCTAAATGAACTGCACAAGTAACCCAGTAACAGTGTGATGCATGTAACATGGAGAGGGGGCCTGAGTCAGTTTACAGCAAAGCAGCAGGTAACCTAGTTTGGACAACTTGTAAGCCTTCAAACATCAGCTGCCCTAGACTCGAGCATAAATATGGTAACTATTTTTTCCCCTCTAGTGTGTGGCTGAAGGTGACAACACCCTCTCAGAACTCAAAACATAACCGTCAAAAGAGGCATTCAACAATCCTCCCTAAACAACCACCGACAGGATCCTGAAAATCCTGTTTTCACATTGTTGCCCCAGAGGAGAAGGAATTAGAGAATCTCAGACTGAAAAGCAGAACCATGTCTAAGTTAAGGCATTCATCCAAGACAGATAACAACAACAACAAGGAGAACAGCCAGTGAACACGCAGGATTTATAATTTTAGGGTCTTTCTAAAGATGATTCAGTTGAGTCCAGGAATTTTCTAGCTCACTTTCGAATATCCTTCATAGGGTTTACAGCAGAATCCATCACCACTGCCTTGTTCTAAACATTAACAAGTTCCTAGCTGAACAGCAGCAGTGGTGTGAACTAATTCCTACCACCAGTTAACTCAATAGATATTCATGGGGTTTTGTTTTTGGTTGTTTTCTCGTTGGGGAGGGGGAAGGGGGGGGTTGCTATTCACAGCATTAGCCCAGTTTGGGGCACAGAAATACTCCTTTCTGTACTACAAAATTGAACTGTTGGAAAATCAGCTTGGGGAGGGGGGAGGACTCCTGTTGTACAACTAGTGCCTTGTTTGATATGCACAGCAAGCAGAATGGTTCTTTAAACATTTCCGATTCTCCTTATTGCCATTTTCTCTTGCTCACACTTCAAAGTGCAGGTTCCCCCAAGCAAGTCGCTGTTCCATATCAGATGAAGATTTAAAGCCAGAAGGAAATTCAAACGTGTAGCCATGCACTTATGGACTGGTAAGACTATCTGCTATAAACTAGGGGTATTTTAGTTGGACATGAAAAGTAGCAAGACCTTGATGCATGTCAGCTCTCAACGACAAGGGCACCAATGGAATCCAGCCATGAAAGAGGACTGCATCTGCAAAGACCTTCCAGGGGAGGGAGAGGGCTTTTAATACCATTACACAAAGCACTTGTGAGACCTCAAACCGAGAGCTGGAATAAATTCAAATTTGAAGGGTTGCTAGAGTGACTGGGGGGAATGAAGAGCCTACCTTTATGACAGGAAGCTAAAAGAGTGACCTGCTTAACCTAGAAACAAAGCCTGAGTGGGGCTATGATTAAGTCTCAGTAAGTGCTGGAGAGGGTGAAAAGCCACAAAAAGCTAAAAATAATACTGGCACAAGAACACAAGTGGGAATGAACAGGCCATGAATAAGTTTAAATTCGCAATTAGAAGGCTATAACTAAGAAACAGAAGTTCTAGGGCAGTCTAGCAATCATAACAGGAGCAAGCAAATAGCTAATTTTAAAATAGTCTGATACATTTATGAATGGGTTTGTGATATGAGTAGCTGGACTACCATTGGGAAGGTCTTTTCCAGTCCTGTGTTCCCATCTAATCTGATCCGCTGCATAAAACGGGTAGTACAACCTCACCCAGTTAATGTATGCACTAAAGAGCATAATTTCTGTTGAGCTATGCAACACCTTTTAAAAAGGAGGGTGTACTTGAAGCCTCAACGCTTGTCTAACAGCTCTCAACTGCATAGCTGGTCAAATAAAAGATGTCATACAAAATCCTTGCCTCATGTTTTTTAGAAAGATATTCATTCCTGATTCAGCACACAAAGTCACTGAGAATAGCACACCTAGATATGACCATGCTTTTGGTTGGATTACTTAGATTAGTCCATTTTAAATAAATCAAGCTATGTTTATATTATTGCTCCATTATGCACCTCCAATGTTTGTCAAATTGGTAGATGTTAAATATAAGCACCAATGACTTTCTCCAGAGATGAAAATGTTGAAGAGAATGGATCAGGAACAGATCTCAGCTGGACCTCTCTAGTAACCTCTTGATCCCCTTTTGTAATTGCTTTTAGAGTCACTTAAAACTGATTGTGTGCAGTGCTGACTTTTTTCCCTTTTTTTTTTAAATGTCATGTGGGACTAAAGACCATGTGCAATAGGCAGGGAGCATCATAATTTAGGCTCCGGCAGGGGGAGAAGTGGGCTCCCTGCAGGCTCGCTGGAACCAATGTCAGGTGTTTCTCAGGGCGGACTCTCCCATGCCTCTGGCTGGCTAAGGGAACCTGCCGTGCAGACAGAGGAAGGGGAAATTCCTCTCCCTCCCAGACAGCAGCAGGTCTTGGGAGAGTCATGCAGGGTGGGGGGAAGCCCCTGCAGTGGGGAGCACCCTGCACCCTATGCCTGGCTGTGGGGACAAACACCCAGCATGCTTGTGCCTGCAGCCCCTAGGGCAGGAAGGTACTTACCTGCTCCGCTCTGGGCAGGGCTTTTAAACTCTCCGCCAAGAGAGGAAGCAAACAACCTGATTGGCTGAGCCCCAACAGAGGCTCAACCTACACTAGGTTGCTCCTGGAAACATGTGGGGCTTTCACAGTGTTTCCAGGGCCCTACTGCCTCTCTTCTCCATGATGGTTCAGTTAAGGTTTTGGGAGGGGAGTTGTTTTTGGGGGAAGGGGAGGTTGGGTTTTTTCTCTCTTTTTAACCTTTTTCCCTGCTCTCTCCCTCCCCCAGTTTCAGGTCATTTCCAGCCATATCTGTTTTCCAGGGCTTCAGGGGAAACACTAAATTTCAAGCCTTCCCCTGAAACCCCCTGAAGTCTGAACTACAGTGGCCCCTAACAATAGGTACCTAAAGCAGGACTTCAGAAGATCGGAGGGCCCCCAGTCCAGAAGAGGTGCAACCTCCCCCTCTAGCCCTAAAGGTGAGTAAACTCACTAGGCACCTGCTGAACATTTTCTAGGTGCCTCCCAGATCACGGTTCAGGAGCTAGGCAGAATACGTCATTCTCCTACCATACTGACAGATCAGGTAACACCTCAAGACGAAATTGTGGCCACTTCCTTCAACAGTGCTGATGCCCTCTTAGGCATTAGAGCATGTACCTAAGAAGCACATGCCAACTTAGCTAGTACAGCATGTGCCCGGGAAGCAGGAGATCCAAGTCCTTTGCCCTACACAGTTTGAGAGGGCACAAATCCACAACACTCAGACCTGAAGGGCAGGCTGGGAGGGGGGCACTCTTCAACCCTCCTGCTGAAGCTATTCCACTATGCAATACAAGGCAAGATTCATGAGGCCCTGAGAGAGAAGAATGACCAAACTTTTTTTGGTGGCTAAGACAACAAGTGCTTCAAAAAGCAATGGAGTGTATTCATGGAGAAAAGATCCAGCAGTAGGCATTAAACACCCTCCCTCTCGGCACCCACATTTTGCTACTATGAGCCAGGACACTTGGCTGGATGGACCTATGGCCTGACCCAGCAGCTGGAAGCTCCTATGCTTTTATGCATTCATTTGCAAGTAAGGAACTTCCAGTCCTTGTCTATTAATCAAGTAGTGGATTTTCCCATCCTTACCAGAACACCAATTTAATTTATTTAAAAATAAATAGCTAGATGTTTTCAATCTAAATGTTCCAGGAAGCATACAAAATTGTACACTAAAACAAGGCACAAGTGGAAGATTACTGGGAAACTTATGACCTATTACATGTCCAGGATAATGGCAAATCTTCATAAAAATAGTGAAGACTATGGTCAAACTCTCCTAATAGATGTAGCAAAGCCCAAGGTTTGCAATGACTTGTTTCCAAAGAGCCCTCCTGTTCTCCTATACCTGTGTTTCCGTATGAGGTATTTGCAGTGTCTCAGCAGGTATTCCTTTGAAGGCCGACAGAGCTTCAGAGACCAGAAGTCATCTAACCTCATCTTTGGAGAGCAGGACTTGCCAGGGTTCCCTCCAAACAAATAATGAACCTATATAAACAAGAAGCAATTCAAAGAATCGATTTTGCTCATGTTATACACTGACTGTAAGTTTAGTAAGCCATTATCTCTTGAGACGTATTCAACTATACACAGTTCTGTTCTTTGTATTACTAGTGTAAAGATCAGCCAAACTGATATAAGAGTTTTTCTTCAAGCT
>NW_017728931.1:139181465-139244579 GCF_001723895.1 Crocodylus porosus | reverse complement strand
CCCAAATTAAGGTTCTTAAAGTTGTTTAGCTAAGGACCACAATGGCCACAGGATAGGTATGTTACAAGAAAGGGACTGAAACCACCCACATTTTTTTAATAAGCAATTGCTCTGAAAAACCAGTATGCACTATCCTCTATAATCCAAGTAGATCAAGACAGAGCACTGCCTGCAAGGCCTTAGTCTCTTCAGGCTTTGCTTTTAAGAATGGCGATGAGCCAACCTCACAGCAATACTGTCTGCTTCATTTCTGCCCATCAGCTCCACTTTTGCCACCTACCTTAGATCTATAATGCCTATTAAAGGAACAAGATATCAAGCTGCTTCACGATAAATCAATTTAACATACAAGTTTATTCACTGTCTTTAGCAACAGAATCCTTTCTAGATGAAGCCGTGCATATTGCACTACCTCATAACATCAGCCTCTGTTTTATCTCAGAAACATAGGATCAGATTTTTTTTCTTTTTTAAGTAGACCTTCAGACTTAGCCGGAACCATTACAGGACTGAAATCTAGCACAGAAGTTAACATCCATACCTTGTGCAGCTCATCGTATACCAGCTGATGGGCAAACCTTGGGCAGGGCTCCTCTTCCTGGAGGCTTTTACTTGGGTTATCTTTTGCTGCTTGATCATTCTTATAAACACAAGACCTGAAATACAGGGTAATAGTCAAATAATCTGCCACTGATAATCATTAACTACAGACAGAGCAAGCAGTGCCAGTGTTGTATGGATGAGGGAGGTCATTTTAAAAAACACAAACTTATATTGTGTGCTGGGAAGGGGATCAATCATTTCACTTCCCCATAAATTGCTTCTGTCCTACATATCTAACCTTCATTGCTAGCACTGATAGGAAAACCTTCTAGCTGTTCAAGAGAAAGCTCTTAAAGATACTTAGGCCCCAATCTCAAACTGTACAGACTGAGCCTGTCCATCCACACTCCCAGAAGGCACTTCCAGAACTTATGCCATATGTGTGTTTGTTTCATAGACTTGGTTATCACCTTTGTTCAGTAGATAAATAGTTAATTAAAGTATTTGTCAAATGCAAGATAAAATTCTCCAAAGTACTTAAGTGCAGACAACAAATGTGTATCCTATAAAAACACAATGGAATAGCTTCCCTATTGACTGACAGCTACACCACACTTTCATAGAGGACTTTAATGTACTCACCAACTGTTCCTCACAATATCATAAATCCAGAAAGAGTTCCTAACATTCTCTTCCCGTTTCTCCTTGTCCTTACTGAGCCCAGACAACACATGGATTTCATTCAGTTCTGGATCAATTGTAGCTCGCTGAGTAAAACCCGTCATTGGAACTAGCAAGAAAAAATAAAAACGTTGCGTTCTAAGAATACAAAGGATGATGCAAAAGAAAGAAAAAAGTTAAGGTAGCATATGAACGTGTATATACAAGGAACCTGAAAACAGTGCTTGCAAGGCACAGGGTCTTCTAAACTGCAAGGCTGGCATTTATTTGGCAGGAATTGCTTATTTTTACCCTATACAACACCATGCACATACTTGGTACCAAAGAAATAAATTTGCAGTCTCACTGCAGATCTCTGCATCCAGTAAGTGGACTGATAAAATGTAAACTAATTAGTAGCAACCATAGATGAGTGATACATGTATGAACAAGTATGAGATTCCTTCCCTTCAAATGAAAGATTTCTGCTGTATTTGGCACAAGCCAGAACGATCAAACCAAGGAAGATAGGTTCACATTTCGAAATAAGAAAATCTTGAAGTACCAAAATGAGCAAGACCAGTGAATACCCACATTTTGTATAGGGTAAAATTAAGCAATTCCTGCCAAATAAATGCCAGCCTTGCAGTTTAGAAGACCCTGTGCCTATACAACACCATGCACATACTTAGAATGATGTTCAGTCTATACAACTCACCTCCCTTTTGCAAGTCACCATAACTTAAAACCTGCTTTGGTACCAGTAGTTTATCAGTCTAAATCAGTGCAATATTAAATGGATTTGAAGCATTCAGCAGCAGCCTGGCTGCAATGCATACTAGTATTAGGTATGTCGGCATCCAGCACAGCACAACGTTGGCGACAATCACATTTTTATATAAAACTTCCAATTAATTGATTTGGTTGGTAACTATAAATAAGAATACGCTTGACATTAAGAGACAAAAGCCACACACTGTATGAATAACTGCGAACCAGAAGCCAGAAATCTAGAAAAGCACGAAGCAAAGATATAAAGGGGATGTTTTCAGATTATAAATTGTAAACATATTAACAGTGTCCTCTAGTTTAACATCTGCCTGTTAAAAAGCAAACATGTTTTAGTCCCTGAAGATAGCACGCAGTACTAAACACACTGGGGACAGTAACTAACAGCCACCGCTAGAAAGCTGTTATATGACTTGCCACCCGTGACACAAACACGAGGAGGAAGTCCGTTCTTCTCCAGATGCACATAGACTGGAACCTAGGTCCCGACATATCCGCAGCGGGCACTCGCAGCTGCTCTTCCCCTCCATTTCCCAGGCTAAAGGAAACAAACTTTTAGTCTCTTCTCCTAAAACACCAGCTGGGGAATACAGAGCCTCTTTGTAGGTCGCCTGCCTTTGCCCCAGTTCAGCATGCATTTGTATTTCCCGATTATAGATGACCAGAGGCCTTCCCTTGTGCCAGGCACATAACTCCAGCCTGTCTTTACAGGGAATATCTTGCCCGATGAGATCCTAGAGCCACAATCCTATTTGTCATAGAACTGGAAACTCAAAGTCAACCTGGGACCAAATCATGCATGCAAATCTCTTCTTGTTGCTGCCAAGTGATGGGCTCCGACTTAACAGAAATTCTTGTTATTAAGCCTCAGTTTCATCATCTCGTACTCTACACTACTGAATTGCACTTTTTTATTACTCTAACCCACAAGAACAATCCTCAATACTGTAAAAAAAACACCCCAAAACAACAAACACACAGATCCTCTTGCATTGATGCCTTCCAACCTTTGGCCTTGTTACACATCACACTTTGAGCTGCACAAATGTTGATCAGTCTTACTGCTGGCTCGAGGTTGGAGCAGTCGCACCTTGAGGCTAAAAACCGTCTCTCACTGTCCCCGACGTTCACAGCTGTAACTTGGCACTAGAGGGCAGGTGAGCGGGGCCTGCCCAGGAGCTACCACTACAGGGCTGGTGAGCCATGACAGGCTTTTCTCCCTGCCCAAGGTGTGCGTGGAGGTGGGGGAAAGGGAAGTGTGAGGTGGTGAAACAAAAGCATGAAGCCAGGAGGCAGACAGTTAATGGGATGGGGGCAGGTAATGAAATAGGAGGGAGTTAGAAAAAAAAATGGGGGTTGGGGAACGGCAGTGAAATGAAGTGAACCACTGAAAGCTAAAATGAAAATAAATTTTACAAAGGGTAAAAAGAAATAAAGAGGAAGTAAATTAAAAAAGGTCTCGTGCTTTCCTAGATTAGGACTGGGGTTTGGGTCTGCCGGTTATGCTTCCTGCAGCGGTTTGGAGCTGGGAAGGAAGATGCTTTTAGGGGAGCTACTGCACATCAGCCCCTTTTCAACACAACCAACCACCAGTTCCTTATCCACTTCACAATTCCTCTACTAATCTCCATCTTAACTCCCCAGGTGAATACTATTGCACATATTTTTTAGAGAAGTTTAGGTAGATTAAATCTAATTGCACTTCTCTGCTCTTAATACCCCAGGGTGTCTGTGCTCCACGGGGGCAAACAGACATTTTAGAGTGACTGTTGAGAGCCGCTCCAATTAAAATGCCCAAAGCGTCTTATGTATTCAGTGTCCCGTGTTTCAAAATGGCAGCGGGGCGTGCTTTAACTAAAGCTTGTTCAACCAGCTTTAGTTCAGGAGCCCCTGCTGCCATTTTGAAACATAGGGACACCAAATACATGAGACAGTGCAGCATGCAACGCTCCGGTGGACTTGCTCCAAAATGCCTTACTCAGAAAGTGTCAGAGCATGTGTAAAAGTGCCCCCAGTTCTCTTAGAAAGAGATACCTGGTTTAGTCTGGTACAGCCTACCTCAAAGCCCTACAAGCTTCTGAGATCATACTACTGGGTCTGTAGCAGCCTGGATCACATCCCTCACTCCCCTTCCTTCCCTAAATAAAAACAAATGTTAATTGATTTAAAACCCCCAATATTCATCTCCCATATGTGTTCTTCCAAATATTCAGGAACAGGATTTAGATGGCCCTCCTCCACTCACTAAATTGAACTCAGGTCTGTTTTGACCCTGGATGTGATAGCCTCCTCCATACACCTGCTCCCCATTAACAGACCTACCTTTCTACTCTTAATTAACATTTCCCCTACTGAAGACTGGGGGCACTCTACTAGCTTTGAGTCTAAACCTAGATCAATTTTAAGTTTGCTGCCACCATATTGGATTTTAGTCCCATTTTGTTCCTACTTCTTTTCACCTCGTTGGCTTCTACCATTTCTTTTACTTTCTTTTGCAAGGACTAACTTAAGTAGAGCTGTTCATTGGTTTCCCCATAGTTTGACCTCTAAAACACCGCAGTTGTTGTTGAAAACCAGCTTTTGCCCTTGCTTGCCCTCTCCCAGCAAGGAGAATGTTTATGCAGTAAGGTCGGGAACCTTTCCCCTATGTGGTTTGCTCCCTTGCTTCAAATGTAAATTCTGGATAGTGTTTGGAGATTGTAGCCGTTTCCATATTAAAGCCCCCAGGCTCCATTTAACTTCAACTAACTTGTTTGACCATGGGCGACACAAAGTTCAGTGGATCTATCCCTAGCTTGCCACTAGTTAGTTCCATTCATTTCTAGATTTTTTTTTTTCCTCCATAGGTTTCAGAGACATTAGGGCTGGAAGGGACCTCGTAAGAATATCGGGTCCAGCCACTTGCCCAAGGAGCAGGAAGTCAGCTCAGGTCAAAGGATCCCAGCAAGATAAGCATCCACATGTTTCTTCAAAGTGTCCCGTAGGTGCTTGTACCACCTCTGGGGGGAATTTGTTCCAGACCTTCGGAGCTCAGACAGTAAAAAAGTTTTTCCTTATGCCCAGCCTAAAACAGTCTTGCAGGAGTTTGTGACCACTGGACCTTGTTATCCCCTGGGGTGCTCTGGTGAACAGGCATTCCCCCAGATCCTGATGCACACTCCTGGTGGACTTATAGGCTGCCACTAGGTCACCCCTGAGGCTGCGCTTCTCCAGGCTGAAGTCCTATGGCTCACAGCCTCTCTTCATAAAGCCTGTTCTCTTGCCCTCCGATCATACGCATGGCTCTCCTCTGGACTCTTTCAAACTTCTCCATGTCCTTCCTAAATTGTGAAGCCCAGAACTGGATGCAGTACTCCAGCTGTGGTCTCACCAAGGCTGAGTACAGTGGGAGGATGACATCCTGGGTCTTGCTCAAGATGCATCAGTAGATGCAAGCCAGAGTTTTGTTCGATTGCCCAATTTTTTCACAAGGACATCATGGGACACCAGGTCAAAGGCTTTTAAAAAATAGATGATATCAACCTCTTCCCTTTTGTCCAGGTGATGCATCACTTGGTCATAGAAGGAAATGAGATTGGTCAGGCAAGGCCTACCCGCAACAAACCCTTTTTTGAGAAGGGTAATATTATTTGGGTAATGTTATTTGGGTTATTAAGGGTAATGAAGGGTAATGTTACCCTTTTTTGAGAAGGGCAATGTTATTTGTCCTTTAACTTAAAACTGAAAAGAGCCCCAAACCAGTCAAATCGAGAGCTCTTCTACAGCTTCCTCATTACTTACCCAAAACGAGGTCTAAAATAGCATCACCTTCTGTTCACTTAGTTACTGTTTGGTGAAAAGATCTGTCAGCTGTCACATCCAAGACTACCTGGGCCCTACTATTATTAGTACATTTGTTTTCCAACCTGTATCTGTGAAGCTAAAAAGTCTCCCGCTATGACAACTCCTGGCAATATTTCTCCATAGCACTACAGATCTGTATCCATACCTAAATCAGACCACGGCAGGGGCTGTAGCAGACCTGTAGATGTACTCTAATAATAATCTTTTCACAATTGTTCTTCAGAGTGATTTTATTCCAAACCAGTTTAAGTTACACTGTTATTTCTTTATCGTACCACAACAGTGTAATTATACAACCCTAACACCTTTACTTTTATTTAATTTTCCCAAATAGTACATATCTTTCAATGGCTTTATTCCAAACATGGCTGCTATTCTGCCATGTTACTAATACCCCTGTAATATCCAATGTCCTGATCTACAACAGTAATTCCATTTCTTTCATTCCGCTAACCAGTCTTCTTGGCCTACAAAACAAAAATCTCTATCTGTCTGATCCCCATTTCTTCTAGCTAAAACAGGCACAGTTCTTTTATTAGCTGCATTGCCAATCTGGCTATTGCTCTCTTCGATACTCCCCACCCCTGCCCCCAACCATCACTTCCAGCTCCACATCTTCCCTAGGCCAGCACAGTAATCCTCAGCCCTTTCCAAAAGGCACTTGGAGGGTCAATTGTCTGACCATTAAGGGCAAACTAGTCGATTTTTCACTGCCCCCATCAGGATCCTTTTCATCTCCAGATTTCATCCTGGATTCATTCAAAAGGTGTTTGGGTATTTATCTTGCTGGGATCATTTGACCCCAGCAGGCTTCCTGCCTATGGCAGGGGGGCTGGACTCGATCTCACAAGGTCCCTTCCAGCCCCTAGCATCTAATGTCTGTGAAGTCTATTTGAATTTCAGACCTGCAAAGAGGCCTGTTCCTTTAACTCACTGAGCAAGCACCAAACAGATCTGCCCTTTCCTGGCGTTGATCCGAATCTTGGGGTCCCTCCCTTCTGGGCTTCGTCTGTAGATGATTTGGTCTCTTTTCCCTTGGAATCACCCCGATTCCACCCCACGTTCCAGCTGTTGACCAGGACATTGTATGCCTTCTTTCCTCCTCTGCTGTTTCATGGCTTCCTGAGCAAGATGGTTCTCTTCGAAGTAGCCTGTAGCTTGACGTATGGCGCAGCGCCATTGAGGCCTGTTACCAGCCAGCACTTCCCAGTTTGTAAGGCTGATGCCACCCTTCTTAAGGTATGCTTTCAGGGTGGCCTGCCTTCTGCAGGCCCTCTTACCATGACTGAATTGAGAAAAGAGGACTTGCTTCGGGAGACCAGTGTCAGTCATCTGAGCACAGTGGCCAGTCCAGTGGAGCTGATGTTTCACGACCTTTGCCTCAATGCTGGTCATGTCAGCTGCAGACAGACTGCTGGCATTGGTGCAGCGGTCTTCCCACTGGAAGTGTACTACCTTGGAAATGTAAGCGGATAAAACTCGGTTCTGCCAGGAGGGAATCCCAGAAGTGACAAGTGATTTTGTCACTTTACCTGTAAAATGAGGACTCCAATTCCAAAAGTTCCCTCTCAACTATGAGAGCTAAAAAAACAGGAGAAAGAAAAGATTTGAACTCAAGATCCCGTCATTCACAGCCTAATGCTATTTCCCCCATGGTAAGGATATTTTGAAGCAGCTGCCCTTTTTGTACCATCAGAAAGCTGTAGCAAAAATAATCAAGTCAGCTCTAAGCCTGAAGGTGAAGAGGAACATGTTGAAATACTGAAGATTCCGGCAGGTTTCATCGTAATTCCCCGAAAGAGCGTCATCAACTTAGCCTTTTGGCACCCTTAATTGTTTGTTGCATAATTCTCATTTCCTGTTTCTCTAGGCAACCAACTTTTCAAAATGTGTTTGTAACTAGCACGTGATCTTTGTTTACTGATTGTCTCATTTTTCTTTTTTCGGGTCACTTTACAAAGGCTGGTAAAGGTTCCTGGCGCTCAACCAAGTTGTTTGGCAGGAGAAATCTCAAAACTTGCATTTTGCAAAGTCTTTCCATCCAAACAACTAAGGCATTGCAAACACAGGCTTGATCTTCAATTGGGAGAGAAGCCCTGGGCTAACAACCACTGTATATTGCTATGAAACAATACAAAGAAAAACATTTTACAAGCTGGTTTGTTTTCATAAAGTAATTATAACTTATGGAATGTCCTGTTCTCTGTAAAAACTGGTTTCCAGAAACCTCATACACTAGTCTCAAGCTGTAAACACAAGCCACATGTAAAACGCCTAGCTCGGTTTTAGGATTTTCACGTACTATTCAGATTCTTCCTATAAACACTTTCAGAGTGCGCAGTGCAAGTGGCTGCAATTCTTTGATTAGTCTAGTCCAGGGGTGTCAAACATGTGGCCACCTGGCCAGATCCAGCCTGCAGAGCCCTGCCAGGTGGCCTCCAGGGCTGCCCCTGGGTCTGATCAGACCCACATGGGGTATGGCACGCGCCCACGGCAGGGATCCTGGACCAGCTGGAAAAGGCACCGCATATGGTACAGTCAGGCCCAAGCATGTGCATGTGGTGCCCCCTCATCCAGACTGTGCCCCATGTGGCACATGCTTCAGCCAGTCTGGGACCTAGATGCCGCATGCAGCACTGGGCCTTGACCAGCTGGGGCTGGCGCTGCATGTGGTGGAGTGCAGCCAGGGGGCTGCGACAAGCACCATGGGTTGCAGACCACCGCATCATGCATGCTGTGGTCTGTGAGCCTGCTGTGGCCCGCAGGCTAGCCCCATGCCACTCATGCATCCTGTGGGGCCAGAAGAGACGACACCCCTGGTCTAGTGTCCCCCCAACCTCACCCTTTGCCTTTCCTTTATCCTTTTACGCCAGAGAGGGCGACAGTCAGGATCCTGTTAGATGTTATACTTCAGATTTGACTACCCAATTAAATCATGTCTTTAGTAGTAACCTAGCCACATGTTGATTCAATGAATGGAGTGATAAAAGAGGGAATAAGCCACAAATTGTTACACGTTTTTTCTGTAATAACTTTGTGGCCATTTCCCATCATGCCATAAGCTGAACATGTGGCCAGCCCCAAAGGCTTGCATGTGCTCCCACGGGTGGGAGCCTAGTCAGCTGATCAGGGCTCCCAGCTGTGGAAGCACATGTAGCCCTTGGCTCTGACGTGCTCCCACAGCTGGAAGCCTTGATCAGACGACCGGCACTCCCAGCCACAGGCCAGGAGCAATGCGGTACAGGGAGAGCCTGGGATCATGATTGTGGGCTCCCTGTGCACCAGCAATGTGGTGATATTCCCAACCCCACAACTGCAGCTCCTGCAATGCACGTGTCACACGGCAGGGAGCATAATTGTTAGAACCATGGTTCAGATTCCTTCACCGCTTTAATTAAACATTTGCCAGGACCTCAGGACAGGGAAGATACTGAAGCCAAAAGATGGAACTGACACAAAAATAAAAACAGGTATAAAGTCTCTGAGAGAGTCAGTTTAGGCTGGAAATCAAAAGGTTTCCAACCATCAAAGCAGCACGGTTCTGAGCAGCCCTCAAATCAGCTTTTTGCTCCTTCTGCCGCTAACTGCTTTTAAGAGGGAGTTTGATCAGTTTATGAAAGGAATAGGACATGCCTGCCCACAGCAGCTGTCAGCTCAGAGACCCACATTTTTTCTAGGCCTACGTTTCATCAGCTGCCATGAAAGTCCATTTGAGCTGTTTCTGGTATGTGGATTTTTACTAAAAAAATTTTACTGACCAGTTTCTAGTCATCTGTGCAGCCCTATTATTTTCTGCCTTGCAGGGGAGGGAAAATTGGCCCTGGACGTTGGAACGCAATTCAGCTCATTCCCCCAGACTTGTGTTTCCTCAATAGGGCCGTCCCAAACAAGAACAGCAGGAATAGCATTCATCAGTGCACCGATATCCATTATTCACGGTGGGCAGACAGTATTATAGCGCAATGATGTATGATAGACACATCATTGTTCACACACCTGAAATGTGTAGGGCTTTTTTTTTTTTTTTTTTTTGATTTTAGCAAGATGAGGTCAATCAGTGAAACGGAGTGAGAACAGGAGTGTCAAAGTCATCTGGTCCCTTGGGCTGGATGAATGGTGTAGGACTAGTCCACTGGCTGGACTGGGTCAATGGACCCCATCCTTTTCCCCCTTCTGCTCCCCCCAGCAGACCTGACCCTGCACCACATGTGGCACCCAGCCCAGCTCCCCAGCATCTGCTCCATATGGCACACGTGGGTCCCAGACTGGCTGGAGTGGTTACTGGATCAGGTATGCTGGGGGAGCAGGAGGGGAAGGGGGCCTGTATGCTAGATTCAACCAGCAGATCAGCCCCACACTATGGGCACAGACTGGGCCCCGTGGGAGTCTAGATCAGACCTAGGGGCAGCACTGGGGACCAAGTAGCAGGTCTCTGCAGACCAAGTCTGGCCCACAGGCTGTAAGTTTTAGAGCCCTGACTTACAGGTTAGCTGAAGAAAAATTTCAAGGTATTTTTTGCTTAAGATTATTTAAGATTTTTCTCTTGATTAAAAGCAGTCACGATTACTTAATTTTGTAGTAATATAAACAAACCCTGATCACAAAAAACAACAGAAGACTGCCATCCCTGATTAATAGAATACTTGGACTTACTCCTGTTTTTAAATGTTGTTGCACAACACCCAAGTTTTACCTTCAGCCTAGACTTGAATCTAAAAGTATTTTACTGTGTACAGGGGGAGAAAAAAATATCTGCTTTTACAAAATGGCCTGTCTTCAAAGAAAATACAAAGCTGATTGGCAGAACTAAAGAACAAAGGCATTAAGGGCATGGCAAAATTCCAGGATACCTAGAATAATAATTAAAAACAGATTACATTCATTTTATAATTCTCAAGTGTAAATCAACTGCCTTTTGACAGAATATTCAAAATAGAGGAAATCCCTCAAGACTGCAGAAAGGCTACAGCTACAATTAGCATTTTAACAGATGGTAGGAAGTGAAGCCGGTAACTACAGAACTAAAGATTCAAATCTAGACTATATACACAAGTGGTACCGATACAATCAAGCCTCTTCAGGAACTGTAGGTAAAGTGGTATACTTTTTTTTCCAAACACAAGCTTATATTCAACTTTTTACAGAGAAACACATTCTGGGATCCTAAAACAGCAATTCCAACACAATTTGGGAAGCAAAAGTTTCAGCTTTGACATACTGAGCAAGTTTCTGAAAACAATCAAAACAGAAGACAGTAGTGGAATTAAGTTAAAGTAACTCGGAAGAGTAATATTTCAACCATGAAAATCTAACTTTGAAGATGCTGGTCAAATGTTTTCATAATCCTTAATAAGGCAAAGGATTTATGGAAGCTACTTGTATGTATAAAAACTAAAACACTTCCTATGGAAAGTACAAAACCTCCATTACCAACAAATGCAGCACATGCAATAAAAGTATTTATGGTAATGAAATTTAAATCACAAATTAAAGGGAAATGAGCTTCTGAAAGATGCTTGAGGCCTGATTAAAAAAATAAAGTAAATATCACATAAATATACTAAACCCTTACACTGAGCACAAGTGCTTCGTTGGGATCCATCTCTGAACTTTTTGAGCAGGACTTCATGTGTAAGAATAGTGACTGATCCCATATTAGGTGCTCTCTTGCATCAAGAAACACTCAGCCTAAAGGAAGAATGTAGCTGTTCTAATTTAGAGGATAGGTAGGGCAAATATGGATAAAATGCTTGCATTGCTTTCCTTCTCCCAGCTTTTCCCCTCCTCTATATGTGGCGAGAAACCAGTTAACATCAGAGTCAAGACCAATGGTTTCACCCTGATTGAGAATTTGCTGCAGATAACCTATTCCAGCCAATTTAAATCCCCTCTGAGCCTCCCAGACAGTTTGAAGGATACACAACCAGGACAGAAAATCTGACCCGGAGTGTTTCCATGTGCAAAATCTTACTGGTGGCAAAGCCCAAGAAAGAAAACGTGGCTCTACTTTCAGGTGAGGTATGGAGTTCCGGTGCAGGGGGTCACATCTAGTCCAACCCCCCGTTCAAGGCAGAGTTATCCCTGTCTAAACCATCCTGGACAAGTGCCTGTCTAATTTATTCTTAAATTGAACACACTTTCCTGCACAACTACTACACACAAAGCCCCAAAACATCAAGAACAATGCAACTTTCCACAGCTAAAGCAGGAGGAGGAGGGCACTGCCAACACCATGTCATTGCAAGGACAAGAGGTAGTTGTTAAAATATACTCAAGAGACCCAAGGAAGAGGTTTGTGTCTCCCTGCTACAAAAGACAACAAAACCTCGGTCTTTTCCTTCTTTTTTATGGCTGCCCTGCATTTAAAGATTGCTGTTTTATCCCTCTTAATCACCTTTTCTAAAACTTTATTCTCTCAAAATCTCTAAATTATGCCTGACCAGTGCAGATTAGAGTGGAATGATCACCTCCCATGTTTCACACCTCATACTCCAGACGATACAGCCCCAAGCTGCATTCATCTTTTCTGCAATGGAACGAAGTTTCTGACTCAAGTCGAGTCTGTGATCCACCAAGCCCCCAAGACATTGCGTTTACATAGAGCTGGTTTTCAGAGAATAAAACAAAAAAACAAAAAACACACCTTGAAGATTATATCCAGGCTCTTATTTGTAGACCACCCCCCCTACACGTTACAGGTATTGTGCAATTAACTGGTTAACTGTGCAATTACTTGGAGACCAGCTATATGTGCAAAGTAGCTATCACACAATAACAAGCTCCACTCAGCTATAAAGATAGTACACGTTTTCAAGGTTTAACTTTGTATTTATAGCTCATAGCTATTAAGCTGTAAGATGCACATGTAGCAGGGTCTCCCCAACGGGGCTCCCAGCCACAGGGGTACAAGATCCCCAGTGTAAAACCCCTGAGCCCTAGGGACTATGGCAGCCGTAATCCCCAGGGTCCAGGTTTTCTGCACTCCTGAGGATGGTGGCTGCCATGATCCCTAGGGCTCAGGGATGCCTCATGTACCCGAGGCAAGGGAATGGCCCCTGCAGCAATCCTCCAGCCCCAGGGGTTTTCTTGCAACTCTCAGGTGAGGAGATCACTGCAGCAGTGATCCTCTAGCCCCAGAGGTTTCATGCACCCCCAAGTCTGGGAGATCTTCTCAGCTGCAGTCCTGCAACCCCAGAGGTGCATGGGGTGCCACTGCAGCTGGAAGACCCTCAACTGGGGTACATAGGGCTCCCAGCTGTGGAAGCTTGCTTCTTGCTGGTGCAGAGGGAGCCTGCAATCAGGCTCCCTGATGCACCAGCAATAAGGCAGAATGGGATTTAATGCACACTCCCACAATTGTGCCCCCTGCTATGCATGTGTGGTAGAGCAGGAGGCACGACTGCGTGGATCACACACTAGATCTCATCACACCTTTACCTGCATGTGTAAAGGGGGCCATAGAAACCTCATAGAGGTTTTTGAGTGCCAGTAGATACAGAGCCCTGGAGAAGAAAATACAGCATGGTTACCTACTCACTGGTTATAAGCAGTTTGAATTCAAACAGAGGTGCAAAAGTGCTTCAAACAGAAGTTTGAAATGCTTTGGACAACGAAAGTCTATTAGTCCCTACACGTAGATAATATACCCTGGGCTCCCATCCAGGGGTCTGAAGGGCAAAGGCCAAAAACCCCTCTTTGTTCACTCACTTCTTGATGTCAATGAAAGGTGGATCAAGCTGTCACCCCCTCGAACAATCAGTTACTGAAGAGTTACAATTAATGACCCCATTACATGTCAGTATGGAAACCAATGTAGGTGACCCTCAGGAGTGGAATAAGATAGCAGTTGCAAACAGCTCCTGTGGCACTCCGTTCCAATATACAGTACGCTGATTAATGAAAGTCAGTTGATTACTCCACATTGCTATTTGCAGTTCTCAGAAACTGGATTAGCATACTGTTTGAACTCTAAATGAAACAAACCTTGATGTTTGGGAGGGAGAGGTATGCTGGCCAGCTGCTGATGTAAAAAACACAGGGTATCAAACGGCCTGGCCTTTGGGAAGGCTAGTTATAGCCAAAAATAAACTAATCAAACTGAATAATTTGATCCTATGAGTTTCAAGATGAAAACGCTGAAGTCTGAAGCAGGCACAGGTTTCTTTGAGGAAACACAACTGTACATAGACCATGAGGTAGACTAAGGTAACTAAATGAAATGACATGACGTTAGATACTTCAAGTAGTAGAGGCCTTTCAGAACTATAACCTGCAGGGGAGCAGGCTGTGTTAGGTTGTTCATACCAAGAACTTTCTCTATGATAAGTTTTCCTGCTTGATGTCTTCTTGTTCTGTCTAAAGGCTTTCCCGGACTTCTCTAGGCAGCCTCTGTCCATGGTACTTAACCAGGCACATCCAGTCTATCTGCTGCAGGAATGCCAAATATGGATGAAAAATAGTACTAGATATTGTAAACTCGGGTGTGAGCCATCTAGAAGCTAACACTGTGTGGCATACTGCAGCACCCCTGAAAGGACCCCAAGGCACCCTGTGCTGGAGAAACAGGACCTCCTCTTGTTGTAGGTAGGCCCCGCTCTAAGTTGCATTTCCTCGGCCATGCTGCATCAGTAATACTCATGAACAGGCTATGGGATACATTTGACCTGACCCCTTGCTCAGAATAGATAGCCTACCAGCTCCTCCTCAGAGAAGCACTCTGAGGCTAGGAGATTTAAACCTCTACTAGATGCCCCTGAGAATAAGGAGGTTATATTCTTCCTCATATGGTGATATGACCCTGCTGGTGGTAGTCGTCACTTCAATACAAACACCACCTCCATTTCTTTTGCTGAGATGCAATTCAGAGCCTCAAAAACCTTGGCTGCTGGTGCTGGGGTCACAACCAAGGGCAGCAGCAAGACTTTACTGCCAGGCCCAATGCCAAATGACTGCCCCAAAAGCCCCAGTTTGGGAACTGTACAAAGTTTTAAGCTTTGTCAGAAGGAGATGGCATCTGGAGTCCTCCTCCAAATGCCATTTGGAGGGATGGTCTTGCATCATCCTTGCAACTCTGATTTTGCTCCATTTATGAAAGTTGCTGTTTGGTATCAGAGTCGAGTGCCAGACCTTTGCATTAGAGCTGAGACAACCAGGCCTGCTTCCTGTACTAAGTAACCTGTAGAATTATCAATGCTGAAGCCGCTCACGCCAAGTTTTATTTGCAACTTTAATAGATTTTTTTTTCAGACTCTGGATTATGCAGTCTGCTAGAGCAACTGCTGACAATTTCTTTGATTTCAGTCTGGTGCGCTCTCTCTGAGCTTAGAATCAACCCAGAGGCACTGTTATAGCCAATATAAATTTGAGCCAAGCATCTCTGGATTCCCCCTCTCAGTCCATCTCTTTGAGGACCTGTACCCATCCAGGACATGGTTTCTCCAAAGCAGCAAAGACATCTTTGTTTGGTATAACTTTAATACACATTCTTTGCAACTCAGAGATAGCTGTAGTTTTGTTTTTAAAAGGTATACCCTATACATTTTAAAGCAAAGATTTATTTTGATATTTTCAGATTAATGTTGCAGCTACATCAGAAAACTGTATGCTGCCATTTAAATTGTTTTATTTAACTACAACAGGAAGCTCAGAGATTTTAGATAGTTGTCTGCAACAACAAACATACAATTATTTTAACAAAACAAGCATATGTATTTTTGAACTTTTAACTATTTTATATTTATTTATATATATAGTGGATAAATCAGATTTTTTATTTAAATCAGATTTTTTATTTAATTGTATTTTTTTTATTTGTCATCTTTATCTATCTTTATTTTTAAAAAAGCGTTGATTTTTATCCACCTTGCTGTCCATAGTCTACGAAGTCTGGTTGATAGTATGCAGCTGAGTATGTGAATTTGTATCCAGAGCTGACAAGAGATGTATTACATGTTACTGGTAGTTCATTGAGGTGAGAATGGCTCAAGACAATGGGATAACTGATGCTAAAAAAATATACTCCCCTGTGTGTCCTTGAGGGGATGGGATGAGACAAAGAGCAGCACTTGGATCATGAGTCCAGACTGCAGGCAAGATCCAGACGGATGTATGCCTCATACCAAAACTTTTATTTGATGGTGGTGCTGAATATAAATCAACCAACTACTTACCATGGCCACGTAAACTGCACACCACAGTTCAAGAACCATGGTCCTACTTAATCTGACAGAAAAAGAGACACCACCCACATCTTTTCATTTAACAATGAAGATTACCTGATCTGCAGAAAAACACTGGATCTACTGTCTTTCAATAGATGCTGTTAGGTACAGTGCAAACTTACCAGTGGAAAATGTACTCTTGTACAGTAGTTCTCAACATTTTTTGTACCTGGATCCATTTGTAAACATTAATGGCCAGTCCTGACCCAGTAAATAGTTGAAGCAGAAAACAGCCCCTTGGCCCTGCCGGTGCCCCTCACTCCCAACTTGCTGCCCCCTGCCTCCAGCTCCCCAGTGTGCAAGACAGAGGTGTGTGTGTGTGTGTGTGTGTGTGTGTGTGTGTGTGTGTGCCATGGGGGACCCCAAGCAGCCCCTTGCAGGCTGGAAGTCTGCCCTCCTGCAAGGAAAAACCCATGGTTTCCCATGTTTTTCTCTTTTAAAGGAGAAACTATGTTTAAAGGATGTTCATGAGCCTTTCGTATATTCTTCTGACCCACTTTTGGGTTGTGAACCACGAATTGAGAAACGCTGTTCTAGTAGGCACAGATTTCTGCCTATTCTCACCCCCTAAAGCTTGAACCTAATAGTTTCCTCCTGTCCCAAGCCAGTTTCTTCATCCCAGTCTCATTCTCTTTAGTTTGACAGTCTAAGTCCCTGCCTCTTCCCACATCTCATCCCATTCTCCTTGCTCACCCAGTCCCCAGGGCCCTGCCCTTTCTATCCTTTGTTCCCAGTGTTTCCCATTTCCTTCTCCTCATTAAACCTCCCTCTAGACCAAACCATAAAGCATCTAAATCCCTTGCTCACTTGCCTTACTGGCTCCCAAAGTCTCAGCTTCCAACCTCTAACCCTCTAACAAATGCAACCATTTCAAGTACTGAGGTCTCAAATATTTGTCACAATCAACTTTTTCCCCACTCCCCCAGTACTCAGGTCCCATTTCTGGCTGATCTGAATTAGACTGCTTCCTCCTTCTGGGTCTTATTGCCAGCACCAGGAAGATCATAAGCATGGGAGGAGAAATAGGCCCAAGAAGCAAAAGTAGGGAGCCAAACTCCACTCCACCAGGAGAAGCCATTGCAGAGAAGGTCCAGTCTCGTTTCTGCTGAGCGGGAGGTGACGTGCTCTTCCCCTCTGCTAGGGAGGTTAACACACAGCTGGGAGCAGAGAGCATCAATTGTGCTTCAGTTAGGATGGACTCTTCAAACTGGTGGAGGCTCCACTAAGCAGGTGATAGCTCATTTTTCAAAGGCAGCACATCAGTCAAACTTACTTGGGAATGGCAAAGCTTTTCATGGGAATGGCAAAAGGCAGATCCCTAATATACAATATTCATGTGTCAAGGTCCTTGCTCTAAACTATAGGTGCAGTAGTAGTGCTTCTCAGAGGAAAAAAAAAAAAAAGAAAAGATGCCAGATTTCTGTTTAAATCCCGACAAACAAATTTTCCCCATAGGGAAAAAATGTTCCTTAGGAACAGCTGAAATATTTGGACAGAAATTTTGCCAAAATAAAATTCAGCCCAACTTAGACACCTGGTGGAGAAAACGTCATTGCAACTGTTTAAATTTAGCAAAGTTTATAAACAACTGAAAACCAGGTCGGAGAAGCAATGGGCAGCCTTGACAGCGAATGCTGCCAGCCCTGCCTATATCTTTTATATCGGCTGAACACAGGAAATGGGATTTCAAGGATCAGCGAACCCAGAAGGTGCTGAACAACAGACGTTATAAATCCATCATCTGCACAGAGCAAATAAGAGTGCTGAAAGCAAATTCTTTCAAAGCTGTTCTCTGCACATAAATACATCCACATTTAATTGCTTTGCCACATTTCAAAGATCACTCTGTTATCCTAAATAGAACAGGACTTCAATTGAAACTTAATAACCAGATTTTGAACTCCATCTCTACCCCCGCCTCCCCCACACGCGCACACTTTTTATGACTAATTTTAAGTAAAATAAAAAAGGTGTCCTCGTACACTGGGCTAAAATGAGCGCTGAACTGAGACACTTCTGGATTTGATCCTACAAATGCACACAAGGAACAAACTGAAAACAGAGCACCTCAAAGAAATGATTTTTTTAAAACAGGCACCAAAAACCTGATCTCCCCCCCACCCCCAATATCATTTACAACATGGGAACTAATCACTTGCAAAATAATTTTTATCAAAACAGTGCCCCGTTACAAAACAGTCCCAAAAGGAGTCCAACGCAAGACTTGCTTTCTTTGACCGAAAGTAACTTTGACAGCTTTTGTGGTTTTGAACACAACAGGCTTCTGTTCTGTTCTTGCAAAAACTAATAAATTTTACCATTTCCTTTCACAAACAAGGAAAATGTTCTACGCTGTTTATTTACTCTCTCGGGCGCAGGAGAACCATAAAGTGGATGAACAATTTCTAATAGTCATTTACACAAGTCAGCTATTCAGTATTAAGAGGGATAAAGGAAGGAGAAAAGAAAGGGGGTAATCCTCATGCTCTCATTTGTTTAAGTGCAACATACGTTTAATCCCATTCGCCAGAAGTGTGGCTCAGCGTCCTCTATGTCATAAAACCAGCCTGCTTACTCTGTATTTGACATCAAAGACCCACGTGCCCCCAGCATCATATTCAAGGGTTTGGCTTTAGAACTGAAGTTCTCAATAACCAGACAGCAGCGTGTTAGCCAGCCAATAAAAGGGATGCTACTTATTTTGGACAAGTCTTTTTTTTTTTTAATCCAGACTCCAAGGGGGTACCGCAATAAATAAGTTTGTGAACATAATGCACCTGGCTTTTCCACAGGGGAATGAGAAGTAAACTTGATTTTGGGGGTGGGGGGGTGGTGTATAATTATCTTTTATCCTTTACCTGGAAGATTTAAACTTAAAAATGATGAACAAACAGCAACTTCTGACCATCAATAGAGACCTAGCCACAAACATACTGGGAACACCTAAAATAAATGTCTCTAGAAGTTTGGCCTGAAAATCAAGATCAAGAGGGAAAGCTGTATTTTAAACATCATGACTTGTTTTAAGATTGGTAAGAAAGAAGGAGATGACAAAATGAATAATGTACATATGAAATAAATATACTTAAGAAGTGGTCCAGTGCAGGACCACAGAGGACTGAAAGTGATAAGGTACTTGATAACTGAATGGCAAATGAACTAGGAAATTATGGTCCCTCTTTCCCAGCAAGGAAGATAAAACTGTTTCTATTATTTGTAACATATGGCACACATGCAAAAAATTGCCCTCTTTGAGAAAAGGGAAATTACATGCCCTCAGCTTTATAATTACACTCTGCAGGAAAAAGTGTGAAGCTACAATAAGATGCATTGTAATCAGTTCTTTATGGTTGTGCTAAGATCACTTGTTGGTATTTTCAAAGGCACCTGTGAACATGGCATTTTTGAAGTTCCAGAATGGGTCTTTTAACCAGTGCTGCGTGATGCTGTATAAAGCCACATGGTACATTCAATTGTACCCTGAACTGCTGGATTTCTCTGCCAAAATTAAAGGCAGGAGGAATGCTAACAGCTTAACATGAAGTCTCCGTAAGAGATACTAATAAGGTTGAATGGGACTAATGCAAAATTCCCACTGGACTTGGTAGCTTTTCTATCAACAACAGGCACTGGATAGGCCCCAAGAATGGCAATTACTTTGAGTCTAACATGTAATTGTACATAAAAGTCATTGCCTCAGTTTTGCTTCTGCAGAAATCCTGAAACAAGTCTTCACTTCCTTCTGTACTGGTGATTACAAGTTCCTTGCTGGGGTCTCCTCCACATCCTAATGCATCTAGCACCTGCCTTTCAGTACGAAGAAAACTATCAAATCACCATTTGATGCTTGGACAATTCTACTGCTTCCCATTCATTCCCAGGGCCAGCTCAAAACTTCCTGTTCTCTCCTTTGTAAGCTTCAAATGCAAGTCACAGAGTGGGACGGACACTAAAACTCTTGTAAACAGCAAAATCTAATACAAGTTGTGGTTCATATAAAAATAAAGTGCTAGTGAAAGTTGTTAAACAACCCCTAGAGAACCAAGTCAGCAATTTATCTCATTAATGAATACAGAACAGGCAGAATGCAAGCTTCATTTGGGATGCCATTATTTCTAATGAGCCACTGTGCTCCAATAGTAGCACAGCTGCTGCCAGGGGTCTTATCTACTGATACATACTTTCATTTAATCCACAGGGGGGGGGGAAAAAAAGGATGGGGAGACAGAGAAAGAGAGAAGGAAAAAAAAAGATGTATGAATTAATTCTTACCCATCCCAGAATCCTTCTTAGTGCCATCTGATATGATGTCCACATGGTCGCTGTCTACATCATAACTGAAGAAATCATTCAAGTAAGTCTTCGATCTCTGGCCGCCAAATACATATAAACAGCGATTTTTCTAAAGAGGAAGGAAATAAACTGCATGACTTTTGTACTGTGTTTAAGAAAACAACACTTTAACTAAACGGCTCTCAGTGAAAATCTCCAGAAACAAAACAACATTGAATCAGCAAAATTAGCAATAAGCTGAGCACATTTCCGAGAGAGAGAATTTAGATCAGTTTGACTATTCTGAGGTTTGGTTATGTACAAAACAGAATTAAACTGAACTTAAGAGATTTCTGATTCCTGCCTTAAGATTCACAATATAAGTTTAATTGGGTGGAGAATTTGTTCTCAAGAATGATACACTTTCAGACCTACTGGACTAATAAATCCTTCAACTTCAAGGTTACACACACACACACACACAGTTTTGTATACTTTGGGTTATTTTAGTGAGCAATCCAGTAAAACTTTCCCATATTTAACTATTATGAACTAGTTAAACAGCAACGTCAATTCTGGGCTTACGACAGGCATTTTCAGGGTAAGCGGCTGAAGTCAAACAAGATAACTTCACTAAAACACGCAAAACAAGAACTAGATCATAAGACAAATAACGCAGATACAAGTGTATTCATTACAGAAGATGACACAAATGACTAGCCAAGTAGCCAGTTAAGTTATTTCTTTCAAGTTACCCAGTGGAAAATCCTTGAGTAGGCAGACTGTTTCTACTTCTTTCAATATAATTTAAGCAGCAAAGAGCTTAAATTTCCATGATGCACTTGTGAAAACATATGATTTTACATTTAACTTTAGAAATGTGAGCACTTACTTAAGTATGTAAGTGTTCAGGTACTGATGTGGGTGTTTTGTGAGCGTTACCTAGCAATACTTTCTGGGACTCAGTGCACAATTAACACAAAAACAAAACCAAAAAAAAACCCTAAGAAAAAAAATCTTTGAAAAGCTTTAGAAATACCACTTGGGTTTAACAATTAGTTATCCATTTTCAGTCGGCAGCATTAGTTTGACTGTGGTTTTGCTGTCTGCATGTTAAACCTGAGACCGGGTAATGGGTACAAAGCATACATATGCTCTCAACCAGGATGCCAGAACACCCTGGGGTGTCATGAGACCCTTTTCAGGGTGCCACACAATATAAGCACCATTACATGTGCCACAACTACACACAATTCACAACATAAACCCAGAAATTTCAAACAGGAATCCATAGTGTCAAAACCATTCCGATTTGTTGTGGTCTTTTGAGGGCCTTGCAACAGCAGAACTGCTCTATTATTTTTCTGTAGTCAAAAAGCACAAGTGAAAAACTAAGAGCTGACATGTTCCAAGGGGCGCTTTGAATCTAAAATGGTTAAGAACCACTGGTATATAAAGCAATCTCTTTCAAACCTGAAGTTCATATTTTCACCAAACTTAGGACTTGTCAAGAGCAGGGGCATGCAATTACAGAGTGGCAAGGCCATTGATTTAGTGCAGAAGTACCCTTACACTTTAATTCCCTATGGGAGCTTACTTATTTTGCATTGCAAGCACCGCTCCATGCTGCTTCCAAAGAATAACCTAACCTACACAAAGGCACTCTGTATGGCATGTGCACCCAGGTGGGAAGCTAGTGCAGAACAGATATGCCACACCAACTATTCTGAGCTACCCATATTTCATGGATTGAACCTCTTCTTCAGTAAAGCTACAGCCGAACATTTATTTGCAGATAATTTTTTTTTTTTTACGTGCTCAGTATTTCATAACAGAGACCAGATTTTCAAAAACAATGGGATTACATTCAAGCCAAATTTCCTAGTACTGCTTATTACTTGAAGCTGCTAAAGAACAATGGTAGCTGTTGGTTACTAACAAACTCTGAAAAACGAGGCTCTTATTCACTTGATACGTTTGCAAATATGTTAACTACTACAGTTAACCATCTTAGTAACTTGCCATATTAGTAGTATACATCACTGAAAAAGGGCACAGTATGAAAATGAATTTTTGGTTTGGGGTTGGGGGGGTAATAAAAGCTTCTTCAGACTAGAGTAAACTGACGTCCAGCATCTCACCCCAATAGGGTTACCATACAATAGCTGTTTAACAGCACAACATACCACCATAAACAGTTTCACTAACAACAACTGAAAATAAAGAAAGAAAGAAAGAACAAGGTGAACTCAAATCAATAAAAATATAGCCGAAATGCATGATTTAATACCGCAATTCTTCTAGAGTGCGTCAGTGTATAAATGAGCACAGCTGACTTGTATCTTATTTCTCTTTAAATGCTAAGGGCACACTTACCGAATGGAATAACATACAGTGTCCTATCCTGGACTGGATGTCCTCCGGGCCAGCATTACAGGAATCCTCTCTGAGAAGTTTCCACGTCTGACACTGACAGTCAAAAGCAAACAATCCACTGAACTGGGGTTCGCTGGCTCTGCTGTCGTCTACGCTCCCATTACACGTCAAAATTCGACCACCAAATGTGTAGATCATGTGTTTTTCAGAATCCATACACATCTGTAAGAAGCAAGAGATGCTCCACTGAATTAGGAGGCATTTTCATTATGAATATATTAAGACTGAATATCAGTCAATAAGAGACCCTTAACTCAAGGAGGCATCCAGTTAAACAGTGCATCTTTTCCATCCCTAATCTACAGAAAATGGAGAAGGAGAATATAGCTGTCCTGCACTGGTCAGAGGCAGGCCCCTGAAGCTATAGGCCCCAACTTTACAGCTGGGTTGGATGCCCACATAAAGCGACACCACTGCTTCACATCTTTAGTTGCTCCATTTTCATAAAAGAACAGGGCCAACCCCAGGCCACGCTTTAGCCAATTCAAAATACTCAATGGGGTTGGAGTAATTTGGTAAAAGCAAGAAAAAGTAATGTCAATGGCTTCTTTGCTTACTCTTGTGTTGGCAACAACCCCTGACGTGCTGGAGAAGGAATGCTGCCATCGGGCAACAGCTAAGGAAGGGGATCGAGATTACTGCCGATTAGCCAAGAACCGCATGCACAGCTATTCTATTGCAAAGCAAGATTCGTTGCCCCATGTTCAACCCTTCATCTGTTTGCTGGTTTCATCCCTATTATTTCTACAACAGAATGGGACATGACCTGGTTGAGGCTTCTAGCTACTACTGCAATCTTGAAATAGTTACAGTTAATCCCTGAAGTCTGAAAAATTCAAGCAGCTAATTTACAGCACTCAAAAGGTGCCCAACAGTACAAATAATGTACTGTGGTCTTGTATTTCCAAGAGCTTATTCTGGTCATGAAGCAACCACCAAGGAAATTACAAAGCAGCAGGAAAGAGTGAGATGCAGAGAAAGACAGGTGGTCTTTCTGAAGTAAGTTTACACGGCTACTTAGCAAAAACTAGTGCATACGTTGATGAAAAACAAATGTGTACTGCAAGTTACCGGGAGGGTTGCAGCTTGGTGGATGAACTGAAAAGGACATTTCTTATATAATGAAGTCTTGAGGGGGTGACATTTTCAGGGGAAATGGATAAGAGTACCAAGGTTAGCAATGAATAATTTCTCCTTTCCGACAGCATCTCTCGTGTGGATTTTATTCATTCTCCTTTTCAAACAAAACTGTATGCCAGGATTATTGTCAGCAGGAACACGTACCCAGTTTAGCACACCTGCAGACTCGTGTGGCAACCAGAAAACTGCCAGACACGGGGAGGATGGTACCTGCAAGCATCTTAAATTGCTCCTATAGCATAGCTCTGAGAATACTGCTGGTTACACACTGCAGAGTCAGGTGGTACAGCTCAAAAGGGGGAGTTTTGTCCTTGAAAAAATGCATAGCGCTTCTTGTTTCTTAAACCCAAGATAGTCAAGTTTGGAAGATTATTTCTTAAGTACCCAACTGCAAAACAGTCTAACATAAAAGCATCAAAACATTCGTTCTGCATTTCAATTCTGACCTGTGCGATTTTCAAGAAAAACTGGCACCTAGTTCTAACATCTCCAAAATATACCGAGGTAGACCACATAGTTACAGAAACTATTTAAGCCCTTTCAAGTTTTGGGGGTTTTTTGCAATACCTCTGTGCATCGTAACATTCAGCACCAATTATGGTGCACAGGGTTGTGTGACCTCAGTAACAAGAGCAATTATTTCCCACCGACTAGACAACACTGGGCATCAGTTCAGCAAGATCAGTTCCCCTAAACACTGGTGCCTGGTTAGTATCTTAAAATGGAGAAACAAAAACTGCAAAAAAAAAATGTATATGATAGGGTTTATGGTTCCTTTGTTGCAACACAGAACTTTTAGGAGACAAGAATTCCTGATAAGGAGCTGTCAGTCGCATTACCTGATGCCAGCATGTCTTTCAGTGGGCTGTGGTCAAGAATGCAATACAAAGCCTGAAAAAGTAGCAGTCACCGTATGTAAGCAACTGCCCTAAATTTATGTACGTGAAACTAACCTGATGATCAAACACGAGCTTGGGTCCTCCATCCGCTGCCGTGTCTTCGCTAAGTAACATCCAAATGTTCGTATCGATGTCATAGCGGTAGAAGTCACTTTTCAGAGATTTACTGTTCCTCACAGAGGAATCCAGATAACGTCCCAGTGTGTATATCTGCCTTCGCTGAATATCGATGCACATCTTGTGACAAGATCTGGCACTGGGACCATTCTATTTAAAAAAAAAAGTGGAGGAAAAAAACCAGAGTGAACAATACATTTTTCGTTGTCATCATAGATATATTGGTTTGCTGAGTCAGGATAACTAGAGTACTTAGCAACTAGTGTATATCTTTTGACTTTTAATTGAAGTCGGTTTTAAACAGTACGTAAATTATTGTATTTGCCCCTAGCAGAATGCTCTGCCGTGCAACGCGTGCTATTTTTATACTGCGAGGATCCATTTTGCTTTAGACATGATAATCTAATAATAGATCTTTCCACAAGGCTTACGATCTCCAGTCTTTTCAACAGTTTACTTAGAAAAAGCTGAAAGCTGCTTCCTTAGAACCGCTTTTCAGATTATATGGAATTTAATTAAAATGACAGTAGCTGGCACATTCAAGGTGCAAGTTCATGCAAGCTAACCTATAAACAGTTATGATGGAAGACTATCTAATACACCATTATAACCCTGCAGAGAATGACTACACAACCCTACTGTTCTGTGCTTTCTAATAATCTCCAGGCATCTGTGTAAGCGACCACATCTTGTACCAGACTTGGAGGTGAAAAAAAGAAACTATCCCTTCCATTTAGATAAAATAAACACATCCTCCAACAAAAATAAAAATTTGCTTCTGCAAAAAATGCAAGTCGAGAGCAGATATTTTGGCATGTAAATTTTCCCTCCTTAGAAGTTCTGCAGCTATAGAAGCTATTCATGTCTACTGTAGCACCTACCTCTACCCCAGTATCTACTCTTTCACCTCTACTCTAGTATTTCATGCAGGACAATTAGGAGTTATTATTCAGTGCTCTATGACACCGATATAACAAGCTTATGGCTGACTGGGCCCACTAGTAAGTTAAAATTTCTTTCCTAAAAATCTCAAACATAAATCTATATTCTACAAGTTTGTATCAAGAAATACTCCTAAAACTACTGGTGAAATGTTGAAGAGCACAAAATGAACCTGTCTCAGCGTTTTAGAGAGGAATAAGTGAACACAAAACGGAAAGACTTTTCTGAACCAAGAGTTTAACACTGCTGTATTCAGATTCAAGAATTCAAGTTCTTTGTGTGAAACAAAGTTAGCATGATAGAATTTAATTTTATGAAACGCTAAATTGCAGGAATTGCACCAAACTGCCTACTTATTTATTTATTTATTTTTAAGTGGTACACTACTGTGTCTGAATTATGAACAGCAACCTTCTGGGAATTATGGACATATAGAAAACCCTGCTACACGTACAAATTAAAGCTGGATGGAAACCAGCTATAGAGTTGTTACATTTTCAAGCACTAACTTTATAGCCGGTTGGCTCTTTTTTATAGCTGGACCATTCTTTTTATCATGTGATAATTTTCAAATGTAGCTGGTATAAATTTACTGCACAATTAGCCAGTTAATGGTATGATAATTACTTTGCACTTGTAGCCAGTCTAAATTTATTTATTCCATGTTAACTGCACCATATATGTAACATGTAGCAGGGGCTTAAGTAGCCTAAAGTCACTAATATGCACTAAGATAAAATACTTTAAAAAAAAAAAAAAAGTGACAGAATTACAAAGAACTTCTTTGCAACACAGCCCTGGGGCCCCTGACACGTTCACTAGAAGGAAGGATGGGATGCAATTCGCGATCACACCTCCTGCCACGCCCCATGCAATCATATAAAGCGTGACTATGGGATCAGTGATCAGATGCCATTTGCACCATACTGTTGGTCCCAGGCTCTCCCTGCAGTTGCAAGTTGGGCACCTGACGTCACCTCCAGAGATCCAAGGGGCTGGTCTAAGCCCCAATGTGGTCCCTAGATCAACTGACTGTTGGCAGATCAGGACCATGTCAGGCCTCAAGCCCCTGAGATTTGAATCCCTGAGCACCCCCTTTCAGCTAAAAGCAAATTGGAACGACCTGGGGACTAGAACCCCTCAGTGGTCACAGTCCAGGTGACAGTCAGTTGATCAGAGCCACTCTGGGGCTTGAGAGAGACTGGCAGCAGCAGTAACTGCCTTGGGGCTCAACCCTCCAGACAGCAGATCAGAACCACCCCAGGGGTTCCAGACCCAGAGCAGTCCCAATCAGCTGATCCCTGGCAGGATCAGGACCACAGAAGGAGGTTTCTTGACTGGCAGGGACCGCTCCACAACTGAAAGCCCAGTGCTGTCCTCACCAGTCCATGGCAGGTCCAGATAGCGAGGAGGCTGGAACGCTGGAGTGGTCCCAATCCTGCCCTGGATTAGCCTATTGGGTCTACTCCAGGACTCATGCCCAAGGGTGGTCCCTGTCACGCATTTAATTTAAGGCACGACGGAAACCAGCCACAAAGTTATTACACATACTGTGCAGTAACTTTGTAGCTGGTTTCCTGTCTGTTGTTCCATTAAGCCCCAGAGTGTGGCTAGTTTACACTTTAAGATGTGATCAGTTGGTTAATGATGTCTCCAATGCAGCATCTGCTTGAGCCCTGAAAGGCAGTAGGGTTCACTGCCTCCTTGTCAAAGGAAAATGCCCTTGTCACACCCCTGCTCTGGCTATATTTCAATCCTATGAACCTTTTTCCTCCTTCTTCCCCCATGTTCATTTGAGGAAGATGAGAGAGAAAGGAGGGGAAAAGAACTGAGACTTGTTTTCTGAACAAACTGATAACAGTGGCTTCAAGAACAGCTGAACTGGAACAGAAGGGGTGGCGCTTCCACGGAAAATACTAAGTTTTTATGCTCAATAAAAGGGTGTCCTCAACCACGGACAAGGAGGTCATGCCAGCACATGGAGAAAAAGGCCATCTCTGGAATAAACAGCTGTGACACTTATGGATGCTCTCTGGCAAGGAAACAGCAGAACATCTGCCTTGGCAAAGAGGTTATTTAGGTAGACTGTTAAGATTGGCCTGCATTTGAAATTGGTGCTTTATGGCTCTTCCATTCAGTGCGTCACTGGCCTGAAAATAACTTGCAAGGCCAGTTATTTTATTCAAGTGCCATTTTTTGCTTTTACAATAAAAGCTGCTCATAAAGACTAAATCAATCTAGTTCAGATTAATACGGTACTCTAAAAGATTTGGCCTACACAAATTTCATTGAGATGCTGAATACAATTATTATAGAGACACAAATAATACAGTGATCCTAGCAAAAACATCTGACCCCCCCAAAGCTTTTTGCAGTCTAAGCAGTCATAGCTGAGGAACCTTTCACAGATTTTGACACGGGCACAGACAGTTTCTACGATTTACCCGCTTGCACAAAGTCTGCAGCAGAGCAAGAAATTGCATTGAGCTTTTCTTATTTCCAGATCAGGGCCTTGGCTATAAGATAGCTTTCCTTTCAAATTATGTTTTGCTTGAAAGCACAAATGGAAATGATCCCCTTAACACCATACGTATTAATTTCTTACCACTTGTTCTAAGACTAAAGGAGTTGTCTTCTGAGCACTACAACCACGTACACACACGTGTACCCCCCACCAAACTATTTTATTCTAATCATTCAAATGCAATAAAAGGACTAAAGTATTCAGTGCTCGAACACGTCTCAGGCTATTTTTAGGCTTACAAGTAAAAGGGGATTAACTGAGAGCTCCGATTCCTCTTTTTATCTATTCAGAAAGGAGGCACAATGCAAACTGTCCCTTCCAACGTTTCAACCGTGACCTTGTCATTTTGTAGAAGAGGCGTTTCCATACCTTGGACCACTTTTTTCTAGCTTAAGACCATTCCCATCTCCTTCTCCCAGCTAGCGGAGGCTTTAGGTTTTTTAATATTAGTATTCTCCAAGAGCCAAATCGTGTGTACAAAAGCGTTACCTGCAGCTAAATAAAGCTACGACGAACTCAATCGAAGCTTCCAATCTGTTCGTTTGCAAATATTTGCTAATGAGGAAAAAAGCTCCTTTAAGATGGCTTTAAGCAATGATGTACATAGTTTTGAAATCAAAGGCAGTGGAAAGCACTAAACCTGCACTTGCCTGAAGGCTACTAAAAATTCGTCCGCACGCATCATTTTTAATATTAGCATGCTTCAGTGCAAGAAACACAAGGTCCATTTATGAGGAGAGACACATACAGAGACTGCGGACAAAAAACGAGTAAGAAGCTTTCAGCAACATGTGATCAAATGAATAAAGAGCCTGTGGGCAGTTGAGAACGTTCATCCAAAGAAGTCTACTTCGCGCAGCTACAATGGCAGGCCTGTTGTCCCGACAAAGAAAGCACTAGAGCAGTTTCTCATGGAGAGCGACTTACTGAATTCAAATGGGAAGAGTTGGTCGATTCCGGACGTGTTGAAAGAATTCGACCCCTTATTTATTAAGCAAAAGTGAGAAAAAGCAACTGCAGCGGATCTGCCTTTCCTTGTAAGCAGCAATGGAAGAGACCAAGTGTGGTTAAATGGCTATGGAACAAAAATTTTCCAGGGCTTGACTGGCCCGATATTCCAGGAGTCAAGGTTACGTGGACAATTAGCTGCCGCTGAAGGTACAGCCCTTCTGGAATAGAGATCAAAATTGCTACCACTGAGAACAGGCTAAATACCAGATGCTCACGCTGATGGGCTGGCTTGCATTGGCATGCACCACCGACAAAGACTTCCCCTTGCATCAATGGGAGAACGGAAAGCTTCATCCTAAGCCCTCTACACCACGCTCGTGAAACTAATTTGACTGGAAGAATACGTGTGAGAAAAGTTTCAACTGATTTTTATTCATCACAGCCTCCAACTTAGGGAAGATACAAGGCATCACACCCTTGAGGATGAAACAAGGAAAGTAAGAGGAACAGAAAACATGAAGCAATACTAAAAATGGACTACTATTTGATATTTTTTAATTGGCTTTACATGTAAAAGGCGTGAAGGTTGTAGCCGTGTTGATCTAAGGACATATGCAGACATGGGGTAAATCCAATATCTTTCATTAGCGTTTCTGAGTTGGTCTGATAAAAGATATTGGATTTACCTAAAGAACCTTGTCTACTTCTACACGTAAAATGTGTTTTTACTGAACTTCTCTCCTCCTTGCCTTGGTTTTTAAACCAATTCTCTTGCAAAAGAGTTAGCACAAGTGTATTGCTAGCTTTGTTAGTGGCAGCTCCAAATGAACAGGTTGATTAGTGTAGTAGAGACAACTATGAAATACTCCAATCACAGTTTTGACTAGATGCCACAGAAGTTAACATCTAGTGACATTCAGCCTACAAACATTCAGAACTGACAACAAATGCTGGCTTGGAAACTCCCTCAATTTTCATATGACTTCTGGTGTACAAACTAGAGAAAAACAAGATCTCCAAGTAAATAGTGTGACTAGGCTAACCTCCCATTCACAAGGCAGGCAATCTGCTTTTCCTTTTGACCAGTCCTTTCTCTCTGAACCAGGGAAATAAGGGTTTGCAAAGAGAAGGAACAACATGGTTTCTTCAATCACTGACGACACAATTTCAAAACAGCGTAAGCATGGAAAACCCACCCGAGTCTCAGCCATGGACTCTGGTCCAAACCACACCAATTCCAGTACCTTGACTGGAAAGAATCATTCTTTTAACTGGTTTAAATGAAGGAACTGATTTTTTATTCCATCTTCAAAATGCATACATGTAAATCCTCAAATAGAAGTATAAGAGCTCCTTTTTACTAGGGGTGTGCGAAGCAGGCCCTATTTGGTTTGGATTCGGCTTCGGCCAGAATCGGGGACAGCGATTCGATTCGGCTGAACCCAAATCTGAAGATTCGATGCCGATTCAGAGAATCAGCAATTTTTCCATAGACAGAGCTTTAAATGTTTTTTCTACATACATCGAGGTACCAGGCAGTTTGTGAGCGCTGCAATGCTGGGGCATATGGAGCATCCCACAGGAGTGCAGGGGGTGCCCTCCATGTGCTCGAAGGCAAGCCCAGAAGTGAACTGGAAGTACTTCTGGTCCACTTCCAGGTCCACTGGGGAGTGCACGGGCCACCCCCACCCCCGCTTGGCGGTCAGCTGTGGGGGGACCTCGGGTGTCCCCCCCAAACCCAGGAGGCACCAGTTGCCGAGCCAGAGCATGGAAAGGGTCCCCAGTGTGCTCCCCGGTGGACCCAGAAGTGGTCTGGAAGTGCTTCTGGTCCACTTCTGGGTCAGCTGCCAAGCACACTGGGGAGCCCCCCCGTGCTTCTGTGGGATGCTCCATGCACCCCAGCACCGCAGCATTCACAAGCCGCCTGCTACCTAGAGGTATGTAGAAAAAACATTTAAAGCTGTTTCTATGTCCAAATTGCTGAATCGATTTGGAGAGATTAAAGAGTCCTCTGATTCCATTTAGATTTGGAGATTTGACCACCGAATCAAGCTGAATCAAATCAGGGACCAAAGCTTCGCACAGCCCTACTTTTTATGCTGATACACTGGCAGAAGAAAGAAGCAATTATTCTGCAATCATGGGACCATAGGGTCGGAAAGGACACCAAGGATAATCTATGGTCAGACCCTGAATCTCTGGTGAACATTTGCCCTTTAGATAAGTGCACTCTAACAAAAACCTAATTCTTGAAGCACCCTGTTCTCATTACAGCCTTTACTGAAATTTCCTAAATGCATACAAGAGGTCTCTTAAAAGCCTTACAGCGAGACTTTTGCCAGTTATTCTGCAAAATGTCTGGTAACTGCAGACATCAAACACTACATACCTGACTCAATGGATTACATATTGACTTTTATAAGGTCCATCTTGCATGGGATAGTGCATATGGGTGCACTGGGACATTATCCAGTGCTTTGTCCAATTCAAGAAGTCAGGAAGTCACCCCTTGAGAACTTCAGTTAAAATGGGTACGTCAGATCTGCGGTCAGCTTTACTGAAAAGCTTAAAGATATTAGACTGTAGGAATCAGAACTCCTGGTAGAAGTGATATCTTTTATTAGAACAATTAGATGATTTTTTTTTTTTTAAAAGGCTTTATTTGCAAGCTTTCGGGCACACACAACTTTCCTCAGGCATTGGAGAAATCAAAGATTGTAAAATTTCTCCTAGGTGGAACTGAAAAGTCATATTCAACTGTAAACACTTAAAGACTCAGCTATGTCAACTGTCAAAGTAGCACCTAGCGCTGTCTTGAGCCATCCAATATGCCAAGACTGGAATATGGAAACAACATAATACATTCTGAAACAAGCTTAAAGTAAATGTGATCATAAGCTTGAGATAATTTTTTTAAATTTTATGCAGGTATTTTCCTCTCAAGGTCTTCAGTTTTAGTCTAACCTTGCCTCAAGTAATCCCAGAAATGGCTTCAGAGACTTCCAGTATTTGACATATTTAACTCTAGATATAAGTTTGCTCAACTTGGGGGTTGTGCTATTTTAGCTCTGTAAATTCATACTGGGCTCCAAAAGAAAAGCCTTGTTCTAAATTAATGCATCATGTCATTCAACTGTGGCTATTAACATAAATTGACAGGTCTATCCGTGTTCTTCCAAAGAAAAATTCTGCAACTGGAGTTTAGTCAGCAATTCTGTTCATTAAGTATGAAACAAAATACAAGTTATCCTCCTCCTCTAGACCTGCACTGGCTCTGCAAGGTCAACAAAAGGAGAGAAGTAAATATTTCTCTCAAGGGGATGCTCTTCAGTGAGCAAATCAATCACTTAAAATCATAGAAAATTCAGGTTGGACGGGACCTCAGGAGGTCACATCTAGTCCAACACCCTGCTCAAAGCAGGACCAGCCCCAACTAGATCATCCCAGCTAAGGCTTTGTCTAGCTGGGCTTTAAATATCTCCAAGGATGGAGATACCACCACCTCTCTGGGTAACCTGTTCCAGTGCTTTACTACCCTCCTGGTGAGAAAATTATTTCTGATATCTAACACCCCTGCATGGAGTTGAAGGTTGCTATCTAATCCCCTCTCAGTCTCCTCTTCTCCAGACTAAATAAGCCCAGTTCCCTCAGCCTCTCTTCATGCGCCTCAGCCCCCTGACCGCTGGACTCTCTCCAATTTGTCCACATCTTTTATGGAATGGGGGGCCCAAAACTGCACACAATACTCCAGATGTGGCCTCATCAGTGCTGCATAGAGGGGCTTAATTACTTCCCTTGACCTACTGGCAACACTCCTACCAATGCAACCCAGTATGCCATTAGCCTTCTTGGCAACAAGGGCACACCGCTGGCTTATATTTAACTTATTGTCCACTATCAGCCCTAGGTCCTTTTCTACAGAGTTGCTGCTTAGCCAGTCAGCCTCAGCCTGCACCAGTGCATGGGACTGCTCCGTCCTAAGTGCAGGACTTTGCTCTTGCCCTTGTTGAACCTCATAAGATGCCTCTTGGCTCACTCCTCCAATTTGTCTAGGTCACTGAATCCTGCCCTCCAGCATATCTATTACTCCCACCAGCTTGGTGTAATCTGCAGACTTCCCAAGGATGTACTCCATCCCATCTTCCAGGCCATTGATGAAGATATTGAACAACACCAGCCCCAGGAACGACCCCGGGGCACTCCAATTCATACCGGCTGCCAACTAGACTTCAAACCATCGATTACTACCCTTTGAGCCTGATGCTCCAGCCAGTTTTCTATCCATTTGTTTGATCCCATCTGCATTTTGAAGGGTTAAATATCTTCCAGTACCTTTAAGTAAAGAATATGAAAGGTTTAGGGAAAGCAAGACTATCAAGATGCATCTTCAGATTAAACAAATGGGAAGAGTTGGGGTCCTGCTCTTAGTCCAGAGAGAAGATAGAGCCGTTACCAACTGTGCTGTACATTTTATTGATGATATGGAAAGTTCTGCTGAATTAGAGTTGAAATAAAACTAACAGCATTATCCAGTGACTAGGGCAAAAGCAAGTCCAGGTATCAAGAGATCAGGTTTCCATTCTAATCTTCTGTCCATGGTTATACATGTTGTAAGTTGGTCTTTTATGCCTAAATTCCCATCCCCATTTTACAGATAAGGGCACATTCCTATGTACCCGGCTAGTCAGGAGAATAAACAGTAATACAGAGGGAGGCACTGACACGCTGTGGTAACAAGGTGCTCAAGCACTTGATATGCACAGGCCTACCAGTCTATCATAGGGTCTACTGATCTGTCAAGGTTACTGCACCCCTCAGCAGGCTTCCTAAACTAGGTGCAGTGTCATTATGCCTGCACAACTGTCTGGGCAGGCTAATAAGCATGGATGCTCAGCTGTGCTCATTAGCCTGCCCCAAGCTAATTAGCTGCTCAGTGGTGCCATGCACATAACTATACTGCTTCTAGTCCAGGAGGCAGTCCACCCAGAGGAATGCAGTATGCCTAAGGGCAAAGCCACCAGGGACAGCAAGTTTATCACATATGCATCCCTTACGTCTCCAGTAGCAACCAACACCAGATGCTGGTGACAAAATCCAAAACATGTCCACAATCCCCAACTGTGCAATGTCAAGAAAATGCATGGTATTTTATGAAAAACTACTGACTGGGCTAATCCACTTCATAAAATTAACCATGCTTTTTAAGGACTAACCTAGGAAGCATTTTCAAAAAATGCACATGCCAGCATCCAAAGGACAGAGGGCTAGAAGAGGCTTCACAAGCTATCAATCTCCTGTGTTTGCAAACAATCATTTTTCCAATCCACCCCCCGCCCTTGCACACCACAGTCAAGATGTCTTATGAAAAGAAAACCAGAACACACTTTATAGCACACTGCCAAAAAGGGCATTGCCTCTCAAATACCTAATCAGCTCCTATAACAAACTAGAAACGATCATAATTCAACTCATCGAGTTTTGGGTCTGCTCAAACGATTAAAGGGTTACTATGCACCACCTTAGCAACATGCAGTCTTGGCATGCTCCACTAAAAAACACAACAAATTTGTGTTTACTTTGCATGTTTTAAATAAAATGCTCACGCTGAAAGAGATATACAATAATGAAGTAGAGAGTAGCCAATTCCCCCTTTTCCAAGATTTGGCATCTTGGCTACCTTGGGTCAAAGACATTTTGAAAATAAAGAGGTTTTAGTTCGAAGAAAGAAAAAAAAAAATAGCGTGTTGCATGCTTATTGAACCAGATGAGAAAGCTCTGAAGCAAGTCTGGACATTGTTCAAAAGTCAGGGGGAATAAAAACAAAGAACAGCTGACGACTTCTCCCTTCTTGGTGCCTTAGAAGACCGAAAGGAATGTGGACACAGTCTCCAGTATAAAGTTCAAAAATTATGTGTTATGACGTAAATGATGTTGTCCAAAAGCAAGCTAGGACATTTAAAAGGATGAGGACATTAAAAAAAAAACAAAACAAAAACAAACACCCCCCCCCCCTACAATTTCTTCTGCCTCCATTTCCAAAGTCAAGCTGTCATGCAAGCTGCTTTCTTCCTGTTTTACACCCAACTGCAAAGATTCACTGGTCCCATTCTCCTGCAACTGTGCATATTCCAGCAAATTTAAGGCATGCTCTATTTACATTTTCCTGGAGACTGAAGAGATAGTCATCCACAGATAGGCCCTTAGGAAAGGGAGAGATGAGAGCATATTATTTGCGATGATGCCACCCTTTTCCAAATGTATCCTGCTTTTCTAAATTTAGAAGTTGTCAGTGCTTAATGTACTAAACCAAGACAAAAATGAGCACATTTCTCCCCATAATGGTAATACAATCCCAGATTCGTTCAAGGCAACATTTCTGATCACAAAGGATTTTACTGCAGGTCAAACTCTGTCGGTTATGCCAAGAGGTCCCACCATACAAACTCATCTCAGAAGGCACATTAGGCCCCTTGGAGCCCAATACAGAGCCCTAGTAGAAGAAAAAAGAAGCTACTGCTTTTTCATAGTAATATAAAGCGCTTCCTTTAAGCCTATTATCCCCAAACAATAACTTAAACTGGATGTTGGATAACTGCTGAAGAATGAAGCAAAAAAAGTACTCCCATCTCACTAACAGCCACCTGAAAGATCCGGAAGTCACCCTCCACACTCATACAGAGGAACACAGACATATTGCAATGGTAAAAATCAGGAAAATTTAATGTCTTTCATGGTTTAACAGCAATGCAAGGCAAAGGTGCATCTCAACTCCAAAGTCTGCCCTGATTGCTATCAACTCTGCAAACATGCCACAAATAGATCAGCATATGTGAGCATGCAACATGAATGCGCACAACCCATACCTATCCTATTTTCATTATAAAAAACAAACTTGAAATAATAGCATTGCAGCCATTTTAAAGTGTGATCAAGGTATAAAGAGGAGCTACACAGCAGTAGGAATATGGAAATTAGAAAATGTGCTTTTGAACTGATGTGGAAGTACATTACGTCAAATCTCTGATTATGTTCAATTGGTCTGGCTGAAAAGTTGTGCCATTTAGGATTCGCTCCAAGTATGCAATCAGAAAGAATCCTTCCTTGTTATTTTCCGCAAAAAGCCGAGAGTTTGGTGGAAGGGGCAGGGGAAGAGGGTTTTTTTTTTTTTAAAACACATTTCAGGATATTGGTATACAATTATTTTTTGCTGATAAATGACCACTGATGTCTAGACACAAGTGAGGAGGTGAGGATGGAGAGATCTTTCATTCAGATGGCAAATACGGTATTTTTGCTCTAGTTAATCTACTTACAAGTACCTTCCTATGCAGCTAAATAGGTTTAGTCATTGCTAAAGTCCTTTCTGGGCATCTGACTCAGACATGCAGGAACAAGATTAAATTCAGAGGCCGCTTTTAGCATGCAGTTGATTTGTTTATCTGCTTGGCTTGATGACGGGGAGAAAAAGCAAAGGAAACAATTGAGGGGGAAAAAAAAAGCTAGTACCACATACAACACAATCTTTTTTAGTCTTTTTTCATATGTACATTCAAGTTATTCTTTTGTCTTTCCCTTTTGACCATTCAATTATTAATAGGCTCTGACAAATGACAGCATTACAGCGACTAGGAGGTAAATAAATGTTACCAAGGCCTTCTCTTCTGTCCTCCAGGGGGCACTGCGGGATTGTTCCAGGTTAGTTAAATACCTACGTCACCGCGGTACACACGCACTAAAAATATTCCCCACTTCCACTGGGAAAGTACCGAGTCTCTCACTTGAATATCAAACACCTCCGAGACCAGAATGCCCAATTCTTAGATGGAAATCACAGCATAGCCTTTGCTCGGGTACCTTGCTTGATGCTAGCAAGCTTGTTCAAGAGTCAGCAAAGGGCCAAGATAATCGGTTCAGTCCCAGGCAAACCAGTGCCTCCAATCCGGCCACTGCTGCTACTGCTTCCCCCTGGTGTTGAATTGCTGCACCTACGAGACATGGCCACCACCTAATAGCACAGAGTCCCCACGAAGCAAAAAGTGTCACTTCTGCTAAAATGCTGCTGACAGTCAGGCCTGATGATCCATGAACCATAAATCGCGACCTCCTGATCTTGCCAATTAATCAGCCAGTGTTAGAGCTGTTGGGAATTTCCCAAAAAACATTTTTTTCTGGAAGACATGAATGTATCAAAACCTATGCTTTTTGTAGAAACCCAGCAGTTCAGGTGAGATATTATGAAAATGTATCTAGCTTCACATGTGATTACTGGCTAAAACCAGACTGGGGTGAAAGAGAAGCCTGGAGGTCAGGGCTCGGGTGCAACATGCCAGAAAGGCAGCACTCCTTAAACCCAGGTTTCCCATCCCAAACAAATGCCCTAACTGGATTATTCACTGTCCATGCAGGGCCTAGCAAATAGGCTTCTGGGTACGTGACTAGGACTCCAAGGTGCTACTGTGATGCAAATAAATATTCTGGCATGGAGAGGCAAAGGGGGAGAGTGTCTCTCCCCCTCTTCCTCCTCCCTCGACAATTTCTAAAAGGTCTTTATTTTGTCCAGACACAGAACAGATTATTTTTCCTTCTAATTGGAAAAAGCATTCATTCCTCTACCAACTTAACCGCATCCCTTTTGGAGAAGGCTGCCAAAGAGGTTGAGACAACTGCCATGATATCCAAAAGTCTTTGATCATTATAGCCCTTGTCGATCTGAAAATAGGCCTGGCCTTGGCAACAACACCACGCTGATCAATACTTTCCCTGATATCTGTACCCATGCTGGCATTATATCTAGTCAGCTACCTATAGACCCGCTTGATCACACAGTGTTTCTGACTGATCACCTGATGGCGGACTACCACACTCTGGGGGGCGTGCTGAAGGACATAGGCGCACAGGTGGTTTTTTCTTGTGTCCTACCAGTGAGCGGACGTGGAAGACGGCACGTGACGTGCATCGCAGAGACCAAGTTGCAGCCTCGGGAATGGTGTCTCGAGGCCAGCTTTGGTTTCCTCGACAACAAACCGCACATCACGACAAGAGACATGCTCGGGTGGGATGGGCTCCACCATTCCCCTAAAGGTAAGCGTGTGTTTTCTTCTAGGTTGGTGGATCTCCTCTGGCAGGCTTTAAACTAGGCTCGTTGGGGGAAGGGGAAGACGAGGGCGGAGGAAGCCTTGGACCGCTAAACCAAGCAACACCCACAAGTACAGCTCAGCCTAGACCGACGAGCAGCACATATACACAGAGAAGCAACAGGGGCCAGGGCAATGCTAAAAGTAGGGGGGCAGCGCACACATCCACAGGAGGTCTCACATGCCTCTACACAAACACTCGTAGTATGGGAAACAAGCAGGAGGAACTTACCCTCCTGGTGGCTGACACCAACCCGGACTTAGTGGGGCTCACAGAAATGTGGTGGGACCCAACGCATGACTGGGCGGTGAACATCAAGGGCTATCAGCTGTACAGGAGGGACGGGACAGGGAGGAAAGGCAGAGGTCTGGCGCTCTACATCAAGGAGGAATACACATCCTCATCAAGTAGCACGGGGTCAGAGGAGGGGCACTCTGAAGTGCTCTGGGTTAGAAGACAAGGCAGTCGAGGGGAAAGGGACTTAACGGTGGGGTCTACTACAGACCACCCGACCAAGGGGAAGAGCTCCACCAAGAATTCTTAAGTCAGGTCACGGAGGTAGTTAGGTCGAAGGACGTGGTCATCATGGGGGACCTGAACTTCCCAGACATCTGCTGGGAGGAGCAGGCAGCCAGGTCTGACCGCTCACGTAGGTTCCTAGTCGAGATATGGGACCTCCATCTAACCCAGGAGGTGCACAGCCCCACCAGGGGAGATGCCTTGTTGGACCTGGTGCTGGCCACGGGAGATGACCTGGTGAGGGGGCTGCAGGTGCTCGACCACCTGGGCGACCGCGATCATCCCCTGCTGGGATTTACCATCCAGCGCAAGGTGGCAAAGGCCCGCAGCAAGGCAGCAGCCCTGGATTTCAGAAGGGCGGACTTCAATGAGCTAAGGAGAATAGTCGGGGACGCACCGAGGTCCCGGAGGGGAGGAGAGCCGGGTGTCCAAGGAGAGTGGTCGCTCCTTAAGGAGACGATCCTCCAAGCCCAAAGGGAGGTAATCCCAACACAAATCAAAGGGGGCAGCAGGGCGCAAAAGCCCCCATGGCTCACCAAAAGCATCCGGGAACGTCTCCTAGCTAAAAGGAAGGCCAATGGCAGGGGGGGGCATCCCCAGGGAGGACTATACTGTGGTTGCTAGGGGATGCAAGGGAGGCCGAGGCGGAGATGGGACTGGGACTAGCTTCCTGGATCAAGGACAACAAGAAGTCCTTTTTTAAAATGCATAGGAGGCAAAAAGAAGGTACCGGGTAATGTGGGGCCCCTGCAGGACATGCTAGGAAATGTGGTCATCACTTCAGCATGCACGTCAGTGCCTAGTTGAAACTGGAGCTTGGAGAGAAGCAAAGCAGCCTAACCTAAGATGAAACCGAAGTGATGACAGTGGGTTGGAAAAGTAGGCTGGAGCATTTGACTGATAGGGGTGACTTGGCCATTTAGTTAAGTGTTGAAATTTCATATGCAGACGACAAGATACTGGTAGGTGTCACTGCTGTGATATGTACTGTCAGGACAATTGTATATGTATGCGCGAGGGGTGAATCTAAAATCATCCCTAAACCACAACCTTGTCACTCAGACGCAGACCTTGCTCCTGTTCCCCGTGCTTTTGTTAACACAGGATTAGCATACCGCAGTATACTTTCCACACAGCTACACTGTACAAGAATTCAGAGACTGAAAATGCAGAACAGTAGCTCCGAGTGAGGCATCTCGCTGGAAGCAAATATGACCACTGTTGTAGTATTTACAGAGCTGCCGACTGCTCTCTGTTTAAAGAGTGCCACCTAGGACATATGAAACCCTAATTGAACTGGCACCAGTTTACCACTCATGCCATACTACCACAGCAGCATGCAGCAGAGTCCTGCTATTATGAACAGGGACCTTGTAGGGCATTCTTTGCGAGGGCCCCGCCTGGTCAAAATGCTTCAAATTTGGCACCTTGTTAGACGTGGTACAAAGGTCACCCGACTGAGAGCCCCTTTAGCGAATGCAGACAGCACGTAACTGGAATGACAATGGGCACAGGTAACTGGGCAAGTTAGCCAAGTTCCTGTTGAACTTATTGTTGTTGACATTTATTTTAATTACCTTTATTGTATACTTAATTAGGATATAGCATGAAGAGCCTTGGGTAAGTGTTAGACATCAAATCAATCCTTAAAAATCTGCACACTCTTCTGGACAGCCATTTACTTTGACATGCAAGTGATGTTCTTTATTAATAAAGCCCAATATGCTAATGCTACTGGATTTTTTTGGCTCTCTCAGTTTGGGGTTATTTTGTGTGGTTTGGGGTTTTTTTTTGGAAGGAGGGAAGGGCAGGAGGTGGGGAAAGGATGACTGAGCACACTGTTGGCTCACATTCAGGTTGTAGGCAACCATCGATCCTCTGGATGGTGGTGCACACGTAGGTCTAGTCAGATGCCTGATGAATCAGTTCGTAGCTGCCAAGGCCAATTAGAGATTGACATATTATTCATTTTACAGTCCCCTGCAATTCCCAGGTCCTTTTCCGGATCCTTGCTGGTGGGGCAATGCAGCAAGGTAAGGACAAGAACCTCAAGATATCCTTATTCCCAACATGACGTGCAATCCTCTTGGCCCCACCATGAGGTCTAAACTAGATTTCATGCCTGCCTTGGAGCATTCATGGATCACATATTGTTTAGGCTTAGTAGAGCGTTTTTTCAAAACCCAAATGCCACAGGGAAGGGGAGGGAGCAACCCGGTGCTCTTTCAAGCAGTATCTGCAACCAAACTGAGTATAAATGTTTCAGTATAAAAATCCACGCAATTCCTTCCAAAAAGGTCATAGGACATCCAAATGGGACTATTTTAAATTGAAGGTACATTAGCTGACCAAGTTGCCTTAGTATCCGTCTTCCTACTACACACGCTTCTCCCATTTCACCAGATTGGGATTAACAGCAAGTTTGCTTCTACACAATCTTCTATTTGTGTGTCTTCTACGACTCCTACATCATCCAGCTGAAATTAAAAGCAGACTAACTACTCCTTTCTGGTAAGCAAGAAGCAGGGGTTTTTTGGTCTGAAAAACATTACTACCCACTTCTAGTCTGAGGCACAGGGATCTGAGGCCACATGGGCATGCAGTGCAGCCGGGGGGGGGGACAATATGGAGGCCCATAATGCAATGGTGGCAGGGGCAACAGTACAGCACACAGCCCCCGACTCCTACTGGTGTGGCCCCTGGGCATGTGGCCTCCACTAGCGCAACTAATAAGACAACCATCCCCTGGCTGCTTACAAGCTGGACAGCCCTGCTTTAGTATACTGCCTCATGCCTTAGAGAACTGCTTATAAACAAGCTTCCTACAAGGTCAAAGTAAAATAAGATTACACGTCCTAATGAGACGTCACAGAACATTAATTTTAATAAGACAGGGCCAAAACAGCAGTCTTTGCTAGACACTGCAGGGCCAGGGTCAGTTTACTGTCATGGTAGCACGTATAAAACAGATAGACAAAAGTGACCCTTAATTTAGCCTACAACAACCTATGTTACCGAGTGCCTTCTATACTACTTGAGAATAGGGCCAGAGCCCTAAGCACTTATACTCTTGCAAGACTAGCAACCCCGGCTCCCACTCAAAATCCAGCAATGCCGACGTTCAGCAGTCTTCAGAGCATGGTGCATAATGCCCCTATGTACTTAAGTAGTCTTTCCTCCGCAAAGCTGTTTTTGCTGTCTAACACAGACATCTTCCAACTGAGGTGTTTAGGTATGACTGCTGCTGCCTTCCTGTACATCTGTCATGGCCAGATGAGACAATGCAGGGGGCCACACGTTGGGGAATAAGGCCCCACACTGGATGTGGAGTGGCAGGGATGAGTTTTGGAGGAATATTACATGCTAAATACAGAAAAAGCATTAAGAGAAGTGGAAAGGGGAATAACTTTAACATTTTAAGTCAGAACAAAAACACAGCTTATTTTTTAAAGTCTATTTTTATTGTTCATAAGGGCCAAATTTTCAAGAGTGCTCAACACCCAAGAGCTCCCAAAATGGCATTTTCAGATGCCTAAATGGGAGCAGTCAGATGCCAAGCTATTTGGAAATCAAGCCCTAGCATTTAAGGGGGGGGGGGGGACCGACTGAAACACTCTGAAGTAGTATATAAGAAAAACACTTGGCATTTGACCAAAGAAGCTCCAAAACAAGAAACAAAAGTGAAGAAAGTGGGTGCTGAGAGCAGCTAAAGGCCAAATGTGGGCCGGATCAGACTATAAAAGCTCACCCTCAAGCTAAGGTGGTTGAGAAGAATTAAGGGAAGAGAGGAAACCCACTGTTGTCTATGTCCCCGATGCAGAGCACAAGGAGAGGCAGGTGCACGCACAATGTACAGGTGCTGCTAGGATCAGAGTAGTACCTGAGGAGGCATACACATCTACTTATGCACACAAACACCCAAAGGAAAGAGGAACTTGCCAGATCAAGGTTTACTCTGTAACATCTTTGAGGCAGTAATTCTACATGCCTGCATCACACCTAGGAAAACAAAGGATCTTTCATAACGACAGAGGTATTTGGTTCAACAGCACAGAAGCCACCTTACTTCCAGAATAATAATAGTAGAGAGTAGTCAGTTGTGTTAGGCTGGTACCTTAAGATTAAATCATTCAAAAAGACTTAACCTTTTGCCGGCTACAGCCTCCTGACAGTGCAGGCTGCAGTCTACAAAAGCTTATGCTCGTCTGTACAAGGGACTCTTTAAGGTACCACCCGGCCTGCCTTCTGCCTTACATAATTATGGTCCAATTATTTGTACGCCTAGAAAGAAAAGTGTCCATGCAACTTCGAGACACCTTATTAAAAAGAGCTACCCCTGCAGCTTTTATGTTTATTCACATGCTGCAAGTTAGGCATATGCCCCAGGATCTTAAAACACTGGGGTGCTTGTTCACGTGACAGGGGTTTAGTCCTTGGGTTGCATACTATGCCCCCTAATAGAAATGCTGAGCTTTGAATTGAAATGGTGGGTTTTGTTTTTCTACCACCGTATATACATGGCATTGTCCTGGTGGCCACGGGTGCCTGCCAAAGGAAGAAGTGGCAAGGGGTCCGATCCTTTCTTGTTTGTTTGTTTTGGCAGGGCCTGCCTGCCTCTCCCACGGCCGGCGGGTCATTAATATGTGCCATTAATCTGTCAGCTCACCTGCCAGCCATGGGAGAAGCAGGCAGGCTCCGCCGAAGAAAAGGATCGGGCCCCTCGCTGCTTGTGCCTTCAGCACGCACCTGCGGCCGGCAGAACGCCTGGGAACAGGGCGACTTGCCCGCGAGGCAGCAGGGATGGTGCGCAAGGTGCTGGAAGCCTGGGCAGGCTCCCGGGAAGTTGCACCAGGTGCCTACGAGCCCGGGCAGCACTCACCCAGCTAGCAGCCTGCCCACCCAGCCCCGAAGGATGCCACTACCGCAGGGAAGGACTGGGGGGTGCCCTCACAGCTCAGGGACTGTTCGGCCCGCTGGCAGCTTGCTCCCTGCAGCCCCAGGGCAGGTGAGGAGGCTCCACAACAGAAAGGACTGGGCCCCCCCACCGCTTCTGCTTTAAAGCAGGCTCCTGCCACCTACAGGAGCCTGCCTTAAAGCAGAAATGGTGAAGGGCCTGATCCCTTTTTTTGGCAAAGCCTGCTTGCCCCTCCCATGGCCAGGGGGTGAGCTGACTAGTGGCTGCAACGTTCCAAGTTGCAATGATGCAAACTCATTTAAAACTCACAAAACTTGCCTACGTGCAATGTGTGAGGCCATTAAGCCACACAAAGGGAAATTTTTGGTGTGTGTACTCCATGACATCAGCATGCGTACAAGCACCCCTGGCTCACAACCCTTTCAGATCCAAACACCCTCCACAGCTTTTCTAAATTTAGTGGTACCCCATTTCAAAAACCAATTTATTTCTTACAAGGCTTATATTCTTGCACCCTGTGGCATGCTTAAAAAGATCTCAGGGGGTGGCAGGGCACCCCAAGACCATGGCAGAGGGAGACAACTACCCAAAGGAACAAACTGGGGAGATTCTGGGTGGGTCATGAGACCCCTGAAGGGAGCAGGGCTCCCTGCAGGAAGCGGAACGGGGGTGACAGTAGCTCCTGGAGACAGACATCATGCTGTATTTCTTTTCTTTCGCCCATTCTCTCTCTCAGATATGAATAAGGTGTAGGACTCCATGTTCATTTAGCCCATAGCACAGCTGATCCCCGATCACAAATGGGGTCTCAAGGAGCTTCTGTAATACAAATTTTATGAACCATAATACAAGGGCAAATCATCCTTCTACTCAGGGTGCCAATTTACTTACTAGGTAGGGTTGAGCTCTCAAATCTCTACAGTTCTGACCCAATTTAGAGGCTTTGCGATTTCCAAGAAATTCAAACACTTTTGAAAACTATCAGCTTACAAGAAAAAGAAGCCTTTCATATGACCACCTGATGGGCTCAAGTTCTCCTGTGAATATTTCTACTAAGTTAGCATGTTACCTCTTCCAAGAAAAATCTGCACTTGAACAATACTTTACAGCCCTTGTTTCTAAGCAAACACCACCAAGGCACGTTGCTTCCAACTGATGACAAAACAAGAGACCACAAAAAGCCCTCTCAGTTAACCCTGACATCTAGGAGGTGCAATTGCTTACCATGGAGATCTTCAAGAGCAGACCGGACGGTCACCTTGCTGGGGTCACTTGACCCCAGTTGTCTTTCCTGCTGGGCCCAATGATCTTCCGAGGTCACAATCTATGAATCTAACAGACTGGAGGACAGACCGTAACAACACAGGCTCTATGTTTTTCAAAGTCACTTACAGGATTCAGACACCAACTTCCCATTAAAATTACTGCATCGTTACCAAGTCTTGCCCATTGATACAGCACTGCCTCTAAAGGCTTAACCTAGTTCAACAGCATCCAAAACAAAGGTTCTTGACATTTATGAATCTGACCATGCTTTCTTTGGCACTACGCTTGTTGTATCATATTATAATGCAAAAAAGATGGTTACGAGTAGGGGCACAAGAGCAAGAACAAATGGTTGTTAAATCCAGGTAGGGCCCTAACAGACGGCAGGGGCGTCACTGGCTCCACATACTAAAACCAAGGTGGGAAATGGAAAAAAGTCCAGCCCACCTCACACCGTGCTCCAGTTGCTCTGGCAGCAGCCAGAGTGCTTGCACCCAGTTTTCAGCAAAGTATCATCTGCTTCTGCAGCTGTTGCCACGTTGTGAGCCCAACTTTTTAGATTGTTAGTATCCAGTTATTCTGGCAGGCTACCAACCTTTTGCTGACAACAGAAGCTGCAGAAGAGAAATTGTGATTCAGAAGCTCAAAATGCTGAGTTAAACCCAAATGGAATTTATTAGGACAAAAAGGCATTTCCTTCGACTGAGGTCTCAGTGGAGGAATTTCCCCTTCACAGCTGCCTCCTAGTATTTCTCAACCCAGGAAAAAAAGCCAGAAGCAAGACAGTTTTTAAAAGGGTTGCAAGAATAAATCTATAATAGAAAGGGCCAGGCAGCCTAAATATAGGTGACACTATCATCTTCCTTCTAATGTTACATCTTTGTCCTAAAACTGGTTGTTGTTGTTTTTTTTAAATCTAACACTTAAGGTTACATTAATTCAGGACAATAATTGCATTTTGCTCTCGTTTTAGCTAAACAGTTTAATTATTCAGGGGGTACTGAAAACCTGTGCCAAATAAGCATTAGAGAGACAGAAAGAGAACTTGCATGCTCCAATATGAAAGGAAAACAAGTTCTCTTGGAACCTATTTGAATATTTTCAACAACTCCATGTCAGACATTTCCTTTTAGCAACTTGTTTATGAACATTTGATGTTCCTTTCACAGGAACATCTGGAGTTTGTTTTTGAGTTTACTTACTGAGATGTGATTCTGACCTTTTCCTATCTCATCAGGTTTGCCCAGAATTCATTAGACAGACAGACAATACTTGTTTATGAGTATAAAAGCCAGTTTGTTACATGGGTGTGTACTTTATTAAACCTCTGCAAACGCTCTTCTTCAGCAATCGCCCAGCAATAAAAACTCAAATTATGTTGTGGACCTTCCCATATTCCACGTTTCCTCCTACCTTGTCCAAACTCTTCTCAGACCATTTCCCACAAGCTCCAACACCTCCAACCTCTCTCTTCAAAGCTTGAGACACTCCTGTGTCAAGTTCTCCTTATGCTCCTTCAGCCTTTTTCTAAAAAATTACCCCACTGTTTCCCCTCTTGTTCGAGGGCCCTTCGTTCTTCCCCAAGATACTCTTTGCTGTCCATCTCCTTCACTTTTGCAGTACCCAGCCATCGCCCTTGCCTTTCCTCCAGTTCCCCTTCATAGGTGCTTCCCAGGATTTCTCAACCCAGAGATGGCTTATGTCACTTCCTAGTGCCTTTTCCCATCACCCCTGCTGAGGGAACAGGTATAATGAAATAAGAGAAGAAAGGAGATGTGAAAGCTGCTGTTCCAGCCAGTGATTTCCCCTTGTACCTCATCCAGGCTCCTTCTGCTCTGCGGGCACTCAGCCAGGTAGGGAAGCAGGAGCAGGGTCTACTGCAAGCACAAACCAGATGCATGGTCTTGTCTGCCCTGGAGGGTATGGTGGGTCTGCTGGCAGAAGGCTGCAGTTGTAACTACCTCCTACCTTTTGAGACATTAAGAGCAGCTCTCAAGAGAGAGCGATCCTGAAACACTGCACCCAGTTTCGGCATCCATTAGAATACAAGTGCTGTGCTGGATCAGACTTACAGTCCATCTAGCCCTTTTCTGAACCTGGGTATGCTAACCTTCCTCCACCACCTCCTGTGTCAATGAATTCCACAAATTAATTAAGAATTGCAAAAAAGAAGTACTCTCTCTTGTTAGTCTTGAACCTGTCACTTACTACGTTCAGCAGGTGCCCCCTAGCTCTAATATTCTGGGACTTGGTGAACAACAGTACCCTGCTTACTTGGTCCACACCCTTCATGATTTTATAGACCTCTATCGTATCCCCCCACACAGCCTCTAGCCCTTTTAGGCTCTCTTGGTATGGCAACTGCTCCAAGCTGCTGATCATTTTGGTTGCCCTTCTGTACCTTGTACAGTGAAAAACTAAAAGATGTTGGGGGGGGGGGGGCGATAAAAGAAGGGCCACAAAAAGATCTGATGGCTAGGAAATAAAATCCACTTATGCAGAAGACAACAAAGCTCAAGCCATTTACAGCTTATCAAAAGGCTAGCAAGGTAGTTCTATTCAAGTATTAAAGTACCTTCAAAAGGAAAATGCACCATCTACTAAGAAGCTGTTTAATCTAGCAGAGAATAGTACAACAACCAACGAGCTGAAACCAGACAAGCTTTTTCCCCTAGCCAGGGTAATAGCTAGTACAATTACCAAGAGGGTCCTTCCTCTCCAAGCCTTCAAATCACAACAAGATGCCTTTCTAGAAGACATGTTTTAAGCTAACAAGGTACTGGGCTCAATACAGGGGTAACTTGAAGTTTCAATGACCTGTGACATAGACAAAATGAACTAATAGTCTCTTGGGCCTTAAAAAAAAAAAAAAAAAAAGGTACAGGTCTATTGATCTAGATTTCTACTAGCCATGCCAAAGGCTTCATACAACTGTTGAGCAAAACAGGCTGAAGATGATGATTCAAATAAAAACTCACTAAAAAATTTTTGGAATTGCAAGCAGTTATCTCTTTTAACCAGATGACATTTAATGCTAAACTGGTAAGCTCTTTATGAATGATGTTCCAGTGATGCTGAAGCCTTTCAGAAACTTGCCAAATAGTGCGAGTATAACAGATCACGTTATACACAAGGAATGATCGTGGAACTTACCTCCTTTTCAGTATCTCTAGAGATACAAGTCCACTGATTTTCCTTCACGCTGTATGCCCAGAAGTCAGCCAGGTCCTGAGTCCCATCCCAGCCACCGAACAAATAAACAGTCTCTATATCAACAAAGAAAAAAAGAGAATGATTAAAAAAAAAAAAAAAAAACCCCCACCAAAAACCACAAACACAAGGCCAGCAAGAAAATGTAAAGTTCTCTTTTGAACAGACTGCTCTCATTGCCAGCACATGGAAAGAGCAACTCAAAAGGGAGATTTATTTAATTTTGCTTTTCGGAGCACTTCAAGCTTGATGCAGCCTCACATATAAATCCAGTTTCCCAGGCCATTCTCATTTTTGTACATGCACAGGATCATAGAAAAGCAGGACTGAAGGAACTTTACAAGGTCATTTAGTCGAGTCACAATGTTCCCCAGCCCCATTTTCATGTACTGCTCCCTGCCAAATACACATTTAAGGAGGACTGAATCCATGATACTGTAATTCATGCTACCGGAAAAACAAAAGTCCAACACATTAACACACTTGAGGGTGCCAGGCCTCAGCACTGCTTATCCAGTAAGATGTTAAGATTGTGTGCTGGGCGAGATGTCACCCCAGCTATCAGGGGTGGGTAAAACATGATCCACAGGCTGGATCCAGGCCGCCAAGAGGTTTTTGTCTGGCCCATGGATCCTGGGGTGGTGACAGCACAGGGCCAGGGCAGAGCCACAATGAGCACACCCCTGCCTGCAGAACCTGGCCCATGCAGGCAACAGATCGTGGCTCTGCCCTGGCCTCGTGCTGTCATTACCCCATGATCTTGGCTTTGCCCACCTATCTCCATCTCGCTCCCAAACACCACTCCCCGCCTGCCCGTGGCTGCATGCCACATACAGCATTTTCCTGAGTTGTTGCACTGTGGGGGAGAGGGAGATGCTGACTTGGCCCACAACAGCTCAGCAAAACTCCCTTTGTGGGCCATGGGCCCAAATAATGGCCACCCACCCCTGAGCTAGGTGCTATACCAGGCTCTGCCAAACTTCTGACGCAGTTGAAACCTCTCCTGTTTAGTCCACCTTTGGGGAAATAAATATGCTTCCCTTAAAGTGAGTTTAAAAGTACTCCAAGATCCTGCTTTAATAAGCGTGGAAAAAACAGTGCTTATGACCTTCCCAGACAATTAATGACCAAGGTGGGGGCTTTAAAGGGTTTCCCCATCTACTCAGAGGAATTGTCACTTATGGGGTCAGACCACAGGCCCACGTAGTAGTACAGTATCCCATCTTGCACAGTGGCAGAGCTCAGATGCAACGGGGCAGGCAAAAAGAGTACATCCCCTGCTCCTCTCCCACTACAGCCTTCAGCAATAGGAGGTTTAGGAAGTTCAGATTCCCAAGCTGCACCCGTCTGTCATGTGGGACCTTTCCTCCAAATATATGCCCAATCCCCTTAGGTCCAATACCCTTTTAAACTGGGTTAAGCAATGAGCCACCGCATCATGTGTCAGTGAGTTTCACAAGGTAACAACATCCCATGTAAAAAGAAACAAACAAACAAAAAACCATCCTTTTTAGTTTTAAATTGACTAATAGTTTCACGTTATTTTCCCCAAGTACTAGTATCTTGAGAGGTAACACATTTCCTTTCTCTGCGCCCATCATACAAACAGCTAACACCGCTGAGTGCTGGTCAAAAGCAAGGGAGGAAGGACTGATGCAATGAACTAGGATCTGCAGGTTCAACTACATTTTTCAAAATTAAGTTTTCCAAAAAAGTAGGATGGTCAAAATGACTTCCAAGGATTTTCACATCTTCCCTTAAGGACTTTTCTATCATATAACTAGATACATTTTTACAGCTGCCTGTCAACTTTTACTCTGAAACCAATTAAAGCAGTTAAAGTGGGACATAACATGGAAACAGCTATTGACCCTTATCTACAGTGGCACTGGTGGCCATCACCAAGGAAAGGTTACCCTGGTTCATTAACTTTAATTACCCTTCCTCTTGGGCTCAGTGCTCCCAATGTTCCCTGCAAAGAGCAGGTCCCTTTGTGCACACAGATTCTCACAGCTCACAAAACCCACATTACCACAACAGCTTCATTGATAGCTGAAGAAAATAAAAGATTTGGCACAAACCACGTATCCTATTGGGCCTCTGCCAAAATGTCATGCCTGCCTGTGAAGGTTTTGTTGCCCTAGATGAAGTTTAATAGCAAACTTGAATGAATCTGATGAAAACTAGACCTTTCATCTACCTAAAGAAAGCTGGTAAAATGAAATAATGTGGAAAATTGTTAAACTAGTGAAATATCATGCAAGAAAATGCTAACCTGAAGCATCTCAGTGCTTACACATTAATGGTGAGAGAAATATTAAAAAAAGAATGCGTCCAATTCACTTTTCATCTTACTACGCAACTTTTTTCCAGGCCAGAGATAAAGACTCCATCATTATCTACTCTGGGATGACGAACCTTCCTCTTCCTCATCCATCAGTCTTTTTGGCTGATGGACAAAAATCAAACTCAACATATTTTATTGTGTATGGTTATTTATGGGCTTGCCTGTGAATAAGTATATTACAGTGCAAAAATTATACTTTTCTGGAAGGACATCCGTATTTCTTAATAAATTTCCCTGCTGCCAAAACATTCAGAGTTTCTTAATGGGGTTCTGGCAGTATTTGCAACTCTTCTCCCAAAGCTGAGGCAAATTATTATTAACGATATTAATTCTGCAGCAAGGTTCACACCTTCAGGTCCTCATTTCAGACCGTAAAGCCTCTGGGGCAGCAGCCACCATTTTACTCCATACTTATGTAGTAGAAAAGGGTCCCAGGTCCATGATTACAGTGGTCCTAAGCACCACCTCAACACACACAAGTCAAGGAACTGAAGAGAAAACAAGCCTGCGGGTTAGCTGCAATTTTTTCTCGTGTTTAAATGAATATGGGATCATTTATTCTTACAGCAGAAATGGTCTTTGTGGTGGTCTTTATGCTTTTGACACTACAGATTCCTAGCAGAAATCTCTGGGTTTATCTTGGGAATCATGTTAGCACGCCTAACAGTACATGGCATCCCATGCCACCTTGAAAGGATCTCAAGGCACTGCAGGGTACCACAGCATCCTGGTTGAGACTCGCTGCTGTAGACTCTTGGGCACAAGAAGAGTCTCCTCCTACTTATTTGTGAAGTATGCACCACAATGAAAGTTAAGGCTGCATCACTCCAGCTGCTCCCCCTTCCCTTCTTCCTTGGGTAATCAAGAGGGAGATCAGAATCCCTCCTGCCATTCAAAAGCATTTAGCAAGTGCATCCACCCAAAGCCTTTATCTGACCCCAAGTCTGGATGACAGCATCTTAACTTTATCTACTCTTGCCATATCCAAATTTCAGATCAAATATTTTGGCAAGAGTTCACTCACAAATACTTTGAAAGTTACTTTTCCTGGCCAAAATGCAGTCCCTGAGGCACTGCTGGTCCCTCTTTCTTTCCTTGCTCTTGGGACTACTGCCCTCCCCAAAGGCCCTTTTCTTTCCTAAGAGTAAGAGAAGCTGATGGACTACTAGGTCTGCACTACCCTCTGCCTAGAAACATATACTGCCCTCTATTCTCCAAATTTCACTTCTGCAGAAGAGTACATAATAAATTAGTCATCTCTAATCACTCCAGCTGCAGTCATAACCAGAACCAGCCTCTCTCCTTGCAGTGAAGGCCATCTTCTCTGCTGCACTCTCTCAGAGTGGAGAATGAGGAAGAGTTGGCGTTTTCAGCTGCTAGGCTGTTCTGTTAGGCTAATGTCAGGCCAAGCCTCTCTTGATCTGCTACCGGGCACCACGTAAGCCAGTACAAGCTATTCCATGGTTGGCTTGTCGAAGACTACCTGGACTTGCCTGGGTGAGGATAGTATGTGGACACTAAAAACAAGACCTGTCAAAGGGCAGATGAGCTCCCTGTGATTCAACGGCCAACATACCTAAAGAGGTGATGGGTGCCTCCAGGTCGCTCTGCCAGAAGAATCACCAATGACTGCAAAGCAACTCAACCAGGGTCGTTACAGCATCTAAGATGCCCCAACAGCTGCAGTGGCCTTGGGACTGACTTGACTTGAGGCTATTCTACAAATACAATACAAAACCTAGCCACCAATCAAGAAGCAACTACAGTACCAAGTAATTTGACCAGTTACATGCGAGAAGAGTTACGTTCAGTTAGAAGTAACAACACTTTGAAGTTGATCATCAAATCGGTCGTACTTCAGCTCAAGAAGGTGTGCGGTTGTAGGATTATGCTGTGCAGCCATTTTCCATGGCACTACGGAGGGTGCACCTCAGAGGGTAGAGATGGACGTAACACATTTTAAATGCTGTTTAAACTGCAAGCATCTAGATGTACAAGCCAATTTAGAATGGGTTAAATCTTTTGAAATATTTCACATATTTATATGCATGTGTGCACGTGCGTGTATGTATGTACTTGTGTGTATACATATTACACATATACTTGGATAATATATTATACTTGGATAATCAGGTATTATTCTGAAACTGTCCTCCTTGAATTGGTTCAGTGTCATGTGCGGGCATCAAGCTTTCTGTAAACAGCATCTGATCACTCCTTCTAGGCATCCCACACTGCATCACTCCTCACTCCCTCTTCCCCTCCCCATCCTCCCCCATAACCTTGGACAGCAATTGTCTACTTTGGTATATAGCCAGAACTCTACTGCCCCAATCTATATTGCCTGAACTTGACCCACTCCAAGGCTTCCCGGTTGATTTAAGCTGGGGGAAGCTAGGTGGGTGCAGGGGGCACCCCTGCTTCTGCGCTCCGGGGGATCTGCCTGTGGTCTCTGCCACTTCTAAGCAGCACTTTTCCCCAAGCCGCTGGTAACTTTCATTCTATTCTTGGCAACCGACATGGAGAAGTTAGGCAGGCTGCACCCCAAAAACCCAGAACCCCAGATGCAGGAGTATCCCCTCTACCCACCCAACCACCTCTCCTCCCACCACAAACCAGGCTGCGATGCACCAAACCCTGGTATGCTTCTAGGAACTGCAGTAAGCCGAGTAGCAGCTTGGGAGAAAAGTACCCTTTAAAAGTCAAGAAAGCTCCAACAGCCGGAGAGCACCCAGTCTTGGGAACCCAGAAGCAGGGATCTAGGCATCTGCTTCCCCCCTCCCTCCCATCTACCCACCCACCAACACTTTGGTAAAGCACAAGAAGAGGCTTTACTGAACTCAATGGATGCCTGTAGACATGCGGGACGCTTGCTCCAACATGCTGTAATCACAGTGCGTTAGAGCAGACTCGGTTAATCCAGTCGGCTGGAGCATGCTAATTAACATGCACCATCAGCCTTGGTGTCTCAAGCGTTCAGAGTCCCCGCACTTCAAAATGTTGGTGGGAATGCTTTAACTAAAGCTGGTCGAATGGATTTTAGTTAAAGCAACCTGCTGTTTTGAAGTGCAAGATACTGAATACACGAGACACTGCAAGTGCTTTAATTAGTGGCTCCCAAGAGCTGTTCTAATTAAAGCCCTGCCCTCTGGCGCACGTGTAAAGATGCCCAATGTTAGAGAAGAGGGATCAGAACATTACAATTGGGTGCAGTTGATTTCTTGGTCTTCCCTGGCATCCTCCACGGCTTCAGAAACATGGGGGAAAACCAAGGCACTCGCCAGTGGGAGGCATGCTGGGCTGGGTAATCCCTACCACCCCTTGGGGGCAGTTTGACAGCGCCGCAATGTCTAAAAACGTGACTGCTCTTCTTAGACCCCTTGGCAGCACACACATGGAAACTGCTAAACCAGGACAGTTGTGAACTGGTTCCAAACAAGTGACATCCTTGAAATGGTTCAAGTGTTAAGCCTGTTTGCTCCCCAAGTGATAAACAGGCTCTGCTGCAAGTAGATCTCTTACTAGTAAGACTGGGTAAAACTGTTCTCTGCCTCATGGTTAAGCTTAAATTCCATTGACTCAATGGGTCTTACACACTCTGAAAAATTCTACCCTTACATTTAATACACAACAGTATATTTATCATGAAATACAGATCAAGCAAAAGCTTGTCAAAAGCACCATAATAAACTACCTTTGCATCATCATTATGTTTGTCACTCATTAGTACATAAGAACCACAATACAGGGGTCTCAGACAGTTTGAATTAGCTAGATTCCACTGAACTGAAGAGTTAATCACCAGGTTTATTCATGCCTCATAAAACAGCAATGAAGTGTTTTTTTCTAATTACCTCAATATGCCTATCAGCTTTTCAATATTATGGGCTAATAAAGCTACCCAGTCTACATACTGGACAGTGAGAGAATGGCTTCAAATATTTAAAGTTACAGTAGATTTGGTTTACAGCAGCTATCAAGTGATGCACACGTAGCCCTTCTCCCAATGCCTTTGACAATATACTGCAAGTCATCTTTCTGCCTCCCCTCTCCAACCCAGTAGGCTCATGTCTCGCTTTCAGCTTTCTTTAAGCACACATCTCCGAGAAAGACCTTTTTATGGGTAAAAGGAGCAAAATCCTTCCCATCTGCAGCACAAGCCTCCTACCTGCTAACAGTGTCCTGACCCCAAACTTGGCACTACCCTGCTAGCACCCTCCCTCAACTTTTGTCTGAATCCAAGACATCCCTGCCCCAACCTCTCCCACACTGTCCACATGCAAAGGCTGCTGTGAATCCATCTCTGCTCTAATGGTTATTGCAGTCTTCTTCTCATTATCTGCTAATTCAGCACCCTCTCCTCTGGCTGCCTCGCTTCCAACAGCTACCCACACATAGTGAGAAGACAGGCAATTTTACACGTGCAAAGTGGTGGGTCTTCTGGAAGGACAGTTTTGCTTTACAGTCATAAAGACACTGGGAAACGGCATCCGTCTTGGAAAAAGGACAGGCTGAATTTTGTGACACAGAATATTCATGTCTCTAGTGGAGAAGCTCACTTATATAGTGAAAGTTAATAATAACAAATGTAGTGTAAATTATTAGATTTTAGTGAGTTAGCTACACTGGATGTCTCTGGGTGCGACATCATTTGGATCAGTTGGGGAAGAGAGACTAACACGGGGTGCTAAGTGTCTTAAAGGAATGATCTTTGAAATTAGCTTCCATCATTAACAGATTTAGTTTTAAATACAGAAACTCATTCTGTACTCAAAAGCAAATGCTATAGCTATTCTCCCCATACCTGCAACAATTTTTCCCCCCCCTAAAGTTATTTAATCCAGCTTTAAGCACAAAAAGCTCAACTCTTAACGAGAGAACTGCAAACAGTGTCACCAAAACGCATCACATTATTGTTAAAATAGAAGCAGTTGTTCCTTTAAAGTCTTCGCTAGGTAAAACCTGCCTCCTGCTTGTTCCATAAAAGCTCTGGCAAAGCATCATCAAAATGATTTTATTCAACATACCAACAATAAGTGTCTCTAGCTTCTTCCAAAATGCATCACAGCAATGACTCTGCTGCTTGCAGTTTTGCTCAGCTGGGAAGGCAGCACTGAACCACTTGGGTATTTTGCCAGAATCTACGTATATAAAGGAGGAACCGTAGCTCTACTTGAGAGCTACACAGAGCACTTGCCCAGTCAAGGTGTTTTTTCGTATTTCCTTGTCCTCCCCTAAAAAGGTACAGAAAACCTTCCTGTGCCCCATTTAAAGAAAATACCTCGAAGAAAAAACAGAAAGGAAAGTTCCCTTCATAATATAAATTTGTTTTAAACTGTGTGCACAAAAAGACCCAGATTTGCCAGGCATGACTTGGTTTATAAATATGCATATTTTGCTGTAGACATAACAACAATGAACTACTGTAGGCATCTTTGGGTCCTGAAGAAAAATTACCCCCACCTAATGTCTCAAGTATCTTAAGATGGAAAAAAAACCCTATGGTGCCCATGTGATGATCATAATATTTTTGGCACTGGGCATATCAGTCTACATCCTTGAGACATGGCATTAAGATGCCAATCTCTTCCATCATCTCCAACATGTGCATGAAGTTATGAAGTTTCCAAAAATATAAAGAAAGCGCCATTTCACCAAAAGAGAATCAACGCCATTTTATCATAAGAACAGTCTAACCTGTTGATTTAAAACCATTTTACCATTACTTTAATTCCTTCAGTGGGAAAGGAAACATCCAAAAATTTAAAAACACACACTTCTGCTTGTTAATATGCAAATGCCTTTTCAACCCATCCCCCTAAAAAGTCAATTATTTTCAGAAAAAGATGGGAAAAGGTAGCATTGGCCTGTCCAGCATGACAGGAAGGAGAGAAGCAACACTGCAAGCATCCAACCCAGTTACATACTTTTATGTCTGTGGACAAGGGAATTTCCTTTGGGTCTTGGCAACTCATTTAACTTGAGGCTAAGGAAGAAAATAATCCTATTTGAGCCACACCACACACACAGCTGGAGCAGTTAAGGAAGGACTTGGCATTCAAGAATCAGGGTTTATTCCCAGCACAAATTTATTGGTGACAGTCACTTTGTTGCATATAAACTCCAAATTACAGGATAATGCCCGCATTCAAAAAGCACTTAACTCATCTGAAAGGTGCCAAGTAAAAATGTTCCCCTCCATCCTTAAAAACATGAAAATTATCCTTCATTAAGTCATGGAGGAGTATGGGTTGCTTTTTTGCCCCCTTTTTCTATTAGCATGAGTCTTGCTGGAAGCTGCACAGGGAGACTAGTTTCAGTTTGTAAAATACTTCCCGAAGACCAAGGCTGGCCAGATTCCTGTAGCCTCGTTAAATGGTACCCATTTGCAAAGGGAAGTTGAACAGCCACTAACAGAAGGAGTGCCTTTTAAAATACAAAGAGTATCAGGAGCCTTCATGGCCTGGTCATCTGCCAAATAAAATACAGGGATACCTCGTTTTATTGCACTTCACTTTATTGCGCTTCGCAGATATTGTGCTTTTACAAATTTAAGGTTTGTGGCAACCCTGTGTCGAGCAAGTCTATCGGTGCCATTTTTCCATTGGCGCCATTCGGCTCAGATGATGGTTAGCATTTTTTAGCAATAAAGTATTTTTTAATTAAGGTATGTACATTGTTTTTTAGACATAATGCTATTGCACACTTAATAGACTATAACAGTATAGGGCAAACATAACTTTTATATGCACTGGGAAACCAAAAAATTCGTGTGACTCGCTTTATTGCGGTGGTCTGGAACCGAACCCACAATATCTCTGAGGTATGCCTGTACCAGAAACACCAGAATTATTAAAAGCCAGACACCAACCGCCCAAGATACACAGATTTTATGGGTCCAAGCAAAGCTGCGTTCAGCTTCTCAAGCAGTCTCCAGCAGGAACCTCCTCAAGGGCTGCAGACAGGATCCAAAGTTACCCTCGGTGACCAAAAAAGTCACTTTCCTAGGAGAAACTAATTCAGGGGATAGGAAAAAAAGCCAGTCTACCCAGACAAATTATATGAATTTTTAGCAAGTCAGTTTAAGCAACCAGAAACTCTTCACTACCTCATCTAAAAACAGCAGTCATAAGACCACGACTGTCCAATTAGCAGCGCAAGGGCCATCCATGGCTAACAAGGGATTAATCTGATGCCCCCAGGCTGCTGCTTCCTCCATTGCTCACAGTGCAGCCGCAACTGGAGTCTCCAAGCTCCCCCTCCCAACCCTGGCCCAGGGAGCCGAGCGATGCAGTGTGGCACACAGCCTTCAATGCCAGAGAAGCTCACAGCCTGGGATGCCCGAATAGCGTGGTATGGCAGGGATGCTTGCAGGCAGGGAGCTAAGGGTCAATCAGGGGACCCGAGTGTACGGTGCAGCAGACAGGACAGTGCAACAAGTAGCATAGGGGCACACAGTGCAGTGGGGGGATGCACCCAGGCACGCGGTGCAGAGGACAACGTGGGCAGCAGCAGCACAGGGATGCAGAGTGCAGTAGGGAGGCACAGGAAGAGAGGGGAGGACCCCTGGGCATGCAGAGCAGCAGGGTCTATGACCCCCACTAGCGTGGCCTGATGGTCATGCAGCCTGTGCCACACAGAAGTTGGATGGCCCCGTCATATGCCAAAGGCTCAGGGGGCACCTTGCCTCAAAGTCCCGGGTGCTAAAAGAACAGGCAGAAGAGAACTCATGATATTAGCAATGCAGATTTAAAACACTTAGCCTCCACATTGACATAACCCTCTTATTTCCAAGTAATGCCGGTAAAAATAAAAATCCATCTTAATAGCTCTGTTCTATGACCACTAGGGTGCATTTTACAGCTTTCACTGTAAACAAGCTCCAGTAAGACTATTTTATTTGCAAGGCTCTTCCTAAGACTTGGCCTGTCCAAGAACATCTGACTCCCTTGTATAAAAAAGCCTGGGTACTTCCTCTGAGGCAGTCCCTGAACAAGATAGGAAGCAAGGGGGAGGCCTAAATGGCCTCTACTCAGGATGGAGGGAGGTCAAAAGAGGGGTCCTGCAGGGATCTGTGCTGGCCCCAGTTTTGTTCACCTTTGTTTATCAACCGCCTGGAAATCAGTATGTACAGTATCATTTCCTAGTCTGGAGATGATACTAAATTACTCCAGATAGTCAAATCCGAAACTGATGGAAAGGAGCTGTGGAAAGTACGCAAGTAAAAAGCAAAAAATAGCACATGAACTTCAAATGTCAACACGTGCAAGATAACACGCATGAGAAAAATAACCTCAATTATAGGTACACAATGCTGGGTTCTGAACTAGCTCTTATGACTCAGGAAAAATACCTTGGAGTCACTGCAGGCAGTTCTCTAAAAATATCAGCTCAATGTGCAGCAGCAACCAAAAATGTTGGGCATTATTAAGAAGGGAACTGAAAACAAAACTGAAGTCATGCCACTATACAAACCCATGGTGCACCCACATCTTGAATGCTGTGTGCAGTTCTGGTCTCTGCACCTCGAAAAGGATGCAGTGAAATTAAAAAAGGGACAGTGAGGGGCAACCAAAAAAAAAAAAAAGGTAAAAAAAACAGGGGTATGGAACAGCTGCCATACAAGGAGACTAAAAATGCTAGGTCTCTTGAGTTCAGAAAGGAGAAGCCAAGAGGGACATGACAGAAGTCTATAAAAATCATGAAGGATGTGGACCAAGTGAACAGGAAACTGTTGTTCACCAGCTCCCAGAATATTAGAATTAGGGGTGGAATAAGTAGGAGATGGGTTTAAGATCAACAAGAAAAAGTACTTTTTAGATGCGGCACATAAAGTTAACCTGTGGAGCTTATTACCACAGGGGTCTGTAGAGGCAGAGGGCATAGCCAGGTTCAAAAAGGGACTAGACGAAGTCACGGATGATGCCTCTATTAGCAGCTATTAAACAGAAGACAGATGTATCCTCTGCATCTCTAAAACTAAATAATGGTGCCAGAGACAGATCAATTAGATATACCCAGTTCAGGGATCTCCTTCTAAAGCATCTACTCCTGCCACTGATAGAATGGATACCGAGTTAGATGGACCGTTAGTCTGACCCAGTACGGCACTTCTTATGTTCTTATGGGACATTAAAGAAGTGTCAAAAGGTTTTTTTCCCCCTGCCTTTCAAGCCAGACAACTATAAAAAGAGGCTCACTGAATAAAGTAAATATATTATGTTCTTTCCTCCGCTTCAGCGTGCAGGTCACCTTCCACAATCTATGTTAGCAAGGGAAGCATTAGGGTTACAATATAAGCAAACAATAAACGTGAATAGTATCAGCAGACAGAACATCTAAAGATAGTAAGAAAATCCAGTACTGTCACAAAACTGACCCTCTTGCTTAGGTTTGCTTCTCATACTTTTGTCTTGATGTAGGCCATATGTTCTCTGGAGTTGAACAGGATAGACTGCACCACTTAGTCAAATGGTCATTTAGGAAAGAAGCCTTCAGCCACAGCACAAGGCACAATTTGATTGAAAACAATATGCCAATGGGTCCATAATTGTACAGCTTTTATGGAATTGCTTCAGCCTGCTTAAGTGCATTGCATCCGACTCAAATGCATGCCCAAAATAATCAGAACAAGCATCCAACTGTTAGACTACTTTCAACTCATTTTGGCTCCAAGGGTTCTGATGAAATTCAGGGAATCACAGCGAGCAGGGATCCAATTTAAGCAGAACTACTATGGCAGTCTGGCAATCACACTGAGCTACTGGTGTAGGCAGCTGTGTTAGCTTGTCTTTATGCATTTGGCTTTAAGGGCAACCTTGAAGTTCAAAATGGAGTTTCAAATCAGGCAGAGTATTTACAGTGGAGTTCAAACTGTAAACCAGAAGCAGAAAGTAAATACTGCGTACTGTACATTTACACCTGAGATTCATTCTCTTTCACCATTTGATGCAGTGTTTTGGAATAAGTAGGTTCATTTATCCGTGTACTTTCAATGGACTGGAGTCCGCAGCTCCTAAAGAAGTGGGGCTCCTGGCAAGGAACAGAGTTGAGGGTGAGGAAAAATTCATTCGGGTTCAAGATACTCAGCCGTCTGCTTTGGATGCCCTACTGTGTACTGAACGCTCTAGGAATTTGAGAGCAACAGTACTCTGACGACATACGCTGATACCGTTTCCAAGCCTTCGATTTTATAGTACGTAGGGAAAACGAGTGCTCTTAAGGCCTCCTACTCCAAACCAAACAACTTGTCAGAGGAAAAAATCACGTATGCATAACATCACAGCAAGCATGCTGAAAACTAGGGGAGGGTTAGTCGGCAAAGACCCTCCCCATACAAAAAACAGAATACCCAAGTCTAACTCTAAGGAAAGCAGTGTTGTCCAAAGACCAATAGACACAAGACATGGTATATGAAGGGACAAGCGTTAGTTTGTATTATTCTGTTAAGATAATGGCAGCTTAGCTACATATAAGCTCCCGGAGAAAATGCACCTAATTTTTCTTAAAGGACCACGGCTGCTCACCTGTCTGAACATCGATGACCATCTGATGACCGCCCCTCATTCCTGGTCTGCTGTCTTCTCCATCACCTTATTTCAAAAGCAAAGCAAAAAGTTTTAACCTACACATGATTTCAAAGTGAAGCCATCTACCCGCTTGTACAGCCTAAGCACTAGGGGGAAGTAACGTCATTTAAGAACAGCCCAGAGTTCTTTAACCATTCATGCCATGCCCAGGAATGACACAAAGAAACAGCATGTTTTGCTCAAGACAACCCAGACAACAGTTCGTTCAACTGCTTTATCTGCCAGACACAAGGCAGTGACGTGGGTAGAGGGAGCGAATACAATGCTCGGCACTGGTACTATCTGAGAATCTTGCAAGAGAAAACTTTAAAACAGTAACTGAAACATCCCCAAGCAGCTAAGCTAACAGCAGCCTTTGCATCCTTCTCTAACTGAAGAAGGGGTAGCTGCTTATTCAACCCCTGACAGGATGAAGAGCAGTTTCAAGAGGTGGCTCCAGCCACATCAGCTGGCACAGCCCAAATCCATCCAGGAAAGACAGTGCCCCCTTCCCTCCACCAATCATACTAACCAACACCCCATGTCAAGACAGGCAAAAGAAAGAAAAAGTCAATTTTGCTTCTTTTACACTGCCTTGACTTTCTCTTGTGCAAATGGAATCCTACCTTCCCATTTAAAGGAGTTCTCCAGTCACTCAGCTGCTCAAGTATTACAGACTGGGGCAGAAGATCTAGCTCCTCGGCCTCATCGGGGAACTGGTGTCAAAGAAACCCTTAAATTTTATTTGCAGGAGTAGGTTTTGTCCGTGTGCTTATTTAGCTAACCCATTGTACTTTGGTGTTACATACAGGATGGTTGTCCTGGGAGGTGGCTATGGCAGTGTACTGCATAGCAGAGTTTGTTAACAGTTGTCTTTTAATGGTAAAAGGTGCTGGGAACTTTTTAACAATAACTTCTACAGTCTAACGATGGCCACCAAAATTTGAGTTATTCTGGATATTTCTAATATTACCTCCATTTGTGCCAAGACAAATATATTCACAAGCTTAATTTCCATGTTGTTTCCCATTATCAGCATCACTTTACGTTTAATTTGTACCGTGTTTCAACTCCAATCATAGCCAACAGTTATTAACCTATGACTCGCTTGTTTTAAAATGGACCTGTCTAATGTTTGAGCTCACAGCTATTGTTTTTTTGTGAAAGGTTCCTTAATGAATTGGAGATTCACTTACATTTCACTATCTGAGAAAAAATGCAGATGCAATTTCCTTTTCACCCTGCTACAATACTGACTCCTGTAAAAAGCATGATTAAAACCATCCAATATCCTCCTTTGCTGCATCATTCCCTTACGAAAATCCACAAAGTAATATGGCAGCACTATTAATGCTTGGATGATTTTAAAAGAAGTGTCCCATTAAGAGACTTACCTTTGGTACTTTTGGGGATGATCTGACCCCAGCGCGGCTTGTATTCTTGCTGACTGATGTACTGATTGAACAGACCATCTGCAAACACAAAAGCAGCCTGTTGATTTTTGTAAGATTTGCGCTCCCATTACATTACAGATAGCTTTTAGAAGTAGGCAATTTCATCTGTCTCTCTCCTACCTGCTCTCCTGATGCAGTTTTCAAAATGATCACTTTCTGCACATCAGTTACCTCACTAGCATATTTTTATAACATACCTTACCTCGCTCTGCATCCTAACCAGAATGAAGAGTAAACGGCCACTTAATCCACACCCCCACAGAATAGATTTCATAGATTTCATAGACATTAGGGCTGGAAGGGACCTCGGGAGATCATCGAGTCCAGCCCCCTGCCCCAAGGGCAGGAAGTCAGCTGGGGTCAT
>NW_017728931.1:139172826-139181365 GCF_001723895.1 Crocodylus porosus | reverse complement strand
TGAAGCTAGTTGGAGTTCAGTTGCAGCCTTGGCTTTCCTGGTTTGGTCCCTGCAGGACCGGACCAGCACGGAGTAATCCTCCTTGGAGGTGAAACCCGTCCTCCATCCTTTGTAGGCTTTCCTTTTTAGCCACAGCAGGTCCGCTAGGTCTCTGGAGAGCCGGGGGGCTGCTGTGCCTTCTTGCTGCCTTTCCTCCGTGTTGGAATAGATTTGGCTTGTGCACTGAGGATCGCAGAAAAAGGCAGCATCTTCCGCCTGGCACCAATGATCTATAAACCTCTGGTGTGCCATGCTTAAATTAAAAATGGGTTCCTATTTCCATTATTTAAGCAAGAAAAAGGAAGCTGACCACAGTTATAAAATTAGTCATTTAGTACAAGTTGCAATGAAACTAGGTCAGACAGTATCTCTAGAGTTCCAGCTAACAAAAAGGAGAAAACACTCTGATCTAATGTTTCGTTTTTCCATCTTCCAGCATTTAAACAAAAACAGGAAGAGCAAAAATAGCCATGAAATTCTTCAAAAAGAGTTAATTACAAAAGGAAAAGGGATGAAAACTTATCAGGTTGCTGGTAGATCCTCTTTTCTGTAAGCAGTACTGACCCCAGCTCCCTGGCCAGATTGTAAGTGGCTACCTACACTTTCTAAGTTTGCGCACATTTTCAATCATTCATTAAGAGCCCAGCTCCTACCTCTGATCAGTCCCTCCATAAAATAGAATGTTTTCCATACTTTTCATAGGCTTGATATGAGTTTCCAATACATCTGCAAAGGGTACTTTGCTGCTGTCCTTCAGTTCCCTCCTTAAAAACCTTTTACTCTGCCATGTTCACAGACCTGATGTGTTGTACTGAAACCACTGTTCATCACGTACATCAATAGCATCTCATTGCCGCCTTATGTTTCCCATCCATCTGCATCTGTCATAGGCTGTAAGCTTTTTGGGACAGGGGCTGTTTTTTCTGTATTTGTACAGTGCCTAGTGCAACAGCATTCTGGTCAAAGACTTGGGCTTTTGGGGGCTGGAATAATAATAATAATAATAATAAAAAATAGGACCAAGACAGGACTCTCCAGGTGTGGAGACACCAAAACTTAATGCTCCTATGTTGGAAATTGCTCAAATTAAAGGTTGCACATGCATTTTTAAGCCACTTATAAATGGCTACATCTGGATAGCACATGTGTGAATCCCTAACTATACAATGATTACACAAGGTGCATGTGCATGTGCTGGGGACAGGGGAGGGTCGTGTTTATTTAAACCAGTGGTATTCAACCTCTTCAGGCTCTAGGCCTCCCTCATTCAGCTGAAGGCATACCCCACTAAACTCGAGGCACCCCTCAGAAAATGCTAGCTCTTACTTTTGACCCATTTACTGCTGCAAAGAAAAAATATTACTGCTGCAAAGAACTCAAAAAGACCACAGGAGGTCTTTTTTTTTTTTTTTTAAAACAGTGAATCTCTATTTAAAAATCTCTGGGCACTTTCACATATGCTCCAGGAGTAGGGGACATGCTTTATTTAGAGCAACTCCAAGAGCCGCCCTAATTAAAAGCGCCCGTTGTGTCTCGTGTACCAGTGTCCCCACGCTTCAAAAAATGTTACAGGGGCACTTTTAATTAAAGCTCATCAAATGAGCTTTAGTTAAAAGTGCTCCCGCCGCCATTGCCATTTTGAAGCGTGGGGAGACAGATACATGAGATAGAGGCTGCTGGAGGGCGCTAATTAACATGCTCTAGCAAACTCGATTAAATCGAGCCTGCTCTGACGCGTTGTAATTACAGTGCATCAGAGCAGCCTCCCTGCATGTCTATAGGCACCCTCTGGTTTCATCTCATGTCATGTTTGCCCACCTCGGTAATAACATCATGTGGCACCCTGCGGCACCCTTGGAAGAGTCTCGAGGCACCCCAGGGTACCTTGGCACCCTGGTTGAGAGCCACCAAGTTACACAGGGGCCTCAGTTTACAGCTCAGAGCTAGGATAAAAATCATTTCCAGTACTGGTTTTGGTTAGTAGGAAAGTTCACAGGAGTTATTTCTCAACTATCTTCTCAGGTGTTTGTCTGAGGGTTCTCTTGTTGGCCTTTTTCCCTTTTGGTTGGGAAGAGAAAAAAAAAAAGGAGAAGAATATGTGACTGGAATGAAGACCCATACTGGTCATTTTTAGCTTTAAAACCAAGTATCAATTTGGATTCAGACATATATGCGCAATATCCATCACATTGTTTGAAGTTGGTAAGAAATTCCATATCAACAGAAAAATCAGACAGATTTCTCTAGCCAAACACTCATAAGATCCAATCTTTCTGAAAACATTACAAAGTTTGGTCTTCAGGAAGGCAGCTAAACAACAACTCTTATCCCTATGGCAGCCAATAGACACAAATAGACAAAGAGGATGAATTACACCATATATGACCTGAAAAGAGTAGCTTAAACTCTCTCTCATACTCAACACCCACAGGCTGCACTTGTCAAGACATGACACTTCTCCCCTACTGCGCCTTCAGCTTCTTTTAAGAATGCTTCTTTTCTTCCACGGGACATTGGTTTGGAAATATTCCAGCTCAATTCCCAGAAATGTTTCTTTCAGCTGGGAGCAGTTCCATGTTTGTTCTCCTTATACTATAAAGCGGTAATGGCTTGATTTTGGAAGCTGAATTGTTGGTTGCTGGACCCAAGGGAAAAGGGGGGAGGATCCTGGGTGGACCTTGCACCAGGTCTACCCCAGTGCACTGCTTACGCTCTTGGTCCGGATGGCAAAGTTCAAGCACATCCAAATAAACAGTGCGCTGCACAGCCACAGAGAAAGATCAGATCTAGGCCAGATTAGGTTTTGGTCAGCTGTTTCCAATGAAACATTAACAATCTGGAACATTTTCAAAGTTTTTAAGAAGTGCATACTAGATTTAAAGGGAACTTTTTCATTGGCCAAGAAATCTATTTCACATGGATCAAAATGCACCTTTACCCTCTTCAAATGCAACTGCAGAATATTTTCAGCAAACAAAGGTACATAAACTCCTTCACACCACTTTGAGATGCATTGGAGGCGATAAACAAGCAACTTCTAGAGAGAAGCTATTGATCAGCAACATAAAATTAACTCGTTTGGCAGCCAATTAAAGTTTAAACACAAAGGATTTATGCAGGATCTGAGGGAAGTAATTACATGGTAAATTAGAATGGTTTTCAACTTGTTCATATTATATGGCTTCTACAGCTAGAAAAAACAGAATCCTGTATATAATTTGTTTCCTTTTAAAAACCCAACCCTCATCCCTGTACAGATGCCTACCTATTTTCCTGCTAACATTAAGCAATGTCTTCTCTGGGGCAGCAAGTTTACCCTTCAGTCCCTGCAGATTTTCTTTTTTAAATGAGGGAGAAAGCTGGCAGCACCAATAGCTGCGAAAACACCTTTTAAAATAAGCTAATATAACAATTTCTCCAAAGTCAGAGGTGAACAGCAACCCCAAACCACAATTCAAGTGGCTGTGGCGTTACTGAAGATTTTCCAAGACTTCGGAGTGAAGAAGAGAAAGAAACCCATGAGTTTCTACTCCACCCCAAGGGTGAATCCATTTCTTTCACTGATCTTTGTTCTTAGCCAGTGAGTCCCAGTACTGGCAGGCGCTGAGTTTGCAAACGCATCTCCATTTTATATACCCATAAATAAAGGTGTTCCCCCACGCAGGCCCTCATGATCCTGCTCTACCTCACATGCCCTGGAGTTCAGCTAGCACTGCTAGAAAAATGTCCCTCTGACACTTTTGTTCCAAGAAATACAAAACGACCGCTCCTGCCACTCCAAGGTCTGTACCCTGAAGCGTGGCTCAATTTTACCCTAAAAACTTCCAGGCAGAGACCTGGTTGTTCCCTTCTTGCACGCCATAAGCCTGGCAAGCACCAAGCGTTATGAGCAGCTCAACTACGTTTCTGGCTAGTGACTTTGAGGATGATTTGTCAATGGATGACCAGATGTCAGATATCAACGTGACGCCGGCCAGATGAAGCACGTCACTAAATGTAACCAGAACAATGCGTCTGGAGCTTGCAGATCACACAAACGTGGACTGTTTGTCTTCAAGCAGCAGTGTTTCACAGCAGTCTCATACAGGTCCATTTAAAACCTGGACTCTGCTTGCTTTCTGTAGGAATACGAACCGACTGCCCATCAAGAATGACATGTGGAGAGCAGGCAGGGATAGACCTCCCGTCCGGGCCTGCTCCTGCTGGTTGGGGTCCAGGCCCGCTTCCCCACTCCTCGCTGGCGGGAGGGACAGCGGGGAGCAGCGGGCCAAGCCAACCCAGCAGCAGTGCGGGAGATGGGAGGAACGGGCCCAGGCCCGCTGTGCATCCTGTCCCCGTCTTCCCTGGCCTACCGTGTTCAGCACATCCTGCACCCTGCTCTGCCCCCACCCCAGGGACTCAAACTGGCCACCCCTGTGTATTTGGGCTATGCCTGCAAACCAGTCAAGATTTAGGGAGCCTTTTATTTATTTTTTAAGGGAGCCGGACAACTGCCAGAGTTTTAAATTTGCCCATTTTCTGAGCGCAAGGCACACAGAAGTCAGAAGAGTCTGTGGGAACGCAGGGCTGTCGGCTATAACGTTCTCAGAAAAAAAAATCTGGTGATGGGAACAGAAAGACACCAGTGCTCATAAGGACTGCAAAAAGCAGCTAACATCACTGATATTCATTCTCATCCACCTGGCTTTCTCCATGTCGAATGCTATGGCAACATCCAGAAACAGGAATGCAGAATGGGATTTAAATCTAGCATTTTATGTTTAAATCACTAATACAATTTTTCTGCTGAATTACATCTATGATTCATCCCAGTGAAGCTCACTGCACCCCTCTGCATGCTCCTTTAAAGTTTGAACTTAAGACCAATGCAAGGTCAGCTGTTCTTGTGCTCAGGTGTCTACCATGGCAGAACAGTTCAGTCTCTGAAAGGCTTTGGGATAAAATTTAAGGGTTTGCAAATTGGGAATTTGTAAATTTATCTTTAACTGGCTGTATTTGCAGTGCTGCAAGCACACATTAAAAGTACCCCAAAGATTTGTAGCAGATTTTTTAATCTGAAAAATACAATATACAGAACAAGGTTCAGAAAGAAAAATCTCAAGTCCTCCAGGTGAAGTATCAGAGGATTGTTTCACAAAGTGTTAAGGAGAGGGTTAGAGAAGAGGGAGGGTGCTTGGTATACAGCAGTCAGTCACTCTCAACCAGGATGCCATGGCACCCTAGGGTGCCTTAAGATCCTTTCAAGGCTACCACACAATATCAGCACTGTTAAGTTCATAAACATAATTCACAAGATAAACCCAAAGTTTTCAAATAGGAATCCACAGTATCAAAAGCATTATGACCTGTTGCGGTCTTTGAGTTCTTTGCAACAGAATAATTGCTCTTTTATTTTTTCATAGTCAAAACACAAGTGAAAATTAAGAGCTGGCATATGCCAAAGGGTGCCTTGTGTCTACTGAGAAGGGCCTCAAGTCTGAATAGTTTGAGAACCATGGGTGGACAGGAAACTCTCTCAGACAACACAGTATGAAAGAAGGGCATTACAGAGAATACTAAACAGAAGAACATTTAAAGAACGAAGGAGCATCATAAGCAAACAGTGTTGGCAAACATGAAGTGTAGGGTTGGGTTCAGGCCAGAACGAACATACATTTTACCTTCAAGCCTAACAAAGAGGAAGATCCAGTTGTTCAGATGCTAACCTGGACCTTTGGAAACCAGATGTACATAGACTTCTTGTGTGATCATAGGAAAGCAACATAGTGTCTCTGTATCAGGGGTTTCAACTACTTCCCTACCTCGGAAGTATTGAGAGTACTTCCACAGCCCTCCTGTTTAGCCCAGCATGAAGGAAGATAAGGGAGACCAGCAAAGGAATTCAATTGTGTGTTCAAATCAACAGAAAAGGGATCAGTAGAGGATAAGCAGGAGAGTCACCCAGTTTGCCTGATGCTGTCTAATAAGTTACCCAAGTCCTCACTAACTGAAGTTTGGCAAAGGCAGCTCATTACAAATGCAGCTGTGCATGTGCAGATAATCATCCTTCCTTCTTCAGAATCAGTGACAAACTTAGGGCATCCAAGTAAGAAATGTAAGTTATTCACCAATTAACTTATTGTGGGAAGAACTGCTTATTTCTGCATTTACAATATGCTGGGACAAGAACAATGCTTAGAGCTGCAGGTGTCAGGTTAACAGCATAAATTTTTGCAAGACCATGTGTCAGGTATGCGTGTTTTTGGCAATATTTCTATATTAACAGAAGCCTTGGCATCCATTCAGAAACACCAACATGGCTTATTTCATCCAGAGCCCTAATACAAGTTACACAAGCAAAAATGCCTTTGCTTGCATAATGTGCCTCCATGTTAGCAGGGAATGCCAGTATTGCTTAACCAATCAACTTTCTAGTTCTTACCGGGTCCAAGAGCTACAGGGGTAGAAATTTTAGGCACATTACAATGCACATTTTATTGAAGCAAGCAAGCAATTGTTCAAGATACTCTGTAGCAGCAGAAGTCAGGAGCCAATGTAAACCTTACATGTAAAGTGATGGTGCTGGGTGAGCTAAATTATTCACCACAATTCATTTGTTTTTTAAACTAGGATAGAAAAACAGTGATTTGTTAACTAGTTTGACATGGGATCCAGGTTCTTTTACTCTGGTTGCTTTTTGCCAATTTTCCTCCTGCTTTTCGAAGTGAAAACCATGGCAGCAATTAAGACTCATCTCTTGAACAGAGATGCTTCTAAGCACTATTTAACGGGCTGCAACAAAGCAGGTTTAGAGGGAAGCAGAACAGTAAAATGTTGAAGTGTGAACAGGGCACATCAGATTAAAAGAGCTGAACCTAAAAGCAGTAGATCAAAGGTTGGACTCCCTGACCCAGCCTATTTACAGGAAAAGCTGAGTTCTCCAGCACCTTACAAGCTGGCATGCTCTGTTAACTGGCATGCCAGCTTGTAAGGGAAAAGTGAAACCGGAAGTGCCCACCATGGCACTTAGTTTTGCAGAGCCCCCACGGGACATACCAGCTTGAGTGGGTCCCCACTCCCTGTCCCTTGGGGCCCATGGGAGGGACAGTGATGCAGCAGGAGGGGCAGCGACACCCCAGACATGGCAGGAGAGGCAGTGGCCCAAACAGGCAAAGACACCTGTTCAGGCCACTCGGTTATCCAGCACCCTCCATTCCCCATGGGTGCCAGATAAAGCTTTTACTGTACTGCGTAATAAGCGAGGATCCTGGTTTCCTCTGATAAAAGATCTAAAACTCGTTGATTGAAACTCCCAAAAATACAAGTTTTTCCACAATTAATTGTGTACATGTGTGTGGCATTTCACATGACACATTGTGTTTAACTGGTACCTATATACATAGGTACCAGTTGAACACAATGTGTTATTGATATATTTACAATTTTAAAGCAATTTGGAAGCTTACCAGTGCCTCTCAATCATAATTAAATCAATTATAAATACCTATATATTTTGGCATTTGATTTTAGTTTTATGGATGGAAAGATCAGAGCACCCACTGCCCCCTTTGCTCACTAGCAATTGTCCCTCCCCACTATTTTGTGGAGCTGAGCAGCCCTGACATGCCAGTACCCTGGCCCTGCCTTTGCCCCTCACTCCCAACCCACATCCCCCCCTATGCCTGCTGGTGCCCCTCACTCCCAAACTGCAGCCCCTTAGCCCTGTTGTTGCCCCTCACTCCCAACCTGATGTCCCCTGCCCCCAGGCTCCAACCCCCCAGCGTGGGGCAGAGGGGGTGTGGGCATACAATGCACAGGTAGGCACGGGGCATCATGCACACCCCCAGATTTCTGCACTCATAGTGAGGCACGGGGTTGCAGCCTGGCCAGACCAGCAGGCCTTGGGCCCAATGGGTGGGACCTGGTGTGAGGGCGCAGAGCAGGGCAGGAAGGTGCAGTGCTCCCACCACCGCCACCATCACCAGGAGTGCCACACTGCCGTGAACACCAAAGTGATGCACCGCAGCAGTGTGGACTTGTGCCCCGCTGATGCTGCCAGGTAGGTAGGGGGTGTCTCACCTTGGCAGCCATGGCAATGCAGTGCTCCCTCCTGCACCGGGTCCACCCATTGGGCTGCGGGGGCAGCTCCTGCCCAGGGCCAGTGCATCATAGAATCATAGAAGTAGGGTTGGAAGGGACCTTGTAGATCTTCAAGTCCGACCCCCCGCCTGGATGGGACAAAAACTGGACTCAAATGAGTCCAGCCAGGTAGGCATCAAGCCTCTTCCCTTCAAAGTTGGTTCCAGCTCCTGGCCACCCTAAATGTGAAGTAGTTCTTGCGGATGTCCAATCTAAACCTCCTCTCCAACAACTTGTGTCCATTATTCCTTGTTATGCCAGGGGGTGCTCGGGGAAACAGTGTCCCCCCAAACCCTTCTGGTCCCCCCTACTGAGTTTATAGACAGTCACCAGGTCCCCCCTCAGCCTTCTCTTGTGAAGACCGAACAGGTTTAGGTCCCGC
>NW_017728931.1:139140133-139172279 GCF_001723895.1 Crocodylus porosus | reverse complement strand
TGCCACAGTCGCCTAGTTTTTTTAAAGAGTATGGGGTGCGAGACAGTGTCAAAGGCCTTGCTGAAGTCTAGAAAGACTATGTCCATGGCGACACCTGCATCCATTGCCTTTGTGGCCTGATCATAAAAGGCAATCAGGTTGGTCTGACATGACCTGCCCCTAATGAAACCATGCTGGTTGCCCTTGAGCATTATCCGTGAAGCCGGCCCATCACAGATGTGCTCCTTGAGGATCTTCTCAAAGAGTTTCCCAAGGGCCCTGCAGTAACCCCAGCTAGCTCCCTCAACACCCTGGGGTGGAGAGCATCTGGACCCACTGACTTGAACATGTCCAGCCCCTCCAGAAGCTCTCTAACCCAGTCCTCCCCAACCTGAGGTCTAGAGGCGTTCCCCTCAAGTCAGTCTTGCATCAGACAGACTGCTTCGCTCTGGGTGCAGAAATTGGGGGGGGGCAGTTAATGCCCCCTCATAACCCACTGGTATGTCACCTATGGGCCCAATCTCTCCCCTCAAGTACATGCAGCAATGTGGAGCCATGTCCCCATCTCATCCCCTCCCCACCTCCATCTTGGACAAGCTGCCCATGGCTCCATCCCACTCCCCCGCCTGGTCCTGCATTACAACCTGCTCCAAGCCTGGACCCAGGACACTGCCCGGGCTGGGCAGTACCCCAACCCTAGCTATCAGCCCTGCCCCACTCCCTCCCTCACTGTGCGGGCACAGCGCAAGCCACTACCACCACCTCAATCTCCCCCCAGCATCATCTATGCCCCCCCCCCCCCGGCCCACAGGACTTACCTGCAGTGAGTTTTGGGAGCTGCTCTCCACCATGCTGCCTGGCTCTATTGCCAGCCACATGGATGTGTGTGCAAGCAGATGCACATGGTGCCCCTGCTTCCGATCACCCTCCTCCTGCTCCCCCAGCCCCAGGCAGCCCTTTGCAGGCTGGAACTCTGCCAGACTGCAAGTGGAAGCCTACAAGGTTTTTCTTCTTTAAAAGGATTTTCCGCTTTAAAGAAGAAAATCCATGTTTTTCCATATTTTTCCACAGGAAATGGAAAATCAGGATCCATGGGAATAAGAGTCACATAGTATCTCTTTGCCAACCTTTTTTTTTTTTGGAGTAAGACACATGGCGTGGGGGGGGCACACTATTTTAAAAGTGAATTTAAAACAAAAGCCATGGATAACATACAATTTTTGGATAATTGCATAATCTTACTGAAGCCTTGTCTTAGTACTTTCCTAACACACCTCATCTTCTCTATGGTGTTCCCTGAGCATTACATTTGACTTTGCCATGTCGGCTTTTTGGATCAGAAACCTAGTGAAGCATTTTGTACACCTCTGAGGTTCCCCAAAGCAATGGTAATAAGGAAGATGTCAAGGTTGACAACTTTAACCTTCCTCACGTAGAGCACACTTACATTTAAAACAAAAAGGTTGATAAGGCAATGCACTTTAAATATTTAACAGCTACTTGCTGAATATTATTATGCATCATTCTAATATCCAAAAGGGAACATTGATATTTCAGCAGGATTCAAGCCAGCATACCTCCTTGCTTCACCTACCATTGACTGCTTTTTCTATCAGTTCTTCACAAGCATCAAAGTCTCCCTTCAGCACTAGTTTGTCATGCAGATCTGTCAACATAGGGTGTTCCAGTGCAATCTTGGTTTTCTTCTGCAGCGATTCAAAAGCCTCGGTGTAGTTGTGCTGACGAAAGTGCTTTAGACAAAGGCGAATGGCTTCCTGTTCACGGTACTACTGGAACACAAGAAAACCTATGAGAAGGGTAGATTTTTTTTCCTTTGCTTACACTGCAGACGTTAAATTCTTCATTCTGTTTACAGGGTTCGCCCACTGAAACTACAAACTTCCCTGGCACCTACTATTTCATGTTATGAGTTTTCTGCTAGTTAACAGCATTTCGTTTGATGAAAATACACGAGAGGTGATAACAGTGTGACAGTACCAAATCTCCAACATTGTTATCGATACATTTTGCCTCTTTGCACAAGTCTGCATAAAACATAGAAAGAAGCCAGGAAAAAGCCTTTGCTCAAATGTTATGTAAGTGTCATACGATCAAATTATGTAACAAGGTACTTTAGAATAGTAAGTGGGTCACTGCTTCTCTAGGAGCATAAGGAAGGAGTATGAAAACAGGAGCATACGCAGGGAACAACCACCAGCCACCACCACTTGGAAGTGGATACAGAAAGAATGACAATTCACAACCTCAAACCCTCAGCTGTCTTGTGTAAATATATCAGCAGTTCCTAATGCACATGCCAAAACTATCCCACTACGCCTCAAATATCAACTTTGTGTCTCATCTCTCAGGTATATCAACGCTGCCCACCTCTTATCAGATTGTGCAGGCTTATGACACCATGGTCTGGACATGTCCGAGTCTCACTGAGAGTTAGAAGGCTCAAAAACAAAGTAATAAATAATAATGAATTTGATAAAAAGATTAGAGGGGACGGATGTTAGGGATTTTCTAGGAGCTAAAAGTAAGCAGAACTTGAGCTTCAAGTTACGCTCCTAAATCTCATAGGCTCTTTAAAAAAACAACCATAATTCTTTAGCATTAACATACATTGCCCACTTTGATCAAACTGGATTGGGAAGATTTTTTTTCATGACCATGATTATACACCAGCGTTTCTGTTTCTTTTAAACACAGGTAAAAGGAGATGATGTTTAAAATAAGCCTATTTTTTAGGAGCAAACATTGGTTTAACTATACATAAATATCATTTCCTTCAAAACACCTAGAGTCAGATAAATTTTGACAAACATTTTGGAAACTTGGAAGGGACAGTGACATTAGATATTTTTAATAAGCTGGGAGTATTAAATTCGGTGACAGGCATTTTGCTAACTGGAAGAGAAAGCAAGGACTTGAGCCAATAAAAATGTCAGAATGACAAAAGAGTTTGCCAAGACAGCAAAGGGCAGAGTTTCACAGTATCGCTGGATATGCAAATGAAAAGAGGGGCATGATTTTGAACAGCTAGCATGCCATTTAAAATTTTTAAGTAAATATGCTTAGTACCACAGTAAAAGCTGCCTGGCTTTAAGGTTCAAACCACTCAATGCAAACAGCAGCAAATGAAAGGACGGCCGCCTACCTGTAATAAAGACTAGACTGCAGTGCATTAAGCTTTCTTACTTTAGTCATGAAACTAAGTCTCCATTGAATAAATTAATGATGTTGTTAGATTTGGCTCACAGTCTAATGGGAACATTGGATGCTAATTTTGTTTGCTTTTATTTACAAAAGCAATGTGCCCAAGAACAAATTTTTTGTTTAAAAAAAGAAAATGCAGCACAGTAAAGTTCGTGTTGCCAAAATCCAGGAGTATATTAAGCATCTCATTGCCTGCAATCTGTAATACAATGCTTGCCTCCTGAGACTGCAAGATTCTTCTGTGCAAAGACTGCATCCCCACCCTTCTTTGGCTAGCACCTACCATAACTCCCAAGTACTTTAAAACAGCACTAATTATGCATAGCCGGGCTCAAACGGGCAACAATCAACAGTGGTAGATTTGGTTTCCCTTAATTTCTTAATATTTAACAAAAAAGAATGATGTCAAATATACAGTCTACTTCAAATAAGTACTGTATTTATTCAACTCCAAGATGGGGCTCCTCACCCCAGTAAGTGGGGGGGGAGGGAAGGCATAGGCACTGAAGAAGGACAGGCATGGGGCAGGCAAGGTGCCAAGAGGCACAGGTACAATGGTGGGTGGTGGCGGGGGTGGATAGGGGGCAAGATAAGGGGAAAAGGGTGGGAGCCAGACTGCCCCTCCCCCACACACCCAAACCCAGAAGCCACACCGCCTGGCCCCCAGCCTTGGGGAGGGGGCCACGACAAATTTAAAGGCAACCTTCCAATAATTTGAATCTATACATGGAAAATTATAACAAATTTATACATTTTCTACATATAGAATCTAATTATTGGGGGGGGTTGTCTTAAATCTGAAAGTGTTCTACTATTCACTAGCAAGCCCATGAACAAGAACAGGAGCCACACGTCCATCAGAGCAAGGTCAGTAAGTGCTCTGAGGTTATTCTTTCAACAACGCCTCTCCTCCCACCCAGTAGCCAGGGGTAGGCTGCATTTTAACCATGGCAGCCACTTAATGAGTTGTACTGCAGACTCTTTCAGCTGCCGCTAGCAGTGCTGTTTTTGCCATTTGCTATTTTTTGGTGCACTTTCAGCTCCAATCTACAGCCCTGCAGAATCCGTGATATACATATAAAAAAGGGGATTACTTGTCTCCCATGTTGGAAGCTGTTTTGCAAAAGGCCTGGAAGTCTCCAGTGTGGCACTGGGGATGGTTGATGAGTAAGCCAGTTCAGCTGAAGAGGTCCAAAATCTAGGGAGTTTTAATCTTTAATCAGTTGTTGGTCAAATGAAAACTAGATTCCTCATGCATCTCCACTTTGACCTGGAAAAATCCCAGGCAATTAGATTTGGGCTACATCTTCTTCTTGCTCACAAGTGATCCAGAACCACCTGGATGGGTCAACTCCATTTACATTTGGGTGTGATTTGGTTCCATTCTGGAAAACATGAGTCATCCTAAATCCTCAAGTGCTTAGACAAAAGATTCGGGCCCCTACTCCCAATGCTGATTATGCATTTTGCATTAATAAGAGTCGTTTGATAAATCCACAGACAGCATTCAGACCAGGCCCGAACCCAGGGCTCCCTTCCTCCTTCCTTACTGGGCTTCGGAGAGGCTCGTCCTTGCTCATTCCCCTTTGGGACCCATTATTTTCAGCCAGTGGCCCAGCTCCAAGAGGAGGGGTGAAGGCAACTCACACCACAGCTTACCCCCACGGCCTGGTAGTAAGGGCACTTGCCCAGAAGTGGGCAATCAGATTTTAGGAGCACCTCAAGCTATTCTCTCCCACAGCAAGAGAGCCATGCATCTCCCTAGGCCAAATAAGATCATACTTTGGAGGCAAAATGTTCTTTTTGAGCTGACAAGGGAAAAAAAGTCTGTCAGGCAAAATAAGATCTGAAATGCCATTTGCAGTCCAAGAGAGCAGCGTGGTTTACGGCTGAACTAAGCAGGTAGTGATTGCAGCACGGTCTTTTCAAAGCCTACTAAAAAGAAAGGGAGCAGCTGGGAGGGGAAGTTCCATAGATTTTAACTTGGACTGTTAATAGTTATTTTGAAGGAGCTTGCAAACACATGTGCACAGACACAGACATTTTCCAAACATTTGCAATATAACAGCATCTGCCCAAGTGCTCAAGAAATCTCCCTCCGGCTATACAGCATGCAAATGCCACAATATACAGTAAGGAAAAGTTTACTTGTGAAGGACAAACACAACATTGGACTCGACCTGCTTAGATGTAAACATCTATTCAATTAAAGATGATCTACAAAGCCCTGGAAAAACTGTACTTAGGATAAACATATCACTCAATGGGAGGGGGGGGGGGCAGCATTATTTAAGAACTGCAGCTTCAGCTCTCTAACTCAGAGCTGTTCACAATAAAAAGTCATTAAAAAACTAAGACAGACAGTTTTAAAACGAATTAATTTGTGTTTCTCCAAATTCCCGCCTCCATTCCCCCATGATTCCCTAGCAGATACCCAAGGAACAGAAAAGCAATGGTGCACAGTTTGACAATGGCACCTGACATTCAAGCAAATATTATTCTGAAATGCAGACCTACCTTGCTGTACCAGTTGAGACAGGGCTGGACCACATCTGGATCATCAATACCATTGAGTTCAACATACCAGATGCTAAAATTGAAGCTAGGCCCCCATGATAAGAGTGGAACTGGAGGAGGATGGGAGGGAAGGGGCAAGGGTAGGGGGGAGGAAGAGAAAGAGAGAAAAAGATAAAGCGTCAAGCATTCGATGCCTTATTTTTCAGACCTATAAACCTAATTTAAGGTAATGCATTTTAGTTTTAGGAAAAATAAAAACAAACTCTTTATATACAAGCTTTAGGTTATTGCTTTTATTTAAGTTCAGAAATTCTACCAGATACATATCCTTAAACTGCTACTGAAAACAGTTAGCACTGGGAAGAGTGGATGCAGATACAGTTTACTTAGAAGGGAGTGGGGGCAATGTTTGTTTTAAGCATATAGCAGCTGCTACCTCTGTGTTGCTGTAGTAGTGCATACTTGCTAAATCATCCTAAACCCTGACCCCCAAAAAAGAAGGGTCAACGGTTTTGCAGTGGTTTTGCTACGTTTGCTACAGAACCACATAGGCATAAGTCGCATGGTAATAGCCCAAATCAGTAGCCTGTGATATCAATATAATCATTATGCCTGCCTACACCCCAAGGCAGCAAAATCTTTGAATGAAAGATGCTCCCACAGACTTAAACAGTTCAGACTGGTGGAAACGAACTACAATAGCTCAAATGGCAACATCCTGACACAGATCTGAGTTATATCTGCAGAGTACGGGCAGTACTTGATTATGGCAGCGGTCTCCTTTATTTCTAAATCCGTCACTGGAGTGAAATGTTTGTTGGCTAAGGGGCAGGATGTTAGACTGGATATTTTGTATTCCAGGATTTGCTGCATCAGGTTGGAAACCGCAGGGAGTAAGTTGCATCCTTTCCTAGTTTTAAAACCACCGAATACAATATTCTAACCAATGAAACCAATACGGTTTTATTTGGTTAATTTTATTTCCTCTTTTGCTTACCACCAAGGACAAGCCATTACTTTAAAAGGCCCAGAATAAGACTACTCTTCTCTTCTACCCCATTTCTAACACCCAAGGTATAATGTCATCGGACAGAGTGTTTAGGGTACTTCTTGGGCCATCACAACCCAAACAAATGGTAACCATCTCTCTCACTAGTACTCCTCATTTGGAGAATTGCTGCAGCTGCAGGTGAACCATGATGCTATGCTCAAGCCCACAAGTATAGAGGAAGCTTAAAAGGATTGACCCAAAAAACTTCCCTTTAGGACATGTGAAGCACTGCACCGGTTATTTCCTTATTCCATGTTCTTATTTTTCGAGCTTCTTAGTTTTACAGCTACAACAAAACTGCTTAAGGGCCTAAACTATTTTGACTAATTTTAACAAATGTTCCTTTAAAAATTAAAAGCAACAAGGTGACAAAAAGTCGTTTGTTATAAAATCTGAGGCATCTTAGGTACTACCTCCAAAACAAAAGGTCTGTAGGCAGATCCAATACACATAAAACATAATGCTGTAGGTACGCAGAACTCAGCGCATTAACAAGTATGAGCTAAGACAGAGGACTCTGTGCTATATACCACCTCTTCTGTGCTTATCTGAACGGTGTAGACATACCGGAGAAAGAGGACTCCCGTCCCATTCATCACATTAGTGAGCAAAGGTAGAATTTCATCATTTTTTGTGATATAAATTGCATCTCACCAGTTGCAGCAAGTATTGCTATTGCACTCTTCAGAATAAAAGCATCAACCCCAAGGTGTTAGCCAAATTCCCCCTGGGAAGACCAGTGCTCAAAACACTGAGGCTTCACATCCTCATCCAAGTAGTTTGGATTTTTTATTTTTTAACTGCTTGATTGGGTAGGGAGATTGCAACATTAAGAAATTCATACCAGAAGATCAGTTTCAAGAAATTACAGTACTAAAAATAGGGAGTTTAAATGACAGCCCCATCTCAAATCAGAACTAATGAACAGATGTCAAAAATAAACACAGTGCAAAGGCTGATGTGGGAAATGCAGAAACAGAGGATCTTTACTTGATATTTGTGAGGATCCCATTGCAGTATTGGTAATCTTCACATAACTTCTAGCTACGCCCTTCCAGTCACTATCAGTCCTTGAATTAATCAGTTGATGCACAAGTTTTTCCTGGCACAGACTTTGGATGGGAGGAATAAAGAGGATGCAAAACTGAGCTTCAAATCAGAACAGCACAAGCACGATCTACTTTCTTCTTACAGAAGCCATGCAACACCACCATAGTGCACTCATTTCCAGTTGGAATTAATGGTGTAACAGTGACATCAATTATATTTACCACTGAACTAAGTAAGAGCTAAATTTAAAGTATTACCAGGGCAAAAGAGATGTTGAGCAGTAATCAGAAAGATTAAAGACCAGATACACTGCTCAGTATCAAAAAAAGCAACTTCAAGTGTTTTGAGGCTGGATATCCCTATCACGCTATACCTGCTCAACATACTCTGCGCAAATGCTGAGGGAGGGAGAATGGAAAGAAAGGTAAAATCAGACCCTAAGTGCTGTATATGTAAGGGCATATGCTCAAGGCATAATTTTGGATACCTATAGCCCAGGGGCAGGCAACCCCCAGCACACATGCCGGAGCATGGCATGGGAAGGCATTTTGCCTTTACAATGAAGATTGGGCCACTCATGGCTCTCCCGCCATGCCAACATCTTACAAGTTGAGGTTTCAAGTGTTTTTAGCACTCTGCCCAAAAATGCTGCTGAGCCCGCTGTAGCCTTTCAAGTTCAGCTTTTTCAGCCACAGCAAAGCACACATTCAGTATATGTGCACATCCAATTTTCCATTTTAAAAAAGTAAAAGCCAACTGTAAGTGTATTTGACCATAAAAAGATCTTTAAAAAAAAGCAGTTTTCTGAATGGCAAAATAATCCACCCTGCACGCAGATAGCTCAAATGTGGCTCAACGATTTTTGATCTGAAGTTGCCAAAGTAGCAAAATGTCTCAAACCTGGGGTTAGTTCCTACTCCATGCATTAGACAGCAATGGATTGGAATAGCCCACAAGTCCCCAAAACCAGTTAACGCACCTACTTTTATTACACCGTCATCTTAACTGTAACAGGGGAAAAGGGGGAACAACACAGCACCCAATAAGGTAGGCTGTGGCCTACAAACTCACACCCCCCGGAACCAGTCAGGCTCCAAGGCACCAACCTCCCCCTACTTTCCTTATGGCTTGGGAATAACAGTCTTAAGACACAAAAATGAAAAAAGGAGGAGGACCCATCCACCTTGTGTATCCACTGCTCTTCAGGGACCCAATCCAGGTGGAATAGGTTCATACATGGGCACTTTGGTGGAACAGAATCTTGCCCTTGATCTTCAGCATCAGCAGACTACAGAAAATAGGGGCTGAGAATGACAGATCTCAAATGGAACGAGATGCCTTGAACTTGCTTTGAAAAGCCTTGTTGATATATTGAAACTGTTGGAGTCAACATTTTCTACTATTCAGAATACTAGCTACTGCATCCATTCAAGGGTCCCACGCCACACACAGATTTGGAAGAGTCTTTTGTTCATCTTAATTAAATTTTGTCAAATGCACTGCTCCACACAACTCAAGGTGCAAGTGCATCCTCTGACAGCCCAGAGTAAAAACTCTCAGGTTTGATATCAATAGCTATTAACACCACCCTGTAGCACATACGGTGGTAAATATTAAAAAATGCAAAATGGCCACTCCCTAAAAGGATACATCCAGTACACAAGCAGCTGCAAATGCACACATTCTGGATAATTTGTAGACACTCTTAGTGCATTTGTGACTGGGCTATCACAGCCTCCAAATTGATAGCAAAACTACATAAGCATGACCCAATAAATCATCACTAAATCGTTCCAACACATCTAAAGATGCCACCGTGTCTTATAACATGACAATACTAGGACATCGTATTTATATTTCAGTTCATACACACACACTTTTAAAAGCAAATATTACCCCTTTTGGTTATTAAAAGGTATTTGCTACCAAATCCACTAACCAGTCACAGGCTGAAGTAAGGTAACAGGGTCCTGCAACTTAAAATAGTTAAGTCTAACCACACGTAAGGCCAAAACGGCTTTACCAAGGTGTTCAACCTTATTTTATTTACTTACTCTTCTGCTACTTTACCTATCTCAAACTCAAGTTTTGCAGATTGCATTGCCAAGAAAAATTGTAAAAGAATATGACAAATGAGACATTTTCTACTTTTACAGGAGTTACTGTCACCTTTCCCCACCCTCCTCTCAAAACATTCACTTCCCTTGGTGCAGGGACATCTTGGAGGGGGTTAGAAGCTGCTAATGGACTCCAAGAGAAGCTCCATCCAGACAGTCTCAGCCACATCATGCCGAGACAGGAGCAGGAACTCTACTTGCAGGACATAAGACACCCAAAATTGTCTTTGGAAGCTTAACTTTTGTAAATTAAAAAACTGCCTCATTCCTTCATTTTTTCTGAAATATCTCTTCTAGTTCTCCTACCAAAGAAGAGTTACTACCAAACAAGTATTTCTTCAACTACTCCGGAGGGACTAGATAGCTCCCAAAGTTAGTAAAGCTGGAGTCTTCAACCTCCGTATCATTAGATGAAGTTCAGCCAAGCTCAGTGGCCAAGTGTTGTGGTGTGATAATTGGTGTGTTGTGGGGTACAGCTACATGAAAGGAGGAAGCAACTCAAGTCTTCTTCCCAGTTGACTCATGCTCGCACCCCAAAATGAAAAAGAAAAAACCCACAGTACAACTGGCAAACCTCTTGGCAGGCTCACCAGAGTGACTCAGTACATCATGGGGACTGAACTCCCCTTGCCCTTACGTACTTACTTTATAGTTGTGGTTAAGGCAAAAGAGGCAAGAGAAGGGGGTGGGGAAGGGCCAAGAAAGGCCAATGCAGTTTGGCACCCGTGCTGCTAGCTTTGGGAACAAGGCTAACCATTTTCTTTAAATCTCCAAGGCAAATCAGTGCTGAAACTTTTTACCAGCATATGAGGTTTTTATTGTTTTGTTTTTAAAAGCTTTGCACAGTAGCCTATTATGTGACCATAAATAGCTCCTCCAGCAATATTACTTGGCTAAGACAATTGCATTTCTTCAATTCACTGTACTGTGCTTTCAGTCCATAGGATTTAAAATATCACGCTATTATTCCCTGGTAACAGGGCTTCCCTGTGTTCCAGTCTAACCAGCCTAGAGATCACGAAATGGAACAGCTATTTTGGATACTTTGCCTGAGTACAACGTAGCCACAAGTGCCAAGACCGGCACCAGTATAAGAGGAGATTATTTTCTACTCAGAATGCTGAAAAAATGCATTTACCTATCTTAATGAATCGACAGGGGAACATCTGTTCATCAATTTTATGCTTCAAGGTGAATGTTTCTTTGTTATAATCATTCTTTAAGCCACTGTGGGAAAAAATAAATAAGGTTACTAAATCTTACCTCGTATTTTAGAACTAGCTAGTAAACGAAATCTAGGTCATGCCTGACATGTGATGCTCGTCTCATTTTATTATGAAATCCAAGTATGCATGCTGGACCAACGCCTGGATTACTAGCCACCATTTTACCTCCCTCGGACGCAGCATTGTCTAACTGTCTGAGGACAGATCTGAGTTAGAAGAGCTATTCTGCTTCTCTGTGCTCAACTCGCTGCATGACTCAGACAGCTAACTTCTCCTAAAACAAACCAACCAACCAACCTCATCCTTCCCTTTTGTAAGATGGAGCTACAACTACCTCACAAGAATTAATTGGGCTTGCTGACCCTCAGATGAAGTGTTATGCAAGATGCCAACTGTTACCTTTTGGTTTCAGTTTTTAAAATATACCGAATCCAGTTTTATCAAAGTATAAAAAAGGCAACAGCATCCAAAAAATACATGTTTTTCATTAAAAATTGAATATCTGAACATAGTTGGATGAACTGGCAGATAGTAAAGTACCGTATTTACTTGCATACCACAGGCACCTTCCTCCCTACCCAAAAAAAAAATAGCCCTCCAAAACTGGGCTGTACGTATTCAGCAGGGAAGATGATTTCTGCAACAAAATGGAGGCATGGGGATGCTGAAAACGGCTCCAGGGGGCTCTGCTCTCTTCCAAGACGCATGCAAAGGGTGGGGTAGAGTCCCATGATCAACATAATTCATCCTCCTACTACAGTTGCACAGCGGCAGGTTTAACCCTTGTTGCAGCCACTGCCAAATTCGGCAGCAGCTGTGACAAAGGTTAAATCCGTAGCCATGCTACTGCAGTAGGAAGGTGAATGATGCTAACGATGGGACTCTATCCCGTCTGCATGCAGTCAGCATTTAGCCATGGAGAGCCGAGGCTACGACAGGAAAGAGTCTGGAAAAATCTTTTTCTGTGTTCTACCTTCACAAAACAAGGTGTGTGCGGTATGTAAGAAGACACAGTATTTCATCACTTCTCTTGCATCAAATCCCCCCACTCTAGCACTGAAGTGGCACCAATTTAAAATTTGCTAAATTGGCATACCTAGAGTTACTTTGGTTTCCAGCCCCCAAGAGGCTACAAGTCTCTGCATGGTTTTGCACGATATCTACGCTAGATTTGTCACACTGGGATGGGTAACTGAGAAAGTGAGCCAACAGACATATACCAATTCAACAGATTAGCAATGCTCACCAGGGGCCTTCTTCCTTCTAGCCTCCAAATCAACACTGGCTACACTCTACACCCTAAACATTTTTCTGAGTCCTTTTCAAATGAAGCAAGAGATTGCTCATTTCTTGTCAAAAACGTATTTCAACGAGCATTCAGAAGCTCTAAATAAAAACCTAAAATTGCCAAATGGCTATATTCCATTGAACGTGCATCACTGGGCCACAGAAACAGATTACAACAAAAGAAAGAATTTAGTTTTGTATTCTGCCCTTTGATCTGTCCATCAAAGAGTAAAGCGGGTAACTAATTCAGACCTGTACAGTTGTAATGGTGCTTCTGTACCAAAGCAGACTAAAACATTTATTATTCATACTGCTACAGAGCTACGCTAAAGCCTTCCATGAGTGGAGACCAAATGTGGGTTGCATCTTAAAAACAGGCAGAAAAAAGAAATCTCAGACGATGAATTTTAAACCATGCTCCCAGCTCCTCCAAAGCTCCCAGGAGTTCACTCTTCACAGATCCTTTGGGGGTACAGCAAGTACAGAAGGTCTCCCGAAGCAAGTTTTGGGATGTATACTCTGCCCTTTATCTTATTACAGTCATTTTCATAGGGCCTGGAACCCCATGAGCAGCTACTTGCAGGCTTTATTGCACAGTTAGCTGTGAGTCCATTTGGGACCAAAGGAAAATAAGTGCATTTTGGTCTAGCTTTGGTCTAGCCTCTGATTTACACTGACATATTTGATGAAAGCATCTCTTACCTGGATAAGAGGTCTGTCATATTTTCTTCATTCATTCCACCGAAGACTTTAAACTTCTTTAAATTACAAACGTGAGTTTTCTCATATTTGCCAAATGTGATACTTTGGACTATGGCAGGTCTTTCAAGCTTCAGTATCAAATACTGTAGAAACAAGGTGGGGGGAGAAAAGTGAGAATGACTAAGTGTTAAAGCAAAGGCTTTAGAGAATATGGGGAGGGAGAACATTATAGCCTTAAAAAAGGTAAATCAGAGCTGGAGAGCAATTTAACTTGGCACCCGAAATTATATTGTTCCCACTTATATCCAAGGTAACTTGGAATGCATATTAGGACGTACCATGTCCTTAGACCAACACAGTTGAAACCAAAAAACCCAGCAGTATTAGGAAGTACTGCTTTTAAAGAAATCTACCCAAACAGAAAGAGTCAGGTCCAACCACCCTAATCTAGGTGAAGAGCCCTTGAACCACACAGGTTCCCTCCAAGAGAGTCTTTTCACATCCAGAAGACTGCTCTAGTTCGGCTTCAAGTCACACATTAGCAGTGCATTTGAATCCCATCTGCGACAGGCTGGGCCATACTTGCAGTTCCTCCTGAAGACTACCACTTTACCTCTGATTTGACAAAGGAAGTTATCTTCTACAACATGCAAAGTTTGGTTTACAACATGGGAACCAAATGCATATTATATACATCAAATAAGACTCAGTCATTTAATTATCTATGGGGAGTGAAGGGGGGCTTCCAGGCTACAGGGAGACTTGCAGAGCGTGAGCTACTCCTTTCAACTGCCTACTGGGTATAGACCTCCCTCTATGTACAGCGTGAAAGGGGTCAACATTTTGTTGTTTTCTAGCTGCTTCCTAAAGTTGCCAGAAAGGCTGTTTTGAATCTATTTGCAAAGGAGGTACAGCACAAGTAGCTGCAATGTTAGTTCTTGCTAGAACTGCCCTGTAGACATGCCTTAATCTTGATTTAGAATGACCCCATCCAGAGACGGTTCATCCTTCACCACTATCCAGCCTTGTCTTTTTGCTGCAACTCCCTAATACCTATACCAAGCCAATGTCACATCACAGCAGGTTAATCAACTGGTTGGTTTGTTTGGTAACAACTGTAATCTTTTCAGGACAGGGACTGGTTCTTACTGTGCATTTTCTAGCATTTAACATAACAGGATTCTGGTAGGACCTTTAGATGTTACTGCAATACACAATTCCAATTTAGAAAGAAAAAAAAGTCAAGTAAGGGTTTTTGCCAACAAAAATGCTGCATAAATGCCTCTAAGAGAAATGCATGCCGAGGAGACAAACAAAAAGCTTGTAGTTTGCATTTTTCAGCTATTTTAACAATTAAGCAATACAACAATACGCCAAGTCAAGCCATAAGATGTTAATTAGTAATTAAGGATAAAAGAATGCACCAAGCCATTGCACCTGGGTTATATGCAAAACCTGGGCATGATGCAAGCTGAAGACATGGCATTTCCCCCCCAAGAGACTATGGGCTCTCTGCAAAGCCTTCTCAGTGCCAGGTTCCAATAAAAGCCCTTTCTAGTAAAAGCAAATTTGGTATATTTGCATGTCAAAGATCCCTAAGCACCTTCAACTACAGATACAGCACTACTGAAGCAAACTAACTGCTTCAGGCATGGAAAGGATGGAGGGCAAGCTGAAGGAGGTGGCACAGGGCAAGCTAAAAGTAGAAAGCTGTGTGCAAGAGCACCAAGTCCCATGTGATTTTACAGTGCCTAAGCAACAGAGAAAACTTAAATTTGATTCTGCAAAGATCCAATGCCAAAAGTTACTTATTGTACAGTTTTACCTCGGAAAGGTGAAGGGATGAATCAACTTCACTAGGATTTGAAACTGTCTTGAGGAAGTTTAAAGGGTTTCAAGCCTGATGCTAAGGTTAAGATAAAACCTTTCACACATATTCAAAAGTTCAGCTCCCAAGCTTGCAGTGAAGAATCTAGATTTGGCATTAAAATAAAAAACAAAGCCATGGGAAGGAGACAGATTTTAGCTGAATCCTCTGGATTCAGCATATGTGCACAGTAGAAGACAGACCAACTTAATTAGAAAGGCTTGCACATCAAGAGGTGCAGACTACACAAGCTACAAGATAGCTTAGATAGCCATCCTCTGCACAACTTCAAAACCAGCCCTGCCACTTCTACGCATTCATTCACCATCTGAGAGCAGAGGCCATCCGACCTCAAAGGGGGAACACTGTAAAATGGAAGAGCACAAGACAGACGCCTGGACTCAGTGGCTAACCCCGAAAAAGCTAGACACACACCTGCTACAAAGCCGGTGTTTCGATTCTGCGCCCCCTTTGCACAGGGGCTGCGGATTCCCAATGTCACTGAAAGCAGAAAACTGAATTGGCCATTTTTTGGACTGCAGTGGCTGCTGGCTAAGAAGATTTACAGATACTTTTGCTGTGGCGATTCCCCAAGGAGTTTGCAAAAGAGCTAAAGAGCTGCCATACTCCTCAAGCCCTAAAGGATCCAGGTAAAACAAACCCATGCAGTGAAGTCATGCTGTAGGCACCGAGCAAGCAGACTTCATAAGAAAACAGGACATACTGGCACGTGCTGAAGTGGGGCTGCCCAATTTCTGAGTGGCTGGGGGTCACATGCTCCCCAACCACGTACCACGTGGGCATACACTGCTCCAAGACACATCATGCAAATTGCCACCTCTCTGCCCCACCCCCCCAGTTAGGGATGTAAATAGTTAAATGGTTAAACAATAATTATATTTCCACCACTTAACATTAGTGACCTCTAGCAAGAACAGCCCCAGCCCCTCTTGCCCTCGCTGTGCTCCTGACACTGCATGGGCTCAGACCCCTGGCAGGCAGTGGGCATGCCTGAGCCACTAGGATGCACCGCCAGGCTGCAGAGCCACAGCTTCCCCTCACCCCCACCACATGCCCGGGTCCTGCTGCCATTGAAGGGAGATGCTGGGCCGCCCACAGGAGCCAGGTGGGGCCTTTCTGCCGCAGCAATGAGATGCCTGGTCCTATGGTGGGCCACGACCGCACAAGCATGGCAGGAGAAACATGGAGCCCATCGCCGTGCCCAGGCAGACCCACCCTATGGCCAGGAGTTTCACTCCTGTGGCAGGAAGACCCTGCCGCATCCCTGTGGGGGGCCTGGCACCTCCCTCCCTATGGCAGCAGGATCCGGTCCCAAAAGGTCCCTCAAAGTTGAGGATGACATCTATCAGCCTTCTCTTCTCAGGGCTTCCCCATGGAAGCCTGCACGTGGCATGCTTACCGTGGGGACCCTGGTACGCAGTCAGGTCCACACAGTCTTGGCGGCTGGTGGCCAGTTCAGTGGCATGGCAAACCCCAGGAGGTCCCCAGCCCCTGCCTGGGGGGGACAAGGAGAAGCCACGGCTCCACAGTATGACTACTGGCTTGACCACGCTTGTTGCCAGCAGCCTGGGGCCTGCACACTGCCAGGCACATGGTGAAGACATAAGAGGCTGGGGCCATTCCTGCCAGAGGTCATTAAACTAGGTATGAGCTATTGGTTAACCAATTAAACGATATAATTGGAGGAGGTTAAACGGATATTTTTTTAAATGGCATTTACCTCCCTATCCCTGCTGCGCTGCATTGCCACCCGCCACATCATGCACCCCCACCCTTGCACCAGACCCCGACATACCCTGCACCCCACTGCACGGATATGTTGCATCGCATAGGCCCCCTCCATGCGCAGATGCAGTGTGAAGTGCAGCCACTCCAGCCCCCGCGTCCATGGGCTCCCCCACTGCCCAGAGTGGTGGCAGGCTGTAGAAGTTTTGAGGAGGGAGGGAGAAGCTAGAGGACTCTGGCGGCAGCAGCAGCAGCAAGAAAGCAAAGAGGGGAGTAGCACCCAGACCAGGAGCCCAGGGCCTTTACCCCTTCAGGGGCTGTCAGTTGGATAATCCTGCACTCAAACATAAAACCATATGTTCTGAAAAACCCTTTTACTGAAGGCTATATAATAATACCAAAGAAGGGGGGAGTCTGCATAAAAAAACAACTATAGACGGAATGCCCAATAGATTTATTAAATAGAAGTTATTCAAAACCAGTCCAAATCTTGTTTACAAATGTTTGTGTATATATTAAATGCTTGTTCCCTAAAAAAAAAAAAAAACAGATGGTATTTGGAAACCAACTGGCAGCTATTATGCAAAACCCTGAACGTGGGTGTTAGTGTCATAGTCTGAGTTCAGAAAAAATTATTAGTCCTGAAAGGACAGCAGCTCTGGACCATTCTTCACACTAGTAAATTGAAATTCAGAAAAGGAGAAAAAAAAAAAAAAGAGAGAGAGAGAGAGAGATAGCGCGCTTAATAGAGTCATACATATTACTGCAGTACCTTCAGAGCTTATTACATTGATTTTTTTATAGGCTGATCAGGCTATAAGTGTGATGCTGGGAGCTGCACTCAGACCTCTTTTGAAGGTCTGGCCCATAACCATGTGCTAAATGTTTTGGGGTTTGTTTTTTGTTAGGTTGTTGGGTTTTTTTGTGGATGGTGGTAAAATTTACTGTCAGCTGTCTTTTACTAGTTAGGTTTTACAGTTTAGATCAACCCTTTTCCGTTTTTAACTCTGCACTTCATCTTGGAGACAAAAAGCGGGTATAAGGCAGAAGACCAAAACTGGTTTTGAATGCTCAGGGACACAAACATCTTTTGAAACTGAGAGTTCATGTACTTAACAAATATAAAAGCTACCAATAATGACATGATTGAACACTTTTACCCTAATACCCCAAACCGGTACCTCCAAAACTAACAAACTGTCACACTGTGCTAATTTTCTTGCCTTTACTGAGTGCTGTTCAAACAGCAGCCCTGTGTTAACCCAGAGGTGACTGCATTTTGTTGGGTGGGGTACAAAATAATGCACATAAAGTGGCTTTTATTTCTACATCTGGGAGGTCAGGGGCTACAGCTATAGGTGTAGAAACCCACCTGATTATTTTTGTAATAAAAGACTGAATCAAAACCCCCACAACAAAACATCCCCTGCTTTATTTTAAACCTTAATACCCAGAATCATGTACAGGAACTAGCATCACTGTGCAGACATTCTGGCAAGTCAGACTGATAACCACAGCCATTAAAATTCTTTATAATAAAGGTCGGGTCTCCAATGCTATCAATTTGATTTCTTACATTTCCTCTGTAAACTTAGAGCTAGTATAAAAATAGGGGAGGCTAAGCCATCTTCTGCCTGAACAGCCTACTACATAACAGGTTTATTATTGCACATACAATTTCTGGGTCATTCTATTTCCAGAGTGAATCAAGAAAGGTATCTAGCTTCGCAAACAGGACAAACAGCTGTCATGCATATTTCCTTTCACTGGCACTCATTCATGTTCAACTCGTGGCTCTCAACGCCACACGAGTCATTTAACTCTACCATAACCACATAGCTGGAAACCCATTTACTAAATATAATCCACAGGACAGTATTTCAGATGTTTTACCTGTACGCTGAGTTTTTAGACTTCCACTTTCAATTTCTTTTGCTTTCAACTTCTTGAAAAGAACCCTCCATCTACTCTGTAAATCTATAATTTTTTTCCTGTTCTACTCGGGCCCAGAATATAGCAGCCACAGTAGGTTTGTTTGGTTGGTTTTTGTTTTGTTTTTTTTTGGGGGGGGTTAGTATAGAAGGATTCTTATGGATAATTTCTTCTTTCTAGGAAAAAAGGAAGGAAATGAATGTTTAACACCAGGTAAAGCCATTACTGAATCCGCATTTATGAGTAAATACAAGTCCAGCAACCCATCGCAGCATTAGTCATGCACTCGCTCAAAAGTTCGGAAATGATACAGCAGAGTTTAATGTTGCAGGGGGAACGCTTTAATATTGTTGTGCGTATGCATTATGGTGGTCTCCTTATAGGAGATCACATCGGATCAGCCTTACTCAGGGCTCAGAATTGAGGGTTCCTGATTAATGAGCATGTCTTCTGTTTTACTTGGATGGCCCGGTGCCTTTTTCTAACTGCACATTATTACATTCTGCCAGGCAGATTAACACTGGTTTCCTCATGGCCTTTTCACACAGCTAGTGGAGAAAGGCACACGCATGGGAGAGAAGCAAGTGTGTGATAATACAAGACTTGACAATTATACACATACACAAGGAAGCCAATTATGGCACAGTCCTCATTCTCACATTTCCTAATTTCTGAGCTCATTCCTTTACAACCTTACTAATGGCAGAAGATAGAGCAGGGAATGATTCAGCAGCATGAGCTCTCAAAGCCAACAACTTATTTTGTCAAACGCTACCATCTGACAAAATAAGTTAATCGCCTATAAAAAGTTAGCTTAACATCTCGGATCCAGCTCATCTCTAAGGTGCTACCCTACTCTGCCTTCTGCCCTATTTCAAAGAAAGATAGCTTTACACATCTGTAACCTTATTAAAGTTATTTAAGACCACGTTAAATGTGTAATATATAAATGTAAAAGTTTGAATCCTTTGGAGGTGAACAGAAGTTTTCCAGTAGACCAAAGACTTATTCCCCAAAAGAAGTATAGATGCTGATGGATGGAGAACAGGATATGTCCATATTGTATTAGCCTTTACAATTACAGGCTCACAAAGTTTCTCAGTTCCCAGAGCTCAGAGAAATCATTATTTCCTCAGACTTAATCTTTATGTGTTGAACATGCATGAGCAATGCCCATAAGAAATTAAGACAGTTACATTAGGTATATAAACACAATTAGCTTCGGAAAGCCACAGATACTATGTGTTAAGCAAGAGTCAAAATTTTACATGATTTGATCTTATACATACCAACACAAGGTTTTGAGCTACATAAGGTTTACTTTGTTAGTTTCTGCGGGCAAACACAATCTGTCTTGCTTTCACAAAATAGCAGGTTATTATTCCTCTTCTAAAAATTGAATTTGTGATTCAGATGCACCATTTGAAGCCGATAGGACATATACTATACATCTTGTGAATCATACGGAATTGAGCATACCGGCAAACCGATTGCTAATGCCTCCTCCCTCACCCCCAGAGGACAATTTCCTACGCTAGGCATCAAAAGAAAAAACGCACAGAAAATCCTTGTTTCCAAAAGGGGAAAGAAAAACAATTAGCTTTCAATTAAGCCTCAGAAGAAATACTTCCACATATAAAAGGTTAGTGGAAGTTAATAAAGGTTCCATTTTTTAAAAAAGTTAGTTATCAGTCAAAACTAATCTTTGTTATAATAATATTCCAACTAGTTAAGAGGACACACCAAGAAAAAAACATGCCAACATCCACTTCAAGTCATCTTGAGAGGCAAGAATTGTCCACTTAAGCAGAAGTATTAAAAACGGAAGAAAAAAAAAATGAATAATAAAAAACCCTCTGTGTTACAAGCTGAAAATCACTTCAGTCTTTCATGCCCTCCCTCTTTGCCTTCTAGAATTGCAGAAAGACAACTCTGCATGAAGGATATCCAGATCCCATAGAGAGAAAGCCAAAGAGACAAGAGACAGATTTTGACTTCATGGCTAAATTTAAAAAGGAGTTACCTAGCGGCTACCTGGGGACAAGAGGTGTCTTTTCTGTACAGCTTACTAAATTATATTAAAACAAACATGTACGATCATTCTCTGTACACCCACTGTTTCTCTAGCAACTCCTCCTCTCGACTTGGGCAGAAGAACTGCCACTGTGAGAACTAGCAGGCAAAGAGGGGGAAAATGCCATTGTGGTCTTAAACTTTATGCTAACACTCATCTGAATTCAAGTTGGATGCAAAAAAATAATTAATATTTATATTTATATATTTTGAGGTCCACCATGTACACACACAGTGGACCTCAAACTACCCACCTACCTATTCGTGACTGTAAAGTCCCTCAAGTATAAAACGAGGCCAGTGTAATAGTAAGAAGTTGTATTTATTTATAAAATAGATATCTAAAACATTTTACTATTAACCTATTTTATAAATAAATACAACTTCTTACTATTACACAGCCCTAGTCTTATACTCAAGGGACTTTATAGTCGTCACACACACACACACACACACACACACACACACACAGTCAACACTCCTACAGTCTGGGAGGGACCACTCTAAGTAGCACAACCGCAGAAAGGGATCGCGGAAAGGGATCTCGGAGTCGTTGTCAACTCCAAAATGAACATGACTAATCCAGTGTGATGAGGTAATAAGTAAAGCTAACCGCACCCTTTCTTGCATAAGTAGGTGCACCACAAACAGGTTTAGGGAGCTGATACTTCCCCTCTGCGCGGCATTGGTCAGGCTGTAGCTGGAATACTGTGCCCAGTTTTGGGCGCTGCACTTCGGGAGGGATGTGGATGGCCTGGAGAGACTTCAGACGAGGGCCACTTGTCTGGTTAAAAGGCCTACAGAAAACCCCTATGTGGACCAATTGAGGAGGCTGAAGAGGTTCAGGTCTCCCAAGAGGAGGTGGAGAGGTGATCTCGTGGCTGCCTACAAATTTATCAGTGGGGCCAACAAGAAATAGGGGATATGATGTTTACCAGGGCATCTGTCAGGGTTACTAGAAATAATGGCCACAAAATGGGAAGAGAACAAAATTCAGATTGGACACTAGAAACAAATTCTTTACAGGGTTGCCAAAATATGGAATAAGCTTCTAAGGGAGGTGGTGTGGTCTCCTTCCCTGGAGGTGTTTAAAAAGAGATTGGACAGATACCTGGCTAGGGTCATCTGACCCCAACACTCATTCCTGCCCAGGGCAGGGGGTCGTACTCGATGATCTAATAGGTCCCTTCCGAACCCAACTTCTATGAAACTATAGTCATGACCGTAAAATCTCTCAAATAAGACTAGGAGAGTGATTTTCAACCAGCGTGCCATGCTACTCAAGTGCCATGCAATATTAGCACTATCGACTGAGCAAACACGACACACAATTCACGTGATAAACCCAAAAGATTTTGAATTGGAATCTGAAGTGTCAAAAACATTCTGACTTAGTGTGGTCTTTCTGAGTGCTTTCTGGTAGACAACAATATGCTGCCAGAAGGACAGAAAGAACAGGAGGAAAAAGAAAAACAGACTATAAATTTTTAATTCCCTTAATTATATGACCTGAAAAAGAGCAGTGCCCAAAAATGTATCCAACATCTTAATCTAAAAGAAGACATTCCCTGCACCATCATGGATACGCCACCACTAATACCAGGTATAAGGGAAAGGACTCCTGAGAAAAGCAGAAATTGAAGAACTACAGGAAGTAGCATTTTGGGAAGCCACCAGCACTTATTGCAGCTGACAAATTTGAGCAAGTAACCCATTTGTTAATATTAGTAGTTCATACCTAAAGGACCAGAGCTTAAACTTCCTGTCTCCGGAAACTACGAAAGCACCGAATACTTAGCCAAAGTTAAAAATCTTACCTGGGGAGGGTAGTTGCTTTCTGAAGACCACCTTGAGGACTGATCATTAGGCTTGTCCACTAGAATATTTCTAAAAAGCAAACAACATGGAAAAATTTTAAACAACTGCTGAATAACGAAATTCTACATTTTGGCCAATTCCCAACATATGAACAATGGACACTCAGCATATATCCCCTCTACTGTGCCCTCATACCAGACCCAGAAATCAAATGATCAATTTCATTGACAGAAAGATTTAGTTACAAAAGAGCCACAAACTGCAATTTCTCCAAAACCTTCCTGCCCTAACTTCAGAAACAGTGGTTCCTGCCCACCTCCCTGCCTGGCGCACCATGCCGCCCTGCCTCCCTACTGGACTGCAGCCTGCACTCTTAACTGGGGGGCACGGGCAAAAGTTTGCCAAGGGCACCTTTTTCCCCCTGAGGCCAGTCCTGGGTCAGAAGTCCTCGTCGCAGATACCCATGACAATCTTCCAAAGATAGAAACTAAAGCTTCTGAAAGTAAAAGCCTTGATAGCATAAGCAAAGAAAAGGAGGACAAAAGAAGAAAACAAAAGGCTCTAAAGAATGTATTGGCTGTGGCAGATGTGAACAAAAGCTCTAAGATAGAGCAGTAACTTTGGGTGCATCTACAAATTTAGTACCTCCAATGGCAGGTCCTAAAATTAAGGCGCATTAGGCTGTGCTAATGTGCAGTAGCACATCTGCATGCTTTTTTAGTGACTTAATGTGCATTAGACTATTGTACTACACCTTAGCATAATGTCGCGGTATTTACATGATGCTTTATGCACAGTAAAATAGTCTAATGCGCACTAGAGCACACATGTAGAGTAGACACACTCTTTAAGGTTAACCAGAAGGGATGGATTTGAGAGTTAAAGAACAAATAGCTGAAAGGTCACTATCTTACTGTTTGTTGTAAAGAAAACAGCATGAACTTTGGTTTAACTGGACTGGGCCTAACTCTATAGTGACAGAGTTCTGATTTAAAAATGAGAGCAAAGACAGTGTAGTTAATGTGGGGTCCCAGGTAGGAGGGAAGCTGAAGAAGTAAGAGAAAGAACAAAGAACGCTCATTAGCTGACACATAACTATTCATTAATCCATATTACACAGTGGACCTCAGCCTTCAGGTCAGATTCGGTCAACGGAGCTACATCATCCAGTCTGCAAGCTCCCCGCATCTGGAAATGTGGCCGCAGAGAAACAGGAGCAGCATTATTTTCCACTTCCCTGCTGCTAAATGTCTAGGCACGTGGGGAGCCTTGCAGGCTGGATGTGGCCCTGTGTGCTAGATCATGCCAGCCCATGGTGAGGAATCGATATACGGCATTAGACCAATATGATAGGCGAGGCCATTGGGCAAATAGATCCCGTACCAGAGGCTGAGCTGGCAAACCAGCACTATATCCAGGATCCTGCCCGTGGACCATGCTGTACCACCTACCCAGCCTACAGGGCCAGAAATCTGATACACAAGAATGATATCTTAAAAGAGCAGAAGTCCCATTATTGAAGGTGGTTTCTCTTTCCATGCAAGTAAGCGTTCATGAGAGAAAGTACAATTTTATATAGCTCGAAGCAGTATACAAATCAATCCTCAAGCAACAACTGTCTTGATGCTTTGTTTTCTGATTAAAAAGAAATTAATACAAGATATAGCTAAGAAAGTTTCACAACCAAAAACATCAAGACAGATCAAGGAACAAACCATATTTACTCAAATATAAGATGAGGTCCGTCTGCCCCCGCACCCCACCACCACCATCTGGAGAAAAAGCCCCTCAGCTCATATTCACATATAAGGAAACTTCATTAAATACATTGTCTATCACAAAACTGCAGCCAAATGCAGCACGTGCTCTGTAATGGAAATCAACTATGACATCAATTAAATGCAGCCAAAGCTGGCATGACTATAAAACACATGGTTCATACCGATGGGAGCCTACCACAAAGACAAACTAGCTCAACCCATCTGAATAAAATGTATAGAAGTGCCCATTGTGCTTAGTCCCCCTCAGCACCGATTCTTTTTCAAGTCATAGTGAGCCACTACATTGAATACACTTCAACTTCCTCTTCACTCCCACGGCTGAACTGCACCTTTCTTTTCCATTTCCAATAATTCCTGTTACTTCACCAGCCTTAAATGTCCAGAAAACATCACCAACCAAGTGACCTAAACAGGTCACCCAGAATCCCTCTGCCACCCCTGGTATCGGTGGGGTCACACCAATCAGGCTCTTTATAAAGTAACACAGGACCTCATCTGCACATAAATTCCTAGGGGGATCCCAGGACTCATGACAAGAACACCCTGCCCTAGTCAGGGGTTGGGACTAGTTAGCACATAGACCTTTTTGGGAAGGGGTGGGGGGTAAGTCTGGAGTGTGCACACATACTAAGCAGTGCTCAGCGGTGGGGTCACAATTGCTGAAAATGCTCTTGACTCTGCTGGGGCCCAGCCCCATGAACCATACGGCAAGTTAGGGGCTGGCAACATTTTTAGGCAGAGTGCCAACAACAGCTACAACTTCAACTTGCCACGCTCTGGTACCCAGGCCAGGGGTTGCCTATCCATGTGGTAAGCCATGAGCGTGTTGGCTTTGGACTAATATCATGCATAGTGGGTGCACCTACATGAGACCATGCTCACTAGATTAAATTCTACTGCGCATTTGCATAGCTGGCAAAAACTGTGCTAAATTTTAGTATTAATGCACAGTAAAATTAATCTAATGGGCATTAAGCATCACACAAAAAGCATTCATCTGAGCTAATGTGCAGCAGCACCAATTATGGTGCGTTAAGTTAGTACCTGTTATTACTAATACTAAACATAACGCGCCGTAATTACGGCACATTAATTAACATGTAGACTGACAATAAGGGGGATATAACTGAATTCAGCAGCCTCTCTCTTCGGCTAAAACAAAAAGCTGTCATGCATAATATTTGACAACATATTCCTCCCCACCACCACCATTAAAGGACAAGAAGGAGGGACAGTTTTAGCTTAAAACTGCTAGGTTATAACAACTGCAGACTCAGTGTATGCTCCCAATCAAAAGTAAAACCACTATGTTCCTTTAAACTATTTCTCTTGTTTGGAGGAGAAATACTTGAATGGTACAGCAGTTCCTTAGTGAAACAGATCTGATAAAAAAAAAAAAAAGAAGACGACCAAAACACTGAAGATACAGAATAAAACTTTCTGTATCAATTCAATCTTTCAGCTTCCTGGGAGAAAAAAATTGAATGTTATTCATGCCCTCATTTGCATATGAGATTATATTTAACAATGTCTAAATCCTTGATGAAATGGAAAAGACCTGTTGAAGTTGGCACCATTAAATGGTCAGGTGCCCCACCTCAAATAGTACTGAACAGTTGGCACGAGTCCAAAAAAAAAAAACCAAACCAAAAAAAAATTGCTGTTTTGGAAGAGTATTTTGTTTGTTTCTCTAGGACAAAGATCAGGTTACAGCAATTAAAAGATGACACTGTTCAGTACATTCAAACGAATGAATAGGACAATATAAAAGGGAGGCCAGCTACAGGAGGCAAGTAAAGCAAATGTCTCTTAGTTGAAATCTAGTTCACAAAAGCTAAAAAACAAAGAACAGGAGAAAGCAGCTAAAAATATTCACTAAGAAGTGCACAAGTTCAAAAACCTGACTTGTAACTCATATTAGGGGCAAACTGATGACAGATGCCACTGAAATCCCATAGGTATACAAAGCAAATGCGTTATGGAAAAGTAAATGAAAGCAGTAAGTTAGAGACCAGGGGTTGGCAACCCCCAGCACGCGCGCTGAGCATGGCGCGCAAGGCCATTTTCCTCGGCACGCGCTGGAGCCTGGGCTGGGACTGTCTGCAGACTCCCAGCTGAAGCTGGTTCTAGCTCTGGGTAGCTGCTGCCAGCCACGAGCCCAGGCTGCTCCCAGCAGGTGGCTGGGAGGCTGCAAGCAACCCGGGCACCATGGCTGGCAGCAACTACACCAGAACCCAGGCCGGCTGCAGCCAGGAGGCTGCAAACAGCTGCTGCCTCCCCGCCCCAGCCCTCACAGGCACGGTGCCAGCACCTGCCGCCTTCCCAGAATTTAAGCACTGGAAGATTTTAGTAGTGCAATAATTCTTTTTTTTTTTTTTTAATAAGCCAGCACATTAATGGTAGTTGATTTATCCATATTAGCTATGACAAAGAAGCCTTTCCTTAGAGAAGTAAGTAACCTGCTACTGATAAATGGCAGTTTATACCCTTGAGAAACTTACTGAATTATCTAAATTCTTTTTTTTGTTGTTTTTTTTTTTTTTTAAACATCACTTAGTAACCTTCCCTACTCATCAGAGCTGATTGAGGACTTCTCCCACAAGGGGGTAAAATAAGAATCCATCTCAAGTCCATTCTTATTTTTCTCCATATGAAATCATAAATTTCACTGTCCAACTGACTTAAGGACTTCACAGTACTCTCCCCACCACTTCAGCAACGATTCAAGAATTGGTTTTCTTCCGCTTACAATAAGGAAAGGAATTCAAAAAGCTTCTGTCACAAATAAATAGCAGCAGTAATAAAACATGCACGCATATATAATATATAAAATGAACATCTCCATCCTGAGCAGCATTAGTAAGATCACATTTGACAGCAATGACTAAAATAAATACGGGTAAAAGAATCAAATATTACTCAGAAGTTCACACGTGTAAAAACCAGGAAGAGGTAAAAACCATATGAAAGACGGTATCAATGGAATAGTTGAAGCAAACAAGTTTCTTGATTTCAAGACAGGTAATGCTACCGATTATTCCAGCAACAAGGTGTTGGGGTTTGTGTCCATCTTCCTTCATAGAATCACAGAAAATGAGGGTTGGAAGGGACCTCAGGAGGCCGCAACTAGTCCAACCCCCTGCTCAAGGCAAGGACCAGCCCCAGCTACATCATCCCAACCAAGGCTTTGTCTAGCTGGGCCTTACAAACTTCCAGGGATGGAGAGTCTACCACTTCTCTGGGTGACCTGTTCCAACACTTTACTACCCTCCTCGTGAGAAAGTTCTTCCTGGGTGCGTCTACACGTGCAATTCATATGAAGCAAACTCCAGCACTTATTGTACCGGAGTCTACTGCTGCCAGGCACTGCGTTTACACATGCACTCAGAACTGCAGTACATTGGGCCAGTTGGAGCAGCTATAGCAGAAGGTCCAGGGGATCAGCCTGGGGCTGCTCCAACCCAGCTCAACATGCTGAGGAGGTGCTGGTTGGGACACAAGGGTGCTCCAGTGAAGGAGATACAAGATATAGCAGACAGCCCCTGCACTGAAGCACCCATGTGCTCCAGCCAGCCACGGCAGCATCTGCACGTGCAGTGCTGTGAAGTAAAAGGCTCTGAAGCAGGACAGTACCGTATTTACAAGTACTGTCCTGCTGTGCATTTTTTTAGTTTACTCCTTCCTAACAGTCCTGCACTTGTAGCCACACAATGTTTATTGCAGAGCTAATTAGTCTACTCTGCAGTATGTGTCTCATGTAGACGCTTCCCCCAATATTGAACCTAAACCTGGAGGTCAAGCTCATACTTTACTTTCTTAAGAATCAAATGGCAACCAACTAATTTTGGAACTGTGGCACAAATAGGTCGTATATAGGGGTGTACCCAACTCAAGGTGGCAGCCAGCTAATTCCGCAGGCAGATCGTGGGGGTGGCCGCCATTTTCATGGGCTTAACTTGGTGCTCCCCATGCTCCTGACTGGTTGAGGGGGTCCTAGTAGCCCCACCCTCTCTGCTGATTGGTGGAAAAGTCTGTCCATCATACAGCCCCACCCCTCAACATCAAGTGGCTGAGGGTTACCATCATACGGCCCCACCCCACGCTACGCCACTGATTGATGGAGAGGGATAAGGCTGCATGACAAGCAGCCCTCAGCCAATCAGTGGTGAGCAGCAGGGCAGGTAGGGAGCCATCTGGCTGCTCCTCTTAGTGCCTGCAGCCCCCTTTGTCACAGGCTGAGGGGCTGGGAGGACTGCTGGCTTCCACTGGAGAACCACAATTTTATTTTTAATGAGTTTTTTTAGTTGTTTGGTTTTCCCCCCCTGGATTTTGCACAGAACACCCGATTTCACAATTTCCACATAATCCACAAAATGGAGATTTGAGAAGGACCCTAGTCATATATGATGGGCTTGATCCTGAGTGTGAGGAAGCCCAGAGCTACGTTACTGGATACAAGCAACTGGTTAAGCTGGGGAACTGTGGTCTTGATCATCACACGGTCTGATGGCTAGGCAACTGGCTACAGGGTCAGACCCACAGAGCACTAGTTGACGGAAGCAAATCAACGTGGCGCAGGGTGACCAGTGGAGTCCCTCAGGGCTCGGTACTTGGGCTGGTATTCTTTAACACCTTCACCAATGATCTAGATTCGGGAGTCAGATGTGAACTGGCCAAATTTGCGGACAATACCAAATTATGGGGGAGGACGGTCACACTGCAGGACAGGCTAAGGATACAGGCCAACTTGGACACGCTCTCAAGGCAGGCCAACCAAAACCTGATGGTCTTCAATGTAGATAAGTGCAAGGTGCTACACCTTGGTAGGAAGAACCCCCAACATACTTACAGATTTGGCAGTGCTACGCTCGCTAGCACCACGACCGAAAGGGACCGGGGGGGGGGAGGGTGTCTTGATTGATCACAAGATGAATACGAGCCACCAATACCATGCTGTGGCTGGCAAAGCTAACCAAACTCTGGCGTGCATCAACCAATGCATCCAGAGCAAAACCAGGGAAGTTATCCTCCCCCTTTACTCAGCCCTGGTGAGACCACAGCTGGAGTACTGCATCCAGTATTGGGTCCCCCACTTCAGGAAAGATGTGGAGAAGCTTAAGAGAGTCCAGAGCAGAGCCACTTGTATGAACCAAGGCCTGGAGGGCAAGCCATACAAAGAGAGGCTGAGGGACTTGGGACTCTTCAGTCTGGAGAAGGCTCAGGGGGGACTTGGTGGCAGCCTGCAACTTCATAAGAAGGATACACCAGAACCTGGGAGAACACCTGTTCAACACAGCTCCCCAAGGGATAATAAGGTCTAACGGTCATAAACTCCAGGAAGGCCGATTTAGACTAGAAAGAAAAAAAAAAAAAAAAGAAAAACAGTTCTTTACAGTGCGTGTGTACAGGCTCTGGAACAAACTCCCCCCAGAGGTGGTGCTAGCACCTACTCTGGACTCTTTCAAAAAAACAGGTGGATATATTTCTTGCTGGGGTCACTTGATGACAGCTGACTTCCCACCTATGGCAGGGGGGCTGGATCCAATGAACTTATGAGGTCCCTTCCAGCCCCTAATGTCTATGAAATGAAAGTCAGAGTCATGCTCCAGCCTGACTTTAAGACATGTCATAGTTTAATAGTTTCATAGATGTTGGGGTCGAAAGGGACCTATTAGATGATCAAGTCCAACCCCCTGCCCCGGGCAGGAAAGAGTGCTGTGTTCAGATGACCCCAGCCAGGTGTCTGTCCAATCTCTTTTTAAACACCTCCAAGGAAGGAGACCACACCACCTCCCTTAGAAGCTTATTCCATATTTTGGCAACCCTCACTGTAAAGAATTTGTTTCTAGTGTCCAATCTGAATTTGCTCTCTTCCCATTTGTGGCCATTATTTCTAGTAACCCCGACAGATGCCCTGGTAAACATCATGTCCCCTATTTCTTGCTGCCCGCCACCGCAATGAGTTTGTAGGCAGCCATGAGATCACCTCTCCGCCTCCTCTTGCAGAGGCTGAAGAGGTTCAGGTCTCCCAATCAGTCCACATAGGGTTTTTTCTGTAGGCCTTTAACCAGATAAGTGGCCCTCCTCTGAAGCCTCTCCAAGCCATCCACATCCCTCCTGAAGTGCTGCGCCCAAAACTGGACACAGTACTCCAGCTACAGCCTGACCAATGCTGCACAGAGGGAAAGTATCACCTCCCTAAACCTGTTTGTGGTGCATCTACTTATGCAAGAAAGGGTGTGGTTAGCTTTACTTATTACCTCATCACATTAGATTACTCATGTTCATTTTTGCAGCCGACTACAACTCTGAGATCCCTTTCCGCAGTTGTGATACTTAGAGTGGTCCCCCCCCCGGCTCTAGGAGTGTTGATGATGCTTCCTCCACAGTGCAACACATGACACTTATCCTTGTTAAACTGCATCTTATTCTGTTCAGCCCACTTCCCCCCAGCCTGTCCAAATCTGGATTCGCTCCCTGCTGTCTAGTTTGTGTACCTATCCATAGTTCGTTGTCATCAGGAAACTTGAACAGGGTGCTTTCTACTCCCTCATCCAAGTCACTAACAAAGATATTGAATCATGCCAGTCCCAGGACAAAGCCCTGGGGGACTCCGTTGCCCAAATTTCTCCAGGTAAAAACCAATCTGTCCACCACCACTCTTTGGGTGCATCCCATAAGCCAATTTTCCACCCACTGGCCTGTGTAATAGTCTACATGGCAACTGTTTAGTTTATTTATAAGAACTGGGTGTGACACTGTGTCAAAGGCCTTTTTAAAATCCAAATAAATAACATCTACTTCTGTTCCTTCATCCAAGCATTTTGTGACCCAGTCGTAAAATAAAACCAGGTTAGTCAGACAGGATCTGCCTGCTATGGACCCATGCTGATTGCCCCTTAGCATCATTTTATCCGCTGGTGCCCCACATATGTGATCCTTAACAATTTTCTCAAAGGTCTTGCCAAGGATAGAGGTGAGACTAACCAGCCTCTAGTTACCTGGTTCCTCCTTCCTCCCATTTTTGAAAATAGGGACCACATTGGCCCTTTTCCAATCCTCTGGGAAAAGGATGCATCGCATCAGGATCAATCACTAAACCTACCTGGGTGGGCTCAATTCTGCTCTAATGCAGCTATTTGACAAACCTCCCCTCCCACCCCATGGTTTATCACACCCACCAATAAAAATTAAAAAAACAAAACAACACCACAATAAAAAATGAGAAATTAAGAATTTTAAAATATAAAGCTATAACTGCCAAAATAAATGTATAGATCTAGCATGTCCTGCCAACTAACAAAAGGCTGGACCAAGTCTGCTATAAATGCTAATTTTATTGATTGTATCCACCAATGAGATGGAGCCTTTACAAAATAAAGGATGTACAAATGGAAACATGTATTATACTCCATCATTTAGGTTGAGGCTTTCATTTGACAATTTAAATGAAACACTGTGACACTGTTAGAAAAACCTGAGAAAGGGCTTTGCATCTAATAAGCAGGGAAGCAGATTTACATTTTAGCACCACTCTCCCCAAGAATACTGTCTTTTCAATGTTTGAATGCAAAGGCAAGAGACAACTGCCAAGGCATAAAGATAGTTGTTTCACATAGCAAGGGTCCAAGCCCACATATATGCACAACTGGGGCCTGAGAAAGCAGAGGATTGCCAATCTTGAAAAGAACACGCTTTTCTCCCTGGCATAGCAGAAGCTGGAGTCAGCAAAAGACCCCTTAATTCAGTGATCACCAACCAGTCGATCACAATCGACC